>NC_086373.1:74453116-75125616 GCF_036588685.1 Mytilus trossulus | reverse complement strand
TCAACATTCGTTTTCAACATTCGATTTTCAACTTTCAACATTCGATTTCAACCTTCAACATTCGATTTCAACATTCAACATTCGTTTTCGACATTCAACATTCGTTTTCAACATTCAACATTCGTTTTCAACATTCAACATTCGTTTTCAACATTCAACATTCGTTTTCAACATTCAATTTTCAACTTTCAACATTCGATTTCAACATTCAACATTCGTTTTCAACGTTCAACATTCGTTTTCAACATTCGATCTTCAACTTTCAACATTCGATTTCAACCTTCAACATTCGTTTTCAACATTCGTTTTCAACATTCAAAATTCGATTTTCAACTTTCAACATTCGATTTTCAACATTCAACATTCGTTTTCAACGTTTAACATTCGTTTTTAACATTCGATTTTCAATTTTCAACATTCGATTTCAACCTTCAACATTCGATTTCAACATTCAACATTCGTTTTCAACATTCAACATTCGTTTTCAACATTCAACTTTCAACTTTCAACATTCGATTTTCAACATTCATCATTCGTTTTCAACATTCAACATTCGTTTTCAACATTAAATTTTCAACTTTCAACATTCCATTCTAAACATTCAATATTCGTTTTCAACATTCATATTCAACATTCGATTTTCACCTTTCAACATTCGTTTTCAACATTCAACATTCGTTTTCAACATTCAACATTCGTTTTCAACATTCAACATTTGTTTTCAACATTCGATTATCAAAAATATAAAACAAAAAACGACAATGTTTTCATTGTTCGTTTTTGGTTTTTCGAGAACCAAAATGAAAAACAAGTGTTTTCGTTTTTCTTTTTTTTATTTTTTTAAAACCTAAAAGGATAACGAAAGTGTTTTCAATTTTTGTTTTTCTATGAAACTTAATTTTAAAGAGCATGATGTTCTCCCAATTTTTTTTTTATCATTATGATGTTCTCCCAATGTAGGGCAATGTAAACACTCCAGATTTTGTAAACATAATGTAGAGGAGATAAACCGCATGACTTCTGAATTGAAATACGGTGATAAAGTAATCAAAGACTTTCAAATTACCTTGTTTTTACCTTTGATAAATAATAAATTATCATTTTTTGAATATTAAACGAATCACAAATTTAAATTGTACAATATAATATTACGATACATAAAGATGGTACAAATAAATAGATTTGTTACAACATGACACTTATAAGGGAGGTAATTACTTTTTAAAACTGACGAGAAAACTAGCCTGGTCGTTAAAGTATACATGCACAGCGGTTTTCAGTTCAAATGTCTTTAACAATCTGGAATCGGGAGCGTGAACTTTACTTTTAGGTTTAGAAAGGTCGATCTAAGATTATAAGAATTGATGACCAACGTCCATCTGCCAGTATTTTCAGTACCGTGAACATCGAGGACGATAATGTGTTTTTCTTGATAGATTGATTAAAAAACAAATTTCAAACCTGGACAAGCATTCAATTATTTTGGAATTCGGAGCCTATAGGGTTTTTGTTTTGCTTGTTTGTGAAGGCTATATATATATGGTGACCTGAACTAGAGGGCGTTGATGGGGAATTATGTAATTGAGAATAGTTGACAAAAAATATAAATAATAGAGACAATGGACCAAGAAATAAATAAAAAAAGCTAGAATAATGGTGTTAAAATAAAAAAGAGAAGAGAACAATTGTCAAAAAGTATAGAGAATAGAGAAAAATGGCCTAAAATATCAAAGAATACAGAAATTAAGAACCCTTAATCCAGACCATCATACTAGTTGCCTTAATCAATGTAAGTTTGTCTCTGGGAGATTTGTATTAGTTATCATACCATTTCTCTTTATTTCGATGTCTATTAATTAAGATACGAGCTTTCATTATTTGCCAACATATTACATATCACATTATAACAAAAAAAATATTATTTTTTTGCAAACTACCATAAATTTGCGGGTAATTGTTTTTCATAAAACCACATTGGAGGCCACTTTTTTTTCAAGTGAACTTCAGCTAACCACCCTACCTTACCATTACCGAAAATATGACCAAACACATTTCAACGGCAATACTTTTGTCCGCACAATGTGTTAATCGAATGAATGGAAAAAAATCAAGGTTGCAAAAATTGTCCGCACTATGCTTGACAGCAGAGGTTTACAGTAGAACAAATCCAGGGTGTTGTTCTGCTTAGTTTTTTTCTTCTAAAGTAGGTCTCAACTTGAGGTCGAATACCCAACACAACCCTTACCGGATAGTTGATAAAAGCAATTCTGCGGCAATACTTTTATCTGCACTAGGCGAAAACGTAAGCTAGAGATATAGGGCCTACTTGATCAGAATTAAAAATTTGGGTATAGCTAGGATTAATTTTTTTAATCCAAATAATAATTTTCTTGTCCACCATACTTTGAATACAAAATATAAACCTTTGGTCTAGTCATAATTAAGCGAATCCACTAGTTCCGGGGTAGAATGTTTTGTAAAATCAGTTTTGTGTGGCCTAAACAAGATAAAAGCAAGAGTGCAACTTTCTTTTCTTCTAATGCAGAACAATTATTACTGTTCATGAACTATTTTACAGGATGCCGAGAATATGGAATTTCCAAAAGCTTTGTATTTCACAGAATAGAGCAATTTGTCATCATTTAAAAATAATCATAATTATCGCTATTTTGTGCATTTTTCCTTTGCTCTTTTTTTGTGATAATTTTCATATCATGCTTCTAGCTTGAGATGGAAAAATAATCGCTAAAAACTAAGGAGGCCACGTGGCGTTGCTAACGAAATTGACATTGAAATTGACAACGTCGTCATAGGTAAAATAGCGATAAACAGATTATCATTGGTCATCTCAACTAGATTGCTTTTCTCAATTTCGCTGTACCAGCTCAAGCGAGAAAATCAATCTCGTTGAGATAATCAACGATAATCTATAACTATTTACAATTCTATAAACACACACAATTGTTGACTCTTTAAAATGTAAAGCGTGCTGCACGTTGTATAATACTAGTATATTGAAAGCGGTTTCTATTGCCTGTATATGACTAATGAACCATAAATGAAATTTAAAAAAAATCATTAAATGGTGTCTTTTTTTGAAGTACGTTTGAGTCTTATGCAAAATTTATGCTTATATATATTTGAAAGCTGGATGCTGCCGACGGGCTGCTTGAGCCTAGTCTTACAAACTCCGCATTTTCATTACAGCCGATTGCATTGAATGTGAAGACAAAGGTAATATCATTTGTTACCTTTCTTGTTAAACCGTGAAGTCATTTTTAGGTAAGGTATACTACCCTTGTGTTGAATTAGCCTAGTCCTACAGACAGTTTGATTGGTTATATGTCGAACCAGTCTACTCTTAATGGAGGGTAGTTTACCTAACCTAATATTGACTTCACCATACAGCTAGCAAGCAATTTGACCAAGAATACCACATTTGCCTACACACTCACTGAATCGGCTGTAAAGTCTTTACACTACATGTTGCAACACCTTGCAAAATTATTGGGCTACAATAAATGTTTGGAAAATTGGGTCAATAGGCTTTCCCAAAGGGTTTTATGCAGAACATTTCCTGGAAATCTATAATGGTAGTTTGTAAAAACAATGTCGAATTCAAATGTCAAAGAAGTTACATACATTAAAAAAGGTTGAGTTTTTTTTGATTTTTTTAATTTAATTCTAAGGCAAAAGTAAATGTAGAGTTTTATTGGTCAAATGATCAGGACTTTTGTTTGTAGTACAATGAGCAAATCAATCAATCAATCAATCAATCAATCAATCAATTATTCAATTAATACAACTGAGAATGAAAACACCATAAAATAACTAACAAAGGTCAGAGTCTCCTGACTTGGGACAGGCGCAAAAATTGAGGCGGGGTTAAACATACTTTGTTAGATATAAATCCTCCTACTATACAACTATACAACTATACAACTATAGCTAGCCAATGTAGAATAAACAAACACACAGCAATTGCACAGAAACACTCAGTTTAAAAGAAATCCTAGTCCGATGTCGGAATAGGTACCAACAAAAAAAACTACGCAAAATGAAACTGATTCATAAATTAAACTACTAGCAGTAACTGACATGCCAGCTGAAGACCCCAATTAAACCGATCAAAAGATTATATAGATATAAGAAGGTGTGTTATGAGTGCCAATGAGACAACTCTCCATCCAAGTCACAATTTGTAATATGGAATATGTGTGCTGTGTTTCAATTGATTAGACTGTAACTTCATCAAAAACTACCTTTATCAAAAAACTTTCACCTGAAGCGAAACAGACGGATAAACGGTAGAACGAACGGACGCACAGAACGGACAGCATAATTTAAAAGTCCATAAATGGAACGTAAAAAATGTGCTGAAATTGAATGAAGGTCTGGTAAATCTCAATGAGACCATAATCGGCATATCCAAATAAATTTCCCTAAGGTCACAAAAAACATGTTTCACTTAAAGATATATTGCCACTACTTCTGCAATGTAGTATTAATCAAAAAATATGTAAAAGAAAGTGTATGCATGCCAATTAAAAAAAGAATGGGGCAGCAAACTTAGCAGTCCTTTCAATACCAATCAAACACTGTAAAAATATTTTTGAATATTGTTCTCATTGGTATAAATAGTAATTTTGTTATCTGTAACTTAAAACCATATTAAATATTATTGTTTTACACATCAAAATACTACAATGTGTTGTTACCTATGCTTTGGCATTGCATAAGGTCGTGTTTTTCATTTATTGTTAATAACGTCTTTATACTAAATCCACTGGATTTGGATTTGCACTGATTGACATTTTTGTCTTAGATTTAATTTATGATTTTTGTATTTGTTTTTATTGGCCCTGAACTAGCTGTCAGTAACTGCGATTAATCTCGGGTCTGTACTTTTTTGTCCCTTTTACAGCAGATGACCGTGAAGTCATTCCGGTGTATTGTTGCGAGAGAGCTTTCCTTTACGTAACTTGCGTGTTGGACTTGTAACCGATCTATAATCTATAAATTCGTGGGAACCAGAGCTCACACCGTGTTGGTTGTTAGTTGGTGACTATATGGTAAGCTCAGGATGTTTTTTTAAATATTGCATACGGTGACTTGGTGATGTCTTCATTCCATGCATTGTCCCATTACTTTATATAGACAGCTTATCAGTCAACCTGATCTATCAAAGTAGTTCTACTGGCCTTTTGTAAAGTAAGACGAGAAACTAGATATAAACTAACTTAGATTGGTATATACATGTACATGTATATTTAATATACTCATATAAATTCAAGTCAAATTTATATTCTAAAACAACATAAAAATAAAAAAGTGTAAAAAAAAAATTGCTTTTAATATATTTTGTTTGTGAGTGGGCATGTTTAAAGGCATGTTTTCTGGTCTGGGTTAAGAATAAACTATTGGCTATGATTATGTGTTTTATTATGATATTTTTGGGACAAAATAGCGTTGCTTTAGGCTACTCGTATAATGGTCTCAAAGTGGGGGTTTTCGTTTCTGTATTCCGTAATACTTAAACCATAGTTTTACTTCAGGCCATTTTTGTCGAGCCTTCGACTTTAGTCGAAAAAGCGAGACATAACGATATTACATTCCGTCGGTGTCATCGGCGTCCACAAATATTCACTCTGTGATTAAAGTTTTTGAAATTTTAATTACTTTCTTAAACTAAACTGGATTTCTACCAAACTTGGACAGAAGCTTTTTTGTATTCATAAGATAGTATGCAGAAGTAATTTTTGTAAAAATAAAATTCCATTTTTTCCGTATTTTACTTATAAATGGACTTAGTTTTTCTGTCATTCACTCTGTGGTTAAAGTTTTTGAAATTTAAAACAATTCTTAAACTATACTGTACCAAACTTGGACATAAGTTTGTTTTTGATCATGAAATAGTATCCAGAAGTAAATTTTGGAAAAATAAAATTCCATTTTTTTCATATTTTACTTTTAAATGGACTTAGTTTTTCTGCCAGGAAACATTACATTCACTCTGTGGTTAAAGTTTTTGAAATTTTAATAAATTTCTTAAACTATACTGTACCAAACTTGGACAGAAGTTTGTTTATGATCAAAAGATAGTATCCAGAAGTAAATTTGGAAAAATAAAATTCCATTTTTTTCATATTTTACTTTTAAAAAGGACTTAGTTTTTCTGCCAGGAACCATTACATTCACTCTGTCGTTAAAGTTTTGAAATTTTATTTACTTTCTTAAACTATTTTGGACCTGTACTAAGCTTGGACAGAAGCTTGTTTATGATCAAAAGCTAGAACAAAATGTATTGTATCTAAAAGAATATTTTGTTAAAATTTTGTGCCTGTGTATATGTATTTTACCTATAAATGAACTTAGTTTTTCTTCCTTATTATATTACGGACAGTCTGCAGTTAAGGTTTTTAGAACATTCTTTATTTTTACCAAACGTGAACAGAAGCTTCTTAGAATCATGAGATAGTATCAAGAGGAATATTTTTTTTGATTTTATTCCTCTTTCGTTGAGCCTGCGATTAACAGCATAAGTAGGTTAGACACTGGGTTCCGCGAAACCCTTAAGCATTTTTTCTCTATATACTCTTTAATGTTGTGAGCCATTTTTCTCTATTCTTTATACTTTTTGCCAGTTAACTTATTCTCTTTATATTTGAACACCTCATTGTTCTATTTTATTTATTTTTGTTCCATTGTCTCTAATATTCAACCCCGCTATTCTCTATTCCTTAAACGCCATCCACACCTTCTAGTTTAAGTCACCATATAGCCTTCACAAATGAGCAAGATTCATATTTAATAGGCTCCGAATGGAAAAACAATTGAAAGCTACGTACTCGGGGTTTCAAATGTGAACTTGCAGAAATAATTATGGCCCTGCAACGAAGTTGTCGGTGCTTTATAGTTTTACCCTAGTCCGTGATTCTGTCATCCCGTCATTCCGCAATAAACCATTATACGGCCTTTTTTCTAAACGCTTTCAGATATTGGGATGATTTAGGTATGTTAAAACATGCGGAAGAATATGTCAAAGAACGTTTTGCGACAATATCGGCAAGGACCGGTAGCCCTGTAATTGTTTTTTCGGGAAAATAAATACGCGGAACCGGACCATTTATACCCATTATAAAAAGTTAAGTATTTTTCTTATGGATCCAGAGTTTTGAATTGAGATCCACAAATTCTGGCTAAATCTCTTTTAGTTTATCCATATATATATTTCAAATTCAAAAATTAAATATAAGTGCACATTTCTCTATCTATGTGTATGTATATTTCATCTATTAATATGTAAATGCTTATATATGCATTAATAAACTGCAGTCAAATCTCTAAGGTGCTTATCATATTCTTGCAATTGTGTAAGAAATATAATTATATACATAAATATCTTGGTAATTGGTTGCTCTGTGTACATGGGAGAAAAATACCCTTACTAGTATATCTAATAGTTTAAACATATTTTATTTGCGTAAATGTGCAAAAGGGATGAGACACAAGTTAATTAAACTTTTAAAGTCTATATATCTAATCAGTTGGGGCTGCACTTCATTTTCGTGCAGCTCAAAACACCATATCTGTTTTAAGGGGAATAATCCTTACAGAAATTGATTGTCTCCCATATTACTTTCTATTCCATGTGCATGCAATAACTGTTCAGTGTTCTATTGACATGTTTTTCATTTTATTATTTCATTGTTATAACAAATCATTGTAATCATTGTATGAAAAAAACCACAAGGGTCCACAATTGGATTAATAAAGTATTCTTATTCTTAAAAAAAAAAATAGGCACAAAGGTTAGTGCACCGGAACACGAACTCAAAAGGTTCCTAGTTCGATTCCAATTCCAAAAGAACATTTTCAATCCACTACAAACTAATATGTTTAAACTAACCATAGCCATACACTTGACTATGTGGATAACAAGGTTTTTTTTCTTTATCCTATAAATGTCTTGTGATAAAAAGTCTTACAGTGTATCTATATATGATCATATATTTTACTCCGAGACCAGAATTTATAAAAATAAATTAAACAAAACTTGCGCTTTAGATTTAGAGAGTTCCGAAAGAAACTTTCCGAATGAAAGATTTTGCGCCATTTTCCAATTCTATCTCTACCGGGTAACCCTCGTCAAAAATGTAGGTATGCTTTAATAATAATAGAGGATAGTCACTGTTATTTCTAATCATCTTAGATCATCTCCAAACTTAAAACTGAAGATCACGCACCCTTATTGTTTAGATTGAAAAAGACTGTTGTATATGATCCGTCGACATAATCTCCGATTAAATAAAAAAAATTGATCCATTAATCAATCTCTGACCTGTGTATTTATACTTTAAGTTTAACGGGCTATATTTCTTGTCGGTTTAAAAAATGAAATTACCTCCCTTGTTAGTGTCATGTTGTATTAATCTATTTTTTTGTACCATCTTCATGTATTATTTTATTGTACAATTTAAATTTGTGATCTGTTTCATATCTAAATGTAACAATTTAATCTTTATCAAAGATATAAACAATGTAATTTGAAAGTCTTTGATTACTTTATCACCGTAGTTCAAAACAAATGATGAATCTTAAAATTGATCGTTGAACAACATCTTAAGTAGAGTGAAGTCGAAAATACAATATTGAATTTTTTAATAATGAAAACAAATCACGAATGATGGAATATTCAAATCAAATGCTCAAATCCTCAAAACGAATGTTGAATGTATGTTGAAAACCAATGTTGAAAGATGAAAATTGAATGTTGAAATCGTATGTTGAATGTTGAATGTTGTAAATCAATACGAGAAAAAAAAATTGAATGTTGAATGTTGAAAGTTGAAAATCGAATGTTGAAAACGAATGTTTAATGTTGAAAACGAATGTTGAATGTTGAAAGTTGAAAATCTAATGTTAAAAACGAATGTTGAATGTTGAAAACGAATGTTGAAAATTGAAATCGAATGTTGAATGTTGAAATAGAATGTTGAAAGTTGAAAATCGAATGTTGAAAACGAATGTTGAATATTGAAAACGAATGTTGAATGTTGAAAATCGAATGTTGAAAACGAATGTTGAATGTTGAAAATCGAATGTTGAAAACGAATGTTGAATGTTGAAAATCGAATGTTGAAAACGAATGTTGAATGTTGAAAACGAATGTTGAATGTTGAAATCGAATGTTGAATGTTGAAATCGAATGTTGAAAGTTGAAAATCGAATGTTGAAAACGAATGTTGAATGTTGAAATCGAATGTTGAATGTTGAAATAGAATGTTGAAAGTTGAAAATCGAATGTTGAAAGTTGAAAATCGAATGTTGAAAACGAATGTTGAATATTGAAAACGAATGTTGAATGTTGAAAATCGAATGTTGAAAACGAATGTTGAATGTTGAAAATCGAATGTTGAAAACGAATGTTGAATGTTGAAAACGAATATTGAATGTTGAAATCGAATGTTGAAGGTTGAAATCGAATGTTGAAAGTTGAAAATCGAATGTTGAAAACGAATGTTGAATGTTGAAAACGAATGTTGAATGTTGAAATCGAATGTTGAAAGTTGAAAATCGAATGTTGAAAACGAATGTTGAATGTTGAAAACGAATGTTGAATGTTGAAAACGAATGTTGAATGTTAAAAACGAATGTTGAATGTTGAAATCGAATGTTTAAAGTTGAAAATCGAATGTTGAAAACGAATGTTGAATGTTGAAAACGAATGTTGAATGTTGAAAACGAATGTTGAATGTTAAAAACGAATGTTGAATGTTGAAATCGAATGTTGAAAGTTGAAAATCGAATGTTGAAAACGAATGTTGAATGTTGAAAATCGAATGTTTATAACGAATGTTGAATGTTGAAAACGAATGTTGAATGTTGAAATCGAATGTTGAATGTTGAAATCGAATGTTGAAAGTTGAAATTCGAATGTTGAAAACGAATGTTGAATGTTGAAAACGAATGTTGAATGTTGTAAACGAATGTTGAAAGTTGAAAATCGAATGTTGAAAACGAATGTTGAATGTTGAAAACGAATGTTGAATGTTGAAAACGAATGTAGAATGTTGAAACGGAATGTTGAATGTTGAAAATCGAATGTTGAATGTTGAAATCGAATGTTGAATGCTGAAATCGAATGTTGAATGTTGAACTCGAATGTTGAAAGTTGAGAATCGAATGTTGAAAACGAATGTTGAATGTTGAATACAAATGTTGAATGTTGAAATTGAATGTTGAAAGTTGAAAATCGAATGTTGAAAACGAATGTTGAATGTTGAAAACGAATGTTGAATGTTGAAATCGAATGTTGAAGGTTGAAACCGAATGTTGAAAGTTGAAAATCGAATGTTGAAAACGAATGTTGAATGTTGAAATCGAATGTTGAAAATTGAAAATCGAATGTTGAAAACGAATGTTGAATGTTGAAAACGAATGTTGAATGTTGAAAACGAATGTTGAATGTTGAAAACGAATGTTGAATGTTGAAAACGAATGTTGAATGTTGAAATCGAATGTTGAAAGTTGAAAATCGAATGTTGAAAACGAATGTTGAATGCTGAAAATCGAATGTTCATAACGAATGTTGAATGTTGATAACGAATGTTGAATGTTGAAAATCGAATGTTGCATGTTGAAAATCAAATGTTGAATGTTGAAAATCGAATGTTGAAAACGAATGTTGAATGTTGAAAACGAATGTTGAATGTTGAAATCGAATGTTGAAAGTTGAAAATCGAATGTTGAAAACGAATGTTGAATGTTGAAAACGAATGTTGAATGTTGTAAACGAATGTTGAATGTTAAAATCGAATGTTGAAAGTTGAAAATCGAATGTTGAAAACGAATGTTAAATGTTGAATACAAATGTTGAATGTTGAAATCGAATGTTGAAAGTTGAAAATCGAATGTTGAAAACGAATGTTGAATGTTGAAATCGAATGTTGAAGGTTGAAATCAAATGTTGAAAGTTGAAAATCTAATGTTGAAAACGAATGTTGAAAACGAATGTTGAATGTTGAAATCGAATGTTGAAAGTTGAAAATCGAATGTTGAAAACGAATGTTGAATGTTGAAAACGAATGTTGAATGTTGAAAACGAATGTTGAATGTTGAAAACGAATGTTGAATGTTGAAATCGAATGTTGAAAGTTGAAAATCGAACGTTGAAAACGAATGTTGAATGTTGAAAACGAATGTTGAATGTTGAAAACGAATGTTGAATGTTGAAATCGAATGTTGAAAGTTGAAAATCGAATGTTGAAAACGAATGTTGAATGTCGAAAATGGAAACGAGAAAAAAAAGTAAAAAAAATTGAATGTTAAATGTTGAATATTGAAATTGAATGTTGAATGTTGAATGTTGAAATCGAATGTTGAATGTTGAAAATGGATACGAGAAAAAAAAATTGAATGTTGAATGTTGAATATTAAAATCGAATGTTGAATTTTGAAATCGAATGTTGAATGTTGAAAATGGAAACGAGAAAAAAAAAAAAAAAAAAAAAAAAAATTTGAATGTTGAATGTTGAATATTGAAATCGAATGTTGAATGTTGAAATCGAATGCTGAATGTTGAAAATGGATATGAGAAAAAAAAAAATAAAAAAAAATTGAATGTTGAATGTTGAATATTGAAATCGAATGTTGAATTTTGAAATCGAATGTTGAATGTTGAAAATGGAAACGAGAAAAAAAAAAAAAAAAAAAATTTGAATGTTGAATGTTGAATATTGAAATCGAATGTTGAATGTTGAAATCGAATGCTGAATGTTGAAAATGGATATGAGAAAAAAAAAATAAAAAAAAATTGAATGTTGAATGTTGAATATTGAAATCAAATGTTGAATGTTGAAATCGAATGTTGAATGTTGAAAATGGAGACGAGAAAAAAAAAAAAAAATGAATGTTGAATGTTGAATGTTGAATGTTGAATGTTGAATATTGAAATCGAATGCTGAATGTTGAATGTTGAAAATGGATAAAAGAAAAAAATTAAAAAAAAATAAAAAAAATTTGAATGTTGAATGTTGAATGTTGAATATTGAAATCGAATGTTGAATGTTGAAAATGGTTACGAGAAAAAAAAATTGAATGTTGAATGTTGAATGTTGAATATTGAAATCGAATGTTGAATGTTGAAATCGATTGTGGAATGTTGGAAATGGATATGAGAAAAAAAAAAAAAAAAAAAAAAATAAAAAAAAAATTGAATGTTGAATGTTGAATGTTGAATATTGAACCAACTTGACATCCGTTAGTTTTTTTAATAAATAATATTCTTTACACAAGTAATGTTATTTATAAACAAGCGTATGAGTTTAGAAATGACTAGTTTATTATATCACTTTCGGACACGCAAGACAGAGATGTATATTATACACCTGATAGTTCAAAATGAAGAGTTATAAGTTATCGGCTGTGTACACTGATCAATACCTACAAAAGTGAAATGATGCATGAACTTGCAACCCGGACAGGAAATTGCTTGAATACCTGGATGGGTAACCTCACCCCCCCCCCCCCCCCCCCCCCACCCACCTCCTACAATACCTTTGGGTGTAATACCATTATCTTGCTAGTGATCAGATGAGGGAAGATCCGAATTTATTCAAATACAATTTATTACTTTAAAGAACTTTAAACGAATTAGATTTTCGAAAAAAAAATTCACGGAACACTTATTTATGATTTGAAGTTTGACTTTTAATTTAATTCCAATATTAACAGTTTAAAAATAACAGACTATGGTTATTTAAAAAAAATAAGAACATTCTCTTCTCTAGCGGAATAAAACTTTAACATCTACAAATTTGAGCATTTCTATACAGAATGGACATAATATAAATTTTTGATTTTTTTGCGAAGTTTCCCTTTAATTTTATATAATTAATTGCAATATTGTGATCAAAATTCGTTTTTTAAAACAAATAAATAATTTTGTAGTCGTTGAAATTTAATTGCATGATGGGTAATTTCGGATCGTGTAGATAGAATGGGGAATGGTGTATGGTGTAACGTGTAAGGTGTATGGTGCAAAGGTGTAACGTGTATGGTGTAATAGTGTATGGTGTAATGGTGTATGGTGTTAATGGGAAGTTTACACCATCCAAGGACTGTACCTCATCAATATTTAAATCTTTTTTTTTCTTATAGTTTATTCCGATACGTATGTGTTAAAAAATCAAAGCATACATATTACGATTTATTTCTTCAAAGATTAAAAAAGCAATATGAAAGTAAAAAAAGAAGAAGCTAAATGTAACACGTGACATTTAAAACTCAATAATTTCATTACATGTATATTTCAGTAAAATGCATTATTTTGATTATTTAACATCAAACTCCCGTCTTTCTAAAATTGACATTCAATTCAAAATAAAATGTAACATTCAAGATGACACGATATTCCATTATAACAATGGATAAATCGCACAGGTAAATGAAAGAAAACGTTAAAGAAATCTTGTTTTCATGATTCTAGCAAGACAATGCAAGTAAAAAATGGAACACTTCTTTTAGTATCAATGATATAGTAATTTTTATAAAATTCCTGTTAAAAAATAAGGATTTTATTTATCCCAGGAATAGATTACCTTAGTCGTATTTGGCACAACGTTTTGAGTTCCCAATGCTCTTTAACTTTGTACTTGTTTAGCTTTATATCTATCTTGACCTGCGCGTCACACATGAGTCTTATGTAGACGAAACTCGCGTATAATTGAATTATAATCCGGATACCTTTGATAACTATTAGTAAAATTATAGATTTGAAAAAAACGTCGACCGTGCGTCAATTTTTAGAACCATGCGCTACATACAAAATTCACTTCGGTCAAGGATTCTACATCCCAATAAATTCGAAGAAGGACCAACAACGTTATTTCAAACATCAAGGGTATCAGACAAACATATTCAGACGAGATGCATACAAAACTAATCACTATAAAATGCGTTTTCTTTAACTATATAAACCAAAAGCTCATGTAAGAATGAACTCTTTCAAAAACATGTAAAACTGATGCTATGCATATTGCATATTGTTACCTAAATAACCCTAATCCAGTACACTTGACACCAAGTTTAAAAATCTGAACATAATGGTGGAAAATCTAGCATTTGAACGTATTGTCCGTGGAAGATTTTTCTCGAAACTTGATTATAACAAAATAATGCTTTTACAAACAAAACTCCTACTATTTTGTTTTTTCATCTTTAATTCAACATATGCAATGAAATTACTTCCTCAATCTAGTCTTTTAAGACATTAATGATTTATACGGAGTTGTTTTTCCTTTAATCAAATCGGTATCTCAAAAACTACTTTTCAGGAAGTTTAATGTTTTTACGAATTGATTTTACATGAATTTTCACTGGTCGACATTTATTAAGATATTACTTGGAAACCACTTCCTTGTAACAAACGACTAGCCACTACAAAGTAAATGATCAGCAGTTTTCACAGTCTTGCATAGAAATACGAAAACAATACCTTATCAATTGTGAGATTCTATAAACTCATTAAGCTTCTTCTTAAGTTGACATTATCATTTTTTTTTACTTTGAAGATGTTTACAAGAAAGGTCGAAAACATGTGATTTATACTTCTTGTACCCACAAATGCTTAGATATGAACAACCATTGAGCCATTCCGTTGGATTGATCAGATCAGGTAAACGTTCATTAATTTAGCTCACTTGTTACGTTGCTTTAATGAGGAACATATTATCGCAAAGGGTGCAACCAACAGTTTATCACGAGCATCACTGAAGAGACATGTATTGTCGAAATGCGCATCTGGTGCAAGAAAATTGGTACCGTTAATTGTATTACTACCACTGGGTCGATGCCTCTGCTGGTGGACTATTAGTCCCCGAGGTTATCACCAGCCCAGTAGCCAGTACTTCGGTACTGGCATGAAAATACGGACTTTTTGTGTTATTAAAATTTGCTGTTACAAAATATTAGAAATTATTATAAATTAAGGAATGTATCTCACTCATGCAAAGCTCTGATTCCTTTCATGGATTTGGCTGTACTTTTTATCTTTTATATACGATTTGGATTTCAAATATTTTGGCTACGAGCATCAATGAAGAGACATGTATTGTCGAAATGATCATCTGATGCAAGAAAATTGGTACCGTTAACGTTATAATGAAAAGATACTCGAAAAGTATATCTTGTTCTTTGATTAGTATTGAATACATAATCATTATTTGGCCCCATTATATTTTTACTAAAAGATCGTTCTCTTCAATTAAAAAAAAAATAATTTCTTTTCTTCGGTTAACTTATATGTGTGTTGATACTTATACAAGAAAGTATACCATTGCATTCATACGCATTATGTGTAAAGTTAACTTTTTAAATCTTTTTAAAAACAATGTATAGCTAGACTTGATGTTTCAAATGAATGGAAAACTTATTTACACTTAAAAGTTGAACAATCGACATTAAGTGTAAGAACATGCATGTATACCTTTCCAAAATAGTATGAATATTAAGCCTCGGTCACACCTTACTGGATAGCTCGAACGGACGCCTAACAGATATTTTTTTTTCAATCCCTTCATGTGCGTAAGACATCCGTTCTTATCCGTTAGACGTTCGTCCATATCCGTTACATGTCCGTTAATCGTACGTTTTATCCGTCGACATCCGTTCTATCCGGTGGACAATTTTGAGCATGTTCAAAACTTTGAACGGACGTCCAACTGATAAAATATTCGTTGAACGTCCGTTAGGCGTCCGTTTTGTACGATACTCGTCCGTTTCGTTTCCGTTTTGTATCCGTTACGTGTCCGTTATACATCCGTTGGAGTTCTGGAAGATAAACTCACCAAAGGACTTCTACCGAACGTTTAACGGATAAAATGGATGTTGAACGGATGAGAAACTGACTTCTACCGGACGTTTAACGGATAAAACGGATGATGAACGGATCTGAAACGGATAAATGCCAACTGAAAATTTCGCATCAGAAATGCCAATTATTGGTTTGTCAGATTTCTTAAGGTTCATTAATTGTTTTTATTCATAATCGATCTTAAGAGTATAGGCACGTCTTCACAATTAAGCAGTTCTTATTCAGGCCAGACACTGCCCTTTGGTGGAATTTTGAAGAAAAAACCAAACCAGTTACACAGAAACGTTTTTAAAATTTATGCGATTTACATGGATTATTATTGTCGCTTTTGTTTTTTCCGTATATCTTGTTCATCCGTTTTATCCGGTACGCTTCCGTTATGGGTCCGTTTTATGCGGTACTCGTCCGTTGGATGAACGTTCGACATCCGTTCTGTCCGGTACGTGTCCGTTTCTCGTACGTTGCATATCCGGTGTGTATACGTTATGCATCCGTTACACGTCCAGTTTATTCGGTCAGTACATCAACGGACTCCAAACGGATAACAATTTTGTCAATGGAAAACCTTTATTTCCATCCGTTTGGCGTCCGTTCGTGCTATCCGGTAAGGTGTGACCGAGGCTTTAAGCAGTTTCATTATAATTAAATATAATGAGACTGTCATCAAAGAGAGATGGTAAGCGCTATAAAACCAGGTTTAATTTGCAATTTTCTACATTTAAAAATGCCCGTTCCAAGTCAGGAATATGACAGTTCTTGTCCATTCGTTTTTGATGCGTATTGATATATGATTTTGCCATGTGATTATGGACTTTCCGAATTGATTTTCCTCTAAGTTCAGTATGTTTCTGATTTTACTTTTTATTCTTTATGTACGTTATACATTTTGTAAGACATAAATGTACCCCAAAATTGTAGAAATGTTGAAAAAATGTTGAAAACGACAAGTCGTTTTTTCCCTGGATTACAGTTATAAGATGCAAATATGCAAATTCAAAGTTCTGTAGCTCTTGTTTTCGTGAATCTTTAAAACAGTTATGTATGACTGAACCGTTAAGTAGTGCTTGTTAGTATGCAAAAGTCAAAACGGAAGGTCCCATATGAAATAGCAAAATCAAAAGCTCAAACACATCTAACGAATGGATAACAACTGTCTTATTCTTGATTTGGTACAGGCATTTCCTAATGTAGATAATGTAGGATTAAACCAGTTGGTTCTAAAGGTAGATATACCTCTGATTTCTACGCAAGAAGAGGGAAGATTCCAGAGGGACAGTAAATCTCGTAGATCGAAAAAAAAAACCGACAACGCCATGGCTAAAAACACAAACCCCACCAACACTGGGGTGATCTCAGTTGCTCCGGAAAGGGAAGGATATCCGTCGTGTTGCTCATGTTAAAAAAGTTAGATATGCTTATTCGGTTGGTCACAATTTTAAAATGGGAAGGTGATTGTAGTAAAGACATAAGAAACATATCCGATATCATCTGTGATACGATCAACTAACTCGTGATGGCGTATTTGAAATTTACCAAAGAAAGATTTCAACTTCACCATTTTGAACTCTTGGTTTGATAGTTTACTTGTGAGCAGAAACTCTCTATCAACATGAAATCATGATAGAAAATACAACCCCGGATATAACAACTATATGTGTGAGAACAACAAACACAAAGGTGGAGTAAAAAAAGATCTTGAGTCATGTTAATACTTATTCCTTTGTCTAAGAAATTAATAAATCGGAATAGTTTAAATTTTTACCAAAAAATGTAATTCCTTCTTGCTGTAAAAAAAGATGGAAAACAGCACGTTTGATAATTTATTGCGTCTGAATTTACCTTCATCGGGAACGCTCAAAGCCAAGCATTTGAAATTGGTGGATGTACAAAATGTATATATGTCAAAAATATCTACATGTAAAATAGATAGCCAAATTCATCTAAAGCTAACTTTTCCAAAGGGAGTTTGAGCCTTAGTTTCATAATAATTTCAAAATTTATAAACGCAACAGAATCTCAGTGTACAAATTTGGTAAGATGATTCTTGGGCAAATGATATACTTACAATGTTGGGGACAAATGTTCATGTGATTTTGAACAGAAGAGTAAATATTTACGTGACATATATTCATGAATAAAAGCTTTAATGGCTGATAAACTTAAACCAACTTAAAGGGAAAAGAAACCAAGCCGCCAATGATCAACAACCATATAAGGGAGTAGACAGACAACAACATGACCAACAAGAAGAATAAACAAAATATTACAGCATGAGCAATAAGACGACTTGGAAAACATTGATCTGGGATGATCCGAAAGAGTTAGTAGTTTTTGTTCAACTAGTAGAAATCAGACTTGAATAGTCATGTTACTGTTTTTGTAATCAATCTTGAATATCTTGGAAAAACAAATAAATGATGCATTATAATTGTTTACAAAATACGTCCATTTCACAGATTTCCTTCTCTGGTTGGTTGATTGTTGTTTCTGTTCCACTGTCTTGTAATATCTTGATATCTTTTGATTGTTATATAACGTCAATTATTATATGAATGCGATCTGGTTCAAATGCCCTCAAAGCATCATCGCATAAAATCAGTCTTGATTTTTCCATGGTTTAAACAGCACCAGGGCAGAAAATACATATAGGACATTCGAATACGCATAAGTTAAAGAGAAGCTGACGACGGAAATACAAACAGGGTCATTAAAACTACACCGAAAAGGAAGGACTGAACAACTAAACCAAACTTAAACAAACGGTTATGATCTCCCTACAACAGTATACGTTATTGTATACTAATCCTAATAACGACACTGTCATTAACTTGTTGTACATAATAATTCCTGAAATTTCTATTGGATACAATCGTTTACATTTGTGGCTAAATGTTATTTGAAGAGTATTCAAGTCAATTCATGTACCCCAACTAGTAAATAGTTTACAGAAAAACTCTATCTTTAAGAAATTTAGTGCTGCGCGAATTTGTTTAGAAATATTTCTTTTTATCGTAATCGCTGAAGTTTTGTCTTGAAACATTATCTCAAATGCGAAACGGACCAAACTGATAAGTTTTAGTATTATTAAGAAACAAATGATCTTTATCTGCCAAATATAGTGACAACGTGTTTTTCGTGACATGTGGATTTCATTTCACGTCATTTTCCTTACAAGCTATGTTTTGATATTGTTAACAATTACATAACATATTGCAGTGATTGTTCGATGTCAGACAAATATTAAAATTTTCAGAAAAGGTTTTAATTTATTGTTTTGCCTCTTCTTTATAAAAAGTACAGAAATATTAAAAGTTGAACTTAAACTTTCATGTTTTAAAAACTTTTGAACTAATTTACAAAAAGTTTGACTGTCTCTTTGGTATCTTTCGTCCCTCCTTCTTTTACAAAACCTACGTTCTGACTATAACTAATTATAAGACATTAGATCGATATGATCAACTTAATTTGATAATATTATCTTACCTACTGAGAAACTCATCAACTATGGTTCATTGAGAAAAATAAAAACATATTTGCAATGCCAGAAGAACAGGTAAAGATAGGTATACTTATTACTTGCATGGCGCCTTATTTTTCACCCCTAACATTTTCTAGCCGAGCAGAACCATTCATCACTATTGAATTTTTATTTCAACTCAGTAAGAAATTGTGCAGTACATTTTTAATATAACAGCGTACGTGTTAATGATTTCACAAAACACATACAATAACAGTATATCATAAGATCAGTTGACGTGCGTTCTTGGAGCGTGTCTGTTTAAAGATAAAGATGTGTTATGAGTTTGAGATATTGAAACAGGAGTATATATTGGAAAGTTATTATTAAAAAACATGACATTATTACCCGTTCAAAACTATATTTCCAGAATTGTGTGGTGTATGCGAGATGTATATAACGTTTTATATCACTATAACATTTCACCAAGATGATATCAACGTACAAGCAAACAACAGTAAGAAAGACAACAACATGGTTATAAAAAAAGCAATTCACCGACATTTTGTATTATCGGTGACATAATTTTGGTCTCTTATTCTATTAGTTTTCTACGTTTATTTTGCTACTTCATATACTTTCAATTGTTCATATGCTTTTCAGATGAAATGGTTTTGTGTGGACATAGCGTGCGTCTAAGGTATAAAAATATGTTTTAACCTATTACCTTTTGATGGCTTTTATTCGTTTGTTTTTCTGTCCTATATTTTCTCCCATGTATTTATTGTAGCCCTGTCGTGTAATGTTGTCATTGTAATGTTATAATTAACACTGAAATTAACGCGGGAAGTTCGGCATTCCACAAAACCAGGTTCAACCCACAATTTTTTTTTCACAAAATGCCATGTACAAAGTCAGGAAAAAGACCATTATTACATTATATTTCGTTTCCGTAAGATTTACATTTCGGTGTTGTGTCTCTATTGTGTCGTAGTTCTCTTATATTTGAAACGTTTCCCTCAGTTCTGATTTGTAACCAGGATTTGTTTTTTCCCTATCGATTTATGAATTTGACCAGCGGTATACTAATGTTGCCTTTATTTAAAAGCAAGAACTTAGTATTAATATAAATTACCGGAATACTACAGTCAAATATTCTGAACGTTTGCCAAGAACATGAAAACTAGTTTTCATAATGCTTAAAAAATTTAAAAGTGGTATTAATGGATAGCTAACAGATTACTCTTTCAAATTAATGCAATGTTAGTATTATAAAACAATTATGAAATCATTTTAATGATAACTGTTTTTACTAAATTTTACTAGAAATTTCCACTTTCAATTGAAATTAGCTTCTTAATGAATATCTCGAGAGGGTTGATTCTATTATATGTTGTTCCTAGAGCCATTATCTACAAAAGTGTGTCTCAGATTTTGGATGGATTGAATAGATCAAATGTTACACCTAATCAAATATTATCTACTTTTATAAGGTAAGGACGTTTACACTAATTAGAGATTTATGAGAGAATTGAATACAATAGCGATAATTTGAGAAATTATTTTGTAGCTTTTGCTGTGGTGATTCAGATTTCGTTAAAATTTCAAGTATAGTTATAGTCATTCAAGTGAACTGACAAAAATTTTGCCATTTATTGCATAATAATTGATGTCATACTGATTGCATAAAAAATATTGCATTCATTTAAAAGATGAATCTTTATCTATCTATATATATGTATACAACTGTCTTTAATTAATTTATTTTAGACCAGGTTGTTTTCCCGTTTAAATGGTTTTACACTAGTAATTTTGGGGCCCTGCATAGCTTGTTGTTCGGTGTTAGCCAAGGCTCCGTGTTGAAGTCCGTACATTGACCTATAATGGTTTACCTTTTTTTGATTTGTTATTTGGATGGAGAGTTGTCTAATTGGCACTCACACCACATCTTCCTATATATATTAAGAAAGAAACAGCATTTTAAAGGCTGGATATTAGAAGTAAAAAATAACCTTTGTTTGTGCTACCTGAACTTCATATTGACGGTATAAAAGCATTTGATCGTGCAGCTGGCTTATTTTATTTGTTTTCCGTACTATCGTGATACACACAGACGTGAAAAATTGGCAAGTAATACATTTACGTGACATCTTATGTTGACGTTGTAGATTAACAGTTTTCAAGGTTTCGACGTACGAAAACTCAATACTCTTGGCTTGTCTTTTGTTCCGAAATACTTGTTATATCTTTTAAAGAAATCATTTTCTTTCATCTATTATAATTGAAAGAGATGGATGAATAGTAAACAAAAATATGCCCCAAGACAAGTGAGATTTTGCATGTTTGATATCGTTAGGTTGGCGTGTCATGATAAAGACACTTTGTTCCTTAATGAAGTCCGTTTGTTGACAACATATCTTTTTCATTTCATATCCGTTGATTGAATGTCTCATTGACGTTATTTCTCAAGGCAAAAAAAAAAGGTATGACATCTTCTATGTTTTATCGAAAAAATATCTTTCATATAACATCTATACTTTTAACGATACAATCATATAACTATTTAGGAAATAGCTCTGATATGTTGTTGGGTTGTTTTGATTTTTTTTATTCGAAGCCTATTTTTTTGGTTTTTTATCGGTTTCTTTTTGTTATGAACCTTATACACATATCCATGCTTCATTTGAAGTTCTGGCAGGATATAGATGTAGTGCTTCAAAGGTAAAACACACAAATCAAGTTTTGTTGTGATGTACGCCTTATTGTGACACTTTAGTTAACGAACAGTAATGACACCAAGTTTAGACATAAATTTGGTAATGAATAACTTTAAACACATCGTATAATAACATGTTTAAAAATTATGTATCTATACTACTGAAGAACGGAGTCCAATATGTCAGCCGGCATGAGATATATTAGATGAATCAAAGAATTCAACTATATATAGAACTAATATAGCACAATGATGTTGATTTGAAGGTACACCATTCCAAAGTCTTTTTTTTTCACATAACTAATATTTCCATTAATTGTCAAGTTCCCAGTCGAGTCCGTCACATATAGTTTCCGATTGTTACCTGTTACCTCCTGTAAATCTCTCCTCTCTCAGGTGAAGCTCAAAGTCTTCAAGTAGTAGATCTATACCTTTGCTACACTGCAGTACAATATTTAGGGAGTCTGTTTTCAACTCAATACCTATAATAGTTTTTGTAAAAAGAGTTTATAGTAAGTTCATTGTAGTAAGAAAAAATAGAACTGGTTTTAACATAAAGATTTTGAAAGCAGATAAAACTGTACTAAATAATTTTTAATTCAGGCATGGACTCGCGATGTCGCTGGTGTTTTCTAGTTGAACTAATAGAAATAACATATGTGATTAATAATTTCTTTAAAATATATATTTTATCAATTACACTATGCAATTTATAAGAAATCATTTCCTACACATTAAACCATTGCATCGATCGTTTTATCTTCGCTAAGAAGCCGCCACTCAGAGTGATACATAGCCCACACCCCATATTGGCAATTTGCATGATGATATGTGTCATTTCTAAGAACTTCCTAAAAATTTATCAAAAGTACCAGGATTATAATTTATTCGACAGACGCGCGTTTTGTCTACATACGACGCATCAGTGACGCTCATATCAAAATATTTAAAATGCCAATCAATTACAAAGTTGAAGAGCATTGAGGATCCAAAATTCCAAAATGATGAACCAAATACGGCTAATGTAATCAATGCTTGGGATAAGAAAATCCTTAGTTTTTCGAAAAATTCAAAGTTTTGTGAACAGAAAATTTATAAAAAATGACCACATTATTGATATTCATGTCAACACCGAAACTGGTGAAAAATTGGTCAACTTAAAGTCTACTTACAATTTGCTGAAACCGCCTTTGTACTCTTCATAAAAGATTTTAGAAAATAAAAAAATAAAATGATTTCCATTGGGCGTTCTTTTGACTGAAATCCTTTTAAATGTTTATTTTATTTGTTTTTTGGTATTCATTACCAGTAAGAATTTTTTATTACAAGACAATATGTAAATTAATGAATAAAACAACCTTCACTCAAGACTCTCACTTCGATCAATTAGGTCGCAGATCAATATGGATTATAGCAATAACCGTGGGTATTCGAAAATTAAACGACAATCCTTTTAAATTCGTCACAAGTCATTTTTAAATCTAAAAGATTGTATTCCTTAAAATCTACAAAGAAATTGCAAAGAAAAATAATCATAAAACTTATTTCAAATGAAATTCAAATAAAAAGGATTACAATATGGCGTAGAGAAAATGAGTGTTTATAATTTAAAAATCAGATGTAGGCTGTACTAATCTTTATACAATTTTAGAAGAAATTCTGATTAAAATATATACAAGCACATATACCTGACGTTTATTTTACGTCATGTGTGGTCAACATTATATTGACTGGAAGAACATTTTCATTGTGTAGGATGAATTCACAATGTTTGTTCCTTAATTTTAGGATGGTTTGATTGGTCCACCTGATATAAATATAGAAGACCAAGTAAAATAGCAAGAGACCTCAACTAATACTCAATTGATTACTAAATGTCTGATCAAATATCAATCCATCAAACTCGACCAAATGTATCTCTTATCACACATTCAGTTTTTTTTATAAATATTACATTATTGATCTGATATATTCGATTTTCTTATAGCAGAATACCAGGAACATTGTCAAATAAAGACGATAAGATGATTTTACAATTAAGAATGAAAAATAGGAAGTGCAGATAGTTGAACAATACACCGTTTTAGTATTGCTTCAAACACTAATGATGACAACTATCGAAGGCAATGGTATACATTTTTCATATTTTGTATTTTAATCATATTCTTTATGGCCTACTATAAGTCTACTGCGCATAGTTCAAAGAAACTTGTAAATAATTTAATCATAATTGCAAACGCACACTTTGTAATATCATATCGGTTGGGAGTTATATACTCCATATGAAGAAATATATAAAGTTCGTTATAAAGCTGAAATCAACACTTTAGTCGTAAAGTTTAGTTTTCATCTTAAACTAGTTGTACACAATTTAGATATAGAACAGACATCTAAACATGTCTAAACATCTAAACATCATTTGATACAAAAATTCAACAATACTTTTAGATATTTGGATGATATATTGGCTCTCAATAATGACGACTTCAGTATGTATACTAAAGAAATTTATCCTGTAGAACTTACTTTAAATAAAGCTAATGATAACAATGACCACTGCCCTTTCCTCGATCTTGATATCTATATCATAAACGGGAAGCTTAATACAAAAGTTTATGATAAAAGAGATGATTTTTCATTTCCTATTGTTAATTATCCATTTTTAGATGGTGACGTTCCCTTGTCACCATCTTATGGTGTTTATATATCTCAACTTGTACGATTCGCTCGTGTATGTAACAACGATTTTAGCGAGAGAAATTTATGTATTACTGAAAAATTATTACACCAGGGTTTTTGATATCACAAACTCGTCAAAACATTTTCTAAATTTTATCACCGGTATAAGGAAATAATTCGTTAATATAACTCAACATGCAGACATCTTATACGTTCAGGTATTTCACTTCCATTTTTTTATGGAAATATTCTTTATAAAGCACAAAAATGTCAGTATTCTCCTCAGAAACTAACAAAACCTTTAAATAGACTTATTAAAAGGTGATATAGTTACGATACTGTTGTAAGGTCATTAAAGATTGCATATTTGTTTGGCTTTAACATTGATTCACTGATAGGGTTTTTGCATCGGAACTAAACACATTTATTTCTACAAAAACAGTTGTTGGCATGACACGGGTTATGTTCTTCTCATATATTTTATGATAGTATGATACTAAACCCCTAACGGGAGGGATTGTACCTGATATTCATATGATGAATACATAATCTTTCAATCAGTTTAATTGAGGTCTGGAGCTGGCATGTCAGTTAACTGCTAGTAGTCTGTTGTTATTTATGTATTATTGTCATTTTATTTATTTTCTTTTGTTACATCTTTTGACATCGGACTCGGACTTCTCTTGAACTGAATTTTAATGTGCGTATTGTTATTCTTTTACTTTTCTACATTGGCTAGAGGTATAGGGGGAGGGTTGAGATCTCATAAACATGTTTAACCCCGCCGCAATTTTGCGCCTGTCCCAAGTCAGGAGCCTGTGGCCTTTATTAGTCTTGTATGATTTTAAATTTTAGTTTCTTGTGTATAATTCGGAGTTTAGTATGACGTCCATTATCACTGTACTATTATGAATATTTTTAGGGGCCAGCTGACGGACACCTACGGGTGCGGGAATTCTCGATACATTGAAGACCCATTGGTTGCCTTCGGCTGTTGTCTGCTCTATGGTCGGTTGGTTGTCGCTTTGACATATTCACCATTTCCTTTCTCAATTTTATGTATAATTGTACACTTTTTTTGTGTGTCTGTCTGTAGGCAGCACCACGATACAAAGGTTTATGTTTGTTCAGCGTAGTCACAAATCCTCGCAATCGATAGTGAATGGGCATTTACAACATTTGTCATCACTTTGACTGCGGTGTATTAAAGGATAAAATAAGTCAAAAGGAATCTATTTCCCTCAACAGCGAATTGTACCAAAGAAATATTTCCTCTGAAACTATTCTCTTTAAACCATAATCAAACTCGTTTACATTTGTAGAAACGTTGTTAGAAACGTTATATAAAATTGACAATTCAAGTGGTAAGAACATAACCTATTGCAGGTTATTCAAATGTTTAAGTAAAATTCCGATGTGAATGAAAGGGGTCTTGATCTAATAAACTTTTGAGTCCCACGATATTGTATTTATTTTCCATATTTCTTTAAAATAGAATGATGTCAAGGCTGAAAGTGATCGTAAAGGACAAAAACACGTTCATCAATGCATTCTCAAATAACAATAATATGTCAATGCGAAAACAAAATATAATTACTGTAGCAGTAATGTTATTTCTGCCTTATTAGTTGAATTACATGCATTTTGGAGAGTGTACATGTTATTATTTTGTACAGGTTATTACTTGTACAAACATTTCATAAAAGTAATAACTTGTACAAACATTTTATAAAAGTAATTACTTGTATGAAGCCATCATACAAGTTATTAATTGTACAAATGCAAATGTACAAGTAATTACCAGTACAATTTTTACTACGAAAAAGATAATAACTTGTCCAAATCATTAGGTCTTTCAACCTTTCGGATGAAAGACCTATTGTTTTTTTTCTGATTATTATCATTTTTTTCATTTTTTTTTCTTCCGCCTAATTTTTTTATTGCTTAGTATTTATGTTTCAAAAGATGTCGCTTAGATATTTGGAATATGATCGTATAGTTTATACGCTTTTAAAACTGACAACTGCGTAACCAAATACTTTACGTTGTAAGAGTTATCTCCCCAAACACAGTTTTTCTTGTGGCCACTACTCCTTCGCAACCGTAAAAGATTACGACAAATTTATTTTACCAAATTGCTCTTTATATCCTCAGGATGTTCTGTTTTATTTTGACCGAAGCCGTATAGAGATTCCATATGAGAGTTAGTTCCCCTTTTGTATTTGAAATTTTGAAATGTATTTTAAACTGGAAAACCATAGTTGATAGGGACCTAGGGATCTTGAGGTCCTTGGTCCAAAAAAATGAATTTTAGGTCAAGGTCAAAGGTCAAGGTCGTATTTTAGATTTTTATTCGTCTTTGATTTCCCTATAACTTTGGAATGGTTATAGATACAGAAAATTTACATAGTGAACAATGCTTGGGACTACAAGGGGCAACTTTGTTACATTATGACTGTATTGGTTTGACAATTGTGTAAGGGACATACTCCCCATGGATGGTTTATATAAAGCCATTATTAGGTCAAACTCTAAAATAAAATGTCCTTGACCCAAAGGGTCTTTGGCAATGACATTGGGGAGCAATGACCTTGACAAATGTCACAAGGTCAAAGGTCAAAGTCATGTACAAAGGGACAAATTATGTGATTTTGGCACTACTTGAAGAGTTTTATGTGTGTCTGCCAACCAACCAACCAACCAACCAACCAATCAATCAACCAACCAACTTATCAATCAATCAACCAATATGTATGACAGTTTATTGAGGGAAAAAACTCTCAATTATTCAAGAAAAATTGAATTTTTATATTTTTCTTACATCTCTTCTGAAAAATAAATCCACATGTTTTCTGAAACTACAAGTCCAATCGACCTCAAAATTTGCAGTCAGCAGGGCATACATGTTCTAAAAGTTTATAAAACAACGTGGTGCAGCTACCTCTCAAGAATTTTCCTAGAGAAAAGAAATGGCAATGCCGTAAAAATCGCTTGCTAGGTCCGTAAATCTCAGACAAATATTTTATTACTTAGACACAAAGGTATAAACTTTTAACAAGTGTGTACTTTTGAATAACAAAAAATTTCACCACTTTAAAAAAAGAAGTAAAAATTAAGAGCAAAGATGGAAAACAGTGTAGAAAAAAAAATATCAAGAAATGATTAACTCCATTAATTCACTTTCACATGCGTAAGATAGTACAAAGAGAATATTAGTAATTTAAAGGGAGCTTAATTCAGTTCTAAAAAAGAAAACACTTCAAAGATATTTCTTATGACAGAATGGTGTTTTGAAATTACCATTAATTGAAAAACCCATTCGCAAAGGAGACAAATTGTTTATTTTGTGCTGTTCATGAACTTTACCCTTTGATAAGAACAGCACATGCCAAAAGATGGTTAATAGATTTAGAAATTGAAGACAATGTTACAGTGAAATAGAAGACAGATGCCTAGTTGACTGTAGAAATATAAACTTGTAACACATAAACAAACGACAACCATTGAATTACAGGTATAGTCAGCCTTAAAAGGACCCGAAATGGCAAACGTAAAACAATTCAAATGAGAAAACTAACGGCCTTGTTTATGTACAATAAACGAAGAACAATATGTAACACATCGACAAGCGACAACCATTGAATAACAGGCTCCTGACTTGGGACAGGCACATACATAATGTGGCAGGGGGTTAAACACGTTAGCAGGATCCTAATCCTCTTCTTTCCTGGGACAGTGGTGTAACATTACAACATAAGAACGAACTATAAAAATCAGTTAAAAAAAGCTTAACTCATCAGATGGATACAATCAGAAATACTACACAGAGTAGAAGTGGCCGGGTACTTGTAACTCTCATACAACAGCAACAACAAAAAACGCAACACTAAGTACAGAATACACATTTCAAAAAAAAGAAAAACAAACACAATATCGATTTTTAAAGTACATACGGTCTATGATGAGAAAAAATAAAGAAACAAATAAATAAATAGTAGTTTTTCAATGAAATATTTAAAGCAGAAGTAGAAGCAAATACAACTCAAAGATATTGTGTTGTACAAGTTATTATCTTTTTTTCAACAACAATTGTAAAAGTAATTACTTGTACAATTACTTTTGTACAGGTAATAACTCGTATGATGGCATCGTACAGGTAGTTACTCATACAAAGTTTTTTATACAAGTAATAACCTGTACAAAATAATAAAATGTACACGACATATACATGTAATTTAAACCTTAAATTTGTGTAAGTAACAACAAAATATTAAATGTAATTCCAAAAATAAACTTTTTTCATCTATAGTCACACGTTTTACAATATATTCTCTCAAACTAAAATGTGTGATGTTAGGTATTCTAGGTTATCTGTTATTTCATGTTCCTGAACGTGGCATACTATCATCTTTTTAGACAATATCATAATAATTGCTTGTCAAATTAAATGAATTATTATTAGTATTTCTTTTGTCTGAGACTGAAATACTTAATCATTATAGCAACTAAGAAAGCATATCAAATTTAAATCTTCATACAGACCATGTCTAGATTTTTTGTTTTGTTTTGTTATGCAATGTAATTTATAAATGTGATCTATCTAATAAAAGATGTCTTGTTCTAAGAATATGATGATACTTCCTTTTAGTTTCTCAAAACAGATTGACATCTAAGAAAGCTTATTTATTACATAACGGATGACTTTTGAAAAACAACCTTTCTTGATAATATGTTCCTTTGAACAAGACTACTCAAACGAAATTATATGACAGGAATTGAAATACAATGATAACAAAGCTTCCGACAATGACAAGTTTAAGAGAGTTCTGTTGAAATGAATTGAATTTCATGCATAATTAAAAAAAAAAGTATCAGAATTAATTTAAAAATAAGGTCCTAGAAATCACAATCTCTTAACACAATTTAAATTCTATGGATCTCACTTTTATAACACAATACTTCAACCAAAATCAGCATTATTATTTGGTGTAATAACATTCTATTTCAACATCCATTTTAAATTCTAACACAAGAACTTTAATTTCATTATTTTGAGAGAAATTGTTCATAAAAACTATCACAAAAATACTGAAATCCAAAATAAATACCAAAACAGAAAAGGAAGTTTATAAAACTTAATCTGGTTTTGTAGCTAGCTGAACTACAAACTTGTATGGCAGTTGTTTAAGGTTTCGTTATATTGATGAACTTGATGATGTACTTGTCGTAATATTGCTTCCAAAATTACTTCAACACTTTGTTCGTCAATTGTGTTATTTGTCTTATTGTTTGCGTTTGAAAAAGAGAAAGTCGAAACCTGATTCGTTGTTAAATTGTTATTATTTATTTTATTTCATAAACCAAAAAAACGTAATTGTATGATCATAAGTATTTGATGCAAGTACTCGTGTGCTTAGTAATATTTGTGATATACTCAGAAGATAAATATCAACCATCATTAAACTTAATCATACTGCTTTACCATATCATCACAAATACATGGATCAACGAAAATGCCGTAACCCTTAGAATAATAGGGTTCTTAAAGTGCCATATAATATGCCGTTCCAACTACTTTGGCATTTAACATCCCATTTAAACTAACCAATCAAACCAATCAAACTAACGAAGGTGGCTATATATATTTAAAATCCCAATCAGCAGAAAAGTCGACTCATTTTAACTTAAAGTTTTACTTTACTTTAAAGGATTAGACCAGTGACTGTATTTCTATACCGCAGTCACCGTATTAGTTCAGCCTTTATATTGACACATTGGTTTACACGCAGGATTTACTCGAAAAATTTATCGTCTGACAGTCTTTTTTTCCCGACTTCTTCATAATTTATTATTACTTATAAAGTTATTAAATGTTTGGGTGTTTGCCTGTACAAAAATGTTTACATTAAAAATATGTCATCTACAAAATCATGTTCCTCTAGTTGAAAAGATTTGCTCGAATGTGAAATTTTATCCGACGGCTTCTTACTGACATGTTCTTCAAAATCAGGGTAAAACAATACCTTGGTTATGTTCAATCTGTTTTAGCAACAACACCGTCCCTTTTGTTTTGCTTATAAAATATATTCAAGCAAATAACGACTATTCGTACAGTTTTTACGAAAAAGACGACAGATACAAATGAATATAAATGAGGAGAAATAACAGTTTTGTCATTTATAATTTGCTTCACGCTAACAGGTTAATAGGCTCCGTGTTGAAGGCCGTACATAGACCTAGAATGGTTTACTTTTTTAAATTGTTATTTTGATGGAGAGTTGTCTCATTGGCACTCACACCACATCTTCCTATATCTATATGTCATATAAAATGACAATAATTTTTAACTGAGCAAGTTTAAACCAGGAAGAATGTCTAGGTCGGAAATTAAACTGTCAATTGAACGAGGGCATTTTATAAGCTAGACGGTGGGTTATGTAAAAAACATTATTTTAAAAAGAAAACACAACATCATGACCGGAAAAAGACAATGGCAAAACAAACAACTGTCAAGTAAACAATTCACCAATAACATATGAATTCCTTTGGTATATCGTCATCAGAAGTGTCAAAGTTTCCTATTTTTATAGTCACAAGCGGTGTTTCGATTACTAGTACCGGTACCTCACAATCTAGAAAAAGATGAAACCGTAATAAATATATAAGCGAAACAAATCTTTTGTAATATATTTCGAGACCATTTTCGCATCTATGCATCTATAGATCTTAAGAAAGCATTACTTCCACTTTACAATGTAGGATCTCATGGTTAAACAGCTTCCGTAAAGTCAGAAATACTTTATGTGAATATCAAAAAATTAGGTGAAAGTCATAATATTACCTCATGGTCATATAAATTATGATATGTATACTCACTTACGAATCACTGTTGGATTGAGGCTACACAGGAATAAATTCGAAAGTTAAAACATGGATTCTTTTTCATATATTAGTTCTCAACCAACTAACTGTGTACATGTAGCTCGCAATAAAATATTTTTTTAGAAAAACTTATATAAAGCAATATATAAAGAACGGCTATCAAAATGTTTAATAGACTAGTATATATTTTCCTTTGAAAATTTGTATAAGCGTCAGAATTGTATGTCCCATTGAACTCTTATAACATTATCTTAAAATATGCATAACATAAATTAATCTAAGTGTACTGAAAAAGTAAAATCACAAAAATACTAAACTTTTACTTTATAAAGAAGGAGACTGTCGTATGCACATAACTACTAAAGTTTGCACTTAACTTAGGCTGTTCTAAGTATAAATACCTATATTTTCTGTTTAATGTGTACACTAATTGAAGTAACTCATGACTGCAAAGTTTTAATTTCAATGCGTTATCATGCTTTATTGAACAATGCAGTTTTTTTTTTATGTGATTATGGTTAGTTATAAGGTTGTTGTGTTTGAATTTTAAAGTATCTTTCATTCAAAATTTACAAGTGAAAACCCATTTGGATATGTTGGACAGAGAGAGGAAAGGTCATTTTGTGAAGAAAAAAAATATACAACAAATGCTGACAATACTGCAAGAAAAGATGCAAAGGATTTAAATTAAAAGAGTTACAATATATGCTCTGCATCAATATTGACTGAAATATTTTTTTAGCATTTATTGATTAGTGGTACCTATAGACATTGTTAGCTGCAAAACATTTTAATACTTGTCAAATACTGTGGATTCATTTATTTTCGTAGGAACCAATTTTCGTGGATTAGGGAAAACTTGCATGTTCGTGGATATTAAGTTTCGTGGTTTTGATTCATTCACTTTCAAGCATAAAGCTAACTTGTCATTCGTTGATTATTTAATTTCGTGGTGCACCTGTAACCACGAAATCCAAAAAAATTGGTATCAAAGGAAATAAATGAATAAACTCATCATAGATACAAGCATACAGTTTCTAACAGAATGCACAAGTATGTTTATAATGATCTTTGCATGATATTCGTTTATAAAAACGTTTACATTTCATTCAATGCCCAAACAGTTGCAAGCGGAAGTTTAATAATGAACGTGTTATCACCTAATATTATTTTTTGCTTAAAAAGGGGTTTTCATTCTGTAATACCATTTCCTTAAAGCATAGCACGAACGTACGCCTAACGGATGAAATAAAAGATGACACAATGGTTATCCGTTGGTAGTCCGTTGATGTACTGACCAAAAAAAACCGTACACGTAACGAATGCATTACGGACACACAACGGATATGCAACGTACGAGATGAACGGACAGCACGGATATCGGATGTAATTCCAACAGACGAGAACCACATAAAACGGACAACTAACGGAAGCGTTCCGAATAAAACGGATGAACAAGATATACGAAAAAATTAAAGACGACAATAAAAATACATGTAAATCGCATAAATATTCAAAATGTTTCTGTGTAATTGGTTTTGATTTGTTCTTCCAAATGCCGTCAAAGGGCAATGTCTTGTCTGAATTAGAGTTGCAAGATTGTTGAGACGTGCCCTTACTCTAAGATCGATTTATGAATAATAAGAATTTATGAACCTTCAGAAATCTAATTGGCATTTCTGACGCGAAATTTTCAATTGACATTTATCCGTTCCGGATCCGTTCAACATCCGTTTTATCCGGTGGAAGTCCGTTGGTGAATTAATCTGTCAGACCTCCAACGGATGTATAACGGACACGTAACAGATACAAACCGAAACAAAACGGACGAATACCGTATGAAACGGACGCCTTCCGGACTTTCAACGAACATTGCATCCGTTGGACGTCCGTTCAAAGTTTTGAACATGCTCAAAATTTTCCACCGAACAAAACGAACGTCGACGGATAAGATGTACGCTGAACGGACATGCCGCGGATATGGACGGACATCTAACGGATAAGAACAGACGTCTAACGGATATGAACGAATTGCAAAAACAGTTATCCGTTGAGCCTCGGTCACACCTAATCGGATAGTACAAATGGACGCCTTACGGATGAAAATAAAAGTTGTCCGTTGACAAAATTGTAATCCGTTGAAAGTCCGTTGATGTACTGACCGAATAAAACGGACGAGTAATGTATGCATAGCGGACACACACCGGATATGCAACGTACGAAAAACGGAAACGTAACGGACAGAACGGATGTCGAACGTACATTCAACGGACGAGTACCGCATAAAACGGACACCTAACGGAAGCGTACCGCATCAAACGGATGAACAAGATATACGGAAAAATTTAAAGCAACAATTATAATACATGTAAATCGCGTAAATATTCAAAATGTTTCTGTGTAATTGGTTTTGGTTTGTTCTTCAAACTGTCGTCAAAGGGCAGTTTCTGGCCTGAATAAGAGCTGCTTGATTGTGAAGACGTGCCCTTACTCTAAGATCGATTATGAATAATAAGAATTCATGAACCTTTAAAAATCCAATTGGCATTTCTGAAGCGAAACTTTTTATTGGCATTTATCCGTTTCAGATCCGTTCATCATCCGTTTTATCCGTTATACGTCCGGTAGAAGTCTGTTTCGTATTCGTTAAACATTCGTTTTATCCGTTAGACGTCCGTTGGAAGGTCGTTGGTGAATGTATCTGCAAGACCTCCGACGGATGTGTAACGGATACAAAACTGAAACGAAACGGACGAGTAACGTACAAAACGGACGCCTACCGGATGTTCAACGGATATTTCATCCGTTGGACGTCCGTTCAAAGTTATGAACATGCTCAAAATTTTCCACCGGACAAAACGGACGTCGACGGATAAAACGTACGCTAAACGGAAATGCAACGGATATGGACGGACGTTTAACGGATAAGAACGGACGTCTAACTGACATGAACGGATTGGAAAAAAAATTCCGTTAGGCATACGTTTGAGCTATCCGTTAAGGTGTGACTGAGGTTTTCTGCATCAGTTCGAGCTATATGTTAGGGTATGACCGAGGCTGAAATAGGATATCTATATATTACAAATGTAGTATAATGATGTGCTATGCAATCGGTTAATTTTGTTTTATCTTAATCTTAAGATAACAAATATGGCTGAAATAAAATTTTAAAAAACCCATCCATTTAAAATAAAATGATATTCTCAAAAAGATTTCCTATACATTTTTTATTTGAACAAGATGAAGACATTGATAAAATTGTGAAATACATGCAACAGAAGATTTTATTTGGTGCAGAAACAAATACAGTTTGAAATATTGCCTGACAGTTGAAAAAACTTCTTGCTCTCAATTCTTGTCACAATAATAACCTATTATGTCTGTTTTAGTTGCCTATTTGATGTTGTAAATATAATGTTACTTTAATCAACAATCATATAAGCGCCACGTTTAGCTAGCTATCAAACCAGATTTAACCATCGTGTTCTTCGGGAAATGCCTGTACATGTTCATATATATAGCAGTTTTTCCCCCTTTTTCTGTTGATTTTTGACAGTTTTCATTTTCAAGGGATGATTGAAAATGAAATGAAAAATCATGTAGTGGATACAAAGGGGCTCTTTATTCATAAATAAGTATATATTATAAATGAATAAGTCCACACAAAAATGTTATTCATATGATTTACCATTAGGTCATTGTATTTACTTTTTTTCACGACATGACTTTGTACATCAAAGAATAAAACTGTTGCTCGTCATATCATTTGTAATCATTTTGTACGGATAAGTTGATCATGAACAAGTATCAACTGAATGTAGAAATAGACAAACTCAAACACGATACGGAAAGACTGCCAATAGAGAAAGCAAATTGTGGGTCTTGAAATCAATTTGAAAAAAACTATAATCTATAATTTCAAAACTGAGGATTGAAGTGAGATATCTGCTTCTTAGAATTAGCTACATGGAAGAGAAATCTCAATTCAAATTCATTAAATTTTCAATGATTTTGGATCCTCAACATGCTCAATGCTCTTCAACTTCGTACTTGTTTGGGTTTATAAATATTTTTGATTTGAGCATCTCTGATGAGTCTTATGTAGACAAAAAGCGCGTCTGGCATAGTAAATTATAATCCTGGTACCTTTGATAACTATTTACAAAGAAATTGGAAAAATTGTAAAAGTTTAATTACGAATCAAGGCCGTATATTATGTTTCACTAGCTATACTGTAAACCAACTTATTTTCGCGAGCGATTTATTTTGCGCGCCTTTCGCGAATAGAAAAATAACCCGAATACTAATTGCCGCGAATATGTTATACATTGATCATTCCTTATTGAACTTCAGAAAATCGCGAAATTAAATAGCCGTGAAGAGGTCTAATAAGAGTAAAACGCGAAGTTAAGTATCCGCGAAAATAAGTTGGTTTACAGTATGTTTTAGTAAACAGTTACGTTGACCTTGGAAGAAAAATTGTATTTACTACATGAAAAGTTGATATAATAAAAATAGTATGATATATTCTTTTATATGACAAAATTTAAAAGTCCAGTTTTTAAGATGGTTATACTGAAAAAGATAACAGTATAAAATAATCTTGTACACTGCTGAGCAAGGAAGTTCATAAAACAAATTGAAGACTTCATAAAAGACAGACTATATAATATCCCTTCTGCATAGTCCATAAGAACCCTGTATAATAAATTTTTGCTTTTAAATGTGTTTTATATATCTTTGTCTATTGTTTTATTAGATATTTGGAACTCTTTTAAGATTAAAGATTATTTATCGAGTTTGATTTTCAAAGATTCCAAATATTAAATCATATTTGATTTTATTCTTCTTTTCTATAAGAATAATTTCGTCAAATAAGAAATACATTTACGAGTTACTTTTAGTTCCGATTAACTATTATCTCTTATTTTCATTATTATAATTTAAAGTGGTAAATGAAAATTCATGAGGTAACTTATGTAAAGTAAAATATCATCACCTTAAGGTACATCACAAGTATAAATTTTTTGAGACAGATTTTTTTTATAATTATTTTGTCAAAATGAAGATTTTACTATGCTCTTTTACAAAATTTAATAAAAAGTATGGGTCACCGTGCTATTTTACAAGCTATGAGTCTTTGAAAATTGACAAAATTTGGTTAGTTTGTTCATAAAAAACACATTAGTGTGCATAAAAAAAAATCATGAGATAAAATTTTGAAATAAATTGTGAGAAGAAAGGTTTCATGATATGTTATAAGAAAATAAAAAGAAAACATGGTGTCACCGAACTTGTTTTCTTGCTACAAGTAAAAATATTTTTTTTCCCTTTAAGCCCAGTATAAATTTTGTACTAAAAGAGTTATCTCCCCTTAAAAGGCTCATTTGAAAAAAATTATTTTAAAACCAAAAAAAATGATATTTGTTAAAATATTTTGTGTAATACGATAAATAATCAGGTTTACTTTAAAAAGAAGAAAAAAACAGTTTAACCATTGAATTGCAAATCTGTCTCCAAATTTGCAGATTTAGGCCAATAACTATACCGATTTTGTACTGTGATTGTACGAACCAAGATGGCGGTATACTATGAATCTACCTTGATATAAAGTACATTGTTTAAGCATACTATATATCTATCATATGATGGCATTGACAAACAATTAAATTCTCCGTTTATATAAAGTTGACCTTAGGTGGATTGACTTTTTGTGTGTCCTTTTTTATCATATAGCTCTTCAACTATTTCGAATCTTTTACATGTGCATCCTTAGGTTTTTCTTCTTCATAAAAGGAATTTCGATGCTCAAATTGTATAACGTGTTGTTTTCATATTTTAAGAGAAAATTATTTTCAACTTTACAACATATATTGAATTTAATAAATCAAGGTCGTACGGTTTCATTTTGATTTGAAGAGTCTAGACTTACCGCCTGTGCCTTAATGATATATCACATGGTGACGTAAATTTTCTTATTTTGATTTAGAACAAGAAAAGGAAAAGGAAAATCAAATTGACAGGCATACGCTTTTCCGATTGGATTTCCATCTGAGTTCAGTATTTTTTGTGAGTTTACTTTTTATTTCCACAAAAAGTAAAATCCCAACAATACTGAACTCCGAGAAATATTCAAAACGAAAAGTCCCAAATCAAATGGCAAAATCGAATGATGAACACATAAAACGAATGGACAACAACTATCATATTCCTGACTTGGTACATGCATTTTCAAATGTAGAAATGATGGATTAAACCTGGTTTTATATCGCTAAACCTCCCACTTGTATTACAGTCGCATCAAATTCCATTAAATATTTACAACGATGCGTGCACAGACACAAAACATTGTTATTTATGATACAAAAAAGTCACTGGAGCGAAAAATAATCAATATACAGTCAATGGCGCAGTTTAGTACACCAATAAATAATGAGTCATTCTTCTTCGATTGAAACAAATTGCAAAGGTTTCCTTTAAACAATACATATGTTCCTAACACAATTTTGCTTGCACTTGTTATATATCCATTGTATTGATATACCTTAATTGAAATTTAAATGCCTCATACATAAAAATCCTGAATTAATATAGGTAGATGACTTGTGCATTTTTCATGCATTTTCTATATTCTCTTATCAGTCTAGTCCATATATATTCCAAAACCGCCGGGTAGTTCCACAAAACTATCTATTTTCTCGTTAGTCGTGGGTTTTTAGTTTACAGTGATAATTATTATTTAAATGCTGAGTTAATGAGTTCAACACTCGCTAATGAAATGTAGTGTTGACACCAACGTACTTGCTTAAAATGATCGGTTTACAACCGCTTATCGGTTGTTATCCCCAATAACTCAAGCTTCCTCAACATAAAAAAAAACTGCCTTCCATGATATAGCCAATTGAGATAAGCGTTGTGTGTTAAAACCAAAAACATTTTTTCACTCTCTCTGTTGTGGAATAAGTATTTAAAACTATGACATTATTTCCTGTTCAAAATTAAATTTCCAGTTTTGAGTGGTGGATGACAGTTGTATGTGTCGTTTGATATCATACAGATAAAGATATATTATGATTTTGAGATATTGAAACGTGAATATATATTTGAAAATTATTATTAAAAAACATGACATTATTACCAGTCCAAAACTATATTTCCAGCCATGTGTGGTGGATAAAGGGTGTAAGTATGGTTTGATATCACTATAACATTTTATCAAGAGGATAGCAACGAGCAAACACATCACAGTAAGAAAGACAACAGCATGGCTAAAAACGCAACATACCGACATTTTGTATTATCGGTGAAATATTTTGGATCTTTTTTACTATTATTTTTCAACGTAGATATAACTAATTTTTATAATTTAGATTTTGCATATGCTTTCCAAATTTAGATGGTCTTAGAAGGACGAGTTTAGTAGTGATACAAAATTATTTCAGTACTAAAGTCAAATACTCTAAAAGTATTTTAATTACACTAAAACAGACATGAAAAAGCTTTGTACATTTACAAAAAAATATAAATACTCAGGTATGTTCTTGATAGACTAACCTTAACTTCCTCTTGACGTTATAAAATGTTTCTTTTAATAAAAATGTCTTTATCAGGTAAAAGTTAGCATTTGATCGTGCAGTTAGCTTATATTGTTTGTTTTTCTGTACTACAGAAGTGAAAAATTTGCACCTAATGCATTTACATGACAGCTTATTTTACGTTATAGATAATCAAATTAACAAAATTTCCAAGGTTGCGACATATGAATTCTCAATTGTCTTTGCTTGTTTTATGTTAAAAAAACTTGTTATATCAATTGAAGAAATCGTTTCCTTTCCTCTATAATAATCGAAAGAGATGGATGAATAGTAAACAAAAACGTGCTCAAAGACAAGTGCAAGTTTTCGTGTTTGATATCGCTAGGTTGGCGTGTCATGATAAAGACACTTTGTTCCTCAATGAAGTCCGTTTGTTGACAACAAGTCTTTTTCGTTTCATATCCGGCGATTGACTGTTTCATTGACGTTATCCCTCAAGACACAACATAGGATTTCAGGTGTGTTTGACAACTTCTATGCATAATCGAAATATTATCATTTTTATGTAAAATCTATACTTACAACGATACAATCACATAATATTTTTGAAATACTTGGTATGTTGTTTTCTGTTATTTCATATTTTTAATGCTTAGCCTGTTTCTTGTGGTTATTTATCCGTATTTTTTGGATTTTAACCTGATACACATATCCATGCTTAACTTGAAGTTTTGGTAGGATATATAATTTACATGTGATTTAAACAAACGTTTTGTACTTCGTACTTTATTTGGCCTTTTAGAACATGTCTGATTTGAGCGTCACTGATGAGTCTTTTGGAGACGAAAAGCGCGTCTGGCGTAAATATTAAATTTTATTTCTTTTGAAGGAATAATCTTGAAATCTGATTGGTGAACTACCCGGATGTAAATAATACCCCAACCCAGTATACTCGGGGATAAAAAAAAAAATTAACTACGCGCTGCAGTAATAAATAATAGAGTTACATAAATTTCCTTTCTAAAACATTATAAAATGCGTTATTTATTACCTTTTCTATTAAAGGGCAAATGTTGTGCCAAAAAACACTGCAAATTCAAACAAAAAGAGTGAAAACATGCTTAGGGCGTACCTAACAGAAAAAGAGGAAGATCCACAGTTCGAAAATTACTCACCGAGTGAACTGAATGTTGTTTTGAGTAGTTTCTATTTGGACACCCGTACGTCTGATGGACACATGTATAAAACCTAATCTTTTGAAAATTTTAGATATGGTCTAAAAAGGCACATGAAGGCTCCGCCGCACTTTGATATATAAAGTTTTGATATAATAAAGGACACAGAATTTTTGTAGTCAATGAAATCTTTAAGACAGCAATGTCTGAGCTCAAAACACTTGGAAAAAGAGATGTACAGCACTACCCAGCGATTGAGGAGTGTGACATACACAAATTGTATCCGAGTATCCACATGTCAACTGCCACACCCTGTGGGTTGCTGAACAAGGTACAAATGGACATTCGTCTGTATTTTTGCCGTCGAGGGCGTGGAAACATACCGAAAATGACCAAGGACACATTTATGGTTGATGTAAATCCAAATACAGAAGTAAAATTTGTTCAAAATCAAGGGATGAGTTAGTTAAAAATAGAAGATACAATGAAAAGGAAAATTTTGGTGGTTTTATGACAGAAAACAAGGACTCGCCCCTGTGTCCTGTAACTTCTTTTGAAAAGCTTCTATCCAAACTGCACCCCGATAATAATCGACTTTGGCAGCGTCCCAAAGATACTTATCTGACAATGACAGTGAGTTGTTTACAAAACAGGGGCTAGATAGAGACTCTATAAGTTCTTTCATGACAAAACTGAGTAAAGTTTGCAATTTATCCAAGATTTATACCAATCACTCAATAAGGGCCACCGGTACAACAGCTTTATTCAAGAAAAAATATGCAGATTCACAAATTATGGCCGTGACAGGGCACAAATCTCTTTAGCTGTTTATCATCGTGTGTCGGACCAAGAAAAAGAAGAAATTAGCCAAGCTGTTCAAAAGTTGATACAGCCTTCAGCTACCATGACTACACCTCAACTGAAGTTACCTGCTCCAAATGCATACGAAATGTTAACTGCTCCAAAAGCACATGGAATGTTAACATTTCATCCAACTCCCAAATCAAAACTTTTCAAATGAACTAGTACCAGCTCATATATGTTATTTGGATAAAATTAACAATTTAAATGATTTTGACATAAATCAGCTATTTTCAAATTAATGTTTTTCCTCAGAAATAGGAGATCGCCAAGTTGAGTGCAGTCAAAATTTGACAATTACTTAACTTCTAACAAGCCAGTGGGACCAATATTCAGTAACTGTAATATCGGAAAAGTGGAAATAGATTTCAAGCACTAAAACACGTCATCAGGTGTTTATAATAGACATATTATGAAACTTTAAAAATTTTATACATGACTTTTTATCATGTTAATTGTTAAGTTAAAATAAAAATAAAAATTTATATGTTTGAATATGTATGTTTATTAATAAAAACAGTGTTGGATGCACACTTAATATCTCAAATGGTCTTGACTGCACACTTTTCATTCGTCGTCTGTAACCTGAATTGGTCTTGACTGCACACTTTGCATTCGTCGTCTATAACCTGAAATGGTCTTGACTGCACACTTTGTATTCGTCGTCTGTAACCTGAAATGGTCTTGACTGCACACTTTGCATTCGTCGTCTGTAACCTGAAATGGTCTTGACTGCACACTTCGCATTCGTCGTCTGTAACCTGAAATGCTCTTGACTGCACACTTTGCATTCGTTGTCTGTAACCTAAAATTGCCTTAAATAGTCATGGTCGCAGACTTTGCTTTCGTCATCTGTAGCTTAAAATGGTTAAAAAGTGCAAAATATTACTTTGCTTTCGTCTTCTATTTATAATCTTAAATGGTCTTTTATTTTTGCGGCACACTTTGATTACATCGTCTATAAACAAAAATGTTGTGAGACACACTTTGCTTTTGTCGTGTAAAATTGTCATCAGAACTTTACAACTTAGTATAAAAATAAGGAAAAGAAATATTTCAAAAGAAATAAATTCGTTATCTTGGTATAATCAGGGGTGTACGGAATTTTACACCCTTGTTCAAAATTCATACACCCATTCGGCTTCGCCTCAGGGTGTATGAATTTTCAACAACGGTGTAAAATTCTGTACACCCCTGATTACACCAAGATAACAATATTATTCCTGGTATCTATGATGAGTTTACTTGTTGCGAATGATTATAAAATTACAAGTACAAAAATACCGCAACAATTATGTATTTTGAGTAGGTCATTTATGCGTTTAGATAAATAATGACACTAAGTTAACAAAGACATCAATTTTGTAATTAATTACTTTGAACACATCGTATACTAACATACCTCAAAATTATGTGTCTATACTACTTAAAAAACTTTATCCAATGAATCAATAAATTCCAACTTTATATATAACTAATATAGGACAACGGTGTTCTTTAAGGAACACCATCCCAAATTATTTTTTTTAACATATTTAATATTACCATTAATTATCAAGTACATGTATCGGGTCGAATCCGTTACGGATTCCAATGGTATACGTAATATGTAGTTTCCAGTTGTTACCTGTTACCTTCTGTAAATCTCTCTTCTATCGGGAGAATCTAGAAGTCGTCAAGTAGTTGCTTAATGCATATGCTACAATGAAGTACAGTATTTAGAAAATATAAAAAAGAAGATGTGGTATGATTGACAATGAGACAACTATCCACAAAAGACCAAAATGACTCATACATTAACAACTATAGGTCACCGTACGGCCTTCGACAATGGGCAAAGCCCATACCGCATAGTCGGCTATAAAAGGCCCCGATAAGACAACGTAAAACAATTTAGGAAGTCTGTTTTTTTCCATTTCAATACTTCTACATATTTTGGATAGAAAAAACACTTTATATTAATTTATTTGAAGTAAGAAAAAATAGGACGGGTTCAAACAGAAAAATAATTTTGAAATCAGAACAAATTGCACCTCATTATCAGCATGACTTTGTCAAATACGAAAACTTAAAATCCAGACGAAAAAAAACAAAGCATGATCCCATTCATTCAACCTTGGACTTTTGGTGTTTTCTTTGTGAACTTATTGAAATAATATTATGTGATTAATTTCTTTAAAATATTTTTTTTTAAATTACCGTATACAGTTTTAAAAACACACATATATATATATATATAGTTACTTTCCGACACATTGTAAAATAAACTTGTTTTATCATTGCTGAGAAACAGCCACTCCGAGTGCTACATATCCAACATCACATATTGGTAGGATGATATATATGTCATTTCTTATAGAGCTTCGCGAAAAATTGTGCAACTTAAAGTCTTGTTACAATTTGATGACGCTATTGTAATCTTCATTATAAAAGAATCTTAGAAAATAAAAAAATGATTTCCATTGAGCATTCTTATGACTGAAATCCTTTTCAATGTTTATTTTATTTGTTACTTGATATTTTTTTACCAGTAAGTATATTTTAGTACAAGACGACATGTAAATCAATGACTAAAACTACCTTCACTGAAGACTCTAAAGTCACAGACTAATAAGGATTATAGAAATAACCTTGGCTATTCGAAAACAAAATCCTTTTTTATTCCGTCACATGTCATTTTTAAATCTAAAAGATTGTATATCTGAAAGTCTATTGCAGAAATTGCAAAATAAAAAGATCCGCAAACTTATTTCAACCGAAATTCTAAGGAGACAGTATCCCAATTAACGTAGAGAAATTGAGTGGTTATAATCAGAACAAAATAATATGTAAGCTACATAATGGAGAATGAAAATGGGGAATGTGTCAAAGAAAACAACCCGACCATTGAAAACAACAGCAGAAGGTCACCAACAGGTCTTCATGCTAGAGAAATATTCCCTCACCCGGAGGCGCCCTTCAGCTGACCCCTAAACAAATATATACTAGTTCAGTGATAATGAACGCAATACTAATTTCCAAATTGTTCACAAGAAACTAAAATTTAAATAATTCAAGACTTAAAAAGAGTAGAGGCTCCTGACTTGGGACAGGCGCAAAAATGCGGCGGGGTTAAACATGTTTGTGAGATCTCAACCTTCCCCCTATATCTCTAGCCAATGTGGAAAAGTAAACGCATAACAATACGCACATTAAAATTCAGTTCAAGAGAAGTCCGAGTCTGATGTCAGAAGATGTAACCAAAGAAAATAAACAAAATGACAATAATACATAAATAACAACAGATAGCAGTTAACTGACGTGCCAGCTCCAGACTTCAATTAAACCGACTGAAAGATTATGATTTCATCATATGAACATCAGGCACAATCCTTCCCGTTAGGGATTTAGTATCATACCATCATAACATATATGAGAAGAACATAACCCGTGTCATGCCAACAACTGGTTTTTGAATAAATGTGTTTAGTTTCGATGCAAAGACCCTATAAGTTAATCAATATTAACGCCAACATCTTTAAAGACCTGACAACAGTATCGTAATGAAATCCCTTCTTAATAAGTCTATTTAAAGGTTTTGTAAGTTTCTGAGGTGAATACTGACACCTTTGTGCTTTACAAAGAATATTGCCATAAATAAAATGTATGTGAAATACCTGAACGTATAAGAAGTCTGCATGTTGAGCTATATTTACGAATGATGTGCTTATACCGACGATAAAATTTAGTAAATGTTTTGACTAGTTTGTGATATTGAAAACCCTGGTGTAATAATTTTACAGTAATACATACATTTTCTCTCGTTAACATATAAAACAGTGTTACATACACGAGCGAATCGTACAAGTTGAGATCTATAAACACCGTAAGATGGTGACAAGGGAACGTCACCATCTAAAAATGGATAAATTTTAGTATCTAGCTTTCCGTTGGTGATATAGATATCAAGATTGAGGAAAGGGTAGTGGTCATTGTTATTATTAGTTTAATTTAAAGTAAGTTCAACAGGATACATTTCTTTAGTATACATACTGAAGTCATCATTATTGAGAGCCAAAATACCATCCAAATATCTAAAAGTATTATTAAATTTGTTCATCAGATGTTGTTTCGATGGGTCTTTGTTTATTCAATCATAAATTGTAACTCATAGCAATTCAATAACAGGTCCGCAATAAGTGATTCACAGTTAGTCCCCATTGGAATTCCGGAAAACTGACGATATACGGAATCTCCAAAGCGAACAAAAATGTTATCTAGTACAAATTCAAGGGCATATATTGTATCAAAGCATGTCCAATTTACATAGTTTTTTGTTTATTGCTACTAAAAAATGACCTCAAAGAGTTTGAACATATATATTCACAGTCTGACTTTTAAATGCCGATTAGGTGTGTGAACTTTTTCTTAATGAGAATGTGAGGCAATGTTGTTTACATCATTATACAATTTAAGATGAAACTATGAATCAAATATGTACAAGTGCCTGACGTTAATTTTAGGTCATTTGGGGTACAAATTATATTAAATGGAAGAACATTTGCATTTGGTACCATAAATTCCCAGTGTTTTCTAGATATTTTTACCCTTAATTTAAAGGTGTTTTGATAGATCCACCTGATTTAAATATGACAGAATAAGTAAAATAGCAAGGGACCTCAATTAATACTCAATTAATTATAAAATGTCTCATCAATTATCAATCCATCAAACTCGACCAAATATATCTTTATAAATACATATTACATTATTGACCTGATATACTCGCCTTTCTTATAGCAGAATACCAGGATCACTCGACGATCTTACAATTAGGAATAAAAATAAGAAGTGCATATAGTTGAACAATACAACGTTTTGATACTGCTTTAAATAATTATGATGACATATATGGAAGGTAATTGGATGAAATTTTCATAATTTGGAAATATAATAGTTCAAATTATACATTTGATGGCAGTGAAGAGAAAAAAACTTGATTTTTTTTATAGTAATGCCCTGATAGAAAGTGTGACTTGAACACCTTCGATCGGTCAGCTAGGTTGTCAGACCAGTCAAATCGATGGTGCAGGGTATTTGTAAATTTGATTTTGATTCGTCGGCAACGGTCAAATGACAGCAAATCTTCTAAATTTGAGTTGTCTGCAACTGTCAAATGTTCGAACGAATATTTCTTTCCTCTAAATTATTGTTAATAAATCATCTTAACAGTCGGAAACCCGGTTTAAATAGAACAAAAGAATTGAAGCTCTTCGTTAGAGAAGGCGATAAATGCTTACTGAAATGTAAACTATAGTAACAAAATATTTAAAAGTTAATAAAAAAAAATAAAAATACAATTTTCTTCTCAATAAAGAAGTGTTTCATTTTAAAACACTATTTGAATAAGTTATCCATTATACAGTTAAGCAGAACAATAAGATATCAAGTCGACGACATGGGTAACTATCAAGTTGGATGGCGAAAATGCATAACCTTCGATTTAAAAAAAAAAGTTTACCACGGACGGAGAACATATCCAACCTATTAGTTATTTTCATGTCTGCTGAATCTTTTGAGCATAGTTTAAAGAAACATGTAAAGCATTAAATCATAAAAACAAACGCAAATGGAAATGTCATAGCAATTGGGAGTTATAGGTTCGATATAAAAAAAAATATATAAAGTTTATTGCTTAGCTGAAATCAACACTTTTGTCGTAAAGCTTATTTTTTATCTTGCACTAGTTGTACTAAGTTTAGATATAGAACAGACATTAAAACATGTATAATTTTGCACTTTCTTTGTTTGCCTACCTTGAGGCAGCACCACGATACAAAGGTTTGTGTTCGTTCATTTTCGTCTTTTTATGAACAAATTTCATAGTTTATAAATAAGGAAATAAGTTTTCGCGTTTGATTTGTTTTTCTTTTTCTTGTCGGTAACTTTTATAGCATTATATACGATATCGGTTTTCTTACTGTCGTATTGTTACCTATATTTGCTTACTGTCGCTTCATTTCAACTCTGGTGGATAGTTGTCTCATTTGAAATCTTACCTCTTAACTAATTTTATAGTTTTTTTAAAACTATATATATGACATCTATCATTTAAATTCGATTGATTTGTTCAGCGTCATCACTAATCTTCGAAATATGTAGTTAACGGGAATTTTTAAATTTTCAGTTATTACTTTTACGGCGGTGTAATAAAAGATAAAATTAATCAACATTAATCTGTTTTCGATATTCGCAGCGAACTGCACCAAATAAAAATTGTAACTGAAACTAGTCTATTTAAACAATAATCAAACTAGTTAACATACGTCGATAGTTGTGAGTAACATTATATTTAATTGACATTTAAATGGGTACAAACTTACCCTTATGCAGATTATTCACATGTTAAAGTAAGATTTATATGTGAGTGTAAGGTTGTTATATGTACCGTACACCATTTTGAGTCCAATATAAAATAAATATTCATTTTCCATACTTCTTTAAAAGAAATTGATGTCAAGGTTGAACGTTATCTTCGAGGACTAAAAACGTTCATCAAGGCATTCTCAAATAACAATAATATGTCAATGCGAGAGAAAAAAAAATTATTTTTGTTATAGTTATGTTATTTCTGTCGTATAAGTTGAATTACATGTTTCAGTAGAGTGTACAGTTCTAATAATGGTTGTCTTTTTATATGATTTTTTTGTAATATCAACTGTTAAGCTCGATGACACTGAGCATGAGTAAAATAAAAACACAGTGAAGCAAAATGAATGTAAAAAACGAAATAAAAGTATATGATTATTAAAATATATATATGTAATGTCAAACCTTAAATTTGATTTAGTAATAACAAAATATTAAATGAAATTCTAAAAATAAACTTTTCTCATCTTTAGACATACGTTTTACGATAATACTTTTGAATTCTCTCAAATTAAAATGTGACAGCTAGGTTTTCTGTTATTATATTATCCTCAACCTGACATAATATCATCGTTTGAGACAATAACAGAATAATTTACTGTCTTATTAAATAAATTATTAAAAGAATTTCTTTTGTCTTAGACTGAAATACATATTTAATATAGCAACTAAGAACGTATATCAAATTTGATTAAGGCGTCATCTTACAAACCATGTCTGGAATTTTTATTTTTTGTTATGCAATATGATTTATTGATGTGATCTTTTTACATGTAGTTAAAGTTTTTTTTTTTAAATAATATGATGTTACTTCCTTTGCATTTCTTCTAGCAGGTCGAAATTACAAAAACTTATTTATTACATAACGGATTACTTTTGAAAGTATACCCTTGTTAATGAGATGTTCGTTTGAATAAGGCTAGCCAAACGAAGTTGTCTAAAGGGAATTGAAATACAATGATAACACGACTATCGACAATTACAAGTTCGAGACAGCACTGTTGAAATAAACTGAATATCAAGCATAATCAAAACTTATCAGAAGTATTTAAAAAAAAAACAAGTACAAACGTACGTAGAAATAACACGACTTTGATTCTTTGGATGTCACTGTTATGACACAATAGTTCCACAACAATTAACACAATCATTAATATAGGTAGGATAACGTATTCATATTTTATACAAACGAAAGAAATGTTCACTCTTTTGAGGACAATTATACATAAAAAGTATAATGATATACTCAGAAACTAAAATTCAACTACTAGCAGCTTCAATCTAGCTGGTTAACCATAACATCACAACAACATGGATCAAATAAAATTGAGAATGGAAATGGGGAATGTGTCAAAGAGACAACAACCCGACCAATTAAAAAACAACAGCAGAAGGTCACCAACAGGTCTTCAATGTAGCGAGAAATTCCCGCACCCGAAGGCGTCCTTCAGCTGGCCCCTAAACAAGCCAATCAGTACCATCTAGAAAACAATGGGTCTTGTATTGGCGTAGAATGTGTCATTCCACGTACTCCGGCATTTAACGTCCCTCTTCTAACCAAATAACCAACATGAATTTACATTTAAAATCCTGCCCGACCGATCAGTCGACTTATTATAACTTAAGTTTAACTTTTTGAAAGGAACAGACTAGTGCCTGTAGTTCTATACCCCAGTCAACTTAATGGATCAGCCCATTATATTGACATATTGGTTTGTAAGCAGGATTTACTTCTTATTATTACTTATAAAGTTACTAAATGTGTGGGGGTTTGCTTGTACAAATACGTCTACAATAAACAATATGTCAGCTACAAAATCATGTTCCTAATCAAGTTTAAGAGATTTGTACGAGCATGAAATTTTAACCGACGCCTTCTTGATGACAAATCTTGAAAATTAGGGTAAAAAACTACTTTGGTTATGTTCCATTAATGTTAGCAAAATTCCTGTGCATATTGATTTGCTAATAAAATATATTCAAGCAAACGACTATTCATACAGTTTTGACGATCAAAACAAAAGGTACAAATGAATGTTAATGAAGAGAAATAAAAATTCGGTAATTTATAATTTGCTTCACGCAAACAGGTAATAATTTCATACATATGACATATAAAATGACCATAATATTTAAGTTTGCAAGTTTTCATCGAAAAGATTGCCTACATTTGTACATGTAGGTCGGAAATTAAACTGTCAATTGAACGAGAACATGTTGGAAGATAGAAATTGAGCAATACAACCATTATTTTAGACAGAAAACACAACATCATGACCGAAGAAGAGGATGGGAAGAAAAAACTATCAAGTAAACTATTCAACAAAAACATAGGATGAGTCTCAATAAATTCCTTTGGTGCATCGGAAGTGTCAGCGTTTCCTTTTTTTCTAGTGAAACTCGGTGTTTCTATTATCTCACTATCTAGAAAATATGAAACCGTAGTTTTTATATAAGTGTCAAAAATCTGTTGTCATATATTTCGAAACAATATTTGCATCTATGCATCTGTAGAACTTTCAAAGGCATTTTTTCTCTTTACAATTAAGGATATCATGGTAAAGCAGTTTCCGTATAACCAGGACTATTGTTTGTGGATATCAAAAAATTAAGTGAAAGTCATGACAGTATAAAAACAAGGAGATATATACTCCATATACAATCAATGTTGAATTAATGATAAACAGGAATTAATTTTAAAAAAAAGGAGGTATTGTTTTCAATAATTTTTTTTAGACTTGCGCTGTTTTATGTTTATCTTAAAGCAGGAATATGGGCCAGAATGCATAACATATCTTTACCTAAGTATCCTGTAAACTTTGTTTTTATAAAAAGTCCTGTTGTTAAGGGAAATACAACTGTCGTATTAAACAATACTACTAAAATTTGCACTTAACCTATGCTGTTCTTAGTATATATATCTATATTTTCTGTTTGATGTATTATCTAGGAGCATTTTCTCATGACTGCAAAGTTTTATTTTGAATGAATTACCATGCTTGTTAGTGCGATGTAGGTTTTTTTTAATAGGTTAGTTCTTAGGTTGTCGTGTTTGATTTTAGAGAAATTGTACTTATACGTGTACTTAAAATATTTAAGCAAAAATCAATTGTTGGACATGTTGGACAGAGAAAGGGAAAGTAAATTTTGTTTGAGGATTGAAAGGGGCACACGCTTAAAAATATATTTTAACAAGAACTGTGAGAAGTAATAACAATAAATATAGGCATTACTGCGAGAAAAGATGCAAGGGATTTAAAATAAAAGAGCAATGTATGCGATAGCTATAGAAATTATAAGCTGTAAAACATATCAATAATTGTCAAATCTGTAAATACAATATCAAATAGAATGAACATAGGTTTCTAACAACTTTAACATATCACTCGAAGACCAAACAGTTCAAAGCGGATGTTTAATAATAGACATGTTATCACCAAATATTAATTGTTTGCTTCAAAAAAGTGTTTCCTTCTGTAATGCCATTTTCAAAATAAAAAATGTTTATTGATATTTTATCATATTCATGCGTTGTGTAATCATTAAATTTGTTTAATCTGAAAATTGATTGATTGTTGGTTACTTTACGTCCAGTGGCAAATATCTGAAGTTTTCTTTATTTGTTGTGTTTAAATGAAATATCATCATTTCCGAAAAGTAATTAGGATATTCTCAGTAAGAATTTTCTTGTAAATTTTTGAATTGAACAAGTTGAACACTTTAATGGAATTGAAAATACATGCAACAGAAGTATGTGTGCAGAAAATAAATACAGTTAGAAATATTGCCTGGCAGTTGACAAATTGTTCGAATGTTTTAGTCATTTATGTTGTTTGTGTCTGTGGTGCATCTGTACACCATTTTGACTGCTGATTCCCAATAATTGTCACATTAACCCACAATGTATGTGTTTGTTGTTTACTGGATGTTGTCCATTTCATGATACAATTTACTATGAACAACCGTCATATAATCATAACCTTTCGCTAGCTATCAAACAAGATTTTACCGTTATTTTCTTCGCACAATGCCTGTACAAATTTATCAATAATGCATTTGTTTTTCACTTTTTCTGTTGATTGATACCGGTTGATTTTTGTAAGTTTAGATGGTTTTTTGCCGCAGTATTTGCCGTGAAATTCATTACTTTTGTACATGAATGAAAATGAGGAGATATTTGGGATATAACATGTTTCATTTCCAATGGTTTTAAATGGAATCATTGAAAATGAAACGAAAAATCAAGAAGTGGCTGCAAAGGGGCTCGTTCTTCATAAGCATATACATAAATTAGAATAAACGAGTCTAAGTTGAAAACTACGTTCAAACCTATGATTGCGTTGGATAAAATCCGCAATTTTTATACGTGTGCATGTAAACAAAAATCGTTGTAGAAGGGTTTATAAGTCAACACACAAAAAATCAGATTCATCGTTTCCTAATTATTAATATGATTTACCATAGGTTCATTGTATTCATTTTTCTCATGATTTGACGTTGTATATCAAAGAATAAAACTGTTGCTCGTCATATCCTTTGTATTCAATGAAAACTGATAAGTTGATCATGAATGAGGATTAACTGAATGTAGAAATATACAAACTCGAACACGTTACGGAAATACTGTCAATGGAGAAAAAATATTGTAGCTCATTATTCAGTTCTAGAATTATCTTTAATTTCAAAACTGTGGAGGAGTTTCTGCTTCTTGCTACATGAAAGAGAAATCACAACTGAAATAAATAAAATTTGGAATGAATGTACAAAGTATATAAAAGTTATAGCAAACGTTGAACGAAGAATCATCAAACCGTATATTATGTTTCACTAGCTACAGTATGTTAACTCAAAAACAATCTCTTAACACGAGTTTTTCTTTTCTTTTTCAATTTGTGATTTTAGATTTTAATATGTTCATCTCTTCAAAAAGATACTTTTGTTTTTTCAAAGTTTTACTGTTAACAAATTCCTCAGTTGCTCATGATGCAGACTGAGAATCCTCGTTTATATTAAAACCAACTTCTCCAAAGCCGTTAACTAAACAAAAGTATTCAAGTATCATCCTCTAGAGTAAACAAAAATATCCCATGCTAATTGATTTAATAAAATTATCGAATACACTGCTTCGCAATGAACTACCAAATAGAAATTAAAAACTTCATATACAAAAAACAGGTCATATAATATCAAGACTGCTCTTCTTTACAGTTATTAAGTACCTACGTATATAATAAATTGAGGTGTTTAACTTTTTTGTATCTATCGTTTTATTAGATATTTTAAGTCTAACGACTTCTGATTACTTATCAAGTATGATTTCCAAAGACTCTAAATATTTCATCATATTTAATTTTGTTTATTCTTTTCCACAAGCATAATTTCTTCAAATAAAAAATACTTTTACGAGTAAATTTTGATTACGATTATTTCTTTTTGCTTTTTCAATTATTATTGTATATATATTAAAAGGATTAATACTAATTCTTTGAGGGAACTTCTTTTACGTTAATTGTGATCACATAACTATGTTGTTCATAATTTAAGTGCATTATATTTCTATCATAATTTGGTACCAACAAACAACCTTTTTTTTAAATGTCTTATTATAATTTTGTCTTAACATTAAGAAAAATAATAAATCACAAAAATTATGAAAACCAAGTGAAATTCAAATAAAAAAGTCCTTATCAAATAGCAATATCAACAGCTCAAACACATCAAACGAACGGATAACAACAGTCATTTTCCTGACTTGGTACAGACATTTTCATATGAAGAAAAGGTTTTAAATCCCTCTAGCAAAGTCATCAGGCGAAATTTACCTTAGATGGATTGGGGTCCTGTTTTGTACTTTTTTTTTTATCGTATAGCACTTCAACTGTTCTTATATATTCTTATGTTTTTTTTGACAAAGTGCTTTCGACGTATACACTGTATAACGTGTGGTATTAATTTTTCTAAATGAAATTATTTTAAAAATACAAAATATATTGAATTTGATAAATCAAGGTCGTAAGGTTTGATTTAGATTTGAAGAGTCTAGACTTAACGCCGATGCATAATACGTGGTGACGTACATTTACTTATTTTGTTTCAAATCAAGAAAAGGAAAACAAATTGACAGGCATTTGAATGTAGTTTCCACACAAAGATTAAAAAACATGCAAACTATAGTTTATTCCAAATCAATATGTAGATACTTACTGTTATGCATCCAGAGCTCCTTAATTGTTATACATGTTCGTTTAATATATATTTTCAATTTGATTTTAATTTCAAGATTTCAAAATGCAATATGCGTGTTAAATAGGTCGCAATTGATAATTTATAATATAATGTTAATTTTGAAATATCATATTCAAAGATGTATTCTGGAGAGAAACTTTCTTTAAAAAGTAGTACTGAATTTTTGAATTATTTAATTCAGCATACCGTTAATTATTTATCCCGTACACGTAAAAAAAGGATATATATAAAAAAGAATAACGACTGCCAAAGAATGCATCCTAAGTTATCTACATATTTTAAACTGGTAAAAAAAAAAGAAATATTTTTTTATTTAAGCTGATGTGATTGAAAAGACTATTTTTGAAACTATAAAAGAATGTGTACACGTGTAATAAAGATTGATGTATTCGGTTTTTATGTCAAATATAAACAAATTCACAGTTCAAAGAACACTTTGATGTATATAGTAATTTGGACCTGTTGTGCAGTCATGGGATAATAAAGGTTAAATGGTATTTCATAACAGTGAGAAGTTAAGCTTGCTATAAAACTAGGTTTAACCCACCATTTTTACATAAGAAAATGACTGTACCAAGTCAGAAATATGACAATTGATAACCATTCGTTTTGATGTGTTTGTGATTTTTATTTAGCCATTTGAGTAGGGACTTTCCGTTTTGAATTTTACTCGTAGTTCAGTGTTTTTGTTATTTTAATTGATTTTAGTGACTTATAGTTATATGAAAAGTTAACTCCCAGTCTTTAAAATAGATAAAGGAAATGAAACAAAATCTGCCTGATTGTGACATTCAATTAAACACTTTTCAAAAATAAGGTTGAAAACATTTCTGTTTTTCTCATATTTCTTATTAGGTTTTTGTTTACTCCACCTAGTAAAAAAATGATTCCTTAATACGAAACCCATCAAAAGAATGTAAAATAGCGATTCAATGTTACAATCAATTCAATAAATATATCAAGCAAACAAACAACATCTGTCATGGAATGTCAACAATTTGGGGACGCTATACAAAACGTATTCTGATATCTATCAGCTATCGATAAAATGAGATTGCTTTGGGAAAAAGGTCACGATTTGTCATGAATAAAAAAGTTACATAAATGTACAATGAAAAACCTTCACACGGTGTTTCAATAATACGACAAGAAGGGTGGCCTTGAATGTTATGATCAATTAACAATCTCGTTGTTTGATGGCTGCTGTTTTTTACTGTAGATATATTTCTACTTTGTTTATTTTGTGTCTTTATAAATTCAGTCAGATTTCAGAATTATTCATTGCTGAAAATTCAATATTATTAAGACTCAATCACTGTGGTATATTCAGAACTATTCCGACAATTTGCTTGCAGTCAATTCGGTACTTTTCAGTAATTCATAGACAATTATGTACGATGTCCATACACATAGTTAAATATAAATTTCTTTTTAACAGTCTGAATAAATTTCAATTCAGTGCAAGCGAATTGTTACTGCCGTACTGATTTCACTGCAATTGAAATGTCTGGAATTTGACTGAACGACTGCTATATTAATTGTTCGAAAGATTATGTCTATATCATACGAAAATACACCACAATCTCTTCCGCTAGCGTTTATCATGCCATGATAAAGCATAATTAAAGAACAAACCCGTATCATAACAACAACGGATTTCATAGAACACGTGATTATTTTTTATTCAAAGACCCCTTGGAAATTATTATTATTTCTTCAAAATGTAATCTTTGATGTTATAGTTTTTAGTAATACAGAGGTTTCTGTCGTTAAAATCATATTACGTTGTTGCAAACACGGGCAAATCTAAGAGGGTGAGATATACAAATACTATACTATGGTACCAAGGAAAGTTAATATCTGAAAACGCATGTTACAAAATAGAAAATGTACAATCATCTATTTATCAGTAAACTACCGTTGCCTTTATTTATCGTAAACTATCTTAGTATTAATCTTCCGCTGAGATATGAAAATATTGAGATCAAGGAAAGGGTCGCGTTTATTATTGAAATTGAGAAATGAAATTGGGAATGTTTCAAAGAGACAACAACCCGACCATAGAACAGACAACATTAGAAAGTCCCTTATAGGTCTTCAAGACAGCGCGAGAAACACCCGGACCCGGAGGCGTCTTCAGCTGGACCCTAAACAATTATCTATACTGTGTCAGTGATAATTGACGTCATACTAACTTCCGAAGATACATACATGTAAGAAACTAAAATTAAAAATCAATCAAGACAAACAAAGGCCAGAGCACCTAACTTGGAAAAGGCACAAAACATGCGGCGGGGTTCAACATGATTTTTGAGATCTCAACCCTTCCCTTTACCTCTAGTCAATGTAGAAAAGTAAACGCATAATAATACGCACAGTTATAATTTAGTTCAAGCGAAGTCCGAGTCGGATTCGATGTTAGAAGAGGTAACAAAAGAAAAAAACCAAAATGACAATGATACATAAATAGCAGACTACTAGCAGTTCCTGGCATGCCAGCTCCAGACCTCAATTAAACTAAGTATATAAGCTTTATTTAAAGCAAGGTCTCTATAATAAATCTCTTAAGTGTATATACTGAAGCCGTAATTATCAAGTGCAAAAATAACATCCATTTTTCCGTTGATATCATTTGATATATTCAGACTTTTTTTTAGTACTTTCACATTTTGAATTTGCCTTGGAGTTCGGTAATTTTTTTTAAATGTTTTTCCTACATTTCAGCAAATAACCATTTCCAAAAGAAAGCAATGTATGTACAAAACAAAACAAAATAGAAAGTCTTGGTATTTCAATTGCATTAAAGAATTTGAATAACAGTAATCTAGGCGAATCATCTGTTTCGGAAACCAGGTAAATACATCACGAACACGCAAAAATAATATTTATTGTTTTCAAAGTGTAAAGACAAGTAGTATAATCGAAAAATATACCGACAATTTCAAACAATTTCACAATTAACAGAGTGCCTTTACTGGTTGCTTTTTAATTATTTTGTTTGCCAAATATCAGTTTACACCTGAGAAATATATCACAACGTTTAGGTATTCTTCAAACAATATCTCTTAAAAACATTAGAATATGTTTAACTGTCTGATTTTCTAACTAGCAGTATAAGATGGTGTTTATTATTTTTTTAAATAAAAATAGGAATGCAATAATGTTTCTCAGACGAAGTAGATGATACAACGACTATGACATGACATTACTTTAGTATATAAGAATTTTTTATCAAATCTATCATATAATCAATGAAAAATGCCAAGTATTAATCTGACATTATCAGATATGTTCTTGTTTTAATCTTGTTTTTGTAATAATGATATGATATAAACAGAAAAGCGCTTAAGAGACCAACGGGAGTTTATATCTTTAAGTTTCTATGCACTTTTGAAAATAGGCAATTTATCAGCCAACTATCTATACAATTAACTAGGCTTACTTCATCAAAAACTGACGGTACCGTTTATAGAATTATATAAACAATGTATCTTTATCATTCTTAAAGGAAGGGCAAAAGATACCAAAGGGACATTCATACTCATAAATCGAAATAACCTGACAACGTCATGGCTAATGAAGTAAAATACAAACAGAAAAAAAGGAAGCACAACATAGAAAGCTAAAGAGATAGGAACACATACCCCACTTTAAACATGGGGTGATCTCAGGTGCTCCGGAAGGGTTAGCAGATCCTATTCCAGATGGTGCAACGTCGTGTTGGTCATGTTAATTCAAACCAGGTGACAAGTCTTACTTGGTAGGTCACATTCGTGAAAACTGGACGGGATTGTAGCTACGAGCACAACAAAAACCGAAAAGTCTGAAAAGACCAATTTTTGTCTTAATTTGCATGAATTTTTCCTCGACATTTTCTAAAAGTATGATTTGTGTCTTCATTTTTCTTGACAAATTCTCTTTTATATTTTTGTATGAATTTACTTGACGTAACCGCGACATTCTAAGTATTGTGTTGAAATTTGTTAACAAATTCTTTACATTTAAATACTGTCTTGAAAGTTCTCGACATATTCTCGACATTTTTATTTTTTCTCAGTATTGCTTGACAAATTCTGAACATTTTGAATTGTGAACATGATAATATCATGTTAATGAGGGGAATATGCAAAAAATACATGTCGAGAGAATGTTACATGTCGCGAGCCGTAAGGCGAGGGAAATTTATTCTCAAGACTGGTATATTTTGCAAAAATACTCCTCAAGATTATGCTATAACTGTTTAATTACACCGAATGTTAACATCCAAAAACGTATTGATGATCGTGATGTTACAAGCGTCCAGTCTGATAGCGTATAGTTTAACAAATACCACGACAGAGAGGGTAAAAAAGGCATATCCTTTTTGCCTACAACCCGGCGGCGATAAAAAATGAACGATATTCATTTGATAACAGTAAATTGGTGTATAATACACTGACTACCACCAATCAAAACCCAGGACTCTAACATAACGCGTAGTTATCTTAAATTTACTTCTTTACAACTTTATTTCTCTTTATATAATATACCTTTGTTTCAAGGTACATGTGTTACAACAACAAAAAAGTTGGGCATGTTAAATAATTAAAAATTTGGGTATATAAATATTTTGACAATTACAAATATGGCTATGAAATCTACAGTATTAGTAACAATAAAAATGTGGGTTTGTTGATATAAAACAATTTAAATGTGTTTTTTTAAATAATTACAAATATTGGTACCTAAATCTTATAAATAATAACTAAATGATTTAAACAATTCATACTGTAGACATATTCATTCTACGTGAATTTCATAATACTCAATATTAATATGGGAATTTTTTTTGGTAAAAAAATGTGGTTTGTTCCCCATAAAAAAAAGGTATTCCACACCTCCGGGTACACACAACTGTCATATGATAAATATCGCTTTACCTGTAATGAGCCATGTAACTTATCAGTTGACCAACCATGCCACTACAATTTAAATAGTTTGTTGATAGATGAAAATAAAAATTATCCTTTTAGTTATTTTCTTCAAATGGATTAAAATGTATGTTCCTCAACAAAATTAAGAAGTTAATTATATGAAAGAAAACAAATCTAATAATTTCCCAAAAATTAAAAGAAAATTATTATCTACTTGGGGAATTTAAAAAAAAAGTATTTATAATTTATCCCATTAATGATTTCTATAAAATTTTGAATAAAAATGTGTTTGGTTGTTTTAAAAAATATGAATGAGGTTAATGAATCAAGATGGAAAACTTTTTTTTTTACCTAAACGAAAACTCTCTCCCCTTTTTAGCCACACAGATGGATATGATTAATTGTGGAATCCAAAAGAGACACATGATCACCTTTTAAAACTGCCTCAAGTTACACATTTTAGAAAAACATTTGACTGGCAGTTTTGAGAACGGCAAAAATCTAAATGCTGTTTGTCAGTAATTTTGATATATATTCCAAATGAAAGCAATAAATTAGACGTTTAATAAAAAATCAAAATTTAACTACATTGGGTGTCATTCGGGGTAGTCCCACTTAGTTGCAACCAAAGAATATCTTATTATACAAAATTAATCCTTGATTCTTCAAAGTGTAGTTTCGCCATAATAATAAGGAGTATATAACAACAAAATAAAGTCATTAACAGTGCAGAATGAGTCTGTACACATTTAAAGCGACATTTATACTGTTGAGATAGTGTCAAGACATATTTAAGACTGTCAAGAACGTGAGGAGATATATTCAGAAATATGAAAGGGAAGGGTATTGTAGTTACGACGTAAGGAACATATCCGATATTATTTGTGAAACGGTTATTCCATAACGGTCAACCAACTCGTGATGGCGTCCGTAAAATTTACGAAGGGATGATTTCAACTTCACCATTTGGAACTCTTGGTTTAATAGTTTCCTTGTGAGCAGCAACCCTCTATCAAGAAAATCATGATAGGAAATGCAAGCACGGGAATGTCGTATCAATTGGGAGATATATACCCCGTATGCAGGTGCTGCTGGAAAGTTGCTACTTAGAAATGGAAAGTTCACAATTGAAAAGCTTTTGTCGTAAAGTTTTGTTTTCAACCGACCCTCATGGTCAATTTCTAGATGTAAGTTAAGATATGAAGCCGACTTAACTGTATATTAAGTATCCTTTTTCTCTAGTTCGATGGGATAGATGCGTTCCACATAGTCACCAAATTTTGAATTGTTTAGTGAAAGAACATCATCTATATAGCGGAAAGTAGAGTTAAAGGATATTGCTAACTTCTTATCTTTCTCCCTAAGAAGTGTCTGCATGAAGTCAGCCTCATAGTAATAAAGAAACAAGTCGGCAAGTAAAGGGTCATAATTTGTTCCCATTGGAATGCCGACAATCTGTTGAAAAACACGTCCTCCGAACGTACCAAATATGTTGTTTATAAAAAATCAAGCATCTTGTTGATATAAGTTTCAGAGATTTTTTTGTTTGAATCAGAGTGATTCTTTACAAAGTAGGATTTATCCCTCCCTTAGACAAGATACTTGTATCTACGTTGGCCATTTTTTTTGATGAAGCAAAGTAATACCAACTCTTTCAATTTGTCTTTTAGTTTGGAATGTGGAATACTTGTGTAAAGAGTAGAAAAGTCAAATGTTTTAATACTGTTACAAGATGAAGGAGAGTAAGAGTGTATGTACTCTAAAAGATCTTTGGAATTTTTATGTACCAACATCTGATTCACGCCACCTTTAGAATAGGCAGTTTCACAATAACTTTGAAGCCCGTCTTTGATTGCTGATAAAATAGATGTTAATAAATTAGAAAGAGGTTTCGTGAAGCACTTGGAAGACCCAACAATATACCGTTGTTTGTAAGGACACTTATGTAGTTTAGGTATCCAATACAGTGATGGAAGATCCAGTTCTTCACCTTTGGTTGAAATTCCAAAGGAACATAGAACAGACCTATTATTATCGAGGATTTCCTCTTTGGTAAGTGTCGTGAGAGTATATGTTGAGTTTCCAAGTGAATTGTCAATAACTTATTCGTTTATCAAGCAGTTAATGTAATGACTTTCACAGACAAACACGATGTTATATGGGGCTTTATCTGCGGGGACAACTCCATATTTGTCATGGAGGTCAAATAGGTCTTTTGCAACATTTGGGTCTTTAAAGATTGACGTAGCATGGGCATTGATGGACCCATTCAGTTTCTTAATTCTGATTTGTATTAGCGACCTCACTGCCTTAATCCATTCGGAAAGAGTGTTTACGTCTTCCTTCTCGCGCTTAGCCCATTGCCTCGCATAATCCTCGACTGAATCCATCAAAATTTTTAAGTTTTATTTCCAATTGATGGATTTAGGCTCACGATATTTCGGACCTTTCGATAACACATTTCGTAGAGAAGTGTTATTAACAATGTTAAGGTAACCGGTAATAACGTGGATTATATGTGAATTGGGAACTAGCACAAGTGCAATCAGGAGGTTTAGACTTGAAGTCGTCAATATCGAGATCCTGCAATAACCGTATTCCGTTAGTGTATACCTTACAACAAAATTATTTTCATTTACCTGTGTACATTATTTTAAATATTTAATGCATTTTGTCCAATGTGATGGTTTTCTTTCTGGTATTATTCTTATATTTCACCCATTATATTATTGATTTTATTTTACTTCTTCTGTCATAGATCAACTTTTTTCTTTCAGTGTATGCACACTTGTGTGTGTTAATATGTCCCTTGATTGTGTTATTGTACTATAGTAAATTTTGTGTATTCTTGTCTTTGATGTTTGCTAATATGCTCGGTACACATGTCATTTTGTGTTTCTTTGTTTCATATTTGTTTGTTTTTAGTGGTTTAGATTATAACACAATGTTGACTGCTTTATTTTTGAGATTTTTACCTATTATGTAAGTTTGTTTTATTCACACATCGTTGATAATTTTCGCCGATAATTTAGCTTTTTGTCCGACACCTTTGCTTTTTGTACGTTGCTTTTTGTCCGTTTTGCTTTTTGTCCGATACTTTTGCCTTTTGTCCGTTTTGCTTTTTGTCAGACATTTTTGCTTTTTGTCTGTTTTTTTTTGTCCGTTTGGCTGTTTTAGCTCACCTGGCCCAGAGGGCTTATTGAGCTTTTCTAATTATTTTGCATCCGTCGTTGTTTAAAATTTTACAAAAATTTTCTCCTCTGAGAGAACTGGTAAACTTAAAGCAAATATGGCCAAGATAATCCTTATGATATCTAATTTAAATAAAGTATCCGAAGACCCCGCCCAATTATCAAAATGTCCGCCATGTCTAAAAATAGAACATAGGGGTAAAATTAAGATTTTGACTTATATCTCTGAAACTAAAGCATTTAGAGCCAGTCTGATATGTGTAAATATATTCATTAGGTCAAGATTATCCGCCCGAAATTTTTGACACAGATCAGACAATGCGTTTGTGGGTTGCTTCTCCTGAATTTAGTAATTTTTAGGCAAAATTAGCAGTTTTTTGTTTTTATTTGATTGAGTTTCATTTTTAAGTCATTATAACGACTTAGCTTATTCAGTTAATATAACGACTTGGCTTAATTTTGTATTCAATGATATTTCCCACATGTATCACATATAGATTTGTTAAATTCAACCGTCCGGGTTACAGAGACTAGTTCCAGACTTTATTTTATGTCTATTTTAATTCAACACTGTACCCATATAAATGTATAAAAACGCTTACATATTATCTTATATAAAATTATTGTGATATTATATATAAGAGAAGGATGAAAGGTACCAAAGGGCAATAACACTAAAAAAAGGTCGAAACAAACAAACAAAGCCACAGATAAAATGACACACAAAAAACCACAAAACATAACATTGAAAAATAAAATATTAGCACCAACAACCCTGTTAAAAACCTTGAGGATTTATGGTTTTCAGGTTAGGAAAACAAATCCTGCTCCGTTTGTGTCGTATTATAATCATACTTTGGGCAAGACTTCAGACTAACTAGAGGCTCTAAAGTGTCGCTCACCTTGACCGGGCAAAACAGATAGTACAGATGTGTAGCTTTAAAATGATATATAATTTAGCCGTGTGTTAGGTAGGTGCATTAAAAATTTAATTTTATGGTTAAAGTCACTCGCCTATGGCCCCTAAACAAATATATATACTAGTTCAGTGATAATGAACGCCATTCTAATTTCCAAATTGTACACAAGAAACCAAAATTAAAATAATACAAGACTTACAAAGGCCAGAGGCTCCTGACTTGGGACAGGCGCCAAAATGCGGCGGGGTTAAACATGTTTGTGAGATCTCAACCCTCCCCCTATAACTCTAGCCTATGTAGAAAAGTAAACGCATAACAATACGCACATTAAAATTCAGCTCAAAAGAAGATGTAACCAATGAAAATAAACAAAATTACAATAATACAACAATAATACATGAATAAAAACAAACTACTAGCAGTTAACTGACATGCCAGCTCCAGACTTCAATAAAACTGACTGAAAGATTATGATTTCATCATAATAACATCAGGCACAATCCTTCCCGTTAGGGGTTTAGTATTATAACATCATAACATAGATGAGAGGAACATTACCCGTGTCATGCCAACAACTGTTTTTTTTAATAAATGTGTTTAGTTCCGATGCAAAGACCCTATAAGTAAATCAATTTTAACGCCAACATAGGCACTCTTTAATGACCTGACAATCCTGACTATTCCTGTTTGTTATGGTGTCGTTTGTTTCTGTAGCTTTAATAATAATATTAACCAAACAATCATTCTTGAACCCCTAGGCAAAATGTTGTTATGCCCCACCTACGATAGTAGAGGGGCATTATGTTTTCTGGTCTGTGCCTCCGTTCGTTCGTCCGTCCGTCCGTTCGCTTCAGGTTAAAGTTTTTGGTCAAGGTAGTTTTTGAATAAGTTGAAATCCAATCAACTTGAAACTTAATACACATGTTCCCCATGATATGATCTTTCTAATTTTAATTCCAAATTATAGTTTTTACCCCACTTTCATGGTCCACTGAACATGGAAAATGATAGTGCAAAATTCAGGTTAAAGTTTTTGGTCACGGTAGTTTTTGATGAAGTTAAAGTTACATCAACTTGAAACTTAGTACACATGTTGCCTATGATATGATTTTTCTAATTTTGATTCCAAATTAAAGTTTTGACCCCAATTTCACGGTCCACTGAACATAGAAAATGAGAGTGCGAGATGGGCATTCGTGTACTATGGACACATTCTTGTTTGCTCTTATTTTTCAAGTACCATCTGCGTTTTTTCTTCTTCCTTAATCTTAACTATGGAATAACAATATGTTCACATTAACTCCTTTGCAGTTAAACCCATTGTATATTGCGATAAGTTTCAGCTCTGCGGGATGTATAATTACGTTCTCACATGTCGGATTTGAATAGTAGACCCATTCAATACAAATATACAACAAAATGATTTCCTGCCTTAACAAGATTAAAAATGAATACAACAACCCTACAAAGGATCAACAGGCTGTTCTTTGCAAACAAAATTATGTCGCTGGGTTAATGACTCGCCTTGACACACATTAACACACAAATTAAGTCTTTGTGAAATTACGACTATCCATACTTAAATTGTAATTTGAAGTCTCCTTATCTCCTTTTTGATGTCCATAGACAAATCCAGTTATTTGTAATATCCGGTAGTTTGCAAAATCCATCTTGATAGCATTGGAATAAAGGAAACTATGCCATCAACTTTGTTTTTATCACAATCGCTTTAACAATAAAAAGACTGTTGACGACAATCATTTAACATGTCCTGCGAAAAAATATGTAGTGGTTGCACTATCATTTTTCTTTAATCCTAAGGGTTCATCTAATTGATTAAAAAAAAAATTAGTAATGCCTCCGACTGAGCAAAACTGTATACGCCTGCACTCCTTTAACCACCAAAACACCGAATACAGTGTTACATACACCCTTTTAAAAAAGTAAAATCACCAAAATACTGAAACCCAAGAAAAATTCAAAAAAAAGTAAAAACACAAAAATACTAAACTCCGAGGAAAATTCAAAAAGGAAAATAAAAAATCAAAAGGCAAAATCAAAAGTCCAAGCACATCAAACGAATGGATAACAACTGTCATATTCCTGACTAGATACATACATTTTCAAATGTAGAAAATGGTGGATTTGACCTTGGTTTATAGCGCTAAACATCTCAATTGTATGACAATTGCATAAAATTCAATTATATTTACAACGATGCATGAACAAAACAGACATTTAAGTAAAATTGTCAAATAGGGGTACATCAGTCATCACCGTGTAACTATCTCAATCAGAAAAAAAACAAAACAAATATAACACAAAGAAGCACGAAATAGCATATATCAAATTTAACAACCACGTTCATTGCTTACTTTTTTTTTAAATTTAAATTCAACCCATAATCGATTGAAATATTTGAAGTCCTGTGAACTTCACATCACCTGTGGTGTAAAATCGCGTGATTGACGTCAGAATGTAACAATAGCATAATGGCATTATAATTGATCAATAACATAGTGGCGGGGTGTTTACAGATCCACGTCATATGTGCCAAAGAAACACGAAAAGTCACACATACAAAGCACATCAGCAAAAATGAAAGACAATCCAAACAACACTTTGACATGATGCATAAGTACCGAGCCACGACAAATGAATATATCCAAATGACAGATTGAAGTGCAACAGTAATATTAAAAATAGAACAAAGATTAAGAAGATTTACAACGTCAGTACGCCGAAGCTATACACCATATACACCCAGACCATCACGTATTATTTGTGAGGTTGATACGGAATATTTATCAACAAGGTCTTGGTACCTTCCTGTGATTTTTTTTCAGAAAAAAGGACGAGACGTTCTCCAACATATTCTTGGTTCATCAACTATCTGCTCAGAAACGGCACGGGTGACGTTTTCAAAGTATGAGTAGAAGCTGCAAGCTCTTGAATATATAATAAGTTTGGAAATGTATATCCCATATAACATTCAAATTACAACATTTATCATCGCACACAGCGAAGTAAACACAACCACAAATTTCAAGGGGAAAATAGAAATAAAATATATGGAGAATTTGATATTTTTTTCTTTTAATATTACATCAATATCAACCCACGACCTCTGCTCGAGGGATTATATTGGTGTCGAGGCCTAGGGTTGATACATGTAATATTGAAAATAAACAACCGTATCATTTACTCTTTGAATAAAGTACCTCAAGTATATGTTTTTATATGACATGACGTTATACAGATAAGGGGTGTGATAAGTATGCAATAGTAAATTAATATCGATGACATGACGTCGTACAGATTAACGGTTCGATAAAAACTTTGGAACCGCGGCTTATTTGGAAATCAGCATGTATTACTAATACAGAATGAGTACCATTGACCGTATTACACACATTCAATGTATCTGTATTTAATACTTAGTATATCACATACATAAATAAAAGCGGAATATCAAAAGCGGCACATAAAAAAGAATTTGGGTAGAATGAACTAAATCATGACCGAAAAACCCAAGGAACAATAAATTAGAAATTAACTATATAGATCTATATATATGTTAGCGGCAATAAGTGAAATTAGGCATCAAGCTTAAATCCTTAGCAATAAGCCAACGCCTAGGCAGTATGTCTATTGCCTAAATGATGCTAGGCATAAGTCTTAATCCTAGGATCACAGCTTAAATCCTGAAAAATGTGTACAGGCATTAAGCTTAATACCTGAAATATAAATGCGAGTAAATAAAAGACATTTAGTCATTTAAATAAAAATATATGTGTCACATAATAACATTATGAAAACAAGGTTTATTGAAATTAGACTGTCCTAAGATTGGTCCTATAAGCTTGAATTCTTATGACAGAAATTATGATAAAGTAAGGACCGACGTACGACATGTCTCAGCATGCACATCGAAGCTGTCTGAGCTTTATCTTTGAGGATAATTCTTGCTAAGATGTTCTGACCGCTGTCCTTAGTATTGGCGTAAAAGAAAATAGCAAATGAAAAAAAAAATATTGTATCAAATTTAACCAAAAACTTTAATTTAAAGCGATTAAATATTAGAAAATACTTATTCAACATTTTAAATTTAAGAGTAATAAACAATTTTGATATTATAATTGTACATTTAAACTCTTTGAAACCAAAAAATAAGTAAAAACAATTAAGCTACGTTTTAAATTAGAATTGAATTGTAAATAGATAAAATTACATATATAATCGTACATCTTTCATATAAATACTGAGTTCTTTAAATATTTTATTTTATTACAGCAAGAGAAAAAACAAAATATTTTACAGATGCAAAACTACAGGGCCCAGTTTTTTTGTCAAGTATGTTCTCCTATTTATTTGTAATATTTATAAGTCCTGTAATGTAGTGTTGTCATTTTAATAATATATTTAATGTTGTCTACTTTTGCGGAGTTCAAACCAGCCCGACTAGTGAAGTGTACAAATTATCAAAGAAATATAATAATTATTCTATAGAAAGCCCCCTTTTTTAATTAGATACAATCGCTTTTTTTCATTTTAAATCTTTTTAATATTTTGTTAAACTGTGTAAATAACTAATTAAATATACTTTTGAAGATCTGTTAAATGAATGTACATGTAATATTAGAAATATAATTGAGAAACGACTTGATATCAAGAATAAATCACTGAATATGCATAAATTCAAGAGTTTACTTATTGCCAAAAATTATGTTAGGCAATAGGATGAATAATCATCATCAAACTTCAGGAAATAAAAGAATGTAGGTGACTGTTAACTTGTAGTCCAATCATTCTAGCATAAATTTGACCCTAACCCCAAAGTAATTGCAAGAGAACATTTTTAAGTTTTGATCTTTAGCATTTTAGCCCAAATATACAGATAAAAAAGTTCCATAAAATCTAACTTGAGAGAGACTAAAAAAAGTCACCATTTAAAATTCCTATGGAGATTTGCATTGAAAAGGGAGATAACTCTTGTAAAAAAGGCAGAAATATCAATAAAAATTGATACAAAATTATTACTTTACCGCTTCTATTCATCAAAATGTATTGATTCTTGGTTTTTTAGCGGTCTTTAGAGTATAAAAAACTCATAAGGTGTTTTCATATCTTTTATCAAGATATAATTTAGAATTCGTAATTCATTAGTTGACCATTTATTGAATTTTTAACGTGTCAAGTTGAAGAATTTCAAAATGTTATCAAAATTATTAAGCATGTTTTGTTGTGGTTTTAAGCTTCTTTCGATAAGTAAGTTGTTGAAAAAAATATAGATTACAGACATAAACAATTCCAAAGTTTCACATTATTTTTTTCTAAATGGTCACAAAGCTTCAAATTTGCAATTTCTTTAATGAAAAATGCTTTTAAAAAAAACTACCCATAACGCTTCGCTTTTGTACATTTCATGAGCAGAATATTATATGAATTAGTCAAATACAAACTTATAACCCAATCAATGTTTCATACTTTTCATAAATTTCAAGAAAATCAAAAGTTATCTCCCCTGCCAATGTTAATTTCCATTTGAAATTTAAAATGCTAATTTAGAGTTTTCCTCAAGTTAGAATTTATGGGACTTTTTTCTGTGTATATAAACGGCATAATGCTATATATTAGAACTAAAACATTTTCTGATACTATAAGTTTGAGGTTAAATCTTAGATTGACTAGACTATTGGTTCATAATGAATTGATCTCTTCTAGATTTTATTTCCAATGGTGAAAATCAACCGTGAAAAAAGTGGAATAAAATAGAAATTACTTTCTCTTAAATCTCTTTCTATTTAACCACTATTTTTCTACCCGAAAAATCTAAAAATTCTTTCCTTGATTTTTTTCAAAAAGATATAGGAACATGTGGTGTGAGTGCCAATGAGACAACTCTCCATCCAAATAACAATTTAAAAAGTAAACCATTATAGGTTAAAGTACGGCCTTCAACACGGAGCCTTGGCTCACACCGAACAACAAGCTATAAAGGGCCTCAAAATTACTAGTGTAAAACCATTCAAACGGGAAAACCAACGGTCTAATCTATATAAACAAAACGAGAAACGAGAAACACGTATATATTACATAAACAAACGACAACTACTGTACATCAGATTCCTAACTTAGGACAGGTGAATATTTGACATAAAGCATATAACTCCCAGTCAGTTTTAAAGACTTGATGCTCATTGGGAAACATACCAAATCTTGTCTTTAGATACAAAAAATTATATAAGTGTTATAATAAATGAGGTAGACACTGTCTTGCTCATGAAAATGAGTAAAACAAGGTTGTTAAACCATGATTTTCCTCTTCAGGTTATTGATTTAAAACAGCCTTTCAAAGACGTCATAATCATAGTATGTAAAAAAGGTTAACAAAAACTTTAAAAGCCTCCCAAATAAATCAAAATTAATATGGTTAATGTAATCTGAGGATAATGTTATAATTAAAAAAGTAAGTTTATTATTGTGTACTTTATTCAAAGAGAGAAAATCAATTCTAGATACAGTTTAGTCACCGGTAGTTTGTCCATCTATATTATATTGTAAAACTATATATATATAGATTAATCTTTTTTGCAGAAATTATTTGGGTGAAAAAGACTTCACTTTGTTTAATTGTTAAATAAGAAATGTAATCAATATGTAATCACTTGTATGAAATTGAACTTAATTGTACTGCTCAAATTATTGGGCGTCATATTGACAATAAAAAACTTTGTATTGTATTGTATTGTATAATCATTATAATTGTTTCGACTAGTATAGTGAAAATAGTTGTATGAATTTCAAGATTATATGATCGTTATAAAAATACGTCACCGTGTGTGATTCCATGTGCTGTCGTTAAGGGAAGATGTTCGTTGATATACTGAGGTTTACATGTTTTGAACGACTTTTTATTATTAATTGTACGTTTCTTTACTCATTGTTCTTGCGTTTGTCTCTGCTGTATTTCTTTCATGTAGTCATGTTATTTTAGTGATATTTGTTAACATCGCTATATAAGCGGAAGGTTTGGATAATCATACAACCAGGTGCAACCATTTGTAACTTTATATTTCCTGTTCTTAGTCTGGAATAGGACAGTTGGTATCAATTATTTTGTGTCTATGTATGTTACATTGTCATTTGTTTTTGTTGCACTTCAGTTTTTCTGTGCGGTTGTTTTTCTATCTATAGTTGACGTGTTTTTCTCGGATTTATTTTGTTTCTCGGATTTGTTTTCTCTCAATCAATTTATGATTTTTGAACAGTGGTATACTACTGATGCCTCTAATGATGTATGAATACGACGATAACATTTGAACGCTTATAACGGATTGTCAGTTATTATGTCATAGACATAAATGATTGACACTATATATTTTTTTTATATAAATAACAGTTTGCAATTATTATAGTTTGTATGAACAGCATCTTCACCGTAAAGATATTTTATCCATATTTGAATCATTGTAAAATATATCTGATAGCAATAAATATTTTTGCTGAGCTGTTATTTATATCTTTTGAAATGAGAGGATCTGAAAATGGTGATATTTTTGCAGTTATTGGTGTTTTAGATTGAACTTAGGTATTTGGAAATCCTAAACTATATATGCAATAAAAAATACAATACTTTTACTGATATCTAACAAACTTATGTCTTGTTGACATATGAAATATATTTATTAATAAAAAAAACAAATATCATTTTCGAAATTAAGGGACCTATATAATGGCAATACCATCTCCTTCCTCTTTCAACAAAACGAACATCAAATATACCAGTCTTATTGTTGTGTTCGCCAACAGACTCGTCGATATCGGTGACAAACGGACAAATGAAAACGAAGTGGAAAAGCATTCTGAGCTAATATTTTCAAAAGATTTCACTAACTACAGCTTAGTTAATCTATTTCCTGAGTTTCATAAATAAATAACCTATAAATATAGCATTATCAATGATAATTCATGTCAACACAAGCGTTCCGAGAACTGTGCTGATTAAACCCTGGAGTATCGTCACATTCCATTTTATATGCATGTCATAGTAATGGTTTAGCAAGCAAGCATTTAATGAATTCAGCAATGGCGTTTTTTTCAAAATTGTTTCATCGTCCTGCAAAGTAAATGATGATAAATATTAAGTAAAGAGCTTCTTTTTTAATTTAAACAAAATAAAAACCTGTGAGTTTTATGGTCATTAAGTTGTCTTTTGATTTGGTCATCAAGTTCACTCATACTCTCCAAGTTAAGGTTGTTCACTAGCAAAATGAACTAACAAGTATATATTTTTTTACTGTCAACTCATGTCATAATTTAAGTACCGGCCAATAAATTGAAATTGATTGTTCGAAAAATTAATTAATTTTGTAATACCAGTATTTCATATCTACTTTCAAATTTCAATCAGCTGTAATCAAAAATAAGTCTGTCCTTGATGAAAAACTTCAACTAAAAACCTACAAGACTCTTTTTTGCATTTAGCAAGATTAATATCATTTTTTTTATGAAATCTAAACATAAAAATACTTATTCGGTTGTTTTAATATCTTGTTTAAAAGGTTCAATGTTATTAATCAACGATCTTAAGGTTATTCTTTTTTCAAGCAAAGTACGTTTTTGCCTTTTATGCGTTTGAATAGACGTCAAGCTATAATCTTTAACTGCCTATTGGAAAATATATATATACACAGAGTCATTAGGAAGCTTTCTTAAAGTATTGACGTTCTATTGTCATACTGCTCTTCCTACTGATGCACGGCCTAATTGATATAGATCGTGTCGACTTATTGTTATGGATGTTGAACGTGGTTATTATCTACCAAACTTCCAACTGATACTGATAGTTTGTTAGTCATCTCCCGTAGCTTTCACAGTTATACATTTCTTAAGTACAATCTGTTTTATGGATTTTATTTGCAGATGAAAGATGCCGTTTTAATTTACTGGAGGATTATGCTTAAAGTTTGCTTAGTTGATTTTGTGTATGTATATTATAGTATATTCATTTTTTCTGCTAAATATCTAAACCTCAGTCTTGATATTTTATTTTCCACATTCCATAATGCAGTTAATTAATTTTTTAATAATGATTTTAGTTTTCATAAATAGATATAATAAGTTTTTTTTTTAAATTAATCATATGCAAATGCAAATTATATCATTTTTTAAAAGTGAATCACAGTGATTGATTCTGTAATTCATTCTTGGTGTATACCTTTTTTAAGCTATTATTCGTGTGTTTCTCTGTCCTTTATGTTGTCCAGTTTAATGGTATTGTAGTCCTGTCATGTAATGTTGTTATTTTAATGTTATATTAAACACTGTCAAAAAAGCGGGAGGTTTGACTAGACAGAAAACCGGGTTCAATCCACCATTTTTTTTAAGATGTCCTGTACCAAGTTAAGAAAATAGCTATTTTTATATTATATTTCGTTTGTGTGTGTGTTACATTTTAAGGTTGTGATTCTGTTCTGTCGTAGTTCTCCTCTTATAGTTGATGTGTTCCCCTAAGTTTTAGTTTGTAACCCGGATTTGTTTTAATCTCAATCGAAACATGAATTTCGAACAGCGGTATACTACTGTTGCCTTTATTTATAAACCTTTTATACGAAATATTTTGAATCATAAATTGAAAAAAATTATGAAAAAGCGTGTTTCAAAAACATTCTCTGAATTGAAACTTATTATGTTTCACATATGTGTGTCATAACTAAATCCCTTTGATTTGTGTTGTCGGTGGCTAATGTATTTTTTTCAAATATTTCATTTTGTAAGATTAATTTTGTTCATATTTTAAAATCGCTGAAGTATATTCATGCGGAGATCTCTTTTTTTTTTTTTATCTTTTCAGTCGTATTTGTTAAACTGTATATGCCTTTTTACGTTCTTCCTGGGGGAAGTATTTTAATCTACATTTTTGTGACGTTTAGGTAAATTATAAAAGCATTGACATTCATATGGTATCTGAACCATCTTAGTGGGTATTCAATATATGCATACAAACTATGTTCCTGAAGGGTATTTTGGAATGTGGGAAATTAGCATATCCCCTCCTGAATATGAAATTTGTTTCAACCATTTTGATATTTAAAAAATTACCATGCGAATTGATATTTGATATTATTGAACATTTTATATATTTATTTGATAAACCTAACAGCGTAATCAAACTTTTCAAACGATTTTTCTATTTAGAAGATGTACATACGTTACAATGAATTTGTATATCATGAAAATTACCAGTAGCTAAGAGATCTATAACGAATCTATGTTAATAAACAGAGAATCAATTACGAAACGAGAAAATCGACAAACATGTATAGATTAGATAATACTTGGTTATGGTTAATGAATACTTAAAGCCCAAATCGTGGCCGATGGTTTAAATTGTTTACAAAACACGACCAATATAGAATATATTCCAGCCTTCGAGTGACATAACAAAGCTAGCCTCTCCCATTTAGATAAATAAAAATCTTAATATGAACTGTTTTGAGTGTTCACATGGTAGGTAAAAAGACTGTAAATCATATTTAATGGTCATTTCAAAAGAATGGTTAAGACAGCAATGAGATAGTTACGTGAAAACAAAAAAGGATGAATTATTAAGAGGAAGATTTCTACTGCCACAGGTAGGATTTGATAATTATATGTTTAAAAGTTTTTCACTCCAAAGAGCAGCAATTTTATATAAATCATTTTTTCTAAAAATGTATAATTTTTGATGATTTCAAAACTTCATCGATAAATTTAAAATTTATAATCGTTTTAAATATTAAATGCTTTCTTGTGTTATTGGTAATGCACTAGTTTTTTTTTTACTTTCTTTGAAATTTTATATCATTATTTCTTGAAACGATTAAAATTAATTTACTAACACCTTTTCCCCCTTTTTTTTTTTTTGGGGGGGGGGGGGGTTCTATATATACACTATAAAATACCATTTGCAATGTTGAAATCTCAACCTAAGCTCTGTTCTCTTGTTTTCATTTATAAGAGTTAGACAACAAACAGTACTCTTAAGGGGATTGTACATTCCATTTGTGCTACTTTCATAATTAGTCTACAATAAAAAGTCGTTCATGTATATCATTTTATATCGCATGTACTTCAAAAATATCAGCTAAAATACTGATATTCCATTAGAAGAAAACGGATAGATAGTTCTATGAATGTTCTTTTTGGCAGAAAGTTAGCATACATACGAGTTTTATCATGAATCACACTTTTTGTAATTTCAAAGGACTTTTTCGACGACGAAAAAAAGTTTGCGTTGGTTTAAACCTAATACACGTTTGCATATACCTCAAAGAGTACATGTATTACTTGCGTAACTTTATTATTGAAAACATCAATTGCATTCGTAAGTCAGCAATTTATATTTACTAAACTTATATGATTATTAAATATTTAATAAAATCAGATGATTTCTCTTAATTTTATAGAGAACCAAGTGTATATTCCAATGAAATAAAGAAACAAAGAGTTAAATATAACAATAAATAGAGGTTTATGAGGAGATAAGTAAGAAACTAAGGTTATTTTACGACCTCTAACCATGAGCAAAATCTTTTTCTTATTTGTGAAAAAAACCAGAGAGAGAGAGAGAGAGAGAGAGAGAGAATGAGGCAATACAAATAATGAGACTTCTGTCTTAGACCGATATAATCCCTTGTACACAATACTGTGATCGCCTTTACATTTAATTTGTTCTGCTTACTTTAGATAATGCTCCCACTCGTTCAACAATATATACTCCTCGACGTGATTAAATATTTAAAATATGAACAGTAATAGCATTTTCTGTAAATTTCACGTCATATTGATTTAAATTGACATTCGTAATGACTTTAATTCACGAATAGTAAAATATGAAACTTTAAAGTTATTGTTATCGCTCTAAACCTAGATATTTGTTCTCAAAGATGGTATCAATATCAAATTCAAACCATGACTTTGCTGGACTTATACACTCTTATCTGATATCCCTTGTCTTAAGATATGGATTTCTATTCAATTGAACCAGTAAGTTGATTTACAACATTCCACGACATACATATAACAAAACGTTTCAGATTCCATATACAATTTTCAATAGCCTAAAACATAAATACATTTGCGATCTTTTCATTTTCTTTGTAATATGTAATCGTTTTATTGCACCACCTCCACTAAAAACACAGGAACCTCAGTTTGTATTTTCATTTCCGATTTAAAAGGTGTAGGTTTAGTAAGACCCCTTTTTAGCCCCAAAATATAGCAGTTTTACAAAAGTGTGAAAATGTAATCTTTCAGCTAATTATTAAAAAGTAGACTGCTTCTGCTACATATCTTTGTGCTGTTTTTGACAATACAATGCACATATATCGGGTACCAGCATCATTAAGTCGTTCTACATTACTGAAATCTTCACAATATCAGCATTTTAGACGGTTTCCGTCTCAAACGAAAGTGGCCGCACCACATTCGTGTTCATCAATAATTTTGACATGTAAGTTGTATTTGATGATAATACATAACATATATAAAGGTTAAGGATGAACACGGATGCGACCACTTTCATTTTTAAAAATATCCATTTGAAAAGAGACGTTTTTTGGCTTATTTGATAGATTTTTCATATTTAAGTTTAAATCCGAGCGTTTCAAATGACTGAATCAGTTAAAAGATTTCACATCCAGTAATCGAATCAATTGAAATAGACAATTAAGTGTTTGAAAAGAATTCAAAATCCGTTGATAGATGAACCTGAAATTTGAGTCCAAAATCGGTTTTTACCGGACCTACTCCTTTCTTAAAATTACGATCACTGATGGCGATTTTCGATGAAAGGGCCGAAAACTAAGTAGTATTTTTTTCGACGTGCTCTTTAAACACTTATCAAAACGGTTTTATTAAATGTGTTGTTTTCATTATTTTACACCAGTGGGTCTTTACCTTTGCTGGTGGACTATCAGTCCCCGATGGTATCAGATCAGTATTCAGTACTTCGGTTCTGGCATGATTTAAAAAAAAACTATTCTAAAATTGTCCGTTTATAAATTTTGAAATTATTAAGAGACTTAGGTTTCAACTCCCTGAGGCAAAAATTGCATTAGATGGATTACGTATTTTTGTCATATAGCTCTTCAACGGGTTCGAAACTTATACATCTGCGGATTTCAAATGTTTGGCATTGAACGTTTCTGATGGAGGTCAATTAAGAAAAGCGCTTCGGACGCAAGAAATTATTAAACGTATTATTTTAATTTTTTGAGATATGAACTGAAACTATTCACATAAACTGCCCTGAATTTTTCAAATAACTTCTTTTTTACGCCGAATTGGAATTTTCTCTATTTTGTGCTCAATTTGCATAAAAGAAGGAGCATATAGTTTTTGTTTCTGTATTATAGCGAAACTTTTGTAGATTAAACGCGCGTCTTGTTTAAGTACAATTATTATTCCTGGTATGTATGATGAATTCGTTTATATTTCGCATGAGGTCTTCAAACTTCCATCATTTAGTGCGAACAATTAAAAACTGAAAAATATACCATTTTGATATCTTGGCAATCATCTTTAGAAAAGATCAGAAACTTTTTAGTAACTTAAAAAATCGTCTCGCAACAATGTGTATTTTACAGGCATTTATGCTCGTTGAATACTTTTTGGGGGTTAAACTCTGAATCATAAATATTTTGACGTAACATTTCGTGTAGTATACACACGATAAAATATCGCACCATATGAAACTGGTTGTAATTATAAAGCTCCCTAGATAAAATGATTATTAGTTATAGATTGTGATTTGCATATAAATAAGTGTTTTTGTCAATCAATAATAAATAATATGAGCCTTTTCATAAGAGAGAGTTTTAAACTAGATTAATTTATTGGAAGAAACAAATTGAAAATCGAACAAAATAACAAGTCATGCATAGTTAATTATGTACTTTTATGGTCAATTAAAAGACGTTTAAAACAAATTAAATGATTAAACATTTGTTCTGACTACCAAATCTTTATTTGAGTATTCATTCATAAAAAAAGCTCTAGCCGTAAGTCGATCTCTGAAAGAGAATTTACGTCAAACCACATGTTAAGCTTCACAATAAAATCCATCCTTCAATTTGTCATTCCACTAACTCTATAGTACGTACGATTAATAATGATATGACATGATAATAACATAACATGTTTATTTCATATGAACCCCTACTTTTGATTTGCTGTCAAGAATCGAGGGGTATTTCGAAAATAGATTCTATTTCCTACTGAAATGCAACATTCATGACATATCGTGCTTTCCGTGACGTCCAAATGATGCGTAGGAATACAAATAACTCGTCATTGCACAGTTCTGCATGAAGTATAAAGATGTAAGTCATGGATTAATGATATTTTTTTAGAGCATAGATCATGCACATATTTTTTTGTAAAAACAGCGCGGGGAAAATGTCCTTCGTTCTGCCTTTTAAATTTTACATCCAAAGAAAGTAACATAAGAAGCAATCAATTCTAACAAATGTTATAAAACAGGAAGTTTATTCTCTGTTCAATAATAATGTAAAGTTTTGTTTTGATTTGTCTGTAAACATTGGAACTTTTAAAGTATTTATCGTCCGAACTTGATTGAAAACACGATGCGAAATTTCCACCGAGGATTTGCAACTATTTAATTGACAAATTTAATACGCTCACGTCTTTTAAAATATATTGTAATGCCAAAGAGTGATTTCATATTATAATCTTATATGAAATGCGCTTGCAAAGTACAAATCAATTACACAAAACCATTTTAAAAAAAGAAAATGTACCTTAATAATTAAAATGTAAATGATGTTTTAATAAGGAATTTGATGTAGATAATGCAGTCAAACAAAATACGTATCTTTAATGTGTAGGAAGTCGTGAGTGATAATAGATTTAACAGACATTGATTAAGTTCAGATGCATGTTTAATATTCATATCATTTATCCATTATTCTATTTTATTCAGACATTGAAACAAGAGAACCATATTTTATGTCAAAAGGGATGGATATTTTTTTATGGCGAACTGTTTTTTAAAAAGTGACCGACAAAGTGCAGCTATACAGAACAAATGCAGCTGCTACTCATACTTTAAACTTTAAAGAATGTCGTTGGTGTCTCAGCAAATTAAAAGAGCAATACACCAGGGTTTTGTGTAAGGAAAATCTTGTACTCAAAATTCAGAGAATTTAACTTTTAAAAATACACACACAAAAAATAATAAAGGCAATTATAGTTTTTGCCTTCAAAATTTATTATGCTTACGCGAAAAGAAATTGTACAATTCAATCCCTTACGTCGTAACTACAATCCCCTTCCCTTTCATGAATGTGACTTACCGAATTAAACTATTTACCGGATTTGATATCACATAAGCAACACGACGGGTGCCACATGTGGAGCAGGATCTGCTTACCCTTCCGGAGTACCTTAGATCACCCCTGGTTTTTGGTGGGGTTCGTGTTGTTTATTCTTTGGTTTTCTATGTTGTGTCAGGTGTACTATTGTTTGTGTGTCTGTTTCATTTTTAGCCATGGCGTTGTCAGTTTGTTTTGGATTAATGAGTTTGACTGTCCCTTTGGTATCTTTCGTCACTCTTTTAAGTATCTATATAGTGTGTTATTGTTGTCCCTTTGTATATCAATCTATGTTACAGACACTTTTATTTAGTATACACTGCTCTTTGACTATATATCTTGTATATTTTCAGATTACAATATTAGACAATAATAACATTTCCATATCGATATGAACCGAAACAGTACAGATGGCAATAAGTCGGAATATTTCAGTGACGATGACAAACCTGCATTTTATGATTTTGTTCATGGGCTTTATATTTACGTTATACCTATGATAGTGGTTATTGGGATGCTTTGCAATGTTTTATCGTTTAAAGTTTTTGTATTTACCAGCTTCAGTCGCCATCCATCCAGCATTTTTTTGGCATTGCTGAGCGTTTCGGATACATTCTTTCTCCTTGCATTAATATTTACATGGATGGGAACCTTGAAGAAAGCAAGAATTGACACTGGTGGATTATGTTTAGTTACAATATACATTACGTATGTCACAAGTTTCCTCTCTGTTTGGTGTGTTGTTCTGATTATGCTTGACAGATTTGTCATAATATGTTTTCCGTTACGACGACCACGGGTATGCTCAAACAAAATGGCAAAATGCACTGGAATTGCAGCTACTGTATTTGCTATCATAATTTATAGTCATTGTTTCTTGACCATCGAAGTTGTACCTGGACATGGCTGTAGAGTTAAACAGCAATATTTCGGTTTCCTAGCAATGGTTACATACATAGATACTGCTATTACTTTTATCATCCCTTTCATAGCCATTTTTGTTTTGAACATATACGTAATTGTTATAATAAGGAAGTTTAATTTCAAACACGCAAAACCACGGGTCATTAAATACTATGCACCGGTGTATAATGTTTTATCTGTTGCACAAATGAGATTGACTATAATGTTGACTATTGTATCAATTGTGTTTTTGGTTCTTAACTTACCGAGCCATGCTATTAGATTCTATATAATCGTTAATGATTTAATTGCAAACAACGATATGGTATTATTCCTAGCTCAACAATTTTGTCAGATTTTATATTATGTAAACTTTGCCATTAACTTTACAATTTACTTCATGTCCAGTAATACATTCCGCAGATGCATTAAAGAAAGAGTAAGGTGTATGAAATATCAATAAAAACAACAAAAGTACAGACTTTACTCTTCAAGTTGTTACAATCATGTATTGTTTAATTATCGAATATTCTACAAGTTGTTAAATCATGTACTATTAAATAAGAAAATAGAGGAATGCAATTGAATATTAGCAGTTAATTGATGCTGCCTTCTACTTTTTGAATGGTTGCATTTGTTAGAAAAGAGGAAGGGAAAAAACATTAAGAAAATTGTTTTGTTGTCAGGAAGAATGTATGATGTGTATAGATCTGTGATAGTTCAAGTAAAACATGTGCAATTGATATACGGAATTTATCTTGGTTTTATTATGCTGATGTTAAAAATCAACTGTCACACATCAGATGTATAAATGATCAAATTTATCCGAAAATAGGGATCGGAAGTACACGGTAAAGTATGTTTGGTGGAAGTCCCCTTTTTAACAATGTTTAAATAGTAAATTAAAAAAACACATTTTAACATTTATATTCAACTCTATACGTGTTGATCGAAGCATGAAATCATGAATTATACTGCATGCCGGAGAAGGATGTTCCTTTCTTAAGTCGTCGAAACGCAATTTAACTATTTTCTATGTTACTATTTCTCAATTTGCAAAAGACTGTTTTCTCGGTTTTGGATCTAATAGTTGTATACTCATTTAACCTCTTATTTTCAAAACTATCTCATCTTGTCGATAGTGACTAAGGGTGGATTTGCAAAGGTGTTTATGAGACAATGTCGACGCTCCTGGTAATTTTAGAGTTCCTCAGATTCAATCTGATTTTGTATTGTGCCTTAATTGGTCTTCTTTATCGATTTGCGACGTGTGAACTTCGGTAAAGTACTGTCGTCTGATGTTTAGAATGTTTTAATATGGGGACGAAGTCCCCTTTTACAGTAGAATATTCAATAAAAAAAAATCGGGAAGGTTTCCCAAATTTTTCATTGTTTTAATAAATTCATAACCGTTCATTTTTTTTTCGCGTTTTTGAATTTCCGGACCTGCGCAGAAATCTACTTCCGTTTACGGTCTTGTTTACATGAGACTTTGAATAAAATGTATATTTATCAGTCTAAGAAAGGAACTAATACTAATTCATTTAAAAAAAATGTTTGTTATTAAAAAAACGTTACCTGATGACAGCGTTTCTTTGTTTACATTGAATAGGACGTCATAACTTAAATAACGTCACAGCTAAAATCCCTAACAACAAACCAAAATCGGAAACGTTACGGTATTTCCGTTTCTCTTTTTAAAATTGTTGATTTAAAAAAGAAGACATGGACTTCGTCCCATTCACAGGTAATGTCTGCCTCATATTATACTCAGATACGTCGAATCGAAATAGAAACGTAATTTACGACAGTCTCTTTCATTATCAAACCATTGACAAATCTTTAACAATAATGTCATCGAATGAATGTGATGCTTCTGGTTGTGAGGTAAATTTTCGGTCTCTTTCGACAAAACAATTCTACATTGTATCCGCTTGCATTTAACATTTTCCGAACAACCTTTGCAAAAACTACTTATTGTCTTTGTATGTAATTTGGTATCGTCCTTGACTATATGATAATCATATTTGCAACAATGGGTAACACGAACTACACACATGCACGGAGCAATAATTAAGTACGTCCACCTCACTCATGCATTTCTATTTTTGAAAGGTTGAAACTATCAAACATGTTAGCGCGTGAAAATTATCTGCTCTATGGTCGGGTTGTTGTCGCTTTGACACAATCCCCATTTCCTTTTCTCAATTTTATTCAATAACTGCAAGCGCTCTCATTGGGTATTTTTTTGTTAATTCGACCTGCTAACACAATTTGTGATGCATTTATGTAATACATTTTTTACTAGTTTAGTTTTATATCTCGTCTCACATTTTTTTTTATAATTACGTACTTTGTCTGGTACTTATTTAGTATGACGACAAATGTGTACATCTGTGCGCGTATGTGTACGAGGTTTGATTTAACGCCATTTTAATATTGTACTGATATTGTGTCGTTTATCAAACTTTTCGTTCAATGTATGTTTTCTTGTTTTGAAATTTGTGTATTTGTCATTTTGATTGATTAAACTATTTTAATTGATATTTATAGTGTACCTTTTATGTTGTTATGTATCATTAGTATCTCAGGCTAATGTAAAGGTATGCCCATTTAAGAACACTTAAACCAGCTGCATTTGTATGCACCTGTCCAGGAGCTTATCAGTGGTCGTCGCGCTTGTTAGTGTGGTTCATACTGACAACTCTTTCAAGGTTCATCTATGGGTCATTCCATAATAAATAATAAATTATATATTCGATAGATCAAGACGATTCGTTGAGGCCCTCTTATAAAGAATGTCAAAATATGCCAAAACGGGATTTAATGTCATCGAAACAGTCTGACAATGACATTGCAAAACACGAACAAAAACCAATAACAGTACAGAAAACATAAAATAGAACTGTTCTCTGATATGGTCATAATTACAGTCGCCATCATTATTTTGAAAGACATTTATGTGATACTGGTACAATTTGGTATAGAATGAAATTTTTTGAGCGTTTTCATTTTTTGTCAAAGATAGTTACCAATGGCACATTCAAAATGGCAAGTTGACAATAAACATGACTAAAGCATGAAAATACAAACAAACAACAGCACACAAAACACAGCATACAAAACTAAATCTGAGCAACATGGGAATATCAAAGAAATAAAAGCCCTGAAATATCATATCAGACATTATCCGAATAACAGACTTCCGACTTGGGACAGAATTATTCAGAATGAGGCGAAGTTAAATGTGATTGTAACCGTTCAACGATCTTCCAATTTGGTTTGATATGTTTGATTTTATTTTTTTTTTGCCATTTGATTAGAGACTTTTTATTTTGAATTTTCTTCGGACTTTTTCAATAACATAGGACAGTGATGTCAAAAGGCTTATCTAAATAAAACTGTAAAAATAAGTGTTAAAACACTAGTTTGTCAGATCAGTACATAGCAAGAAAAACGGAGGGGACAGGACATCTTTTCGTACCTCAATCAAACATCTGTTTTTGTTTGGTGAAAAGGATTACTTTTCATGTTCCGGAAAACAAGTTTCCAGATATTTTAACATCAGTAACTTGCAAAAACAACGTTTGAACGATAACAATGATGTTTGAAAAAAAAACAAATAAAACCTATGTTTGTAATATAAATAGAAAGAAAATGATACGCCAGAATTAATAATGACTAGTACATCTAGGTTATCCATAAAACAAAATATCTGTTGTCAAGAACATTAATATTCAAACTAGGTGATAAGAAGTCTAAAAAAAGGTTAAATAGATAATTGTACAAAAAACGGCATGAATTTGTATCTTTTATGTCAATCGAAATGTAATAAAATAAAGATAAAATACATCTATCGATTTTGATACATTTAGGTTGATATAATGAACGACTTAAGCTATAAATCGGTCAGTGAAAAAGGTTCACTTCATTTTGCTTTTGACGTTTCCATGTGGAATCTATTTATCACTTTGATTTTGTTATTGTAACTGTCATTTTCTACCAATAAAAAGTAAAATTAGAAAATTGTTTTGTAGACAAAAGATTGTTATGTGATCGGAAGAAAAATATCTATCTAACAATATATTTTTTTGCAATATTTGATCAATTTGTATATCCTTGATAGACGGAAATGAGTGGAATATACCATGCTGTTTTTACACTTGGTTGCGGCTAACAAATCTTACGTAAATTATAGTTCAGACTATCGATGATAGTTCATGGCTAAGATTAAAACAAACTACCGTTACACCTAAACACAAACGAAACTGTTACATTCATTTTTATTTCAAGCTTCAAATAAAGGTTGATACTAGTAACATCAGTGACTAGAGAAACTATAGATGATCTGCTGCAATTCGTAGCTAAAGGCAGATGTTTTAAATGCCCTGGATTGTTCTCCGTCTTCCAGGATCAAAGTAACGATATTATAAACGATGGAAAATACAAATTTGGACATATGGCTGAAAATTGTAATGTGTTTTATTAACAAACATGTATTTCAAAAGGAATGAAAAAAAATAACTTTGTTGTTAGATGTATATTTTCTCCTTCTTTAATAAAAGTGAAAAACCTCATTAGTAGAAAGTTTATTAAAAGTATATTGATAAACTCATCATAGATACCAGGTTAGAAATTTGTTAAATTCGCAAGACGAACTTTTTGTCTACAAAAGACTGATCAATGTCGTTCGAATAATAAAAGTTGAAAAGGCTTAATGTAATACGAAATTGGCGAACCAAATGTTCCTATAAGTATATGCATGACATGCCACATATAAGAAACATTTCTCCTGGACTAACACACATGCGTTTCACATGTTTCAAAATGCATTTGCAATAAGTTTATCAACAAGCCAAACTCAGTGAAGACCCGTATACATCCATTTGTTTGTACTTTTGATTTTGCCATTTGATTAGCGACTTTCTGTTTTTGATTTTCCTCGGAGTTCGATAATTTTGTTATTTAGGGGATTATTTTTTTTTACCCTGTTGTCATGGTAGTGTTCCTTTAGCATACTGTGTTTGTATATCCAAACTCGTTCGCTATGCACGTTTTAGATATCATTGCAAATAATCACTGTATGACTAGTCGAGTATTAAGCCAGAAAACTACTTACCACAAATAAATCAAAGCTTTGAATAAATTCTGTCATAAATACAAATATTTATGTTGTTGGTTTGCAAGTTTTCCAGTACTTTAAGAAAACTGATTTTGAACGGTAAAGCACATCCATGTCTGGATGTTTAGATAAGATCCGGGTAAACTTAACAATATATAATATTACCTTGTTTAAAAGGAAATCAATGTGAACACTATAATCATTTTAAAGTTGAGTTTTGTTTTTTCTTGGGAAAAGAATTGATTTTGCTATCAGTAAATTAAAATCATATTAAATATAGGTACTTTACATATAATCGCATGCACATATGCACAATTCAGTTCTACAATCTGTTGATACCAATTGTTTGGAATGCACAAGGCCATGTTCTTCTCTGATTGTTACTGACATCTTTATACAAAATTCATTGTATGTTAAATGTGTAATGATTCATATTTGAGTTTTAGATACATGATTTTTTATTAGCAGACATTGGCTTTTTTCAATTGTATCGTTTGTTCTTATATTGTACTGTTCCCCAATCATACCTGGTGGTTTTACCCCGCCACAGTGTATATGAGCTTGTCCAGAGTGATATGCCTTTATTAAGAAAAGTTGATGTCGTCGGTTCAAGTCTGTCATTTTGATGTTATAAATGAGGCCGCTAATTTTCACGATTATTTTTTAAACATGTTTTGGGGACCTTTTAAAGCATACTTTAGGGTGTTTGCTTTTATTATTATTGTTGGAAGCCGTTGTGTTTTCTTTAATTGCTTCACTCAACTTTATAGCTGTTGTGGATAGTTTATCATAGTGCATTTGGTAATTAACCATATCATCTAATTTTCAATACAACTACTGTCGATACAGTAAAATGCGATGGTGTTAATGGTCTTGCTTAGACGTTGAGACGAAGAACACAAATAAAAGCATTGCTTATTTAAATTCTGTCATCTTGGAAATTTTTAGTAAGTTTCTGTCGGAAATACACACAAAAAATTTGTTTCAATCCACTATTTTCTTTGGAAAATTCCTTTACTAATTGAGGAACATAAAAATGGTTTTATTTTATCGGTTGGTTGATATAGTCAATTGTACAGATAAAGCAATACTTAGGAACACTGTTTCGATTACTTCCGAAATAACAAAAAAGAATCAAAGAACTTACTCTACTGATACATACATATGCGTTTTGACGCTGCAATATTTTAACAAAAAAAATATTTCGCTTCTATTTTTTTTTTATGTATATTGCAAACGATTCAAATAAACAATTTATTTTGCCTGCTACCAGAAACTAAGTTTATAATCTGGAGCTTACAGCACAAGAGTTAATATTAATGCTTCTGATAAAATTGTACAATAGGGTATGAAAAGTTCTATTTTTGATGAAATCTATTTCTTATCTTTCAGTTTAATGACTTTTTTTAGTACTTGTGCATAAATATCCGTTAAATGAAATATTTAAAACGTTATCATTTCAATGTTCTATTTTTCCCGCCTGATATAAGGAGTGTGTGGGTTGCTGTATGTCATATAATTCATGAAATTGAGAACAACTTTTGTATTACAGTCGGTCATTATAAGACTGAATGCGTTAATTTTATATCAGAATACGTGACTAATGGCTTTGTAGTTAGTAAATTTATTCCTTCTAAATGAAAGGCAACAACAGAAAGAAAGAACGGACCTTAGGGAATACATACAAATATCTATCAATAAAAAAAAAGGAAAATAAACAGTTTTAACAGATTAGTTGTTAAAGAGGGAAAAGAGTTTTATTCGGATATTTTGAAGTACAACATGTAATTGGCACAGATGGGTAACAAACGGTCAGACACATATATTTTCTTAGAACATATTCAAATGTTAAATGAATACATTTTGACTAGAATCATTTTCATAATGGATAACCACAATACTTTTGTTGGTAAGAATACTGAATGAGTTAATTTTACCTTATTTGTCATCGGATATCGATATCAGTAAGTTAACGTTCAATCAGTCTGTAAGAGGCCTTCAAATCGGAATCAAACATAATAAAAGAATAAAGTTCTTGCAGGTGCACGAGAAGAAAAAAGATAGATTACGTATTCAACATTTAAATCAACACACAAGGTTTAGTCCTCTGCTAATTTTTCGTATTATTTGATTTAGGCGTTTACCCTGCAGTTTAAATGTCTATAATATAATCAATATGACAAGTTGGTGTTAGAGACGAACGTTTATCTAATCTGACAAAGTCAATTGATAACATGAGCGCGCCACGAAATGATCTTCTACACTGTTATTACAAATGGTTCGTAAATATTTTGACAGCTCAAACAGTTTTTACTCTGAAGTGTTGTTGGTCAAAACATTTATTTAAGGGGGCTCGCGGGTATAAATCAAGGAAGGATTTTGTTGGTGTTTTTTTTTTTTCAGAGCAGAGATTCCAAAGGGGGGACAATTAAATCCAGTGAGTCTCAAACTACTATACAATATGGCAAAAAAAAACAACAGGATAATAGTCCTCAAACACGAATTCGAAATCTAAGAATCAGCCTTAGACACTTCATTTAGTAGATTTCGAAGGGGAAGGGCAAGCAAGTTTAAAAAGAAGAACAGATTACACATTGTCGATAATAAAAACTTACAGACACAGTCCACTAACACTACACAGATAACTCATAAGTTAGCATCAGCGATATATCCACTGAAAACAGGGGTTACTTGTTGGAGTTATTAAAACTATAAGTTGATCCCATCCAAGTGTTACTGGGAAATATGAATACTTTGTTTCGAAATGTTTTTGAAGGTAGCAACTATCTATCAAGAATATCACGAAAACACACCACAAAGTATTAGTTGTCCAATACTAAAATAAAAAAGGACATCTTTACATACATTGACCATTCTTACATGTATCAATGAAAATAAGTTTAAATAATTCTGGCTTATGTTCTAAAGGATTTGCTTTAGAAATACTTGTGTAAAAGCTAGATGAATCAAATGTGTCTAAACCTGGACTTTTATTGGTTGTTATCTAACAGATATTCGATATGTTTTAATATATTCATATCATTCAAATCGTAAGTTTGGTAGGGTTACCTAACAATTTACGCTCTGTTTTGAATGCTGATAGCATATATATATATATATATATATATTTTTTTTCTATATAAAACAAACATATCGGTTTTAAGTCTGGTATCGTCGATGAGTTTATTTTAATACGTATTACTGCTCTTATAAACACCCTTGTTATCAAAATCGTTTAAATTATGTTGTATGTCCAATACAGTATTTAAGAATAGTCTACGTCAAAGAAAATAATCCGACAATAGTGATTATTTTTTGTCAATATTTGTGTTTCTTTTAAAGATATGCGGGGTTTTCTGCACTTTGATCGAATTGTTGTCTCTTTGACAAATTATCAATTTCCATTCTCAATTTTAAAAAACTTATCGTTATGATCACCAAGATCAAGACCCGAAGTGTTACAAACAGGAAGGTCAAATTTATTTAAAAATTCCGCCTTTTATTAAACTGGTTGATATGACATTTGTTATCCATTCGAGTGATGTGTTTGAGCTATCGATTTTTCCTTTTGATAATTAAAGGACCGTTTTACATTTTCCTTTGAGTTCGGTATTTTTGTTATTTTACTTTTACTCTTTGGTATAATACTTATGAATTTATGAATATAGTAATACAAATATGAGAAGAAAGCATTCATAGCAAATCTCTGATATTATGTGAAATATAATTGTTTTTATGTTGTATGATATCGACATGTTGATTTACAAAGGTCATTGTTATTGATCGTCAGATTGAACCACTTTATTTATTTTCTTACGTTTGCTTAACTAGTTCAATTAAAGTAAAACAACACTGACATTCTGTTTTGATTTTTTGACAAGATTTTGAAACAATAATACAATTATACAAGCCGATTGCAATACCTTACTGTAAAATTTTCATTGACAAGTATTTGCCTCGAAACAACGATTGACAGATTTCAACCTAAAAAATATCTCATGTATCTGAGAGAAAATCTAATTTGCTAAACCTAATTTATACATAGGAAACATCTTTCTAATTTCTTTGTATGGTCATCATTTGAAAAACAATATCAAGCTGTAATAATGTCGTGTCAAGGTAAAATATGACAATTGTGAAAATACAAAGTTGGAATATAGTTAAAGGTTTGTTAGGTGCTATGTATTTACTTCTATTTTCATGTCATAGAATTGAAGAACATATAATGTACCTGCTTATTTGATATTGCATGAAACATTATCTTCTGTTATTAAAGTGAAGGTAAGAATGAGCAAATGAAAGTGAAATTAGTCAAAATCCCCAAAAATAACAAGAGAACAGGCGAGTTTTTATAGAAATTATTATCTGACTTCCATGCATTAAATCAGTATGTTCCAAAAGAAAACGAAAATATCAAGGAGCATTTAACGACCGAAAGTCAACGAGAAATGTTTAGTGCCATGCATGGCAAAAATTTAAGACGACGAAAAGACAAACAAGTGCAAAGAACACTACATACAACAACTTATGACTGTAACATAAACCCTTCCAAAACTACAGTTAATCTTTGTGTTTCAGAACGTGCAAGGGCTGTATAGCCAGTCAAGGTAGTTAAAAACTTCCATTTCATCTTGGTAGATCCGGTTGGGCAAACAGATCTTGCGCAACTAGTGACATCTTTCCATTTGTTCATGGTAAGAACAAAATCGACGATAAATAAAGGCAACAGTAGTATACCGCTGTTCAAAACTCATAAATCCATGGACAAAAAACAAAATCGGGGTAACAAACTAAATCCGAGGAAACGCATTAAATATAAGAGGAGAACAACGACACAACACCGAAACACAACACACACAGAAACGGACCAAGCAACAGACAAAACACCACGAGAATAACAAATATAACATCAAAACCAAATACATGAATTTGGGATAGACAAGTACCGTGCCACGTCTTATCTCAATACCTCAACAATAAGAGAAAACACAAACGACTCAACGTTAAAATGCAACACACACAGAAACGAACAATATTATAACAATGGCCATTTTCCTGACTTGGTACAGGACACTTTTAAAGGGGAATAAAAGTGGTGGGTTGAACCTGGTTTTATGGCATGCCAAACCTCGCACTTTAATGGCAAAGTTAAATATAACATTGAAATGACAACATAATATTACAGGACTACAATACAAATAAAAAGGAGAACATATTAGACAAAGAAAAGCATGATTAATAGATAACAAAAAGCATCAGGTTTAAAATTCAATACGCCAAAAACGCAAGACTCACCAGTGACGCCCAGATATAAAAGATCGAAAGTGAAAAAAGTACAAAGTTGTACAGCACTGAAGATCAAAAGTTGAAACGGTTTTGCCAAATACGGCATTGTTTGTATGCCCGGGATAAGATCATTCTTATTATATAGAACAATGCATGCTATTGCAAACAGTAAATTTTATCAAATGAATATGAAAGAGATAAGCCTCTTTCGGTGATATCTTAATCGAGGAACAAAGGATTGGGATTCAATACCTACGTTTGATATTACGTATCACGACCTGCCTGAAACGTTTTAAAATATTAATCGAATGATGCAATTTTGACATCAGCAAGCTACTGCCGCCTTAGTTAATCTCAAATCGATCTGAATGTATATGTTGGATTAGGCCTTAATAAGACCTAATCTTGTATTCCTCCCCTGAGAATAAATTCACGATCTGCTGATTGTATAATCTTGTTGTATGACTTCTTGTCTATGACAGTTAGCTTTCATATTATAAAAAGACAGCCGTAAGTATGTATGTTCAGACAGTAGCTGTCATTTAACATTTACATTTAGTTGACATGAGTATAATGTTGTGTCTGTTGTGTCTGTTGTAAAACAAAATTATTGAACAGTCATTAACCTTTTCATTGCAGGACTTATCTTTTATATGGATGATGTCTTGTAACACCAATGTGTTCATTATCTTTAAGGCAACACTTGGAAAACGTATCAAACCTTGACTACAGATCGATATAACCTTAAAAAAACGTTAAAAGATTTATGGTATTAAAGTTGACGTTATAAAAGAACCTTATGCTTAAATAAACAAAAGATTTAATTTAAAGTAAATAAGATTGAGAATGAAAATGGGGAATGTGCCAAAGAAACAACAACCCGACCATAGAGCAGACAACAGCAGAAGATCACCAACAGGTCTTAAATGCAACGAGAAATTCCCGCACCCGGAGGCGTCCTTCAGCATGTTATCTTCATGCATTTTTAGCATTTGATAACATTTCTGGATTAACGTATCAAAACCTAAATGTTTTGGCAGTCACCGATGTAAACACAAACTTCAAACTAGTTGCGAACCACTAATGGTCGACCTGTTTGTGTACTATATGAGGAAAAATTCAATCAGATCCTACGAATTAATGATTCGGATAATAACCAATAAGTTTTCTCGTTTGAATTGTTTTACATTGTTATTTCGGGGCCTTTTATAGCTGAATATGCTGTAGGAGCTTTACTCATTATTAAAGGCCGTATGGTGACCTATAGTTGTTAATTTCAGTGTTATTTTTGGTCACTTGTGGAGAGTTGTCTCATTTGCAATCACACCACATTTTTTTATACTAAGGTTTTTCTATTTCAACACATAGATTTTCTTAACCAGATATTGCATAATGTACTTTTTTTTTACTTAAATGATATTCAACCTCGAAACTGATTTTTTCCTTCCAACGGTTTTGATGCGAACACCCTTTAAGAACCTTATGTGAGCAAAACGCATGCCTAATTTATTTAACTTAAAGCCTTGTATCTTGGATGCTCTTTTCTTCCTGTACCATTCTTTGCAACATGTTACAGTGTCTAAATACAAATGGTATGTTTTCTGTGTCACCTTATTATAAAACATAGGCACTTGGATGGTGAAGAGACATGAAGGGTCAAATTTCGCACCTGATTCAGTTACAATGATATGTAACAGTTGATATAATATATAACGATGGGACTATGACAAGACAACTCTCCACCAGAGCTTGGGAGTAGGGTGAAAACGTCTCTCTAACGGGGACCAAATGATAAAGTAGTTGACAACTTTAGTTAACGTATGGTCTGTAATTTTTAAACCTGGTACCTTTTGTGTTTCTCTGTCCTATATGTTATCCCATTTATGTGTAGTGTAGTCCTGTCATGTAATCATTTTAATGTTATTTTTAACTTTGCCTTTGAACCTGGAGGTTTTGCATGCCGCATAGCCACCATTAAAGGAATAATTTTCTAAAAATGTCCTGTACAAAGTCAGGAAAATGGCATTTGTTACATTATTATAGTTCGTTTCTGTGTTTGTTACATTTTAATGTTGTGTTTCTGTTGTGTCGTTGTTCACCTCTTATATTTGATGCGTTTCGCTCAGTTTTAGTTTGTAAACCGGATTTGTTTTTTCTCTCAATCGATTTATGACTTTCAAACAGCGGTATGATACTGTTGCTTTTATCTGTAACGATTTGAATACTCACATCGCGAAGTAAACTATAAAAGGCACCGATATGCCATATGTTAAACAATTCAAACGAACAAAACTAATGAGGAACATTGGTCAATTATTCCCCTTTAATGACAACACAGGTGGCAGTGCAGTAGATCAGGTCCAACACACAGCATCTCTTATCTATATCCTATTGAGACTTACATTGTTTTTATTTGTATACAAATTATAATGAAAAGTTTTTTATTACTTAATATCTGTTAACTGATGTTGTGTACTTGTATGTGTCTTATAGAGATGGACCAATGTTTTTAAACATTTTTAAATAAGAATTTGACATTTGCAACAAAAAGGAAAAAATATAAAAAGCACATAGAATTGATAGTCCTATAACATGTATGATATATGACTTGGGGGAATCATTTTCTTTTTCAATATTAATAAAAAGAAATTTACTTATTTTGCTATCTATTTTTCATTTTTACTATCAATTTGCATTAAATAAAATATATAAAATATCAGCATTAAAACGTTAAATAACGAAAATATAATGCTAATGCATATATACTTAACTATAGTACTATGAAAATGGACAAAAACAGTTTAGCTTGCTGTGATCTTTATTTTTTGCAGAGCAATCATACATTAGTTACAAGTTTTGACAAATGAAAACTGAAGTGAAATAATCAATAAAATAAATTTGTAATTTAAAAAAAAATTTAAAAAATTAACAATCTTATATTGTATAAACTACCGGTTTGAAATATTTTTCATAAAAAGAAGTTCTTTTATTTCAGCAATGAATTATAAAATTCTTTAAAGATTTTTGAAAAAGTATTTTGAAAGTAATAATCAATATTGTTGGCCAAACACTATTTAACACACAAACTACCTCAGACAAGTGCGGAACTGGGGCCGTGTCAATGAAAGTTTCCTAGGATATGTCCTAAGATAGGTCTTAGGACATTATTTAGGATGGTCTTAGGACGTGTCTGAGACATGTCTTAGGATGTAAAACAAAGCTGTCTTAAGACTGTCCTAACTACGATGGTCCTAGAACCATCCTAACACATTTATTATATATTTAGAGATTTGTATGACATAGATTGAATTGTATTTTAGAACCTATATGTAAAGAGAGGAAGGATGACTCTTATATAGAAAACAATTAACGCAAAATTAAAGGTTAAAAGTTTTTACGGAAAACGAATAAATACGTAATTAAATGTGATAAAAGATATAAATTAATTTAATACGAAAACAAAAGTAAATGGTAATATTCGTGCTGCAATTTTAGTACATAAACTAGTTTTGTCCTTAGGTCCACTCGATTTCATTACATGTATCGAATCAGGATAAGGTAACAAAAAAAAGAAGCAAACTTTTCCCCATATTTTAATTATTTAAAATATTTGTTGCTTATGATAATAGTATTGTTTAGGCTTCAAAAAAGGCAGCACGAACATGATAATTTAATATAATACAACTAAATCTTTAACAAACATTAAACAATATTTTTTTTAAATTAATTTTATCTAATGATAGTTTAATATTGTATTAGTAATTTTTAGTATTGAGTTTATGCCATATTTGTTGTTTTTATTACGTTTTAGTACGATGTAACCTTTAGGACTATCCTAAGACACCTAATTGTATATCCTAACTTTAGGACCAAGTTTAGGATATATCTTATTTTAGGAGACTTTCGTTAACCCGACTTAGGACTAAGACGTGTCCTAAGACCATCCTAAGACATGTCTTAGTCCTAGGACAGCTTCGTTGACACGGCCCCAGATCTAGTGTGATTAGTTTATTTCGGGATGTAAATGGGCATTTGAGTGCTTATACTGTATCGTTTTCTGTTAATGCACATGATAAAGAGACAAGAAAAAGAAGTGACCTCGACACAAATATTCCATATTTAATGTTTTTTGCCTTCTGACTGACTCAACTCTTGAAAAAGAAAACTGTCATGTCAAAATAAACTACAGAGACATGTTTACAATGAGTTGTTAGGCCCGTATTAGTAATAAACCTGCAACACAGTCAAAAGGAGACTCTATAATAATGAGAACTTTATTTATGTAACATTTTGTAGGCGAATCCTTGCTCTTTTCATTTTGGTATGACACTTTACTTTGACAAAAAAATAGTTATTTTTTGTTTCCAGTCGCAGGTATTTCAGAAATTGATGAGCTGTATTGAAAAGTATTTAACCCTATTTGTTTCAGATATATCTCTATTAATTTTGCTGTAAAATGTGCAGTCATTTCCAAAAATTTTATGTCTGTCATTTGATTCTCATTTAAAAATATTTAAAGTATCTTAATGGAAAAAAAACCATCAAATTTGAAATTAAAAGCTAGGTTTTGTTTTTAATTTGTCATATATACAAGTATAAAGATTTCTACCAGTTTAATTAATGAAATTTATTTAAAGAATAACACAAGTAAAAATCAAAGCGCTGTAAGCACTGTAGGCAGTTAATCAAAAACCATGGCAAACATAATTATGAAAACTGTGGCAATGTTGCTTCAACTTTTTTTTAAAGATTTAAAAGAACAAACATTGAACATTCATATATAATTGTACATTTATGTTAATTTAATGAATTAATCATTAAGGCAAATAATTCATATTTTATCAAGGTTTTCAATAGCAACATTACCATGAATGTCGCCTATGAGATTGACCTTGTATGTCATTCAATCTTTTTTTAAATGACAAACAGGAATGAATATGTTTTGGGAGTTGGTATTTCAATCTTTTACAAGTTCTCAAAACACACCTACCCCTAGTTTTCATTTGATTGTTTATATTGTCCCATACATGAATATATATGGTTTGTGGGTGGGGATCTCGACCGTTATCAATGTTTTAAACAGGAGGGGGTGGGGGCCCTAGTGACTTCCCCTATATTTCATTTGATTTGATATATTGTCCAATACATGAATATATATGGTTGAGGGATGGGGATCTCATCTGTTTCTAATTTATCAAACAGGAGTGGGTAGGGTGACCCTAAGGACTCTCCCTATATTTCATTTGATTAGTTCTTATACATGAATATATATGGTTTAATTTAAAGGTGGGAGCTCGACTGTTTCCAATTTCTCAATCAGCAGGGGTAGGGTGACCACAGGGACTTCTCTATATTTCATTTCATTTGTTATATAGTCTTATACATGAGTATATATGGTCAAGGGGTGATGATCTGGAATTTTTCCAAGTTCTCAAACAGGTTGGTGTACAGTGACCATAGATTTCATTTGATTTGTAATATTTTCCCATACATAAATATATATTGTTTAAGATTGTGGATCTCGCCCGTTATAAATTTTCCCACGACCTCCACCTATATTTCATATGATTTGTTATATTGTCCCATACGTGAATATATATGGTTTAGGGTGGGGATCTTGATCGTTACCAAGTTTTGGTCATTTTGGTCTCTTGTAGATAGTTGTCTCATTGGCAATCATACCACAGCTTTTTTTTATATAAGAAACTTCTAGCTATTTTAACTGATCTATTAAAATTGAGAAATTAAAAATACCCCTTGAAATTGCAGAAATATGTTTAACTTGAAAAGCATTTAACATGCATTACCAACATTCATCACTGATAAAGAAAATTTATACTGTTACCAGGAACATATATATTGATCATAGATAAACTGTTCCCAACTATCACATTGTATTGGATTTTGACATTAAAATTGGTGTACAAAATATTTTCTGATTTTTCTTTCTGTTGGTTTCCAATTCTAGTGTTTAAATTTATTTACCATGCATAGATGTATTTTGTCACCTGTCTAGAATGTATTTAGTTGAAAGCCAAAACCTGGGATACACTTATCCGCTTCCGTAATCGGATCCGATATTGTATTGTCTTCTCGCGGCAGCCATTTGTTTTCAATGTTGTTTTTGACAGATAGTGAGATACGATTTTGCTCGGATTTACACATTATTTATCGGCGATTTTCTGTATAAAGCTAGCGGTTGAACAAATTGAACATCGCTGTCATGAATAGTAATGATGAAAATAAATTTGAGATCGTTTATTAGGAAACTTTGGTAAAAATGTTTGCAAAGTTATTGTTTTTCTTTCAAGGTCCGTCGGGCATGTCGGGCGTTGCTCATAACCAAGTAGAAAGTCCGACTGCAAAAGTGGAATGTCGCAGACATCGGACCACCGCTAATTTGAACCCCTGCGTCCAAATTGAAAAGAAATTTCGTCTTCTAATTCAAAATTGCCGCCAACAGCGTGATCAGTTGAACTTATACTGACGTATATAATACATAGTTGACTACGTATTGTCGACAAACAATATTCCTACGACTTTTGCAATTTGGGAAATCTAAACTACTTGTCTTTAGAGATTTTCGGCGATTAAATATTTCATACATTTGTTCTTTGACAGCTTAGCCAAAAGCTCAGGGAAATCTTGATCGTTACCAAGTTTTGGTCATTTTGGTCTCTTGTAGATAGTTGTCTCATTGGCAATCATACCACATCTTTTTTTATATATAAGAAACTTCTAGCTATTTTAACTGATCTATCAAAATTGAGAAATTAAAAATACCCCTTGAAATTGCAGAAATATGTTTAACTTGAAAAGCATTTAACATGCATTACCAACATTCATCACTGATAAAGAAAATTTATACTGTTACCAGGAACATATATATTGTTAGATAAACTGTTCCCAACTGTCACATTGTTTTGGATTTTGACATTAAAATTGGTGTACAAAATATTTTCTGATTTTTCTTTCTGTTGGTTTCCAATTCTAGTGTTTATATTTATTTACCATGCATAGATGTATTTTGTCACCTGTCTAGAATGTTTTTAGTTGAAAGCCAAAACCTGGGATACCCTTATCCGCTTCCGTAATCGGATCCGATATTGTATTGTCTTCTCGCGGCAGCCATTTTGTTTTCAATGTTGTTTTTGACAGATAGTGAGATACGATTTTGCTCGGATTTATACATTATTTATCGGCGATTTTCTGTATAAAGCTAGCGGTTGAACAAATTGAACATCGCTGTCATGAATAGTAATGATGAAAATAAGTTTGAGATCGTTTATTAGGAAACTTTGGTAAAAATGTTTGCAAAGTTATTGTTTTTCTTTCAAGGTCCGTCGGGCATGTCGGGCGTTGCTCATAACCAAGTAGAAAGTCCGACTGCAAAAGTGAAATGTCGCAGACATCGGACCACCGCTAATTTGAACCCCTGCGTCCAAATTGAAAAGAAATTTCGTCTTCTAATTCAAAATTGCCGCCAACAGCGTGATCAGTTGAACTTATACTGACGTATATAATACATAGTTGACTACGTATTGTCGACAAACAATATTCCTACGACTTTTGCAATTTGGGAAATCTAAACTACTTGTCTTTAGAGATTTTCGGCGATTAAATATTTCATACATTTGTTCTTTGACAGCTTAGCCAAAAGGTCAGGGAATGATAAACTACACAAGGATTCCTAATGTGCTCTACTTCGTATGTGCAACTTCAAACTTTTGGGAAAATCGACAATCATTTAAGGTTTTTCTGGGCATTTTTTTTGTAATCCAGAATGAAAAGTATTAAAAAACTGTCCAATAAGTTATAAATAATATAGTAGACAGCTAGATGATAACAATGACACGTATTTCAGCATTTATTGGGTAGCACACAAAACCAGGGTGCTCGCATAAGGCAGCTTAACTGCGTAAAAATCATACTATATTTATATATTTGTGTAAACAATTTGATTGTTATTAAATATTCATAAATATATACATGTATCTAACAACACTTTTACATTCCTTTAAAAAAAAATAATAAAGAAAGAAATACATTCATTTAATTTATATCTTCAATTGTGAGTATGTTAAAAAAAAAACTCTCATTTTTCTACCACTGCATGATAATACACATGCACTCCTGAGTTTTTTTTTTAGATCCAGCAATCATAAACTTTCTATACCAAGTAAAGTATAGAAAGTCACTGAGGGAATGTATTCAAAATTTGACACATTTATCGTTTATATACTAAATAGTGAATAAGATAAAAATAGTACAAAAGAATTTATTTTAATTAAAACTTATCAGCATACACATATTGGTGTATCATATGTGGCAATGAATGCATGCTGGCTTTCTTATTATACAAACAGATGTTGGACCTGATCTACCACAGCGCCACCTGGAATTAAGTGGGGATAATCTTCACCAATGTCTCTCATTGCCTGAATTATCAAAATCATATTAAACGAAAAGATGATGTTCAACAACAACAAAACACTGAATTACCAGCTTCTGTTCTGACTTGCGACAAGCATTATACACTAAAACAGAATGTATTAATTCTAAACATCTTTGCTTGCCCACTACTATACCTCTCCTAGTTTGGAGGCAAGGTTGTAACAAATTAACATAATACCAAACTAATAATCAATTAAAAAGTGCCTAACTCAGTTTCAAAGCCAGTAACAATAAATAAATAATCGGGTGTTTAAGACTGCAACTACGGTTGATTTAAAAAAAATAAAGATTTATTTCAAAGAATAATAATTAAAACAATAAGTTTCAAGTTTTTTGGGTTTTTTTTAGTGCTTGCTGCATTTTATCCGAACAGATAGGTTTTTTTTCAGAACCGTGAATTTTCCTTTAGTTGTATTATATTTTTGATTTCGTGGACTTTTATAGTCGATAGACGGTATGTTTTGTTGTTGCTTTTTTTATTTGCGTTGTTGAATGTCGTATAGCATTGCTTACATCAAATTCATTTGAACTTAATTAATAGATTATTGTCTCATTGGAAATTATACAACATATACTTATTATTTTATTGTTCACATGCCAGTTAACCACTTACAATTCAAATACTTGCTCATAAAACACACTTGAGTGTCCTAATGCTAGTAACATCAGTTCTATATTAAGATAAATGTCTATTCTAATTAATTCACACAATGTAATGCGGTTTTAATTATTTTATGTATAAACTAAATTAGATCAGGTGTCAACGAGAAGTATAACATAATCTGGATTTTTTTTGTAAAAAAACAGTGCAATATAAGTAAATCCTAGTCTATATTAGTAGAGAGAGTCTCTATGGAATCAAATAATCCTTTATTTGACGCAATGGTTCGAGGGTTGTCTAACCTCAATAGAATTTCATTATTGCTGTACAAAAATCCAAAACAGTACGTAATGCGGTGTTTTATATGATTGTCTGGAAACTACACTTGACTAAGCACAGGAATATTTATCAAACTTGCAAACTTTTGTTTCTTCTTGTAAAGAATCCTGTAAAAATGACATATAAAAAGAAGATGTGGTATGATTGCCAATGAGACAACTATCCACAAAAGACCAAAATGACAATAGTTATGTTTGGGAAAACTTTACATGATAGCTTTGTTTTTAACAAAATAATTCATTAACTTTTTAAATTCATGAGTCACTGATGAGTTTATTTACACGAAAAGCGCGTTTGCATAAATTAAATCCTGGTTTTTATAATATTTTTTTGTTCACTACTGGTGAGTCAAAATATATAAACTAATCCTTCAAGACTTGTTATAATACAATCTGCAATTTTAGCGTGAAATCTGTGAAAATAGGCATCAGTGCATGCATATGGAATATAGATACATAAAGAGATGTGGTATGGGTGTCAATGTCAACTTTTCCTGAGCTTGTATTTTACTTATCATGATTTTCTTGAAAGAGGGCGCGGCTAACGATAAACTTTATGAACAAAGGGTTTTGAATATTTAAACGTATCACATATGATAACATTGAAAATGTGTCAAAGAGACAACAACCCGACCAAAGCGCAGACAACAGCCGAAGGCCGCCTATCGGTTATTAATGCAGCGAGAAACCTTCACACCTAGAGGCGTGCTTCAGCTAGCCCTTAACAAAAATGTGTACAAGTTCAGTGATAATGGAAATCATACTAAATTTTGAAATATACACAAGAAACTAAAATTAAAAATCATACAAGACTAGCAAAGGCCAGGTGCTCCTGACTTGGGTCTCGCGCAAAAATGCGTTGGGACTAAACATTTTTTTTTATATCTCGGCCCTCCCTTATATCTCTAGTCAATGTAGAAAAACAAACACACAATACGCACAGTAAAACGTCAAAAGAAGTCCAAGTCCGATTTCAGAATAGGTAACAAAAGAAACTACAAAAATTACGATGATACATAAATTAATAAAAGACTACTAGCAATGCCAGCTTCAGACACAAATTAAAGTGATTGAAAGATTATGTCTTCATCATGAAAATATCAAGTTCAATCCTTCCCGTTGGGGTTTTAGTATAAGACCATCAATTGAATATATGAGAGGAACATAACCCGTATCATGCCAACTACTGGTTTGAGAATGAATGTCTTTATTTCCAATGATAAGACCCTATAAAAAAGGGACGAAATATACCAGAGAGAAGTCAAACTCAAATATCGAAGACAAACAGACATACAAAAGTACACATGACACAACATAGAAACTAAAGAATAAGCAACACGAGACCCACCAAAACCTAGGGGTGATCTTAGGTGCTCCAAAAGGGTAAGCAGATGATCCACATGTGGCACCCGTCGTGTTTTTAATGTGATAATAAATCCGATAAATAGTATGATTCGGTAGGTCATATTCATTAAAGGGAAGGGGGTTGTAGTTACGACGTACGGAACATATCCAATATCATTTGTGAAACGGTTATTCCATAACTGTCAACCAAATCGTGATGTCGTCCGTACAATTTACGAAGGGATGATTTCAACTTCAACATTTTGAACTCTTGGTTTAATAGCTTCCTTGTGAGCAGCAACACTCTTTCAAGAAAATCATGACAGGAAATGCAAGCACGGGAATGTTGTATCAATTATGAGATATATATCCTGTATGCAGGTGCGGCTGGAATGTTACTACTTAGAAATGGAAAGTTCACAATAAGAAAGCTGAAATCATCTCTTTGGTCGTAAAGTTTTGTTTTCAACCGACCCTCATTGTCAATTTCTAGATGTAAGCTGTCAAGATATGAGGCCGACGTAACGGTATCTGTAGTATCCTTTATCTCTAGTTCAATGGGATAGATGCATTCAACGTTGTCACCAAATTTTGAATTATTTGGTGAAAGAAGTCATTTAAGCGAATCATTATTAAAGCTAAAATATGCAATCTTAAATGATCTGACAACAGCATCGTAACTATAATAACTTCTTAATAAGTCTGTTTAAAGGTTGTGTTAGCTTTTGAGGTGAATGCCGATATTTTTTTTACTTTGTAAAGAATATAACCAGAAAAAAATGGATGTGAAATACTTTAACGTATACGATGTCTGCATGTTGAATTATATTTACGAATGATGTCCTTGTATCGATTATAATATGGAGTAAATGTTTTGACTAGTTTTTGAAATCGAAAATCCTGGTGTAATATTTTTTTCAATAATACAAAAAAATTTCTCGCTAAAATCTAATACGATGTTACACGCACGAGCCAATCTTATATGTTGAGATATATAAACACCATAAGATGGTGACAAGGGAACGGCTCCAGCTAAATATTGATGATTAACAACAGGAAAGGAAAATTCATCCCTTTTATCCTAAATTTTGGTATTGTGTATCCCGTTTATGATATAGACCTCAAATTCGAGGAAAAGGCAGTGTTCATTATTAGTATAAACTTTATTGAAAGTTAGTTCAATATGATGAATTTCTTTAGTATACATACTGAAGTCGTCATTATTGAGAGCTTATATATCATCCAATTGTTCGTGCCCATTGGAATTCCGATAACTTCACCATATACAGAATCTCCAAAGCTAACAAAAATAATCTAATAAAAATTTAAATGCAGTTCTAGTATCAAAGCATGTCCAATTGACAAAGTTCTTTTGTTTGATGTTACAAAAAAAACCTAAAAGAAAATATGAACGGATGTATTCGCATTCTGACTTTTTAATTGCCCATTTAATAAGGTGTGTGGGTATTTTTTCTTAATGAGAATATGACGCAAAGTTGTATATAGGATAGCAAAACCAAAACTCTGAACAGATTCAAATATGTATTAAGAAACAGCTACAAAAATAAAGTAGAAGTATTTCAGCGAGTTGACAATTTGAATTTCTGTAGATGTAATGTATGCTATCGGATCAACAAACGGTCAAGTTTTACAAATGAAGTTCCATACCTCTAATAATCGGCATAATCAAAAAAAAGAGTTGAAACCTTGAACGCTTGACAAAATTTGTATAATTTTGGTGAATGTAAGGTATCCTCAGACATATAAAGACATATTTCTATGTTGTAACCAATAAAAACTATCACTCTGGAACGACTAATCTTAACTTCATTAAAATCTAAAAGTAGCTTGTCGTCATTAAATCTGGCATTGTGAAAACAAACAAAGGCTTCTTAACACCCTGATATAAAGATAATATGGTATTGTATAACATAATATCAACGGTAGTTTTATAATCGTTTTGAGGGGGGAAAAGACATCAAATAAAACATTGCGGGCAAGAAAAGAAAACGATAAATTATATCATCATCCCTCATTAACTATTACAGTGCTATGTTAACTATTTCATATATTTTGATAGTATTGTGGTGTTTCGTAAATTATACCATAGCTTTTTTGGTGAAAGCCCTGGCCTTAACCTCACAAGACCGAAGGTCGATTGAGGTTGCTGGGGGCTTTGAACTAAAACTGTTGTATAATTAACGAAACACTACAAAACTATCCAAAAGATATAAAATATATGTTTGCAAATTAGTGTTTTACAAGGATTTATTGTATGCCCTCTAGTATCATTTAACGATAATGATTTGTATGCGAATATAGCATCCTTAATCAGTAAGTCCTAGAACTAGAGTTTTTGTTCCATGCATCTTAAGAACTCCGAAATGGCACAATCAGGTTATTACTGCATGTGATAATATTTGTAAATCCCCGATGGGCTGAAATATAGACCGTGTTTTGTGGTATCAGTATTATTCAAATGATTCATTCTGATGTAAAGTTTCATCAAGAACATGTATGACAATAGTGGAAAAAGTAAGTCACAATTTCAACAATAACTTAACATTCGTTATTGTCTAACAGTCGAATACAAAATGAAACGAATTACAAAAAAAAAAATACACATTTAAGTTATTGAAACAAACAAATCAGATGCATTTGGTCATTAAATACATCAGGTATCAAGGTATTGGTTAAACACATTACCTTAATAACCGAAGAACTAGTTGTTGCTCCGGATGCATAAGTATAACGTTCTTTGCATGCAACACTTGTGATATTTCCATGTAGTCAGAATTTTGGAAGAGCAACCTCAAATCATAGATTTTATTATGACACCGTCACTTGATAGCGATGGAACAGAGAATATTTAATTATTAATGCAATTTAATATTATTCCAGTTATATCAAAATATCTCCTAGGCAATCTTTGAGACAGTGATTGTGTTTGTACTTTCTCCATTTTTTGAAAGTATTTGTTCTTGAACCTATCATTAGAAACAAAAACCAGCACTGGTATACAGTTGATGCCGGGATATAGAAATCAAAACAAAAAACTATTCAATATTTTAAAACTATATATTAATATTGTCTGTAAAACTGTGATGTTTTAAAAAAAATCATTTATTATTACTGAACTAGTATGCATATTTGTTTAAGGGCCAGCTGAAGGACGCCTTCGGCTGCTGTCTGCTATTTAGACGGGTTGTCGTCGCTTTGACACAATCCCCATTTCCAAACTCATTTTTATTTGTGTAAATTGATAGATGTACGGAGCTTCGTGTTCATTTCGGAATTGATAGAGTCCCTGTGATGGCATATCAGTTCAAAAATACATAATTGGTCTCACAGGTATTGAAAAATTGTACTATTAGTTAAATTCCTTTTTTAAATCAAATTTAGTTTTAGCATTGAAATATCTTTATGCAAGTCAGTCATGACAGTACTATTCTCGACTATATCACGAATGAGACGCATTTGCAATATACATCATATGTGTTTCAAATAAAACAAAATTTCTGTTTAGAAACACGTCTGGGACTATAACTTTGCGAAAAGAATTCCAAGTACATTTTCAATGTTTATTTGTCACGAAACAATATCCAGACTCATGTAATTGCATGGTATGGAGAAATTGTAGAGTCTTTTGTTCAAAGCTTTTCCTTATAAACAAATGTATCAATGTATTGATTACACCTTTTTTTCTCAAGATGAATAATTATTAGTGTTCGTCAATTACAAGACATCCTGTTTTGTCAAACAGTTGAAAATTGAATTTGTATATCACACTTCAAATTAACTGTACTCAATCAGATGGAAGCAGCGAAAGCTTAAAGGTCCTTTCAAGTCATAGAACTATACAATTTAGTGACACAGGCGTCCTTAAAATTGGATTTTAATTTTGATTTGTAATTTATTTTTAACCAAATACTCAAAAACATTTTTCAACAGCTAAATTGTGCGTCTAACTATATTAACAAATTACAAAAATGTAAATGTAAAAACTACATGTATATGTATAGGAAAGATACCATGGATAAGATTTCTTGGAAGTGTCTACTCGCATTTTATACATGTAAATGTATGAAGATATTTACACCTAAATGGAGACAATATTTTATTAACTGATTTTTCCTTTTATCCCATTGCTAGCAGTTTCATGGTATGGTTTCCCTGTTTGCTTTATTTGTAAAAAAAAAAACGTTTACTCACGGTAAATCATAGGTATATGTTTCCTGATCTAACTTTTTCTTATACTTTTCCAAAATGAAGATGTTCCTATCATGCTCTTTTAAAACATATATTAAAACAAATCTATGAGATAGAAATTTGAAATAAATTGTGAGAAGTTTTATTGTATGTTTAAAGAAAATAAAAAGGAAAAAATGGTGTCACCTTCAAGTAAAAAAAAATAATGTTCCATATCAGTCCAGTATAACTTTTTTACTAAGAGAGTTATCTCCCGTTAAATGGCTTAGTTGAACAAATAATCTCCTTAAACACTTATGTTTGGTATTTGTTTAAATATTCTGAATAATACAATAAATCAGCAAGTTTTCTTCATATAAATAAACAGTCTAATAAATAGAATTGCAAAGCTGTCAACACATTTACAGATTTAGGCAAATAACTAGACTAGTTATTACTCGATTTATTTCACTTGACTGGGCGGAGTTTAACCGATTCGCTCACAATAAACCAGTCCATCTATATATAGGGGTTTTAGGATAAACTCATCAATGAAGTGTCCAGGCATTGTTTTGTAAATTCCTTTGATGACAATGATAGGTGATTTGAAATCAGTTATAATTATAACGGTAATCATCCTTATCACACACATCTTCAAATAGACTGTCCTTATGCAAATTAAAACAGAAGCTCCGCCCGATCAGTTGAATTAACATTGGTAATATGTACTGCGATAGTACAATCCAAGATGGCGCTATACTATGAATCTACCTTAGCATTTTTATTAAGATTGATATATAATATTAATAGAAAAGAGGGGTACTAGCTTGTATTCATTATACTTATAAATGTTGTTTTAAGTTAAGCAATGTATGAATGCATAAAACCAAATCTATGAAATAGAAATTTGAAATAAATTGTGAGAAGTTTTATAATATGTTTAAAGAAAATAAAAAGGAAAAATGGTGTCACCTTCAATTAAAAAAAAAATAATGTTCCATATCAGTCCGGTATAACTTTTTTTACTAAGAGAGTTATTTCCCGTTAAATGGCTTAGTTGAAAACAAAATCTCCTTATACACTAATGTTTGGTATTTGTTGAAATATTTTACCTAATACAATAAATCAGCAAGTTTTCTTCATATAAATAAAACAGTCTTATAAATAGAATTGCAAATCTGTCAACACATTTACAGATCTAGGCAAATACCTAGACTGGTTATGTACTGCAATCGTACAATCAAAGATGGCGGTATACCATGAATCTACCTTAATAGAAAAGCGGGGCACTAGCTTGTATTCATTATACTAATAAATGTTGTTTGAAGTTAAGCAATGTATGCATGCTTGCAAATACATATACAGCGAAGGTGCTATGGACATATTCAAGAAAGGCGTTTAAAGATGACACGGGCTGCTATCAATAATTCATTAAATTGTCGTATGCAGTATGCAAAACTCGAATTCCTTTCCCAGATTGGCTATATTTTATCCTGCGAAATTGTTCATATTAAATAGATTAAAGATGTCTTATGTTTTGACTTAGAGCATCACTGAAGACACATTTATTGTCAAGTATGCGTCGTGTGCAGAAAAATTGGAGCCGTTAATGCCTTTCCTGTTAGATTCATTAAATTCCTCTTTTAAAACAACTCTATCGTTTATTAAAGTCAAAACTTTAAGTGTTTTATCGAAAACTGTTCCAATCTTAATAACATGATTTGATTTTGGGTTTCTTCCAAACTGAAGTATTATGAGGACTAAAACATATTGAAGCCATTGCCTAAAATGGGGCGTTAGCTGTCAAATTCATGTTTTTCGATTTGAATCAAATTGTCATATTTGATTTATAACATACTAAATCGTATATCAATATTACTACAATCAGTCTGAAATAAACAATTAATAATGTTTGTACTCGATGACATATCAGAATTTCGTGTTTATTTAAGTCTAGACGACATCTAATTAACTTTTATGATGACCTGCGAAAATTGCCGACGGTAACATAACCCGATATGAACATGAACATTATTATAGGTACATGTAGATCTTTTGTTATTAGTTTTTTCTATGATTGTCATGGTATTGATTAACAAAACTTTGTTCATAATCGTTATCGTATGCATCGGAATATTGTTTTGTAGATAGAATCAGTCATAGTTTAACTTTGTTTTACTTTCAATGTTAACAATATTTTCCTTTTAATAACTGGACACGTCTAACTCCTGTACAACCAATCTCTAGCTAAAACGGTAAATCCAAAAAAAAAATAACTCCGAGGAAATTTAAAAACGGAAAAATTCGAATCAAATTGCACAATGAAAAGCCCAAACAAATCAAACGAATGTATAATAACTGTCCTATTCTTATGTAGGAAATGGTGGAATATAATGAGTTAAATCAAATGTCACATGAGGTCGAATTATTCATTTGCAAGTGAATAATTTATCAGAGATCTTTTTTGACAAATTTAAACCAAATTGTCTGCTAAACACGAATTATAAATGATTGAACCAACAAATAATCATATTCTTTTTTTCTCATAAGACGTCAGTTTGAAAGAAACCCAAAACTGAATAATGTAATCTCTTTGCCAATGCCCAATTAAAATGAAAGTTTCTTTTATCAATGGAGAACTTTAAATGTCCGGAAAATAGAAGCGCAAATGTATAGAATACAAGTAAGTAAAAGTTAAGCATTGCTAATTATTCCTTTGAATTCTGATCTTATAATTTCTTATAAACACTGTTTGTTATTGCAACTAAAATTTCCGTTTTATTGATATTAAATATACAGGGTGTCACATTGATAATTCTGTGCAACTTGCTGAATGTGCTGATAGAATTACAAATCATGATGACGTCGTGAATGGATTAGTGCATCTAAGTACTATGTACTAGACGTCGAAATATCCAACAGATACCTTTGAATGATTTGTACTTAGAATTCGCTGAAATTTGATGCAAGCTCAACTGTTAACTTTGTGCATTACAACAGTAAAAATCTCTTTTAGGATCCATATGGCCAAACCATTCGACACTCTCAAACCTAAATCATTACAAACGTTGAAGAATAGTGATGCGATAGTTCTCTATTTTTGTGTACACATAATTGCTTTATGAAACGTATTTTCATTGTGGTTATTATCTATACAATTAAAGTATTAAAAATTTAGAGATAACTTAAAAAAATAATAAACATCATTAACTCGTTCAGACAAAAATAAGGATTCCTTAAAAATAGAGTTCTACTTTGTAAAATGAGTTTGTTGTTAACCAATGTAAATTTCAGGTTTTGAAATTTAATAACCAACAAAAACATAAAAAAAAGTTTTTCTTTGTCTCGCTATCATATCCCTGATAGATTACCTTTATAAATAAGGTATTGAAAATTAAGGAAGAACTTAAAACAAATAAAGATCATTTACTCGTAAGTTCAGAACAGATTGTGTTACCTTAAGAAGAGTTTTACCTTTACATTTTAACTAAGGATGCTATTGTTGTATACCAAGGTAAACGTGTTTTGTAAAATTAAGTAACTAACGAAAGCATCAAAACTGTTTCCTAATGTCTTGCTACAACATCCCTGAAGATTGAAATTATTTCCTGTGACAAGCAAACTTTGAAGATGTTACATTTTAAGATTTTAATGGTTGCATTAAGGGTCAATATCACTGAATTTATAAAACTGTGCATGCTACTAGAGCATAAGGAACTTAAGCTTTACATAAATAAAATACATACTCAGGGAGAGGAATGAAAATATCTTACCATTTTCTTTAATGAATAGCTTGGATATTTACCCGGGGAAATCAACTATAAAGACTACATAGTCATCTTAGATTGATGATTTTTATAAACGACTATTAACTAGTGACAAACATATAAAAGGGAGGTTCATTTAAGTCCGTGACGATATGTCTTTGTGAGGTTGCTAAATCAAACGATTTAATTTAAATATGATTTATCCTCCAGAATCTACTGTTCTCTACAATATTAGATTATTGTAGTGAAAATGTAGATTTAGCCTAGTCCTTTGATAAACGAGGAACGAAAAATACCAAAGGGACAGTCAATCTCATGAATCAAATATAAACTGACAACCCCATGGCTAAAAATGAAAAAGACAAACAGACAAACAATAGAACACATGACACAACATAGAAAACTAAAGAATAAACAACACGAACCCCACCAACAACTAATGGTGATCTAAGGTGATATTAAAACCACTAGTGATCTCCGTCTCAATTATTATAGTAACCTGTGTTAGTACAATTAGGTTTCATGGAACATAGTTGCAGATTCCTTCTGTTGTTTACAAATTATTTTAGTAAAATTTATAACACCATGATACAGGTTTTTGACAGTAACCATGTTTATGAATTCCTATTAAATATAACATTTGAAAATTCTTCTTCCTGAGTTCAATGTCGACATAACAATCTAAAATATACGGCGATTTGTCTTAAATACTGTGTGCAATTATTTTTTTACAAAAGACGTTGTGCACTCTACACTTTACAAACGTCAAGACAATATTTTCCATTAGCCCTAGTTGAACTTTGATGTGTTTTCAACGCAAGGATGAGTAAGTGTTTTTAAGTGTAGAATATTAGAACGAATTACGCTATGAAAAAAATACAATCACAAAAATACTCCGAGGAAAATTCAAAACGGAAAGTCCTTAATGAAATGGCAAAATCAAAGGCTCAAACACATCAAACGATTGGATAACAGCTGTCATATTCCTGACTTGGTACAGGCACGTAAACCTCCATTTTTGGACTAAAAATACTCATTAAAAAAAATCTTTAATGCTATCAAGGTTTATAAAATTCTTCGACTTTCCAAAGTCTGTATCTAGAAAAAGGCCATTCTATTGTAAATTAAGACCTCTGATTTCGTTATCGTCATAAAAAATATATATATATGCGAGTCGATATGGATCTAAATTTTAAACAGATTGGAAAAAAGCTCCCATTTTCACCTCAGGGGGAATTAATTGTTTTTTGTAATCTTTTGTTTTTATTCGAACGCCATTGATGAGTCTTTTGTGGAAGAAACGCACATTTCAATATCCTCATACAGACTGAAAAAAGTAAAATCACAAAAATACTGAACTTATTGGAAAATCAATTCGAAAAGTCCATAATCAAATGGCAAAACGCATCAAAAACGAATGGACAAGAACTGTCATATTTCTGACTTGGTACAGGCATTTTCAAATGTAGAAAATGGTGGATTAAACCTGGTTCTATAGCGCATACCCTCACACTTTAATGACAGTCTCATCAAATTCCGTTATACTTACATTGATGCGTTAAATAAACAGACACACTAAATAAAATAGTCAAAATATGGGTACATCAGTCATCATCGTATAACAATTTAAAAAGGAACAATTTAACAGAACACAAAAACATCTTCTGATGTCGTTGTTCTGACTGATGTCGTTGTAAAGATTATATAATAAGTACTGACCAAGATCTTACGTCATTATCTTTTCTCTAAATTTTCTAACTACGTAAAAACAAAAGAGGTGATGTATATTTACCGTTCATTGCACTGAACCTTATGTTTACAGTTAAATCCATTCGTATAGATTTTCAATAAACTAAAAAGCTAGCCGTTCCTACAGAATGTTATAATTATTACCTCCACATTATTAATGATCATGACACTTTGGCTAATGACACAATACATAAATTATTCATTTAAAGCTACTGATTTTACTCTATGTCTATTCCTTTTGGGTATTTAAGTTGAAAGGTGATAATTTCATCGAGGAAAGTTTATGACTCAGGCTAGGTTCGTTAGTTATTATTGACAGTAGCTACATTTGTGTAAGTGAAACATAACACTTAAAAAGGTCGTGCGTTTGGCGTGCTTGTATGGGTTTATCTTCATCAGGAAAACTAATACCGAACACAAAAAAGCAAGATGCACAAATGCCTAAATGCGTGAGTAGCAAAGAGGACCAACAGTTAGTTGTAACCTAACTTAGTAATAAATAATAATTATGGAATTCAAGTAAAGTTAGCCATAAATCATGTCAGGACCGAATCACTTACCTTCAACCTAAACGTTTAATCCGTAACATATTTCCATCATGTATAAAGACTAGTTACAAAAGAAGCAAGATGACCAAAACAGGTCCGACAAAAAATAACAAAGTAGTAGGTCCGGTAAAGACCGATATTGGCCTCAAATTTAAGGTTCATCTGACGAAAGATTTTGACCACTTTTTAAACACTTAAGTGTCTATTTAATTTGATTCAATCAATTTATATGAAAGAATTTAACATATTTGTCATTAAAAAAAATCCGATCCAAGCTTAAATATGAAAAATTTACCAAATATGCCGAAAAAAGATGTTTTTTTGTCAAAAATGAAAAAGGCCGCATCCGTATTCACCCATAACCTTTATATATGTTATGTTCTATCATCAAATACAATTTACATTTCAATATATAGGATGAACATGAATGCGGCCACATTCGATATACACAGAAACCGTCTAAAATTTAACTAAAATGCTCGAATTGTGAAGATTTCAGTATTTAAGCATGACTTAATGGTGCTAGTACCCGATATATGTGCATTGAATTGTCAAAAACAGCCAATATTTATGTAGCAGAAGCATTCTACTATCCAAATAATAAATAAGTTTACATTTTAACAATTTTGTAAAACTGCTATATTTTAGGGCCAAAAAGGGGTCTTACTGGACCTACTCCTATGATCTAAGGCCAACTTTACATGATTGAAACTTCATTTATGTCTTAAACATACGCATCTTACATCTGATTTGAATAGCATCAAATTGTTTGATTAAGATATAGATCTATACAAGAAGAGTGCATTATTAATTAGAATGTGTACTACTTCTTCAATAACAGATAAAAGACATAACAGAATACGGTTGAAAATAGTATGTGTCAATTTCCTTTACTCATATAATTACGAGATAACACACATAACACTACGTCTAAGGTAAGCGAAAAAATAACTCATAATTAAACCGGTCAGGACCAGTCACCCAAATGTGTGTTATACTACTCCGTTAGTGAATCCAAAATTGGATACAAATGAATTGTTTAAGCAAGTTTTGATTTTACAAAATAATTGAAAATTGTTTATGTTTAAAACCAATAAAATAAATTTTAGTACGCAACTATCCTGAATTTCTTAGATTGATCGCTAGATAATAATCCAGTCAATAACCAAATGTTGTTGCTATTCATGTTATCAAAATTGAAATAAAAAAATATTGTTGCACAGACATATCATATCAATTAGTACGTTTACGTACACTTTTATATTGTATATCAAAAATGGTATATTAAATAAAAATAAGATGAAATATGTTTACCAATGCAGTAATTCTACGTCAGAGATTAGATGACGTGGAAGTTACCAACTATAGGTCACTATAGGTATATAACAAATTTAGGGCTACTGGTTCTGACCTGTTACATTTATAAAAAGCTAAGTGGTCAACAGGACGCAAGTAAAAATAATTAGGTATGTGACTCTATAACTGATATGTTTGTTCGTTTCACGTAGAAAGTTATTCATGAATTGATTTTATAATGATGACAATTAGAACCAGTGTAAGAATCACCCGGATGTTTCGTATATAGAAGTCAGGTTGCTAGTTAATGACGCCAAAACAGATAACACAGTAGCACTAGAGTTAATCAAATGAACGACTGTTATTTAACTGGGAAATTCTTAACTACGACAAGCACAGGTATCATTCACTTGGAGTACACATGTTTGTTTAAAAATTCACAAGCACATTATATAACGAAAAACTTTTTTTAACACTTTAATTGATTCTTTATTGCACATATTGCTGTTTAACAATTAAACTTGGTGTACAGCATTTCATCAGGTTTTATCAACGAAAAACTTTGTATATACTTAAAATTGATAATTTCAAATAATATTAAACCTTCTAATTGTTCATGTGCGTCTTTGATGGCAAAGTTTTCAATAGAGTAAGAAACCGGTTTTAACAACTTCGCTTCAATATGTTTCCTTTAACGGCGTTTAGATTTGTGGAAACTTATATATTAGTATAAAGGCTTCTTTGTGAAAGCATCCTTATTGTCGTATCATAGAATACACGTTACTATCATTTAAGTTAAGTTCACTTATTGTGCAAATGATAGCCATGGTGTCTGTCAATAACTACATTTATCTGTTTACTATTACAAAACATGTTTCGAATTTTAATAGCTTTCCCTAAATGAGTTTGTTGCTAAATGTGTCCGTTAAAGAAATAGTTATTGCAGACTTATCAAACGAGACATAAGAGAAAATGTTTATTTCGAATACCAGCTATCATTCATTAAGATACCAAATATGTTTTCGTCTACAAAGTTTTAAGGAAAAAAGTCTTTAAATGATATATAGAGAAAAGTATTCATAACACATAACACAAATATACATTATAACTATAGTCTGGGAGAACATGATTTATGTATTGGTTGTAATTGACTTTGAACTTGCTTTCAGTAGCTGGGAGCACTTTAATATCGGTGCTTTGTGACTTTTTTTTATGCTGTTTTTTTGTTTTATTGTATGGATATTTTGACCACTCACAAACATGTTACTGCGATCCCCTTTAAGTGATTGTCCAAAGTCAGGAGTCTGGAGTGTAATGGATGTTGTTGGTCCAAGTATTTAATATTTGGTTATGACATTGTTTTGTTATGAATTAGGTCATATTTTTTCTCGTTTTAATTGTCGGTGCCTTTCATAGTCGACAGTATGGGTTTTCTAATTGTTAAGATCCGTACGAAGATCTTTAATTTCGTATACGCATATAATTGATGTCGCACATAATTTTAAAAAAATGTTTCATAGTGTGGTGAAATGAATAATTTATTAAAGTACATAATATATTTGGATATGTGAAAATTTCGAACCCCTATGTATTCATAGCAGAAAATCCTATCCCTATTGCACATTTAATTCGCTCCTCTTTGATTTCGTGCGATTTCTTTAGTTTAAAGTTCTTGAACTTGATGTGTTTCTCCTCAAATGGTTCACTTCATTCATTAGTTTATAAGAATTTTTTATCAAGTTGAAGTGCACTTTCTGGTATTTTTGTTAACACTTTCTTAATTCCACTTTCCTAAAACATATGAATCATGATTCGAAAATGTCACAATTGTCATGGCTTTAAACAATAAATCCGAAGTCTGTATATGTCACGTTTCTTGGCATTTTGCACTTTTGATGTAATATCCAATAACAATTATTCCTAAAAAAAGAAATATTCAGGAAGAAATTGCGTCAAAAATCTGCGTCTTTGTTTCTCTACAGTTTACGATTAAATTGGGTTGAACACGTGCTTTTACATAATCTTTTTTTTTTAAATTATGTCATTGATAAGGAAGTTGTTGCTTAATATGGGATTATCATTCGTCTGCTTATTAAAAAGACACGGAGGTACAGTATAACTACCAGTCAAGAGCTGTATTACGTGTTCAAGAGCATTTAACAGCGCCTTGTGTATACGATTATGGCGTAGGATTGCACCATAACACTGCTTTTGTTAAAGGTTATAACATAATTGTATTTTAAAATATCATTATGTTGCATGATGTAGATTTCTTAAATTTATTTTTGCAGTATTCATTTATCAATTTTATTCTGTAAACCTTAGGTGTGTAATGACTGTTCAAAACCTTTTTCTTTCTTAAACTATTATAAATGGAAGTTTAGTTTAAACAGTATAAGCCTATGTGAGCCCTCTCCACAAAACAAGGTACAATATTTTAAATGAAAACAAAGCAACACAAACAAAAACATAATTGCAATACAAAATTAATTTTCCAAATACATCTTAGTTGACTGGAATGATGCTTCAAATAATTAACTCAGATAAAACGTATGATTTTTCTATGAAACTATCAAATACACGTTAACCTTTTATTGAAACAAAAATATATAATCTTATTCATATCAAATACACCGCCCGCCTTGTTTGTACAGGAATATATATGTTTAAACAAAACAAAAAATAGAAGTTATTGGTCAGCCCAAGTGTTTATATGACATACATGTACGCAGGACGATGGGTGTTACTGGTGTAAAAGGAGCTGATTGCCCTTCCGGAGCACCTGACTTCACCATCGGTTTGAAGCTGGTTTATTTTGCTGAATCTTTAACTTGTATTTTTCTTAGACTGTTTTTAGTCTTTTTGGCTACGGTATAATGTGTCTGTCTTTCTTTTCGATTAACAGTTATTGAAAGTAAGTAAATGCTATTGTTAATATACAGAATTAAATTACAGAATCTATCGTACATCCTTTTACAAAAATGGTCGTGTTGAAAAAAAATATATTCCTTGTAGTTAGTCTACTTGTTTTGTACTCGTTTGACGCAAAATGTGTGCAAAAATATTGGGTTTATAAAGATTTTTTGCACTGGATTATCACACGTGAACAGTTTGGTCAACAGTTACCTCTTCCTTTAATACGTATTAAGGTCGATACTCATATATGTAAAGTAGATATAGATGTATTTTTTTCTTTTACAAATTTAGTTTTACTTCCATTACCTTAGTAGCAATGTACCAACTAAATATTATCTAAACATTTCGCAACTAATTTAGTATTCAAGAATTTGCAGCTGCTACTCAGACGTCATCAGTGTCTGAACACAAAGTTTATGAATCAGAAGTGCGTGATTAGGAGAATAACACAATGTTCACTAGCGATCACTATTTTTGAACATTTTATTGCATTGGTGTTAGTTTTGTTCACACATCGTTGTCAATATAATGGAATGGTATGCCACTGTCATACAAATGAGAGGTTTAGCTAGCTATAAATTTTTACATAAGAAAAATGGCTGTATCAAGTCAGGAATATAACAGTTGTAATGCACGTCCTTGATGTGTTTGATATTTTGAGTTTGCCATTTACCTATAATGACTTTTCGTGTAGAATTTCACAAGGAGTTCTGGATTTTTTTTATAATTTCACTCTTTGGTTTCCGTTTTTACTAATGTGGTTTGTCTTTAATATTGCTTATTGTTTTACTTTGTTGACATATCTGCTTGTTTTTCAATAATTAAGATTATAACTTATAATAAGTTGACTGCTTACCCCTATTTTTGACATTTTTACTTATTATGTATGCGTCTTTTGTTCAAAAATCGATGTCAATATGTGCGGCTGTCATACAACCGAAAGATTAAGCCAGTATTTTTCAAAATACTCATAAGGTCAGACCGTACGCGTACGGTCTGACATATATTAAAAAAATGGTCAGGTTAATTAGATACAAATGCATATAGCAGATCAACATAACTTAATAACTATCAAATATTAAAAACTAGATCTTGTGAAACTTTTTGTTACGTGACAACTCCTGGAGGATATAATATTTCGATTGAGTTCTGACAAGGTCAAAAACAATTTGGTCAGCTAGATATCAAGAACGCTTTACTGGCAAATGATCCATATTGCATTTTATATAGTTGTTGTTTAACATCTAGACTGATGGCACGCAGTGCATTTATCAGTCAATTTCCTATAAGAGTATTATAATGTAAGTGCTGGATGATTATAATTTTAGTACCGTGTATCAAACGGTTTCATATTTCAATTAGGAGATTAAATGATTGCACAAATTGCTTCACAATAACATACTAGCTAAAGTACATTTTTATAGCTTGTAATTTTTGTAGAAACCTGTGAAATTATCAATACATAATAAGGACTACATTTTTACAGTTTAAGTGTGATTGATGGCAGAATCTCAAAGTCCATATAAGACACTTAAGGCTAATAAATATAGGAAGATGTAAGTTTACATATTGTTCCGTTGAAAGTTACGACAGTTATCTAACTTCTTTGTTCAAAGCAGATTTGTAGAACCACATCAATAACTCACTCAACGAATTCAAAAGAAAAGTCGTCGATATATCAAAAAAATAATCAAAAACAAAAATAATGCGGAAACATATATAGTACTATATTCAAATGTGTCTGATTTATGTTAATTCACTAGATATTTCAAGTATACCACAATCAATATAAATCAAACCTAATCATATCAAATATGTATGTATGTATGTATCCTTTGACCTACATGTATAATAGTTTACTTTTATAATTTGTGAATTGGATGGAGAGTTGTCTTATTGGCACTCTAACCACATCTTCTTATATCTATGTCCATATATAACGGCCACTTTTATTAAAAATACTTCCAAATGGTCATGAAATGAACATCATCATAGCCTTGACTTGGGACAGACACTTTCAAGATAAAAAAAAAACAGAATGTGGTTTAACACGGAAACACCACAACTCGTCAGGTACGAGCAGGGTTTAACGGAAATAATTGAAATTTACCACAACGGTTAGGTTTTTGAAGCATAGCGAACAACAATCTAAACATGGTGACTAAATATAAAAGGTAGCACACATAGTCCAGTCAATCTAGCATAAATTTTACCCTAACATGAAAGTAATTGCAACAGAAGATTTTTTAAGTTTTAATCTTTAGCATTATACCCCAAAGATACACAGAATAAAAGTCCCATAAAATCTTACTTGAGAAAGACTAAAAAAATCACCATTTAAAATTCCTATGGAGATTTGCATTGAAAAGGGGGGTAACTCGTGCAAAAAAGACAGAAATATCAATAAAAATGATACAATATTATACCTTTACCGCTTCTATTCATCAGACTGTATTGATTCTTAACTTTTAGAGATCTTTAGAGTATAACAAACAACTCTAAAGACGTGTTTGTATCTTTTATCAAACTACAGTCTAAATTTCGTTATTTTTTAGTCAATCGACCATTTATAAAAATTTTCAACATGTCAAGGTAAAGAATCTCAGATTTAATAAAAATAATCAAGCATGTAGTCTTCTTTTTGTCGTTTATAGTTTCTTAAGGCACGTAAGATGCTGAAAAAATATAATATACAGATACAAATAATACAAAATGTTCTCATTATTTTTTCAAAATGGTCACAAAGCTTCTTTGCAATTTCTTAAATGCAAAATGCACAAAAAAATAAAACTACCGATAACACTTCCGTTTTGTACATTTTATGAGCAGAAGATTATATAATTTTGTCAAATACCAAATTATAACCCCATCAAAGTATCATACTTTACATCAATTTCAAGAAAATCAACCAAAAGCGGACCCAAAGAAGACTCATTTTTGCAGAGATATTTCCTCTTCTAATGTTAATTTCCATAGGAAATTAAAAATGCTGATTTTGAGTTTACCTCAAGTAAGATTTTATGTGCCTTTTTTCTGTGTATAGTAAAGGCATAATTCTATAGATTAGAACAAAACATTTTCTGTTGCAATTAGTTTGAGGTTAAATCTTAGTTTGACTGGACTAACAGTCATTCATGCGTGTTGCACCTCCATACTACAACAAGTATTGGTGCTTTCGATATTATATAACCCGAAAAATAATCATTGGCAATCAAATCGTTTAAATACTCATGAATGGCATTAATAAAGAAATGGCAGCTTCGAGCTGTTTCATAGGATTGACTTAGATTAAGAAATTTGAATGTTCTGGTTTAATTTGGTTCGGGGCGGTTTATCACTTTATTGCACTGTATTCGTAAGGTCATTCTACTTCAAATACAATACGCACTGGTAGGTTAAACCTCCTTCGTCTTTGCGATTTCTTCATAGATTAATAAAATGTTTTAAAAAAAAGAGTATTTAGAAAAAATCTCTAATCTATTAAGGTGTTGATAGCTCCTGAAGCAGATTTAGACATAATTTCTGTTAAAATATGTTTTCAAGGTCATGTTCCTTCTGAAAAACTTTGAAATACCCTTCATCTGAAATGAATGTGCTTTAGAAAGATGCATATATATGGTGATAAACACACCCTGACTGAAAACATGTTAATCTTTATAATTTGCCAAATGTCATCAGAGAGAAGACATGGAATTAAAATTAATAAATAACGCATTCTATTTGAAAAAGAGAATTTCTATTTTATTCTCTTTTTTTGGTGGTTTCAAATTCGGTTGACGATGTGAATTGAAATAAACACTTGTTGTCAACAATTCTATAAGATAATGAAAATGCTCTTACTTGATTTTATCAAATTTGGGGAAATCTCCCCACTCAATGAAGAAAAATAGTCTTCTTGAATTAAAAAACGTACCAGTGGGAAAATTCCAACATACACTACACATATAAAACCAATAACATTAGAATGGGGAAATATCCCCACATTCACATCTACAATCAAAAAAATCAGAATGCGGATATCCCCACGATAAGATTAATTATAAATTATAAAATAAGATAATTGGAAAATACAAGCTTTAATATTGCTGACCATCAAATGGGGAAATTTCCCCATAATCTCATTTTGTTCAAATCATAGAAAAATTGTTGACTATCAATTGGGGAAATTTCCCCATAATATCATCATGTTCATATTAGATATTTTTGACTACAAGTTGGGGTAATTTCCCCATAATCTTTTCATGTTCAAATAAGTTATTGTTGAATTCAAATTGGGGAAATTTCCCCATTATTTCATAAGATTCAAATTATAAAAAAATATGTAAAAAACTGTCATCCCAAGTCGTGAAATTTAGACAGTCTTTAGACAGTTGACTACTTATGAAACAAATGTGTACCAATGAGAAAACTCTCCATCCAAGGCCCAATTTGTAAAAAAACAAACATTATGGGTATAAAAAAGGTCTTCAACACGGAGCCTTGGCTCCTACCGAACACCAAAAGGGCCCAAAATGACTAGCGTAAAACCATTAAAACAGGATGACCTAAGGTCTAATCTATATCAAAAACGAGAAACGAGAAAAGCTTATGAACCACATCAACAAACGACATCTACTGAACATCAGATTCCTGACAAAATGTTTGAATATTTTGTGGTTATCCGTATAAAGAAGGCAGAATGTTTTGAATACAGATTGCTTTTAAACTCGAGGAGCTTACTTTAAATCGTCATCATTAGGAAAAAAACTCCTTAAAAGAGAGGCAAATGATACCAGAAGAAAATTCAAACTCTTAAGTCGAAAATAATCGGACTACGCCATGGTTTAAAAAGAAGACCAACAGACAAACAATAGAACACAAAACACAACATAGAAAACCAAAGACTAAGCAACAAGAACCCACAAAAACATAAGGGATTGTTATATTCTTACGAAACCACAAAACGCACACAAACAAGGAATTTAAATCTATGGTTGGTTAATCAGCAGACACTACCGACCGCACTACTAACAATCAATTCCAATCAATTTGTTATACCAAATATCGATATTTTCAAATTTCAAATAGTTTTCCTGAAGCTGTTGATGTTCAGAGTTGGTTGACCGTTATGGAATAACCGTTTCACAAATGAAATCGGATATGTTCCTAACGTCGTAACTACAATCCCCTTCCCTTTCATGACTTTGACCTACCGAATTAGACTATTTACCGGATTTGTAATTACATAAGCAACACGACGGGTGCCGCATGTGTAGCAGGATCTGCTTACCCTTCCGGAGCACCTGAGATCACCCCTACTTTTTGGTGGGGTTCGTGTTGTTTGTTCTTTGGTTTTCTATTTTGTGTCATGTTTACTATTGTTTTTCCGTTTTTTTTTCATTTTTAGCCATGGCGTTGTCAGTTTGTTTTGGATTTATGAGTTTGACTGTCCCTTTGGTATCTTTCGTCCCTCTTTCAGAAAATATCTATCCTGTATGTAAACGGTGGTGATGTTTTAGTGAATTTATAAAATAATTCTGTTAATGATGATACTCAATACTTGCACAAAGATAAAAATGTTTGTAAGTACATCTTCATCAATTTTAATATGCTAAGATTGTGTGTACTAATGATTATAAAAAGTGCTCTATGACACATTGTTACATGTTTCAATATTGCAACTATATTGAACAGCTTTATGTGCATAATATTGTAACACACTTGGAGTTTATAACTTACTCTATGCACATCTATCTGTTGTTGATGATTTTTGCATTTACATGTAGATGTCTTTTTCATCTATTTATTTTAGTCATTGATGTTGTTTCGTTGATGGTGTGATAATTACTTCTTTTTCTACATACAGTTTGTCATATTAAATTACAAGAAAAATCCGACCAAACAAGCTAATTTTGTGAATGTTTTTTTTTTATCATTAAGATATCATGATAATGTCCCAATATAAATCAAATAACAAATATATAACCTTGTTCAATCTTGTATACATGTATAAATATATAGGATCATTTGACTGATGCTAAATGTCTTTTGTTCAAGGACAAGGAAATACAGCTTCGTTTTGTTGTTGATATTGTTTATTATATCCTGTTTTGAGAATATTATCAGATGAGTTGTGAGTTCATATATGAACAAAACACCTTTAGCTGAATTCATCTCGATTTCTTTTTTCGTAGATTTTGTAGACTTAACACTCGTGCTAACATGACTAAGTTGTCGTCTGCAAATACGACTTTGTAACCTATAAAATAGAGACTATCCAATCAAATGGACAGAAAACCAAACACAAATTAAGCATTATAAAATTAAATCAAATATATCTACATCTTTCCTTTCATACAATGTTTACGGTCTGAAAAAGAAAGTTCATGAAAAATTACACTGGAACTCACAAAATTTGAATAAACAGAAACTGCTTTTCATCGCTACTTTTCTTTGATTAATTTTTAAATTAGTATGTACTCCTTATATACAGAGTTATAAAGTTTATTTTTACCCTGACTTTATATGGAAATGTTGACTCCTTAGTGAGTCTTTTACTTCGAATGCTATGTACATTGTTTCTGTTAGTTCGACATGTAATGTTCTGTGTTCTCTCCAGATACGCCAATGTTATCAGCCAATAAATACAAACGGTAATTTTTATATAAGTTAGACCGCTATTCGTTTTTCTGATTGAATTGCTTTACACTAGTAATTTTTGGTCCCGTTATAGCTTGCTGCTCAGTATGATCCAAAGCCGCAGGACCTAGCTTGACCTGTAATGGTTTACTTTTATAAATTGTTACATTGATGGAGACTTGTCTCATTGGCACACATACGACATAATCCTATATCTATGATCATGATGATATAGCCTAGGGTGCACAATGTGGCATTAAACAAAACAAAAAACTACCTGACTATCAATCAATTTATTAATTATCGTTCTTTTGTAATCTCTCTTTGATTTATATCATGGTTTACCTGATTTAGTTTTTTCTAAGACTGTTGCATTATACAATTTCTTCTCCGGTTTCCAGAAGCCCATTACTTTTTCGTTCACTGCGAATCCATATGCCGTAGTGTAAGCTTAAAAAATACGATTTAACATAATGTCAAAAAGTTAAACGTGAATATCAACGGCCGATACATAGAAATGAAATCATAGATCACAAACAGCAGTCAAATGACCACTAAATTACTGATTTCGGACAGACATACAACATGTATAAATGTGGCACAACTTAACGTCAGGCAAAACGCAAACAAATATTTTAATTAAGTGTGAAATCATTCCAGCAATGAAACATGGCTTGAAATACTTTTTAGTTTTTTTTTGAAGTTCACAAAAATGCAAATGTATCATGATGTTCCGGGTTTACACACCCTCCCCACTTTTTCCGCAAACTGGATCCCAACAAATTTTCCAACAAAAATGAATAGTTACACAACGTACAAATCTGAACGTAAAAATAATATACACTAGAACACACCCGTGATGTCGCGGGTCCGTGACTGAATTAAAGTATATAACTATGCGCAAGACTTATTTTAGTATTAGTATTGTCATATGATAAAGTCATGCCGATTATATGATACAGTTTTCTCTGCTTTCAAATCTTTCTGTTTGAACCCGTTGAACTGGAACTCATTAATTATTGGTAATATTAATCATTTGGAAAACAAAAGGTCCTGGAATGAAGTATTTTTTTAATCAACAGCATTGTCCTATATTAGTTATAAATAAAATTGAATTCTTTGATTCGCTGTTTTACGTCATGCACGCTAACAAATTAAAAACTGTACCTATACACCTTATTTTTTAGTCCAGATTTTTAGTATTCTTATTGTTATCTTAGAAAGTCTTACTGATTAAAATACTACAATAGACCTGTAACAATTTGACAATTTAGTAGTGTCAACCCTGTGATTATGACCCGTGTATATAGCATATCAATCCTGAATAAGCATATTAATCCTGAATACACGGTTTGCCGGTGCGCCTGTCAGATGCGGGGCGTACAGATAAGGTAATAGGTAACAGGTGAATATACTATTGGTATCGGTATCGGACTTGATCCGGAACTTCTTTATTATTGGCAATATTAATTACGTGGAAAACAAAAGGGCCTGGAGTGGTGTCATTTTTAATCTACACCTTTGTACTATATTAGTTATGTATAAAGTTGAATCCTTTGATTCGTTGTTTTTACGCGATGACGGCTGACAAATTGGACAACTAGAAATATGCAATTGTCGCTATGTTCTATATGTTAATAGAAAATGAAAGAAGAACTGTGTTTCTTTTTAAAACTGTTCCCTGAATAGATTCATAGTTGTATAAAAATAAACAAATCACTTAACTCACCTTGTTTTCATGTGACTTTCTGTTTTTTGCCTTGCTAGGCTTGTCTTTTCCCTATAAAAAAAGATTCAAATTGTAAATAAAGGTTTTACATTTGTACACAGAATATTGTATTTGCGGTTTTAATTATATTATGAAAAACGACAAGAAACAAGAATGTGTCCAAAGTACACGGATGCCCCACTCGCACTATCCTTTACCATGTTCCATGGACCGTTAAATTGGGTAATAATCTAATTTGGCATTAAAATTAGAAAGATTATACTATAGGGAACATATGTACTAAGTTTCAAGTTGATTGGACTTCAATTCTATCAAAAACTACCTTGACCAAAAACTTTAACCTGAAACGCTGACTTTCATTTTCTATGTTTTGTGGACCCTAAAATTGGGGTCAAAAGTCTAATTTGGCTTTAAAATTGAAAAGACCATATCATAAGCAACAAGTTTACTCAGTTTCAAGTTGATTGGACTTCAGCTTCATCAAAAACTACCTTGACCAAAAACTTTAACCTGAAACTCCCACTTTCACTTTCTATGTTCAGTGGACGGTATAATTGGGGTCAAAAGTCTAATTTGGCTTTAAATTAAAAAGACCATATCATAAGCAACAAGTTTACTAAGTTTCAAGTTGATTAAACTTCAGCTTCATCAAAAACTACCTTGACCAAAAACTTTAACCTGACACTCCCACTTTCATTTTCTATGTTTAGTGGACCCTGAAATTGGGGTCAAAAGTCTAATTTGGTTTTAAAATTGGAAAGATCATATCATAAGCAACAAGTGTACTAAGTTTCATGTTGATTAAACTTCAGCTTCACCAAAAACTACCTTGACCAAAAACTTTAACCTGAAACTCCCACTTTCATTTTCTATGTTTAGTGGACCCTGAAATTGGGGTCAAAAGTCTAATTTGGTTTTAAAATTGGAAAGATCATATCATAAGCAACAAGTGTACTAAGTTTCAAGTTGATTAAACTTCAGCTTCATTAAAAACAACCTTGACCAAAAACTTGAACCTGAAACTCCCACTTTCATTTTCTATGTTCAGTGGACCGTGAAATTGGGGTCAAAAGTCTAATTTGGCTTCAAATTAAAAAGATCATATCATAAGCAACAAGTGTACTAAGTTTCAAGTTGATTGGACTTCAGCTTCATCGAAAACTACCTTGACCAAAAACTTTAACCTGAACGGACGCACAGACGGACGGACGAACGGAAGCACAGACGGACGGACGGAAGCACAGACCAGAAAACATAATGCCCCTCTACTATCGTAGGTGGGGCATAAAAATAAACATTAATGAGTATAATCAGATATAACACATTCTGTTTCAACTTGTCGATATTCTGATTTGTCAAATATGGAGAGTATGCAAGAATCTGCTCAATAAAATATAATAATAATAATTCAGTATAATAATCTAAAGCTGAATATACTATTTTTTCAAATAGGACCAGTAACATATGCTATAGCCTGTGATCCTGGGCCACTGTTTAACCATAGATCGAGTTTAAGCTAACGCTTCCGAAATAGAAGGTTGGATGAGGATGTCAGTGTTGCCGGAAGAAATCTCAGACCGTGTTCACACCAAACGCCGAGTACAGTAACCATGTTTACATTTGGTTTAATGTAATGAACACTAGTTTCACATTAAATTTGTTCACATCTATACACCTTGTTTAGCTACCTGTACATAAGATTTTTTCACACTTGTACACTATATGTCATTTAAATGTAATAGTTCATCACGTAGAACCAAATTTTCGAACAAATTTTCAAGCAGGTAGGGAACGACCATTTGACTTTAAAAAAGGGGGGGAAAGGATTTTCCACAGTTTGATTAAAAAAGAATCGGGTCATACAGATGATTTAAATGAACAAATATTCGGAAATCAAAGTTTCCCAATACGTTATAGTGTTAAATATTGAATTGGTACCATAAAAAAAAACAAATATAAACTTTCGCGGGAGAAAAAATTATGACTCATCCCCCCTTTTTTTAGTTAAGTGGTTGGTCCTTTAAGAAAGTCATTTTGGATGATTTGCAGTAGTTTAATGATGTCTCGATTACGCACTAAAAAAGTAGGGTGCATCAGCGTGCTTACATCTACGAAGAAGAAGAATTGCGATGTTAAGGACCACTATATTTCTATCTTTTCTGTGTGTTTCACATGGTATTTTTTCACCAAGGAGTATTTGGAAACGGTAGGGATTATATATATATATATATATATTTTTTAAATGTATTTTAACGGATCTGAGATACTACACAAACAAACAATTAACCTCACCCTTTTTCAGTAATGCATTTATGAGTGAATTGTTGTTTGAGTAAAGACCATACAGTGGCAAATATTTCTGTCAGTGTGTACGTCTAGTCGATTCGGGAGGACCTTTTTCAAATGTATTATGTGTTCGGCAATGATGATGGGTGAGTCTAATTTATTGTCTAAAATTCAAAGAAATGCAGAGAAAAATGTTAACCAGAGTTTATAATATATTAATAAGTTCACTGACTTGGACTTTCCCGTACTATTTATAGGTTATCTGATGAGGAGTTGTTTTTATTATTAATCACATATTCTTGCTGATTTGGGACTGTGAAAAAGGAAAGAATTAATTTTCTTCGATGCGACTATCCTGTCCGATAAAGGTCTATTTCTAAACTTTGGGAAAGCGTCCCAAATTTCATCCTTCCTCCGTCAAAGTTTTATCTTTGATTATATCTTATATCATCATAAATCTGTCTGCGCATATCATAACAGTAGAACCACAGTATCCGTGAAAGGCTTATAATTTAATGAGTTCGATACATACGTAAAATATCATTTTCAAAAGTTAAGATTTCATTCCCTAAATTTGTTTCTTCGAGTTTTGATTTGATATTCAAAATTCCTTTTCAGTTTTTGAGAGAGTTCTTTAATTTTCTTGCTTTGTATTTTGAAAGCTTAATACTGATTGGAGTGTATCATCTGGTTTATAAATAAAGCGCGCTTTTCAAGTAGCGTAAACACATGGCAACACTGAGATTTTTAAAACTGTAATATCCTAAACTATTTTTTGTGTACATATGAACAGTTTAATTATATTTTGTAACCAAAAGAAATACAGGGGCCCTGAAATATAATATGTAACAAATAGTCTTTATAGCTTTTTAAAGAACCTCTTTGATCTCCAACACGTCGGTTGTCTCGTAATATTCTTTTCGTGTGCGTGCTACATCACGCCTTAAAAAGTCTACATGACTGTGTTTTATAAATCTAACGTCTCAGAAATTAAAGAAACTTAGTGTCCTTGAAAAGTTTTTATGATATAAAAGAAGGTTTGTTGAATTCTTACCTATTTCAGAGAACTAGCGCAAGGACAGGTGTGGTATGTCCCCAACGACGAATACACATCTAACTTTGCTCATTTTGTGAAGAAAAGGCAACTGCCAAATGAAGATCAATGTCTGTATTTAATTTTTAACTGGACGTCTTCCTGTCAAAATTTTAAGCGCGGAATCTTGTTTACAAATAGGTTAATTTAACTTTAACCTATGATTTATTACAGTTGCGAACATTGGGATGGGTGTTACGGAATTTCAACGAATGACTAAACCTTAATGAGGTCAAGAGCAACTCTACAAGATCCAAGTAAAGATAATAACAAGGTCACTTAAAAATTTCTGATTCAGCTCTTAATATTGTAAAATAAAAATGAACGGAGATTCAGACTGAGTTATTACTAAACTAAGTTATTTGTGATGTTAATGTATCTTTAGCAATATTAACAAAACTATATCTTATGATTAGTTATATCAAATTATGTGATAAATATCGTTGGTTTTAATGTTAACTAAATACAAGTTTTCCCATTTATATTTTGAAACTCTTGAGATTTGTACACAGAACGTTAACTCATAATTTATATAGCACGATTTTGAAGAGGATTCCAGTTTCTAAGCTGGCTTATTCTGCAATTTTTGAATTAAAAATTCACAGCATTTCAATGCCACCCCTCTCTCTCACCCCCCCCCCCCCCCCCCCCCCCCCCCAAACAAAAAAAATCAAAGCATCTCATGTCGTTTCCTTGGATAGGACAAAAACATAAATGTCGCTTCAGAAATTGTTCAGAAAATGTTAAATTTAGGACATTTATATATGTAACGAAATTGATCTATCATCTGAGAAAAAACTGAGTGACAGATACAATAAACATATTCACAACTTTCTTTTCACTTTAGTGAATTAAACTTGCGCTTATTGTGTATTGTCATTATTGGGACTCTGTTCCTTGTGTTGTTTGTTGAAAATCATATCCATATCAACATCGCTAGCGATGATTTTATTGTTTTGTGCTGTTGGGTCTGCTGAATTACTTTCACTCTCATGTACTTTGATTCACAACAACAATTCTTCTGAAGATCTGCGTTAACCTCAGAATTTACGTTGGACCTGTGTTTTTTGTTACTCTTTTTTGTCATTTCCTGAATATTTCATTTGACGGTTGGACTATATTTTGTCTAAATGACGTAAACATTTATCTTCTACATTCAAAATATTAATTGTTTTAAAGTATAGTCTATACATACCTACCTACCTTTTGTCTCTTTATCTTCTATGTCTCTGTCTGACTTTGTAGTCTGTATACAATCGTTTTTCTTGAAATCGTATTCAAATCTTTCAGTTTTCGAACGAGCTCCCTCGAATCGAGAAAAATTACGATCAGCTATCTATTCGTTTTTATACGCCCGTCTTTTAGACAGGAAGTATTATGGTATACCGTTGTCCGTCTGTCCGTCCGTCTGTCCGTCCGTCGTCCACACTTCGGACAATAACTCAAAAACACTTTCACCAATTTCCATGAAACTTAAGTGAATTGTTCATATATATTGACGTAAGCTCCCTTTCGTTTTTCTTTTTATTTCAGATTTTAAGTTTTGGATTAACGGGGCTTTATTCATAAAAAACTGGGGGTATTTTCAAAACTTCGGACAATAACTCAAAAGGCTTTTACCAATGTCCATGAAACTTTGGTGAATTGTTTATATCTATTGATGTAAGCTCCCTTTCAATTTTTATAAATTTCAGATTTTACATTTCCGTGTTATGAATTTTCATGCTTAAAAAAGGGAGAATTTTCCAATTTTGGGACAATAACTAACACTTTCACAAAATTTTATGCAACTTTGATAAATTGTTTATATCTATTGACATAAGCTCCCTTTCCATTTTTATAAATTTTAGATTTTACGTTTTTTAAGTAATGATTTTTTATACTAAAAAAACGGGGATTTTATGCAACTTTGGTGAAACTTTGGTGAATATATTAATGTAATCATCCATTTGATTTGTATTAATATCTGAATTTACATCAACTATACCAATTTCGTCAGATTTTACATTTTATGCTGTCTTATTAAAAGAAAAAAACGAAACAACCGGACATTTAATCGGTATCCAAACAGATCCTTTGTATGATGGCTCACAGGGTCTCACTTTTCTAGTTGATTATATGAATTCATTTAAAGCATAAAAGACAAGTTAAAAGAGCAACGGGCGTATCATGCGCTAAAGCGCAGCCCTTTATTTTAATATCTTGAAAATGTATGTAAAGATCAAAAATAAAGACGTGATGTTCATTTTAACTGTAACCATGAATTGTTTAATTAGGCAATATTGACATAAACAAGTGCGTACTATACTCACTTCAACGGGAGTCTAAAGCTACAACCGAATGTAGGTTATAATCTAACACGATACAGTAACCGGCTATATTCTGGTTGAATTATTTTACATTTGTGATTTCTAGCTGACTATGCGGTATGGTCGTTGTTCATTGTTGAAGGCCGTGTGGTGACCTATATTTGTTTTATTTTCTGTGTCATTGGGTCTCTTGTGAAGAGTTTTCTCAATGGCTGTCGCACTACATCTTCTTATTTATATGTATACTCGTTACGTCAAGTTTTGATTGATACAGGCAAATAATTTTGTTACACGAGTCAGTCTGAGGTATGAAAACTACTGATATTTGTTTCTGATGCGATATTTTGAATAAAAATAGGAAATGCTGGCACCCTCAATTAATGTGAGAAAAAAAATTTGTGGTCATTGATTTCCAATATTGCAGTTATTTATATACTAAAGCAGTCCCTCTCGAACTAAAATGATAACTGAATTGCTGTGCAGCTATATAGATTTACATAATAAAAAGAAAATATGGTAAGTTTTGGTTGATGCAGTCAAAAGATTTTATTACACGACTCAGTCTGAAGTATACAAACTACTGATATTTGTTTGTGATTCAATATTTTGAATAAAACAAAGACATGCTCATTGGAGGATCAAGGGGAGGGGGTCCAGGGGTTGGAACCCCACTTTTTTTTTTAACATAAATGCATATGAATGGGAGCATATAGTTGGACCCCCAGCCTGATCTAGCTGCCCCTGCATGCTGGCACGATAAATTGATGTGAAAAATTATATTTTTTTCCAAAACTGCTGTTACTTGTATATTACAGTCCCTCTAGACCTAAAATTAAACTGAAGTACTGTGCAGCTATATAGATTTGCAGAAAGAAAAAGCAAATAAAGGCAGTTTAGATTGATGCGGTCAAAAGATTTTTGCTAAACAGGTCCTCCGAGGTATGAAAACTACTCGGAAACAGATATTATATTTGTTATTGAGGTCTGATAATTTTGTTATGTGATAATGAGCCATCCTGACTCCCGGAATAACAAATGTAAAACAATTCAAATAATAATGCCCCCCCCCCCCTAATACTAACGGCCTAATTTATGTAGAAAAATTGAGAGAAAAACAAAAATTTATGTAACACATCGATCAACAAAAGAAAACAACACTGAATTACATGCTCCATGACTTGGAACAGGCACATACATGCAGAATATGGCGGGGTTAACAGGTTAAACATGTTCTCTAAGGCAGCAACCATTTGATTTTCTGGGGGGGGGGGGGTGCTATGTTTTTTTTCTGTACAAACTTTTTTTTTCGCTTCAATCTATTTTTTTAGCGACTGGAAACAACCTTTTTTTTCCAAAAAAAACCATAGACCCCCCCCCCCCCCCCCCCCCCCAGCGAAAATCAAATGGTTGCTGCCTTAGTCTTGCCGATTATAAATCTGAAATAAAAACGGCAAAATAGCTAAACTCTATATAATTTAAATCGCTTTTTTACCCAATCCTTTATGTTAAGGCAAAGAAATTTATAAATCAACTCTAGCCGTAGAATTTATAAATCAATTTTAGCCACAGAATTTATAAATCGATTTTAGCCGTAGAATTAATAAATCAATTCTGGTCGTAGAATTTATAAAAATCAATTTTAGCCGTAGAATTTTTAAATCAATTTTAGCCGTAGAATTTATAAACCAATTATGGCTGTAGGATTTATAAAAATCAATTCTAGCCGTAGAATTAGTTTTTACATATTTATTTATAGTGGATTGGGGAAACAAGTTTTGCAACTTATATTAATCCCTTTCCACTTTGCGGGTGCGAGTGCTGCCTTGTAGCGGCATTAGCCTACTCTTTTTCGAAATCTACAAGGGTGTCTTTAACGTACAAGAGATATGGCCCTCTCTTAACACGGGTCAGCCATTTATCGTCCCCGTCCGCTGGACTATCATCGTTTCCTCAAGACCATAGTCGCGAATGGTGTCAAGGGAGAGCCGAAAATTGAGTTCCTGAAATTTTCATCCCAAACGGGAATCGAACCAGGAAACTTTGTGTTAGTAGTCCGATGCACTAACCACTACACCACGGCTCTCTAGAATTAGAAATCAATTCTAACCGTAGAACTGTTCTAGAAGTAGAACTGACCAAATATTTGGTCAGTTCTAACTAGAACTGTCTAAAACTGTTCTAGGGTAGAACTGTCAGGATCACTTCTAGGTAGAACTGTCAGGATCAGTTCTAGGTAGAACTGTCAGGATCAGTTCTAGGTAGAACTGTTCAAATCAGTTCTAGCTAGAACAGTTCTTACCTAGAACTGACTAAAAGGTGTCAGGCTGACAGTTCTACGTACTGTTATAGAACAGTTCTCCGTACAGATTTAATGAGAGGTTAGAAGTGATCTCCACTGTACTTTGACTACTGCAGTAAATGCATATACAATATATATTTTGATAAATAGTGAAAGAGGGAAATAACAATGCGATATATAGAGTTATAAAAAAAGAATTTATTTTCCCTCGACATCTCAAACGATCAGATATTATATGTTTTTTGTAGTTTTGTATAAAATCGTTTAAAAAATTCTGACACTAACCAACGGACCACAACCTGTATATTTGTCCAGAGACATATATACACACAATACTATATATAATAGAGTTGTCGTAGACTTGTCACTAGCTCAGGCGTAGCTTATAATATAATTATTTATGTGACTGCATCCTACATTAATATGTAAGATCCTCTACGATAGATAATTCAGCTGATTTTTGTATATAGTATACATGTATTTCCCGTGCCTCAGGTAGATATGAAGATTTGTTCAACAAAGAATATTCATATTTCACGAGGGCTCATGTTTTTTTGTTACGACTCTAGATAAAAACAGACGAGAAAAGGTATCACTCGGCAACCAAAAGCTTGATTTTTGTCGAGCATATATATATATAGTGATCGAGTGGTCTAGCATGTAGGGTATAGTGCAAGGCGATTTGGTACCACGATATCTCTTAAGCATGTCAGTTCGAATCCCAGCTAGGGGAGAATAAAAATTTGCATTCGCTTTTCAGGTCCAACATTGTTGGGGTGTTATTTAGACGAATTATAATTTTATAATGGACCTGCAATATATAATGGATTTGATTACGGTTAATTTTCCCTGACATTTTTACTATGCATATATTGGTCTTTCTTAACCTTCTCCTATCATTCGGTGAAACCCATGCTTAGATCGTGCTGATCTAATATTTTTGGAAAAGGAGAGGTTGGGTTGTAAAGCCAACATTGGAAGTGATACTTGTAAAAAAGTCTATGCATTAATGCATTTGTTACTTTCGAAGCTCAATAAGGGAGGACCCGGTCCCCTGCTCCCTTAATTCGACGTTAGTGCTTAAAAGGAAAGACCTGTAGAGAAATGCTAAAGCTTTTAAATCTAAATTAAAAAAAAGGGTATATACCAATTAACGCTATTATACTAACAAAAAAAACACTAGTGTAAAACCATTCAAAGCGAAAAACCAACGGTCTAACTATATAAAAAACGAGAAAAGGTAAACACTATAGAACCACATAAACAGACGACAACCATTGTATTCCTTACAGTACGGTTTCGGTTTTCTTTGTTGTTGAAGGTTCTTTGCATAATGAACTTCAATTGCTGACTTTCTCATAGGCAATCACATCCCATCTTCATTTTTTTATATTAATGTTAAAAAAAAACATTAATTAAAATCTACAAAACATGACAAATACATATAGTTTTGTGCACTGTACAAAAGATATTCGTAATACAGATATAGGAGAGGTATCTTTTTGGAAATGTTTTATCTATATCACTTTCTATTTTTAAACAGTTAACATGAGGAATGGTTATCGATACATCTGATCTTTGATATTGTTGTAATTGGTGTGGTCGTAAACTAGTTCAGATTAAAATTACAGTGACTTGATTCATTGAAAGTTCAACCTTGAGTAATTAACCCAGCCTGTTTCACTTGATAAAAATCATAAATAATGAAAACAAATGTGTTTTATTTTAAGCGATGCTATACTTTTCCGCCAATTCGCATTTTATATGCCCCAAAATAATCTTTCATTTGCGACACAACCCAAATTTCATTTGCGCCGAAATAAAACTTTTTATTTGCGCCAATAATACAAGTAAATTTATAAAAAAAAAATATTTCTATTCAAGAGAGACTTTAAATAGTAACTTTCAAACAAAGTTTTTGATTGTATATCAAAATCAAATAATTTTATTATCATATAAATCAAAAACATGATCTGTGACAAACATCAAAACACATTCCTCCGAAATCCGTCATCTTAAACATATTCACCCCGTATCTTAAAATAACCCCGAAACACATAAAGTTGTCATTTCGGGGACTTGAATAGCTGACTTTGTGGTATGGGCTTTGCTCATTGTTGAAGGCAGTACGATGACATATAGTTGTTCATTTCATTGTTCGTTTATTTTAATCTTCAAGGTATAAAGGTTATGCTTAATTTCCTCGAACATTACAGTCTTTTAACTATGTGCCGAAATCCAACGGATTTGTCGTTCTGTATATTATAAGAATCTTTTAAAAAGTCTCTACCCATCGATATGAATTTCACTCAAATAATGACTTATGTGTTTTACACTGTGTTACCTTCATGAGAAAAAAAACGCACACATAAAAATAATCTGAAGAACCAACGATGCAAAATTCTATGTTACCAATGTCATTATCTATCAGCATTTAGAAACAGAAAAACTTTGTGATTTTCTTAACATTTGCCATTTTTAAATTGTCAGCATATACATAAGAATATAATAGCGCTAAAATATGAAGCCCATGCATGTTCCTTCATATACTCAAACGTCCTATAATCAAATTTGATCGGTACGAGATTGTGGTGATAGGGGGATTGACTGGTCCTTCAAAATGCCACTTATTGGGTCCATTAAGAGTTGTTGTAGTGGTTAGAATTCTTTTAACGTGCACAAGACAGGACACTCTCAATACGGGTCATCGGAGTGAATGTCACAAATCTAAACTAACGTGTTTGCTTATTAAGACATTCATCATAGCCAAACGAACACCCAATGTCAGCTAAGGTTGTACTGTCGGTCGGAAGAAGACCAATTGCAAGGGGACCATAATTTTTTTTACCCCAGTTACCCTTGGTGTTGTCGGTATAAATGATACAGTTGGACAAAGTATCAGTCATCTACATAACCTTATATAGTTGCGTTGTTGCGTCTTTCATGCATGTCTTTATAGTTATCAATAAAAAATGAAACGTTTCAAAGTTGGTACTGGTGAAACTGCTCTGAAAAATTTCTGGAGCCCCATGTGTTAATGACGCTCGTATTGATAATGCATGATTGTTGTTTGCTTAACGTTCACTTGCAAATAGTTCATGAATGTCCAGGATGAACACAAGGTACCAATACTACAGATTGGTTTTGGAAGGAGGCCGTCCGGAGTAATATCGCGGAAGTTTGGACAGGCACTAGATAAAATAAAGTATATTGGATAAGGACAAAAGTGTTGCCTTGCAACAGGCGATTTACGGACTCTCGTAGAGTTTTTGAGAAGGTTAGTAAAATGTAGAGAGACTGTTGTTCTCTCAACATGAGACATTGCATCTTATATTCGCATTCTGACTGGACGTGGTATCGTTTACATCCCACACAGCTCAACAGGTGTATAACACTTCGGAGAGGGTTTTACCTCCGGTCGGAAAAATACCAAAGTGACCATATCTATTCCCCAGTCAGCCTTTGGGGTCACAAGTACATACTAGTAATGCGCTTGGGTAAATCATGTTTGCAAGTCCAGCATCTACTTAAACTATGACAATGGTGTAAAACACAAGATGAATCTCGTCATGAAAACCTGAAAATGCATGAAATACTTGTCACTGGATGAAATACATATAATTATATAACAATCAAGCAATCTCTACTACATTTTGTAAATCCGCTCAACCAGTACATACGGGGTTTTTGTTTAGGGGGTGTCTATATGCACGTATCTATTTACTTTAAAAATTTTAAAGCGGTTATAATAGAGTGTTCCGCGTATACCCGAATCCCAAACGATAATCACAAGTTAATTGTTTGCATAATATTCTTTCTGCTCTTGGTCTACGTGTAGCTCTATATTTATGACGCCTATAAGGGTAACGAGAGGAAAACAACTTGCGGTATCTTTTTTTTTTTAAATAAAAAAAATTCTGGGTGAAATCTTATTTCACACTTCATTAACTGAAGCCAATAAATTATGATGTTCAGCATCATCATGTGGTCCTATAAAAACTACTGCGGGTGTGGTCTGTAAATGACATGAAGATTGCTGTCGATTGCCGCTATCGCTGTAAATAGATATAGGAAGATGTGGTGTGAGTGCCAATGAGACAACTCTCCATCCAAATAACAATTTAAAAATTAAACCATTATAGGTTAAAGTACGGCCTTCAACACGGAGCCTTGGCTCACACCGAACAACAAGCTATAAAGGGTCCCAAAATTACTAGTGTAAAACCATTCAAACGGGGAAACCAACGGTCTAATCTATATGAAAGCATTTTAGGCCACTCTCTTCGTAGTTATCACCAATATTCTATTGTCAAATAAAAGGTATTTAGTGCATAAGATTTCACAAAGAATCGATAGGATATATAGAATAATAGATAGTTTCGTTTTTGATACTGACTATATCATGTGGAATATCTAGACGAGCCCGTTAGGGATGATTAAGCAGATGATGCCATCTGGTCAATTCCTGCATGATCCAGTAGACAGGTCGTCTGACCAATCCAACCTGAATCAACCTATAGTAATTGCTGGTCCGTTAAAATTAAATGACGATGTTTTAGTGAACGACAGTGGGTCGTAATATAGTCAGTTCGTAAGAAGAGCGTGATGATGATGGCATGAGCGTACTATAATCGTACTATAAGCTTGAACAGCGTGGTATGCACGTGGAACAGTCGAATTAGAAGCGTGGTTGGGTCGCAATGAGAACATGATGGTCGTAGTAAGGTCGTAACATAGTCGCTGTGAAATCGTAGCGCAGTCTCTTCGACAATAATCGTGCTTTTGCTACGCTCTTGCTACGTTAGTACAGTTATTTTATGATCTTACTACGACCTAACTACACTCTCCCTATCATTTCTACCGCGACCTGATCTCGCCACGACCGCATCACGATTGTTTGGAACATGTTCAAAGTTGGTCCTCGCTCAGCACGATCAAAAAGACTTCATGATCACCACAAACATTTACCACGACTTTACTTTGATCTACGCAATTGCACTACGATCGTAAAAATTTGCATTTGAGATCTGACAAAGTGCGATCGTGACCAAGTGTGACGGGGGTATAAACCACACACCCTCCTCTCATGAATAATACAAATTTAACCATTCTATACGTATATGTTTATATAAATCTTTATTGCAAAATTACACCCATGAGGGTCAAGCAATACAATGAAACAATAATTTTATACTATACAATGCAATACAATGAAATACAATGTAATGCAATGAAATACAAAAATAATACAATACAATATATGGAATAATAGAACATTAGAGTTCAATTATAAATGTATGTAAAAAACACCATCATAACCTTGCCTGACACGGGTCTGACTCCCTCAGTTCTAAAGACTGTTTAATGAAGACTCCAATATGACAAACAAGTTCAGGGATGGGGTTTAGAATGTGTTTAAGTTTATTGAATGCATCAAGATGCTGAAATAATGGTACATAGTCTTTTAGATAACCAAAAAGATTAGAACGCAAAGATATGTTAACGTTACAATACAAAAAGAAATGATATTCATCATCTAGGACTTCACATTTTTTACATAATCTTTGTGCTCTTGGAATGTTTCTGTACCTTCCTAATTCAATGCCTAGGGAATGATCACTTAGTCTAAATTTTGAGAGTAAACTGCCTATGTATAAAATTATTGCAATTTAAATATTCCTCAGACTGACAATTATTTTTTAATTTCCCATAAAGACAAAGTTTGGATGAGGAATCCATTTTTGAAAGTTTAATTAAAGTATTTTTTTCATATTCCTCTGAAACACACTTTTTTATATTACATTTTAACATGTTTTTTGATTGTTTAAAAGGTACATTATTATTAGAGTAATTTTCTGGGTTTATTTTCATTTCTTTAAAAATTTTATCTGCAAATGAGTACCAAGAATAAATTCCTTCTGAATGTAAATTTATGTTTGTTTGTAGAGATTCTTTAACCAGGGGATTAATATCATTACAATTTATTCTATAAAAATACATGAGTGTTTGAGTTTTTATATAGGAGTCCAAAGTAAATCTACCTAATTCTGATCTAGCACCTATGTTAGTGGCTGTCTTTTTCAGTCCTAATACTGCTTTACAAAATTTAGAATGAACCTTTTCAAAGGGATATTTTTCTGCTAATGCAAGAGTATCACAAAAAGTATTATTTACTGCAGCTCTATTAGATGCCCTAAAAGCTGACTGAAAATTATCCATAAACCAAATCTCAGAGTTGTATGTCAAAATAGGTCTTATAAGAGTATCAAATAATTTACATGACAAATTAGTGGGAACAAAATTAAAATTGGACATATATTTTCTCAATAAAAATAAAACTTTAATGCCTTTTTTAGACAGCTCTTCAGTAGTTTTTGTAAAATTTCCCCTATAGTTAATAATATTCCCTAGAAATTTAAAGTCCTTAACTTCAGTCAAAAATTTATTATTAAACAAGAGGGGTGGGGATTGTTTATAAATATTCTGAAAAACTAGAATTTTAGTCTTGTTTGTATTAACACTCAACTGCCATTTAGTGCAATATTTATTTAGTTTATCTAATGCGTTTTGAAGCCCCTGGTGTGTCTCGGACAGTAACACTAAATCATCTGCATAGCTGAGAGTTTGGATACTTGAAGTATCAAGAACCGGAGGGTTACAATTTACATGTAAAACTTTTTATGCGGTTTTGTCACGATTTCAGTTCAAACTATTACAGGCACTCAGAGTGTATATATAGGGGGATATATTAATTATTATTTTTCCAGACACCAATGAAAACTATCAAACCCAACTTTACTTTCAATCTCAGGGGGGGGGGGGGGGGGGGTCACTTCTTACTATGTATTGAGTGGTATCGATGATCCCCTGGAATAGGTCACTTTTTCATGCTCCATCGGGATGATATATAAAAAGGGTGAGCAATTAAATTCAGATTAAATATATCAATAGGTGGATATTTTTACTTGCTTGATTATATCAAAGTATTTGAAATTAATCAGATGTCCTTATTTTTTTGTGATGCGGTTAAACCACAGTCGTGAATGCATCAACTATTTGTCAAACAATTTAAAGTCTATTAAGACCTATGTAGTATTTCCGCTAAATTGAATGCTAGATACAGATGCTATAAATCTCATCATTTTGACATTTGCACCTAATTAACATTCAACGGTTTGTTTACATGAAACATGATAACAATTATTTTAAGAAATTCCATAGTGTCAGCTATGAGATGGAACGGCATGTAACTTTTGATCAGTTTTTCAAACATAAAACTTAGTGAAAGTGTTTCTCTCTGGAGTGTTACTATACTTCTCTGACCAAACATCTTTAATTTATTGTCTTTTGAAATTAAAATTTCTTTTTTAAAGAAAGATATAAAAGGGGCAAATAGAGGAAAGTGTGTAAGATGTGACGAATTTATTAAATTAACTGTGATAATTGCAACTGCGTTGCTTCTAAACAAGGACGTGAAGATAAATGGGACCCAAAACAAATTATAAATACTAATTGTACCAGAAGATGAAAAATATTCAAATATCTCAATAGTTTTCTTTTTGTTCGTTGACAAGGTATATATTTTTAATAAACAAAATATATAAAAAGGGTGGGGTACTTGATTTATCAGCTGCTCATCCCTATCAAAAAAGCTTGAAGCCCCCCCCCCCCCCTCCCGAGCTTTCAGTATAGACTGTTTTCAAGTCTTTTCCATTCTGTTGATGTTATTAAACCACTTTCAAAAGTTGAGGTAACATTACATAAAACCTTGCAGTTTAAAGTGAAAACAGTCATACCATGATATTATGAATTTACGTTTACAATATACATTTTTACTTTCAACATTAACATATAGAAACGTATAATATTTCGAAAATAAGGAATGTTCATAATGGTTATATCCAGTGGGTTATACATGTACACATGCTGGTTCTTTTCTTTTTCTTATCACATTTTATTGCTAGAGATGTTAATTGAGTGTTATATCCTTCTAATGTTACCTCTTTGATTGACCCAAGACTCGGAAGGAAGTATTATATTGAATACACCATGTACACCGTATGGTTATCATGTTTATTCGTACGTCTATAAAGTCAGTGTAGTAGAACGTTTGCGGTACAATAATAATTTGGAATTATTGTGTTGCCAGTGATGGATTATGACGCGTGTTTTGTAATACATACAGTACTGTAAAGTGAAACGAGGTCATTTTGTTGTGTACTTTGGTCAAAGGAAGAGAAAGATGGAGTCCCTTAGAAAAGGAAAAGGAGACTGATGGGATTTCGTTTTAAAGGAACTAGAGTCTGAAGCTAACCTGATACATATGTTGTACCGACTTCTCGTGCTGTGTCTGATGACTTTTAGCACCTGGTGTAAAACAAGAGAAAGTTCTAGTAAATATAGATGTTTATTATTTGAAATCAGTAATCAAAGTGCTACAGATTTTACACAATAAAATAGCAAGTCTCACTTGATAATAAATTTAGAATTTCACAAATGAACTAAATTAAGGGACATAACTCTATGCAAATTTTAACTAATTAAATAAAACTTGCCCAAACTCTATTTTATCAAGTGAAACTGCTTTACAAAACTTAACGTACAGAATAATACATAATACAATATGTAAAATAAACCGAATCATTTCAACTAAAAAGAATACTTCATTTAAAACGTTTCGTATAATAACTTGTTGCTATGGAAATAATAAACCTTTAAAATAAATAAAATCTTTGCCAAACTATTTCTTTATTTAATCGCATAAAATCTAATACCAAATACAATTTATTTCTGAATAAATTGGTATGTAAAATAACTTTGTATAATTCTTAAACAGTATTAACTGTTTTTTGCAAAATATTAAAATAACAATATACCAATGTTGCTTAGCAACAAACATGTACTTCGGTCACGAGTTCCGTATATGTGTGTAATACAATAAAATTAACTAAATTCAATTTTAAATAAAAGTTCTAAAGTCAATTCAAAATGTTCAAACAATTTTGTAAACAAACTAAAATCTTGCGGACAAGTGTCGCTTTGTAAAACCTAAGTAATGACTTAATATGCAATCTATATACAAAATATAAAACACAACTTACAGAATAATAAAGAAGGAAATAAGGTTTCATGTCTATGTTATTTAGCTTTCGATTTAACTCTTAATCATGCTTTCTCAACAAAAGACATTTCTCCCGGCAAATAAAAATTACAAATTATCTCCCCTGGACATTGTAATACTTAAAAGTTACTACGGATACAATATGAAATATTTCCGGACTTTAAATAAACTTTTTCAAATAACTATTATAAAGTTAACTAAATGTTTCTAAACATAAAATAGATTTGAATTAAATAAATTCTTGAAACGTATCTCAATTGTTTACATAAATAAAAAGTATCGCGTCCCAAGCGTATCCAACATTAAATAATTAATCTCAATGGAAACAAATAAAATCTATACAAAATATATACAATTAATTTAAGTGAATATCATTAAATAAATTTTAACTTAACTTTGGCTTTTCCAAAATATAAAGTAATCTAAACTCTTTAATTTAAATAAAACAAAAATACAAAAAATATAATTCAACTTACCTGGTGTAAAACAAGAGAAAGTTCTAGTAAATATAGATGTTTATTATTTGAAATCAGTAATCAAAGTGACCGTTGAAAACATAAATTGTTTCCATGCGGGCGTGGTCACATGATCACTGATTTCTTAACTTTCTCCTGTTTTCACCAATCAAAAATTACCTTGTAAAGCTGCCTTGACCACAACCTAATTTCACTGGTTGGTCAATAATCCAGTCACGGGTGACAGGTGTTATAACAATTTTACACATGAGTAATAGGAAAAGGTTGTTTAACAAAAGCCTTAATTTACATGTAAGGTACATAATCCAAAGTAAATAATTTAGCGCTTACATGTCTCTTTGTTATCCGTCCTAATTACGTAATCTAAATATTAAAGTTGTATGTCATTCTTCTTTATCAAAAATTAACATTCCAAAAATAATGTAACTTATGTAAGGAGAAATTTTAGAAAATAAAATAAAAATTTAAACTTCAAAATACTTTAACTCAAATTGTAAAAATTGAATAATTTTCACTTAAGTTTTGGTCTGTTATATTAAAATTTTGTCTTTGGCAATTCATAATTTTTCTATAACAACTCTTCCTCAACCTCACTAAGCTTTGTCCCAAAGCTTGAATTTGAAACATCATCTGAACTGATAAAATAAGAATAATAATCGTATATATATACATGTAAAAAGAATAAAAGTATGATAAACATAATTTAAAAGTTCATATAGAGTTAATGTTTATATATCACAATCATGTGAATGTAGTTTTGTGATCTAATGCCCATAAAATACTTAGTTAAAAATTAAAAATACATATATGTATGGTCATAATTGCAGATATTCAATAAGACACTTCCAAAATTTCAAAGGGTGTATGTTAATACACTTGAAACGGAGAGGCACTGAGGTATTGTATGTTTGCAAATATGCATTTACTTAATATTATCATTTTGCATATGTGGAGGAAGATTAACACGCACACTAAAATATGTGTGTTTATATAGTACTGATGCAGTTTTCCAATAATGAAAAATCAAGTAAACCAGGTGCTAGTGCAACAGAAAAGTCAAAGTACCAATAAATTTTCATATTAAAAGACAATATAACAATATAAAATTCAAATATAAACCATGAAAATGAATGATTTCTTATATGCTCACTCCTCGTAAGCGCATGATCTGCAATCTCATGATCTGCAATCTCTATGACATAATAAAATCTAAAAATATATTTAATATAACTGTGTTCTAAATCCTACAAAAAGAAATAAACTAAACATTAATACACTCTAAACTCCTCCACTTTGGCTCTCGGTAACATTTCACTGAACACTTAACTTCATCATACATAACTATAATATTGGAATGGATTCTAGTTTCTCAGGACACTAAATTGCTAATATAAAAAAAAGTGATGATTAGTCGAATGAGCACGGCCGTACTCTAGCACTACTGACAACAAAACACATATGCATTCTGTTAGGTTTGACTTCACATCAAAATTTGCCTATCAAATTTCTGAAATTAAAAAAAAAAAAATGTTAATCAAAGGGTCAAATAAATAAAAATGTTCTACTGCGCAGATTCGAAACTTGAGTTCAATCCAGATTATTTGAATGTAAGTGAGTTATTCGCCATCAAAGCTTTATCTGTGTTATTCCAGTGAAATTTGTACAGTAATTTGTTTTCACCTATGGCCTGGTAAAATATTTCCTCTGTTTTCTCCTCCTTCCTTTCTTAGTTTTCCTTGTATAATATTCTTGTATCAAACCCTCTCCAATATTCTGTTTTGGTTCCCATGTCGGTTTGGAACCATCTTTCCATTTTACAAGAAAATACTGTATTCCTCTTGTTTTCCTTGTATTTAGTAGTGTCTCAACCTCATGAAATGTATCATCATTAGCATTGTTTGGTTCATCTCCATTATCACTGTTAGTCTCTGAATCTGTACTCTCATCGTCTGCAATTTGATCATCTTGATCATTATCTGCAGGTTGGTTATTTTGCACATCGGGTGGATCATCTGGAACTGGACGTTCTGGAGCTTGTGGCGGGTCGCGGAAATCAGTGGGATCTACATATTGCCTAAGATTGCTCGCATTGACCATAGCTTTAACTTCCTTCTGGTCACTGCAGCGTCTTAATTTATATGTGAAATTCGGCCCACAGTCAGTTATGTAATAAGGACCATTAAATTTATCAACTAATTTTGGTGAACGACCGACAGGGCTTACATGCTCTTTAAGTAAAACTTTATCTCTAAGCCTAAATTCAGGAATTTTGGTATTTTTGTCGTATCGTTCTTTCATTTTTGCTTGTTTAAGCTTAATATTTTCAGCAGCCAAATCTTGGGTAATTTTGAGATTTGAAATTATTTCTTCTAAATGGTGTTTTGCATCTTTTGACAGATTGTCTTTTGGCAAAACAGATGCGTCAAAAGGTAAGTTCATCTCCTTGCCGAACACCATTGAGAAGGGAGAATACTCTGTTGATTGAGTTGATGGGGAATTTCTAAAAGCCATTAAAATACCAGGGAGTTTATTTGGCCAATTGTTCTGGTCCTTATCACTATAAGCTCTGACTGCCTGTATTAATGTGCTATTGGTCCTTTCCACTAATCCATTTGTCTGAGGATGGTAGGAACTTGTATGATGCCTTGTAATATTTAACATTTCACACAAAGCATTCACCAAATTCGATACAAAATTTCTACCAAGATCTGTGACTAGACACTTCATTGCACCATAACGACTAATAATCTCACGAAATAAAACCTTTGCAACCTCAGAAGCTTCTTGAGTTTTCATAGGAAAGGCCTCACTCCATTTAGAAAAAGAATCTACTAAAAGCAACACATAAGAATAACCTTCATTAGTTTTACTGAGTTTCAGAAAATCCATATGCCATCTTTCAAAGGTTGTGTCAACTGGCAGAGGATTAAGAGGTGGTTTCTTACCCTTTGTATCTCTTTTAATTCTCTGACAGCGATCACATGATCGAATATAGTTTTCAATACTTTGGTGCATTTTAGGCCAAAAGTACTTAAGACTCAAAGCATGATAAACACGTTCGATCCCAAGATGTGCACCACCTACTAAACTATCATGATAACTTAAAAGAGCATCCTCTCTAAGAGCTTGAGGGAGACATAATTGTTTGATCCACTTTTCGCCATTGTCAACTCTGACTCTCTTCTGAAACCATTTATACAGAACATTATTACAGATGGAGTAATCTTGAGCAGATTTCTGAACTTTTGAACTCTGATCATTGTCTGCAGGAAGAATACCCTGAGTAAGAAATTTGTACATATTTCCAAAATCATGACAATTTTGTTGCAACTTTGCAATAGCAGGAAGGTTTGACAATTCTGGTCTGGCAATAACGGGATCTAATGGAGCAACCATAGCTGGTACAAGTTGTTCCGATTTCTCTGCATTTTCTGCAATGGCCCTTAATTGTTCCAAGGTAACTGGTTTTGGAAAAGTGTTGTGGACTGTTTTCCCTATCTCCCCTCTGAAACCTTGAATTGCAATGCCTATCTTGATGTTGTCAGGAATGTCCTGTCCTATGGTTTTTTCTTGTAATCGCGCCATAAACTCATCCACTCTTTCTTTTTGGCCTTGTTTTAATTGGAGAATGTTAACATCAAACAGCCCTTGTGATTTTTCAAAGCGTTTGAAAAATTCATCCTTCAATAGCTGTAATGAATTATGCACAGTATCTGAAAGTGTTGCAAACCATTGTTTTGGAATACCATCTGCCATAAAGAATGGGAAGGAATTACACTGTTGTTGTTCGCACATTTTTTGAATGAGGGTCCAACGTATAAAATATCCCCACCATTGTGATGCAGATGATTTCCCATCATAATTGTTTAGGTTTATTCCTGACGGCATGTTCACACTCACTTCTCTTATCACTTGGACTACTGCAGGTGTTGATGCTGTTGGTGCAGTTGATGTTGCTGATGCTGTTGATGCAGTTGATTCTGTTGATGTGGGTGTGGTCACAGTTGATATTGTTTCTGTTAATAGGACAGGACCTGTTGATGTTGAAGTTGAAGCTGTTGACGTTGAAGCTGTTGATGTTGAAGTTGTTGTCTCTGTTACTTGTTGATGCACCCTTGCTTCTGGTCTTATTGTGTCTTGACTTCGGAGTAGGTAGCTATTAAGTGGTGCTGGCATTTGTATGTTGCTGATGTTATCTTCTTACTTGTTTTGGGACTAGCTTTGGATCTTTCGGTCTCTCCACCAAATGTTGTACCGACTTCTCGTGCTGTGTCTGATGACTTTTAGCACCTGGTGTAAAACAAGAGAAAGTTCTAGTAAATATAGATGTTTATTATTTGAAATCAGTAATCAAAGTGCTACAGATTTTACACAATAAAATAGCAAGTCTCACTTGATAATAAATTTAGAATTTCACAAATGAACTAAATTAAGGGACATAACTCTATGCAAATTTTAACTAATTAAATAAAACTTGCCCAAACTCTATTTTATCAAGTGAAACTGCTTTACAAAACTTAACGTACAGAATAATACATAATACAATATGTAAAATAAACCGAATCATTTCAACTAAAAAGAATACTTCATTTAAAACGTTTCGTATAATAACTTGTTGCTATGGAAATAATAAACCTTTAAAATAAATAAAATCTTTGCCAAACTATTTCTTTATTTAATCGCATAAAATCTAATACCAAATACAATTTATTTCTGAATAAATTGGTATGTAAAATAACTTTGTATAATTCTTAAACAGTATTAACTGTTTTTTGCAAAATATTAAAATAACAATATACCAATGTTGCTTAGCAACAAACATGTACTTCGGTCACGAGTTCCGTATATGTGTGTAATACAATAAAATTAACTAAATTCAATTTTAAATAAAAGTTCTAAAGTCAATTCAAAATGTTCAAACAATTTTGTAAACAAACTAAAATCTTGCGGACAAGTGTCGCTTTGTAAAACCTAAGTAATGACTTAATATGCAATCTATATACAAAATATAAAACACAACTTACAGAATAATAAAGAAGGAAATAAGGTTTCATGTCTATGTTATTTAGCTTTCGATTTAACTCTTAATCATGCTTTCTCAACAAAAGACATTTCTCCCGGCAAATAAAAATTACAAATTATCTCCCCTGGACATTGTAATACTTAAAAGTTACTACGGATACAATATGAAATATTTCCGGACTTTAAATAAACTTTTTCAAATAACTATTATAAAGTTAACTAAATGTTTCTAAACATAAAATAGATTTGAATTAAATAAATTCTTGAAACGTATCTCAATTGTTTACATAAATAAAAAGTATCGCGTCCCAAGCGTATCCAACATTAAATAATTAATCTCAATGGAAACAAATAAAATCTATACAAAATATATACAATTAATTTAAGTGAATATCATTAAATAAATTTTAACTTAACTTTGGCTTTTCCAAAATATAAAGTAATCTAAACTCTTTAATTTAAATAAAACAAAAATACAAAAAATATAATTCAACTTACCTGGTGTAAAACAAGAGAAAGTTCTAGTAAATATAGATGTTTATTATTTGAAATCAGTAATCAAAGTGACCGTTGAAAACATAAATTGTTTCCATGCGGGCGTGGTCACATGATCACTGATTTCTTAACTTTCTCCTGTTTTCACCAATCAAAAATTACCTTGTAAAGCTGCCTTGACCACAACCTAATTTCACTGGTTGGTCAATAATCCAGTCACGGGTGACAGGTGTTATAACAATTTTACACATGAGTAATAGGAAAAGGTTGTTTAACAAAAGCCTTAATTTACATGTAAGGTACATAATCCAAAGTAAATAATTTAGCGCTTACATGTCTCTTTGTTATCCGTCCTAATTACGTAATCTAAATATTAAAGTTGTATGTCATTCTTCTTTATCAAAAATTAACATTCCAAAAATAATGTAACTTATGTAAGGAGAAATTTTAGAAAATAAAATAAAAATTTAAACTTCAAAATACTTTAACTCAAATTGTAAAAATTGAATAATTTTCACTTAAGTTTTGGTCAAATTATGAATTGCCAAAGACAAAATTTTAATATAACACATACGAGAGTTCTGGTAAGATATACCTTTTAATTCATAGAAAATATGAAGAGAAAAAAAACCAAATTGTGTTGATATTTAAAATATGATTTAATATGATTATGAAAAACCGAGGTTTGCCCAAGTTCAATTAGAATATGAAAATGTCATTATGACATTTTTTTTATACAGCCGTAATGGATCTATGTGATCACTTCGGATTTTGAGATGTTGCAGAATTATATCATAATACTCAAGTCGGCAATACTAGTCGATTGAAATTTTCATATTTATATTTACAGACAACACTCTTAACTTTTAGTGATCTTTAGTAAAACATTGGTTGATGGGCAAATTTATTTTAACTGTAAAATTAATTAAAACTTTGGCATGATTATTGTCATATGTTAGTTGTATGACCATGGTTTTATTTACCATAATTTAGACATAAGAAGATAGAAAATAACATGAATAATGACTTACGTACTTCTTACGGGTAGGAATATGCAACTGATAGGACCATTTGAAAATTAAACACATATAACAAAACAGTACTTGAGAACTATATCCACGAATAAAGTGTCTGAAGTCTATTTGACATTAAAAAAGGATATTTCTTATTCAACTTTACACAACGACAATTTTCTCTCAATAACGAAGTGTTTTATTTCAAAAACACCATTTGCATAAGTTTTCAATTTATCTACTGTAACATATATATTAATGCAGACCCAATGCAGAACAATTCGATATCAAGTCGACGACATAGGTATCTATCAAGAAAAAAAGCATCTACAGAAAAACATTTTTTTTTTATGTTTTTTGACCGATGAATGTACATCCGATCAACATTACGCTTTTACACTGAGAGCATCAATATCAGGCGAGACACATGATTCCGTGGACTTTTTCAAGTCAGGAGCCTGTAATTCAGTGGTTGTCGTTTGTTTATGTGTTACTTATTTGTTTTTCGTTCATTTTATTTACATAAATAAGGCCGTAAGTTTTCTCGTTTGAATTGTTTTACGTTGTCTTATCGGTGTATTTTATAGCTGACTATGCAGTATGGACTTTGCTCATTGTTAAAGGCCGTACGGTGACCTATAGTTGTTAATGTTTGTGTCATTTTCAAATTGGTCTTTTGTGGATAGTTGTCTCATTGGCAATCATACCACATCTTCTCTTTTTATATACGGAGTGTTGAAGGCTGTATGGTTGCCTTTTTATGATTTCTTACATCCACTGCATTTAAACTCTGATGGATAGTTGTAATGTAAAGGCATTAGCTATTTGTCAAACTAATTAATCTCTATTATTCTAACGTAGTATTTCCACTGATACTAGTCATAGATGCTATAAATCCGATTATTTTGACATTTGCACCTAATTATCATATCCAAAGGCTTGTATACATGAAACATTATAACATTGATCAGTGGCAGATCCAGAAATGTTCACAAGAGGGGGCCCACTGACTGCCTAAGAGGGGGTCCGCTCTGGTCCTGCTTTGGTGATTTCCTATATCATAATCAACCAAATTTAGCATCAGTAGTCGTTTATAAAGCTCACCAGACCTCATGTTTTGTCTGTTATTGTGTATATATATGCCGACCCTAATAAAATTTACTTACATTATCTTATCGGGGCCTTTTAAAGCTGACTATGCGGAATGGGCGTTGGTCATTGTTGAAGGCCGTACGGTTACCTATAGTTGTTAATGTTTGTGTCATTTTGGTCTTTTGTGGATAGTTGTCTCATTGGCAATCATACCACATCTTCTTTTTTATATTAGTACTTACTTTTTACTTACTTTTCTTAATCTTACGTATTACGGGTTATATTTAGTTATTAAAGAGCATTTAAACTAAGGGAATATTTTTTTAGTTTTTGTTTCGATTGGTTTTGTTGTAATAATTCAATACGTCAGTTGATAGAAAGCATCAATATAAATACTTTCATATATTTAGACGTTTGATACGGCGCTTTTTGTCCGCAATTTGCCCTTTGCCCGCTTTTTCTAATTGTCCGACACTTTTGCACTTAGTCCGTTGCTTTTTGTCCGTTTCGCTTTTTGTCCGATAATTTTGCTTTTTGTCCATTTTGCTTTTTGTCCGATAATTTTGCTTTTTGTACGACACTTTTGCTTTTTGTCCGTTGTTTTTTGTCCGTTTTGTCTTTTTAGCTCACCTGGACCAGAGGGTTAAGTGAGCTTTTCTCATAGCTTGGCATCCGTCGTCGTCGTTAACTTTCAGAAAATCTGAAACTTATGGCTAAATTAAAGAAATATGGCCGCAATCATCCTTAGGGTATCTAGTTTCAAAAAAGTATCCGATTATACCACTCCCAATAACCAAGATGACCGTCATGTCTAAAAATATAACATTGTGGTAAAATGTAGGTTTTAGCTTATATCTTTGAAACTAAAGCATTTAGAGCATGGAATAAAAATATGTATCATGTCAAAATCTATCGGTCCGCGCTTTTTCAGTTACATTAGACAACGCGTTTTGTGGTTGCTTCCCCTGATATTTTAATTTAAAGGGAAATTAGCATTTTTTAACATTAAAATCATGTACGCTGCCAATACGCTAGAAGTTTTGGAAGCAATTAACTTATCAATCATATCTGTAACGTGTGCACAACGAGATTTAAGCGTGTATTGGGCGTACAAGGAGCGTGCGTACCTAAGCCTTTTTCAGGCGTTCAAGAAACGTATGGCTGCGTATGCCTGGCCTCGCGGTCATAAAACTTTCGAGCACGATTTTTGTACTCAGACTCGAGATTCAACCGATATCAAAATACTGGATTTCTTGTTTCGAGCATGATTTTTGTGCTCCGAGCACTGAGCAAAGTTTTATGACTTCAACCCCAGGTGTTTGTCTAACGTAGATGGAACACACGCTACGAAGGAAAAGTGTTTCTTGAACGTATTTCAGATGTGTCCCGGTCGTATTTTAAACGTTCTATTATGGGGTGTTTGTTACAAACACACCCGCATATGTTTTAGTTAAAGTCGAACGATCTCGAAGCGTATACAACGTGCCCTAAACGTGTCTCAAACTTATAGCGTATAGCGTTTGTAACGTGTGTGTAGCGGTTTCTTAACTCGTTGAGATGATAGTTGATACGAAATCTACTTTTTGCAACGTTTTTGATGATCTATTTAAATATTGATAGCATTTTTGAATGAAGAAATCACTTACCATCACTACAAATTTGTTAATTTTTACTTCACTTTATCACAAGACCAACTTTTAAAAAACGCAAAAGATGTCCGTAACTTAAAAGTAAAAAATGATCAGACTTTCCGTAACTTTGTTTTCAGATGTGGGTAACTTTTTTTTCAAAATTGTAAGATTAACAATTTCAACACTTAATAGACAATAAACACTATCAAACCCCTTAATTATAACATAAATTCATACAATGACGATATGCTTCAAACTAAACAAGAGAAAAAAGCAAACCGGAGTGTCATGGATTTCCCGTTTTTTTTTAATTATTCCCCGGATAAAACGGGATCTGACGGTACGGCGAAATTAATCTAACATTCTTCTAGCTTTATAGATAATGATTGTTCACTGTTGAGTCCTTGGCCTGTGTAGCCGCGGAAAAAAAATTATATTCTTTCCTTTAAATAATTTCTGAATTGTTAGCCAAAAAAAGTATGGACTCTTCACTATATCTAGTGTGATGTGTTGTTGATTGTGAGATATAGGATGAAATTTGAAGAAAAAAAATAGGCAGGGCAGAGGTTTTGAGTAAAAAAAAAGGCAGGAAGAGACACTTGCAAAAAAAAGTCAGGATGGCAATTTATGTTAAAAAAGTCAGGATAAACTAAAAAAAAAAAAAGAAAGCAGGACCAGATAGAGTAAAAAATAAAAAGGCAGGACAGAGATTACAACTAAAAAAAAATGCAGGCCAACATTTTTCATCCTAGCCTCCCCCCCCCCTAAAAATCATATGGTAGCTCCCTAATGTAATTTCTACAGTTGGAAATGCTGAGATTTATAACCTGCATGTCATGATTTATCATCTGAAACTGAAGCAGTTAACCCTCTATGAAGCCAGAAGAATGTTTTCTATCATTCCGATATATTTTATTTTACCTACTGATGTTTAGTTACATAATGACGTGTTAATTTTTGCCGTACAATTTTCTACGCAAGAAAATGCCTGTACCAAGTCAGGAAAATGGCAGTTGTTATCCACTAGCGCGATCGGTTGAGCTTTGGATATTTTCTTTTAATAAGTGACTTTCCTTTTTGAATATTTTTCAAGGTTCAGCATTTTTGTAATTTTACTTTTTAAGGCCTGTACCAAGGCAGGAATATGACCGTTGTTTTCCGTTCGTTTGGTGTGTTAAATTGAGCTTTTAGCTTTTCAATTCCATAAAGGATTTCCCGTTTGAATATTCCTAGGAGTTCGGTATTTTTGTCATTTATCATTTCTTTAAAATAATTACATCCACGAATAAAGATTCTTTGAAAGTTACTGACATCATGCTAAAGTTACGGACATCCCTAGTGGTATAAGGAAAAAAGTTACGGACAAGTTGTTTTGAAGTTACGGACATCATAAGTGTTTCATGGCAAACCGTGCTGTAATCGTTTATTTTGTTTTACATTGCAGAGTTTCCCTAAAAGACTTATATAACTTTTTAATTACTGAACATTTCTTTTATATTCATGGTATTGTTATTATATAGGAGCAAACTTCCTAACCATCTTGGGCTGTGGGTAACTTAAGTTACTTACGGACGTTTAAGCACAGTGATTAAAGGGGGCTCGCAGGTCTAAATCATTTTTTTTAAATATAGGGTTTCGCATTTTTTTTCTTTAAATGAACTTTATTTTATACTTAATACCAAAAAAAATGGGATCACTGTTCATTTACGCTCACAATCTGACTTCGAAATAAGCAAACACTTTTGTAAAGGTACTTTTTCTATTGAACTATTAGGAGAAATAGAGGTACTATCGAAATAAAAAAAGAACTTGATCACAGAAATCGCGCAAATTTTACAATAGTGTAGTTAAAGTACAGCTTAATTGAAAACTATGATAAAAAATATAGGTCACCGATGAGTTGAAAAGATATTTCAATTTTTAAAAAGGTGTTTTTGCACCAAAACGAGATAATTTGGAGCCTTTTCAATAGTATACACATTTTAAAAGTTATCTTTGGCCAACACGAATTGGTTTTTTAGATTGATTTTTATACCATATGATTAAATAACAACTAATAAACTATGGTAATAAATAAAATATGAAATGAAAAATAAATGTAAGGAAACAGTCTGTAGGAAGACATGTCGCTCTACCCGGACACATTATTTTGACTTCGAGGCAACTACTCATTGATCTTACCCATTAATACCTTTTTTGATACACCCGTGATTTTGTGAAAAGTTAATATTAACATTATTAAACAATCAAACCTTGGCCAATATTACTTATTCTGTACGCACATATAACATTGTGAACGTATATTTCAGAGCAGAGAGAAAGTACTACTGCAGAAAAAGAGATCTTGGTAAAGCTCACCCGATGCGGTATTTAAGTTTGATTATAATTGGCACGGACCAGTGTAAGTATGCAACATCTTGTACAATATTACCTAGCCTGACTTATATTTCGTTCCATAAAGATAAATATACATGTATTGGAATTTGTAGTATTCCTTCAAAAACGAGAATGTGTCCAAAGTACACGGATGCCCCACTCGCACTATCATTTTCCATGTTCAATGGACCGTGAAATTGGTATAAAAAAATATAATTTGGCATTACAATTAGAAAGATCATACCATACGGAACATGTGTTCTAAGTTTCAAGTTGATTGGACTTCAACTTCCTCAAAAACTACCTTGACCAAAACCCTAATCTCAAGCGGGACGAACGAACAGACGGACGAACGGACGCACAGACCAGAAAACATAATGCCCCTCTACTATCGTAGGTGGGGTATAAAAAGTGTTCGTGTGTAAAATAAAACAGTCAAGATCTGTTCAGTCTGTTGGTTGATTGCTTATAAGTAAATTTATTTTTCAGCAAAGACCAACTTGTCACATTTTGTAGGGAGAACAGCCAAGGTAAATATAAGATAAACAGTAGCGTATCTTAGACAAAATATATAAAAAAAGAAGATGTGGTATGATTGCCGATGAGACAACTATCCACAAAAGACCAAAATGACACAAACATTAACAACTATAGACATTTTAATTTGTTTTGGAAAGTTGCATTTTGTCGCATATAAAAATAAGATTGTTATGATTACCAGTAAAACACCTCTCCACCAAAGCCCAAATACCGTAAAGGTTAGGAAAGACGTGTCAGATACAGCGTTTCAATAATGAGCAAAACCGTATCACATAACAAGCAATAAAAGGTTCCAAAATGTGAACCAATGCAATCGAGAAAACAAGAGTCATAATGTACAAATCGGGGGGAAATTATATACAAAAACAAATGACAACCATTGAATTGTAGGCGCTTGACTTGCAATAGACACATGATAATTTCTGAGGGTTTACACATGATTGTGCGCGCAATATATTACCGCTAATCATGCAGTATTGCAACTACCGCTAATCAGTGTTACAACAGTACAACACAACACGAACTAGTATACAAATACGATGTGTACATCAACATAACAACAAATATATAGCTGGCTTCTGACTTGGGGCAGGCACATACATAATCTTTGGAAGTGCTTGAAATTCCCATAACCTCTGACAGTAGTGTTACAACACTACAACACATCACAAGAACAAGAACAATCTAGAGAGATCAGTCGATAAGGGCTTCATTCATCAGATAACTACAGAGCATAATCATTGATTGATTGGTTGCAGGTTTCTAAACGTCATGTCAGTGGCAAATATTTCATGCATTTCCAAAAAAGAACAAGTTAACAACAAAGAAAACAGGTAGGTCTTGAAATAGAGGCCATACAGGATGAAGGTCGGGGAAATTTGGTCTGCCACAGGAAAATACGGGTATATTGAATAGGGACAGAAATTTTACACGAGGCATAGGATTGACGTCCCCATTCCGAAGGGACGTGGCTTCAAACGTATACATCCCGCACAGCCAAAATGATAAATAATAATTTATATGAGTTTACATGCATACGTATATGTTTAAGTCGACTTCTGTGGGTGTCTGGGACATTCTTAATACAATGTATCTTGATATTCAAAAAGCAACATGGATTTCAACCAATATTTTGTCTTTTCATAATATCGAGAAGATTAATTCAGTTATGTTACAAATATAGCATATACCATACCACATCAAGAAAGGGGGAAACATTGCAACTACGATGACAAACCAACTAAAAGCAACACGGTAAGGGAGTAATAACACATATTGATGTGTATGTTCATTGGACATACTGTACTTGGCTGCTAAAGCAGTATTATATATACAAGCGCTACTTGAAATTATTTTAGTCAGCTACAGCTATTAAGTGGACAACAAACTCCTGTTTTGACACATCAAGTAATGAATGAGCAAGATTAATAAAATAACATGTTTAAAGTTTGAATTATATTTTTTGCAGGGTGGAACGTTGCCTCCAGTATTGTATATTCAAGCCGACAACTGCTGGCGGGAAAACAAAAATAAATCGTTTTGCGAGTTACTGGTGCACATGAAAGTATTTCAAGAGGTAGACATTTGATATCTTATAGCCCACAGTAATCATACTACTGTTAAATAATAGAATTCCTATCTAAAAAATCCAGGAAAAACAATCATGACAATGAACACACATATTTCTACTGAATTGAGCGGTGATTCCTCCTACCATTTTTATAAGGGTTGTATCATTATGTATTAACATGAATAACTGTATCCAAATGAACATGATGAATAAGATATAATAAACCGAGAAAATATACCGACGGAGAATTATAATGAAAAGTCAATTAGAATAAATCATCTCAATATTCAACAGTAAAAAAACTATGACAAACCATTACCTAAAAATATAAAGTAACTGCAGTACCACCGGAAAACTCGGTTAACAGCTCCTCGAGGGACACCCGCCGTATGTTCAGACCAACTGAATTCATGATATTTATCAAGTGTAATATATATCTACTCCACATACATCCACTATCATGACTGTCGGAATATTGCGTCAGAGAAATGTCAAAACAATAAGCAAAAGAACGAACAAGAATCGTTATGCGGACAGTTTAAAGTGCAAATCAATATAAAATTTGATAGAATTTAGTTTTGAATTTTTTTTTTTTTTTGCAGGTTCACCTTTCTTTTCTGTATGTTGGACACACACATGAGGATATTGACGCCGGTTTCAGCAAAATAGCAGATTCCCTCCGTCAAAATGACACAGAAACAATCCCTGAGCTTTTGGATCTATTACCAAATCCAAGCAATTTAATTTGGCAATACGACATTAGGAACTGGCTTGAACCATTTATTGCTGATGTACGGAAACATACCAAGCCATTACATTATAAATTTACAATGGCTGAAGTATCTAATAAGATTAAACTGTGTTACAAATCCAATCATGCTGGGCCTTGGAAGATTTCAACAAGTGGAATGTTCATGTTTAACGAGAAAGGTGAAGTAGAATTGCCAAAGGGTGTACCAAAAGTCTCTACGCCAGTTTTTGACAAAATATCTATCGAAAAAATTGAAAGTGGAATTAATGACTGGAAATGTCTCTTCACGGATCAAATAGAACATCACCAATTTAATTGGTGGAAGAGCCGGGTTAACTACATGAAGAAATTAAGAGATGATAATCAATTTATGAAAAGTGAAATCATACAAAAGGCAGTTTGGTACTTTGATAAATTACCGAAAATTAGAGTGACACCAGACTGTTCGTATGATAACAACCCACCAAAGGAAATAGAGGACATGGTAAATCAAGAGCTTATAGAACACGAGGTACGAACTAAATAATCATCAACGATACTGACCTCGTCCACAAAGTCCCCTTTCTCCGCTGTCAATTTAAAGTCTTCAGTTGACACACAAGTTATATTCCGATTCCAATGTTTTTATTCTATTTCTTACTTTCTTTGTAGTTTTATTATTTTTGCTCGGACGACACAAAAACACAGACATTATTGCAAGATCTTGCAAGGTTTTCATCGAAGGGAATAGTGTAACTTTATTTGTTTAATACATCATTTTCCTTCTACAATTTCATTTATAGGTCATAGACAATACTATGTATGTATGTGTACATCATAAATCAGGGAATTTTATAACTTACTGTTTTTCTATTCTATAGCGAGTACATATTTTTTTTACCGTATAGGTTAATAAAAGGGATGCATAAATATGCTATGGCTTTTGCCTGGAAAAGTGTAAACCCTAGTTTCGTCATAATTTCTAAATTTAGTAATAAAACATTCAGAAATATACACTTCAAGTCAAATATTAATGGATAATTAATATTAATAAAAAAAATGATTTCTCCTATGCAATAGTACCTTTGACATTGATCTGATTACACCTTATATACTAGTAGAACATTATTATTTTTCAATCATAGATACAGATTACCCAGAAAAGAAAAAGAAAACAAAGTGAACAAGACAAAACCAGACCTGAATTGAAAAAGCAGAAGAATGGCAAAAAAGGTACGCTATTGAACAGTTCTTGTAACAGTGTCATTTGGAATGTTGGAGGAACAATGACGATTATGTTCGATGCCGTTACCGGTGGAAATCATTACCACTGTTTGCTATCACAAAAAAAACGGACATATTTTATTTTGTTTGAATATTCAAAATATTCATAGGAGGAGTTGGCATATGATATATTGATTAGAATTCTTTTAGTTCAACTGATTTCAAAGTATTTTTAATAAGTTAAGTCAAACGCGTTGTCTATGCTTGCTTATTTTACTGAGAAAGGTATTTGAGAAAAATTAATATTTTTCTTCTTTTCATATTAAATATTTTTCATTTGAGCAAAACATCTGGACGTTTTATTAGCAAACTCAACTTGAAATCGTAATTGACTACTTTATAATGATTATTTGTTTTTCTTTGATCATCAATCAATAACATTTAAGGTCGAAATCAATTGTTGTTTTGTTTTTTTGTATTTTCAGGAAATACGAAGAACATGACTACAAGACGCACCATATATAATAGCTCATATGTATATGGCTACCAGGCTATATATGTCAAAAGAAACAGACATTTTATTTTATCGCTATTTTGTGCATTTTTCATTTGATCTTTTTTGTGATAATTTTCATATCATGTTTCTCGCTTGAGATGGAAAAAGTATTGCTAGAAACTAAGGAGGCCACGTGGCGTTGCTAATGAAATTGACATTGAAATTGACAACATCGTCATAGGTAAAATAGCGATAAACAGATTATCATTGGTCATCTCAACTCGATTGCTTTCCTCACTTTCGCTGTTCCAGCTCAAGCGAGAAAATCAATCTCGCTGAGATAATCAACGATAATCTATAACTATAATACAGGAACTAATAGAACTCATTTTCTTTTTTGATTTGATTTGTTTTATACATGAGTTATCATATTTGTTGTGGCTATTTTACCTAGCAGTTGAACAACATATAGTTTCAACAGCAACAGTACAATTATGTTGTATTCAAAATATTGTGCATGCTTTAATATGTAATTTTCAAGAATTTACATTTTCTGTTTGTGCTGTACTGACATTAAACAGTTTGTAATTATGTTTTCTTTTGAAAAAAAACATTGATTTCTATCTCGTTTACTCTCCTTTAAATTGATGGATACACGAATACGTGGTAGCGTGATCACCCCGAGTGTGAGAGGTCGTAAGTTGGAACCAGGCTGGATAAAAACAGAGACTTTAGAAATTGTATATGTTGCTTCTCCGCTTTGCATGAAGGAGTTTGATCAAAGGATTGATTGGCTCGAAGTGATAATGCTATGTCCGTTTCGGTGGACTGTTATCTTATGAACAACGTGACGGTTGTCACATGTGAAGCAGTATTTTCTTCCCTTTCGGAGTTGCCGAGATCACCCCTGCCTTTTTGTGGGATTCGTGTTGCTTGTAGGTTTTAATTTCTTTGACGTTTCTTCTTCACTATTGCTTGTCTTTTCTTTTGTAGCCATGGCGTTAGTTTAGCTTAGATTTATGAGTTTGAATGTCCCTCTGGTATCTTTTACTGTTACATTAACTGGTTCTTGTCCTGAATATGCATATTTATTTCCCGCTTATATAAGCCAACATAATCACCGAGATTCATCTTTTATTTCGTATTTGAATGTTTCAAAGTCATTTAAAGTCTTGTACATGTACATTTATTTAGCTAGTGTTAATTATGACCTTCAAATCTAAGGCCCGCTATCTAACTTTGCAAAATGATTTAAAGCAGTATTTTCACTAGCTTGACTTGTTTGCAATAAAAAAGAAAACTCAGTCGAAAAGTGCATTGAGAATCACACTGCTTTTCCAAGCTTCACCTGATAAATGTTCGTCATTTTTATATTCAAGATTGGCGTTTTTAGACGGAAAGTAAATCTTTGCAAAATGCTGTAGAAATGGATAAATACACATAATGGGAACATTCCCCATTCCGTGTTTATTGTTTATTTCTTCGACATAGAAAATGACCAATTACACAGCCTGTTTTAAAGATTATTTTCATGTTGGGAAATTTCCCCAATATTGTTTAGTGTTCACGTATGTGTTGTCTTCCTGTATGGATGTTTTCACACTAATTGTAATTTAATGGGGAAATTTCCCCATTTCGTATTCTTTTATCACCATATTGAAAGTCTTATTTAATTTGGGGATATTTCCCCACTTTATTCATGATGTTAGTTACAGTTACTAACACACACTTCTTAAACTTATAATTATATTTGAAGAAAAGTGGGGATATTTCCCCAGTCTGAAGATCTTTTTTTCTGGAGATATTTCCCCAGTCTAAAGGTCTTTTTATTCCGGGGATATTTCCCCATTTTAATTTTTTTTTTTAATTCATTATGATCATAGATGAGGAATAATTTCAATGTTTACATTTTAATGTATGTTATAGCAAGGACTTTCATCATTCTTTGTTGCTGCATGAATATAAAGTTAACATCAGGTGTAATTCTGGATACATTTTTACTAATTTTTAGCAACTGAATCGCCTTGCCTTCTTCAAATAAAGATGTTTTTTACAATAAACGTTGACAATCTTTTTGTTTACCGAATTTGAAACCACACTAAAAAGAGAATAAAATAGATATTCTCTTTTTCAAATAGAACGCGTTAAATGTGCATGCATTAATAAAAAAAATAAATGGCTGAAAATAGTTTGCATGAATTAACTAGATAAAAATGAATCGTAGTTTATGGAAATTATTTCTCATAATAAGAAAGTAAACAACTAGTTGATATTTTCACACCATATCCAGAAATCAACGCCACCTTGCTTATTTGAATATTATACCAAAGGAATCGGATATAGGTCACGGAAATTATATTGAAATGATAAGGAAATGTGAAAAAAAATGTCTTTTAAAACTTTAATTTAAGTGATAGACAGGTTGCCGGAGCAAAACAATATACACCATTTAAACAAAACATAATAACTGTGGTTGCAAAAATTAAGGTTCCTGAGCAATTTTAAAAATCAAAGCGATAGGCTTTTAACATTGCAGTATAAAATACATGCTAAAATGACTGAAACGTGAAATTTGCAAACTTCTTGTTGAAAATTGGCTAACAAGGTCATTACAACAACAAATTGCCGGGGTAAAAGTTGTAAAAGTTGTAACGTGAATGTCCATAAAATAAGCAAGTCCAAACCTTGTGTGTGTAATCGTTGATCTCTAGATTCCCACTTAAAGTTAAAATGCCCCTTTTTTTCAAGATTTTATGTGACTTTTTTCTGTGTATAGTAAAGGCATAATTCTATACATTAGAACTAAAACATTTTCTGTTGCAATTAGTTTGAGGTTAAATCTTAGTTTGACTGGACTAACAGTCATTCATGCGTGTTGTACCTCCACCCTACAACAAGTATTGGTGCTTTCGATATTATATAACCCGAAAAATAATCATTGGCAATCAAATCGTTTAAATACTCATGAATGGCATTAATAAAGAGATGGCAGCTTCGAGCTGTTTCATAGGATTGACTTAGTTTAAGAAATTTGAATGTTCTGGTTTAATTTGGTTCGGGGCGGTTTATCACTTTATTGCACTATATTTGTAAGGTCATTCTACTTCAAATACAATACGCACTGGTAGGTTAAACCTCCTTCGTCTTTGCGATTTCTTCATAGATTAATAAAATGTTTTAAAAAAAGAGTATTTAGAAAAAATCTCTAATCTGTCAAGGTGTTGATAGCTCCTAAAGCAGATTTAGACATAATTTCTGTTAAAATATATTTTCAAGGTCATGTTCCTTCTGAAAAAACTTTGAAATACCCTTCATCTGAAATGAATGTGCTTTAGAAAGATGCATATATATGGTGATAAACACGCCCTGACTGAAAACATGTTAATCTTTATAATTTGCCAAATGTCATCAGAACGACATGAAATAAATTAATAAATGTGCATGCATTGATAAAAAAAAAAAAGAAATGACTGAAAATAGTTTGCATGAACTAACTAGATAAAAATGAATCGTAGTTAATGGAAATTATTTCTCATAATAAGAAAGTAAACAACTAGTTGATATTTTCACACCATATCCAGAAATCAACGCCACCTTGCTTATTTGAATATTATACCAAAGGAATCGGATATAGGTCACGGAAATTATATTGAAATGATAAGGAAATGTGAAAAAAATGTCTTTTAAAACTTTAATTTAAGTGATAGACAGGTTGCCGGAGCACAACAATATACACCATTTAAACAAAATATAATAACTGTGGTTGCAAAAATTAAGGTTCCTGAGCAATTTTAAAAATCAAAGCGATAGGCTTTTAACATTGCAGTATAAAATACATGCTAAAATGACTGAAACGTGAAATTTGCAAACTTCTTGTTGAAAATTGGCTAACAAGGTCATTACAAAAACAGATTGCCGGGGTAAAAGTTGTAAAAGTTGTAACGTGAATGTCCATAAAATAAGCAAGTCCAAACCTTGTGTGTATAATCGTTGAACTCTAAATTCCCACTTAAATTTAAAATGCCCCTATTTTTTCAAGAAGATTCAACCCTCGAAAAGCCGAAAAATTCAATTATTAGCGTTCATTGTTTCTATTTGAACCACCTGACAACTTAACGGAAATATCAGAGTGATTATAAACAAGGACTCTGTGACGGGTAACTTATAATATCCGTATTTTAAAGATTTTAATGATATCAAGTCATTCCACTTCAAACTACTATCACGTGGTACAATTCTCATTTACATATTATGAATATTAGTTAGCAAAAGCACTACTAATTTCTGGCTATGCATACATTCTCAACTTTTGATACGGAACTAAAGGCATTACGGACGATAGTGTAATTGGTCAAGAGGGTATTCGTATTCATAGCTCTATCTCAGAGAAACCCATAACACTGTTTTTGTCCTAAGTGTTCTTACCTTTATTTGTACCTTTTCCTGTCACATAATGTTGGCTAATCATACAACAAGGTTCAAGTCACAATTTTCTCTTTCTTGAACTGTCCTTTACCAAGTCAGGATATGGTTGTGGCCATCAAACGATCCGTTTCTATTTATGTTGGCGTCTGTTTTTGTAACAATTCGTTCAGTGTTTCTGTGATTCCGTTGTTTCCTTTTATAGTTGATGTATTTTCCTCGGTTTCGGTTTGTGACCCGGACTTTGTTTCAGTCAAATCGATTTATTACTGAACAGCTGTATAACATGTCAAATCACAAAAATCCTGAAGACTAGGTACAGGCATTTTTCTTATGTCTTAAGTAATGGAATCGAACCTGGTTGTATAGGTAGCTAAACCGCTCACTTGTATGACAGTCTTATCAAATTCCATTATATATATAATACTTTTTCCTTTATGTAATGTGTATAAGAGAAACACATTCTACTTGACATAGAGACTTGTTAACATTTGTGCTACACATGTCTGATTTATCCTTAATCAAAGTGTGTTGGTTTGTAGGTGAGATAGAGTCTCCACCATAATGGGATCTAAAGTTGAGCAACAGTAGTTTACCAATGATAACATCTCATAGATTGATTGTTTTAGACAAATTAAGGCAACAAACATGAACTACAATAAGAACTAGACCGTCGGCGTAAGCAGGAATAGCGTTTTTGCATGCAACACCTGCCATGCCAATCGACTCAATGTTATCTGAAGCAAAACCTAGATAAAAAATATCCGTTTTTAGTATTTCTTCATTGAAGTGCTAAATATTGACGTTATCACGACATTATTACTGGTTTCTGCATAGTAGTTGCTAATTGGTTATAATGATTACTGACGTAAATGTATTGAATGCAAGTCTAGGAGTAAACCCTGAACTTTTGTAGACTAAATTTTGGATTGCTTAATCTTTTTCATTGATCTGTAATACAAATGAAACTGTCGAAGGTGCGACCTTTATGGTGCTGTAAATACATTGTCATGAAATTTTGTTTCATTTAAGTTGTAAAATAAAACTTTCAAAGATCATTGAGATTTCAGAAACATCTTTTTTTGTATTTTGCAACCATGCAACATCGTCTTAATTAATATATCATGAATTCATTTAACCAACCAAAGTATAAAGAAGCTTACTGTCTTTTAGCAATATAAATAAGTAGTTTGACTTATATAAAGTAGTATATCTCTAATACAATATGCGATCAACGATTAGTTTCAAAATGAACTGCTTTCCTAACATTTCCGTTTATGCAATAAATCAATTGCCTTGGAGGGAAATCCTTAATTATATATATATATATATATATATATATGTCTCGAAGAAAAATCTCTACACATGTCAGATACGTGGAATGTACTATCTTTTAAAAAGCCATGTGCAATTGAAGAAAACAGTCCCCTTTTAGCTTTTTTAGAGACATCGTATACCTCATTACTATACATTATTTCAATTACAGATGGTAGGTATAATAATTCTATTTCTGAACAAGTTAACAACTATGTATTATCGTTTTGTCCATTTTCTATGGTTGAGAACGTAAATAGATTAGTAGCAGAGTTAACACTTGATATTGTAATAAAAATCTTTGTGTGCCAACTTTTGCTGAACACTTCATTTATATCATTTAATTAAAATTGTTTACCCCTACTTTATTTAAAACATTAATCTCGCATGTGACTGGCATGGTCATTTTGGTTTTCATTCGACCAGTGGTTGAAGCTTTTTCTAAAGATGGGTGTCTGTTTGGCTGTGTAGAATGTATTATTAAATAGCCATGCCCGTTCATAAATTCGTTACATAGTGTGCTAGTGACTTAAAACGGTTTCGCTCTCAAAACATATGGAATATGGATTATGGACTTTACGATTAGATTTTCCTCTAAGTTCAATATTTTTGTGATTTTACTTTTATCAGAATTGGGACATTACATTCGATGCATCCGGATAAGAAAGTGCTACACTTTCAGCAAGTTAAACTCCTTGAGCAATTTTAAATGTAGAAAATGGTTGTTTAAATCTGCCTTTAACGCCAGCAAAACCTGTCACATGCATTTCAGTCGCTAAACATTCTATTTTATCTTACCTCCTATATATTTCTAGGAATTTGATTTGTTAAAAGCGTCCTCGTGGAGACCGTGTATAATTCATATACGGTTAATAGGGAGGCGGGGCTTATTTCATACACGTTTATCAGTGGTGTTACGTCCCCTTATCAAAAAACAAAACGGTACTGAGAAAAAAATATTAAATGTTGTTTCAACAGACGAATAAATTGATGATTAAGATCCATAAAACACATTTAAATCTAACAAGTTGTTATTGTTGGCATCTGTTTTTGTAGGATCAATGGTAGCTAGTTTCTTAATGCTAGCAGTATTGAAGACTTGCTTATTTTGATAGGTCGCCAGTCTAAATTTCACACGAAAACATAATCGGTAAGATAAGTTCGTTACAGTTATAGTGTGCTAGTGACTTAATACGGCTTCGCTCTAATCCCATATGGAATTTACTGAGCCCATATATACCGTATAAGGTCACTAGCACACTATGTAACTAATAATATTGGCAATAATGTGTTATCTAAACAGACGGACATGATAAGTAAATATGTCAAAAGGGATACAGCAGTCAACATTGTGTTATAATTTTAATCACTATAAGAAGAAAAAAATATGTCAACAACAAAGACTAGAAAGGCATTTAGACCAAGCACATTAGCAAACAAAACTTTACCATAGAACAATAACACAATGACGGGATGTATATGTACTGTTAAAACCGTCTTGTAGTTTATTATGTATAGCATTGAATATTTAACTATAATGAAATATTATATAACTCCTGTTACAGTAAAAAAATCATATGATTTATATGATTAAGAAACAGCCTAGCTGATAAGAAAAACTAGTTCGTGTAACAAAGTAATAACTATTCTATATTTTTCTTATAGTATTTTTTATGATATATATTTTTGCATTATGAACTTTTGTACTTGTACTTTTAAATTTGCAAAAGTATCACCTTTTCCAAAACATTTAAATATAGTCTTATAGAATATGAATATTTTTGAAATTCAAATATTATATGTGTGAAATGATTGTCATGTTCGTCTTATATTCGCTAATATTTGGATTTAACACCAATAAAATGATTTGATTAGATTTGATTTGATTTGTAAAAATCAGCTATTCACAAAATAAACAAATATATGAATTTTTTTTCAACTTCAAATAAAATATAATTCTTTCTTTGCAGAGAATGAATGAAAATGTATCTGACAACCTTTACACATAATCGCGAGGCTCGTATCACTTTTCTCCTGTTTCGTAGCGAGTGCAAATGCATTTTATATTTTCTTACACTGTACGAATATTGTTCTTATCCTGTAAACTTAACATTGAACTTAAACATATAGTGTTTTTTTCTTACAAACATAAGTGAATTTATTTTTGAATAATTAGTTAGCAAAGGTACCAGGATTATAATTTAGTACGCCAGACGCGCGTTTCGTCTACAAAAGACTCATCAGTGACGCTCATATCAAAATTTTAAAAAGCCAAACAAGTTCAAAGTTGAATAGCATTGAGTGTGCAAAATTTCTAGAAGGTTGTGCCAAATACGGTTAAGGTGATCTATGCCTGGGATAAGAAAATCCTTATGGTTTTTTTTTTCGAAAAATTCAAAGTTTTGTGAAAATGACAACATTATTGATATTCATGTCGACCGACTTGACAAACACGTGGACCTCAAAGAGTGTATTATAACTGTTGTGTAAACAATAACTTGAAAATAACCATAGTAAACTCACAACATTCGTAATGAAGATAATACCTTTTGACTGTTAACAAAATTCTGAAATTTTGAAATACTCATCCTTGTCTACCTCAGAAATAGATTACCTTAGCTGTATTTGGCAAAACTTTTAGGAATATTTGATCTCCAATACTCTCCAACTTCGTACTTTATTTTATTTGGCCTTTTAAACAGTTTCTGATTCGAGAGTCTTTTGTAGACGAAACGCAAGTCAGGCTTTCAATCCTGTTATTTATGATGAGTTTATTGTAATTAATACGGTCCCAACTTTGATTCCGTGTGTCGCCTTTAAAAACTGCTTTTGGTTGTGTTAACTAAGTCTTGTGAATTATACCATGAACTATAATTAACCAGCACCACCAATGGTACATAAACAAAAATAATCTGTCATTACCTGTTGCAGTTCTCCTGTGAAGTCATTAGTTTTGATGAGTTAAGGTTACATTTCGAGCTTTTAAGAGAAATTTAATTAAAACACTGGCATTTCTGTGTTTGGGTTTGATGATTTATCCTTCATTTATTCGATTAAAAAATATATTCTTGTTGGCTTAAATGGAAATTTTGAATTTATCAATTTTTGTACCCTTCTTTAAATAGTAGCGTCAAAATGAAACTTAAATATGAAAAAGCGAAAAACTATTACAACTTTTATGAAAAAGATGTGATTTCAATACCAGACTGGCTTATGTACGAACATGATAATACAAAAATGAAACCCAACGCACGGGACGTATACCGAGTGATATATAGTTAGTCGTCAGATTGTCGGCAGAGTGTGACTTTCAGAAGAGAAAAAAAGGATATATCGATGTTGAATATGAAATTTCAAATATCGATTGTAACAAAAATCTATTTTTCCATCAGCATTCATTTTAAATAAAACACCGTTTTTCTTTAAATTATAGACAAAACAATTTTGACTGACAAAATGTTTATTGGGACTAATGAAAGCTAAATCATTAACAGTCCAAATGTCAATTTCATGTTCAGAAACTCAGTACAGGTATATTATAATTCGTCTAATCATCACCTCAACAATATTAGATCTGTAAATTTGCTTTCGCAATTGTTTTTGTTCTTCTTTCGCCGGGATTCCAACAAATGCTACTGATATATCGTGGCACCAAATCCTCTTTATTTCTGTCCGACGAGCTAGACCACTCGACCACCAAGGCTACAATAATAAAGCTTTTGGTTGCCGGGTGTTAGCTTTTCTCCTCAGTTTTAATCTAGCATCGAACATGTAACACAGTACATGATATATAAGGCATAAAGATGGAATTGTTACAGATCAGCTGAATTATCTATTGTAAAGGATCATACAAACTAATGTAAGATGCAGTCACAGATATAATTATATTATAAGTAAGTCTGAAACAGTGACGACTCTACAACAGATTTTATCCATCGGATTACTAGCAGTGATTGTGATACAAGGCTGAAAATACATCTGTATATATAATTCGTCTAATTTAAAACATCAGCCCAACAATATTAGATCTTAAATTTGCTTTCGCAATTATTTTGTTACTCATGCTACTGAGATATATATATACAACTTGTCTAAACATCAACCAAACAATGTTAGATCTGTAAATTTGCTTTCGCAATTTTTGAGTTCTTCCCTCGCCGGGATCCATATATAAATATATATTAATAGAAATGTTTAATTCATTGCGTGTACTATTTATTTTTTAAATCAAATGTGTAGACTCATCATATTATCATAGTTATGTCATATTAAACCTTTTACATGTGTTATCAATCCAATTTAGAACCGATCTCTCATCGCTCTCGTTTTCTGATATGTCGCTTGGGATCACTGCGTACATATTAGAAAACAGAGCGATGAGGATAGCTTTTCAGTTAGATTGATATGACTCTTGTTCGGAATAAATTTGATATATTTCATGTATTTTATACTGTACTGTTTATATAGTCAGGATAAACCCGATTTCTGCCTTTTGCCTTAACCTGTCTAACGTAAACTGGACAGTACAAAATATACTCGATGCATTGCAAATACATTTCAATGACTACAGTTTAATTGAGTATGTTGAATAACAATTAAATCTATTATAATGAAGCTTAATCACGATGTATAAAAACAAATTACAAATTGTGTTTATCTGATAATTGCAAAAATCGACAAAAAACGAAAGTTGACATTAATGAAATATATATTCTCGATTAAGAAACAAATCAAGCAAACACAAAAAACTGAGAACTACAAATTCAAGGAGCGAAGTCGGGTGCATAGACACGGTAAGCGTGACCTCAAATGCTTTTTTGTATAAGGAGTTTTAAATTTCATTGTATTTTTATGGTTGTTTATTATTTTTATTTTTTTTGTTATGGTAAGGTGGCTTTGTCTTTTTGTGATGTGTTTTACTCATTTATTATACCTAGGCAAATTAAACAAACATTATGCAAGATATCATGGTGTATTTAATTAGAAGCTGCAGGTACCTTTTATAACTATTAGTATGTTGAAATGTCTTATTCTAATGTTTATTTGTGTATTTATCCGTCCATTATGTGTTCTTGCAATTATTTTTACTGTAGTTCTGTCATTACGTTTTCTCACTTTAGTGTACTACTTAATATTGCCATAAAAGCTGGAGGGATTGCTAGATACAAAACCAGGTTCAACCCTCCGTGTTTTTCTAAACATATCTTGTACCAAGTCAGGAAAATGGAATTTGTTATCTTATAGTTTGTTTGTGTGTGTGGTCCATAGTCGTTTTGATTTTTGGTTTCACATCATCAGTGTTTCTGTTGTTTCCTTGTTTTCCTCTTATAGTTGATGTGTTTATCTCATTTTTAGTTTGCATCCCGGATTTGCTTTCACTCAACCGATTTATGACTTTGGAACAGCAGTATACTACTGTTGCCTTTATATAATAATAAACTGTTCCGTACTTCTTCGAAATTGAGATACCTTTGAATAATGAAATACAATGGATACCTAAAAAAACACATAGTATTATACAATTAAAATATTGCCCAGAACTCATTATATAATGAAACGATAACATCCGATTTTGTTCGTTTTCATATTTTGTTTCTTAAAACAAAGTTCTTTAACTGCTTTGGACTTCATTTAGATTTTCAGAACTATTTGGCAGGATAAGACTTTACATACATACATTTTTCAAGCAAATCATAAACTGTTGTCTTTTTAATTAATAAGATACTTTCCTGAATCATAAGAAACCAAGTTTGTTATCAATGACAGTTATAACGGTACTTTATCAACATATCACAACAAATAAAGACAATATAAGATTTATCTCGTTTTCATTTTTGTTTTCTTTCTTAAAAACAACTATTATTCAACTGATTTTTAGCTCAGACAAATTGTCAAAGAAAACTTAATGGTATGAAATTTGAAACACAGAAATTTGAATTTTTATAAACAAATAAAGAAATTTTATCTTGAACTATGATACATGTAGTAACGTTATTATAATTGTCTCAGACTCTATGTATCAGTTATTTAAAGCAACGTTTGAGTTTAAAAAACTTCAAATAACAAGTGACAAAAATTGATCCCATTTTAACATTCGACCATTTCGCGAACGCATTCCATGAAGTTCCAAAAAAAAGAACTTTTTTTATAAATTTTGTTATACTCATGATGAACAGTACAAACACAAACAAGAAATTATAGACAAATATCAAAGCACTAAAATCACAATCAATATATACTCGTATTATCACAATTTAAATTTTACATGTTTTTACTCAAATATCTGGCACATATTGCACAAAAAAATGTATTTATCTCCCTGCAAACTCTTATACATGAAGTGAATTATCATAGGGTGAAATTTCTTCTTCTGGTTGATTATGCGAATGAGTGAATTGAATGTGTCCATTGGATGGCGGGTCTGGAAAAATCTCAGTGTAAAATCGATCATTCCCGTTCGAATCCGTATTTTCTTCTGAAATATTTAGTCCACGATTAGTGAACCCATATTTGAGTGTGGATGAAGGTTCCATGTATGATTGAACAGAAGTCACAGATATCTTTCTATCACCACTATTAGTGCTGTTTGATTGGAGGGACGGTGGTCTCTCTGGTAGACGAGGTGCTCTTTCGGGCAAATTGGGATCATGCTGAATTAATAATTAAATATCAACACAAAATTACATGAACTAATAAAATTGTAGCGAGTATTTGTCAATGAAACAGTAACATATCGACAAAACAAATAGTTAACCGTTCTTAATATAAATATGCGACTTATTATTGAAAAATGAGGGTAGCACATTCATGTAACTATTTGCATACACTCAAAGTATTTTACCATTTTAAATAATTATGCCTTACCTCTATACACACGCTCGAATATTACTACTGCTGCTGGTTTGGCTGTCTTTATACTTGTATATATTGTAATATTCTACTTGTCAATGATTTATATGGAATGACTACCCCTTTGTTTTGCTTGGTGTTCTTTTTGTTAAAAATTAGCCACCTTCATAATATTCAGATAGTTACCAGTACAGATGGTTTTAATTCGCAAACGTTTGACAAGAGACAACTGGATGATGTTAAAAATTAGCTACCTTCATAATATTCAGATAATTACCAGTACATATGGTATAAATTCGCAAACGTTTGACAAGAGACAACTGGATGATGTTAAAAATTAGCTACCTTCATAATATTCAGATAATTACCAGTACATATGGTATAAATTCGCAAACGTTTGACTAGAGACAACTGGATGATTCTTTATAACTGATACAATTGATCGACGGCTCTCTAGTGGATGAGGAACTGATAACACTTTACAATGTTTTAGAATTACATTATGAGGATTTAAAATATTGATAATAATTGTATTAGATAAACCTACCACAGTATCATCAATAGTGGCATATTCTTCATATATGTCGTGATCCCGATGGTCACCAATAGTCATGTGCATTCCTGGCTGACCAAAGTACTGAGGGTTTGTTATTGATGGTTGATTATGAAGTGGATGTTTGCTAAAATAGTATGTTATATATGTTGAAAATCAAACAAGCATGCAATAAATTAGATGTAATAGTTGTATTTACTTGACAACTTTATAAGCATTATTGTAAGCTTGTGCTTTATGTGGACGGGCTGATGGATAACGGTACATCATAATATTTTCCATTCTTGACCTAAAATGTACGAATAAATTTTACATGAAGATTTAACCACTTTTATAGATACATCAGGGAAAATTTAAAATCACTAGTCGTAAATAAAAACCACAAAACTAAGACCAAAGCAAATACAATATTTTACAAAATGTTTTATAGCAAAACGAATATTTAGCAACACGAATCCTACCAAAATCAGGGGATTAATTCATATGCTGCTTAATGGTAGTAATTTCCTGTTACGATATACACGGAAATAACGGATCGGAGCAATCCCATCAACGGAAAGAGGTGTGGAAACACTTGGTCCAAGTATGTGGTCCACGTGGTACCAAAAATAAATATCCAAAATTGAAAGCTTGTTTTCTTAATAAACTAAATCCAAGAGCAGGTTATTGTGTAATATGTGAGAAAAAAAATCCTCTGTAACTATAGAACGACAATGCGAAATCAATTATTACCTCTGCAATCTTTTCTTTTTTAAAGTAAGTGATGGGACATATCCTCTTTTATAAAAAATATATGCAGCTATCAAAAGAATCACAACAAGTAGTCCAGCAACAATGCCGCCTACAATGGCGCCCACATTTGAATTGTTCTCTACAGGACCTATCGTTGTACCGGCTGTTGTACCTGTGCATCTTGCTTGAATTTTGAGTAATTCAGAATCTAAAATAGCAAAATATTTATATTCCATCATGAATAAGTTTATTTAATAATATATTCTTTAATGCAATAAACCCCTTGCATATTCAAAATGGACAACAATCTCAGGTTAAAAAAGAGTGCAATATTAACCCTAGGTAAGGAAGTTACTTAGCAGTCATTTTTCACCCCTTTATAATTATTCTTCATTTGCAAAACAGACAAAAACCGATTTTTGTTATGGCAAATACATAGACAAAAAAAAAACATATTAAAAACTCGACAATATAATAATACATATGATAAAAACAGTTATTGGTCTCCTTTCCTCAGTTCTAATGACTCTTTAATAAAAGAAACGACTGTTTTTACATCATTTGGTGTTGATGGATTTAGTATAATTACGAGTTTATCAGTAAAATTTTGTGTATTAAAATTGACATATCTTTGTATATAATATTTTAGAATGGTTTCTCTTTTATTTTTATTAATTTTACAGTTAAAGAAAAAATGGAGTTAATCGTCTAAAATATTACATATTTTACATTTTCTTTCATTTCGTGGTATTTTTGTATATCATTCAGTTTCTATTATTTCTTTATAACTTGTTGTTCGGTGTGAGCCAATGCTCCGTATTGCAGACCGTAATTTGACCTATGATTATTAACTTTACAATACATTTATACATCTTCTTATTTATAATTTATACAATATTTAAAAAAGGTCACTGTTGCATCATGATAGTTTTAAAGAATCGTCCATTTGTGTAATGAAGAAGGTAATGTATTTCGTTCTCTATTCAGAAGCATTCTTTTTATGCTCATTGAGGTTGAAATTATTAAATTACCTGATACATTGGCCGTCACTTTACACCTTGTCCAAGGAGTGCCTTGTGTGCATATCTGTTGAATAAAGATATTTGCTTCATTTGTACAATACGCACTCGATAACACTTGTACTGTGTGATCATATGCAGTACCCTTCGGACACACTCGGGGAATAACCTCCTTATTCACGCACTGAAAGTATTTTGTACAACTACATGGATCGATTAATCTGGTGAAAGGTTCGCAGTCTCCTTTATTAAATGAAACACACGAATCTAAAAAAGAAATTGCAAATTAACAAAATAAAAAAAACTACATGCATGGAATTCAAACCAGAAAATTCTTCATCAATTGGCAAAATCTAAAGCACACACATCAAATAATTTGGAACAAAATGTTCCTGATTAGGTACAGGCATTTCCATGTAAAATATGGTGGATTAAACCGGGTTTTATAGCTAGTTAAACCGTTCACTAGTATGGCAGTCGATATATTGAAAACAATGTGTACCGTATGTCAACTTGAATCGGGATGTGTTTGTTTTTTATCTATATATAAGAAATGTATCGATCTCGCAGTTTTCAGAAATAACACTCGGTCGCAAACTAATGCTGAGGTTGTCGTTTGTTGATGTGGTTCATAAGTGATTCTCGTTTCTCGTTTTTTTTTTTTGATAGATTATACCGTTGGTTTTCCCATTTGAATGGTTTAACACTAGTTTCCTATTTTTTACTTTTATAGCATGCTGATCGGTGTGAGCCAATGATCCGTGCTGAAGATCGACCGTACTTTGACCTATAATGGTTTACTTTTACAAATTGTGACTTGGAAGAAGAGTTGTCTCATTGGCACGCATACCCCATCTTCTTATATTTATATATTTTGATTTCGCGATCGTCCATCTAACTGAAACATGTTATTTCATTAACCTGCAATAAATTTCCTACAAAATATCTTTGTATACTTACCACTAAAAAATGGACTATACGTGGTGGTTGTCATTCTTGTATCTGGAATGAAAAACTATTTATAAAAATATAATGAAACGTTTCAAACAATTCCAATCTGTTACTACATGCATACCGGTTTTACGGTCGCCGTCACTAGTTTGTAAACCGATATTATATATATATATCTTTCTTAACTCAAGAATAACATCTTTAAACTGTCTGAGATCTTCAGATACCAGAATAGACGTTTTATCTGTAAATTCTAAATGTTTCCTTTTTCCCTGATGAAGCATATGCATTTTGATCGGATGATGATTTGCAGTGCGGGTACTGCATGGATAAAAGAATACGTTTATCCTGTTGATACATCAGGTCTCACTCTGTGGGTTTCATGCGATTCCTTCAGTTTGTGTTCTTTGCCATTTGTATATGTAGATTTATGAGATATAATCATCAATGAAATACAGTAAACTGATGCTTTCAGTATAATTATGATGATTGAACTAAACCAAAAACATGATTATAGGAACCCTGTATAGCTTGCTGTTCGGCGTGAACCTAGGCTCAGACCGTACCATGACCTATAATGGTTTACTTTTATAAATTGACACGTGGATGGAAAGTTGTCTCATTGGCACATATAGTATACACATCTTCCTATATCTATTAATTTAAATATGACATTGAAAGCTCCATAATTCTTGAGCGGCTTACCGAAAAAATTAAATCAGACGGAAACTTTCAGCAATCCTCATAATAATGTTTTGGAAAAAATCCATTCAAAAATATTGGGGTGAGTGCGATTGGTAAAAAAATGCATTAAATGTTGATTCCGTAACTCTAAAACCACAAACCAAAATCAAATAAGACATCACAAGGGTGTTTAATCCTCCAACAATCTCCACAATAATATATAGTTCGGAGTAAATTACATGAAGAATAATAGATTTTTCTGCGATTTGTGAAAAAATACATTTATTCTAACGGCTAAAGTTTAGTAACTCTAGAATTACTCAAGCATCAATTAAAAGATCAAATAAGACCTTTCTATTGTTGACTAAAATATTGTCAGATAAACAGATAATTTAAGCGAATTTTTTGAGTTGTCAAACGAAGTTTGAACGGACGGACGAACGTACATTCGAATATGAACTATCATACGATCATATTTCAATTATTATACGATCATATAAGTCCAGAACGAGTACAAATAAACAATAAATATACGATATGTAGGCTCTGAAAAAGAGGCTGTCCATGATGTATCGATTCTCTTTACACTGGGCATCGGATTAAACATCCCTATTCTATCCGTTCGTGACTCTCTTTCAAACGGACCTTTGCAATTGTTTTATGCCGGCCAGAAGATCTCAGTATCCATGTTTTTATTCCTTATTTCCTAATTTTTACTGGTTAATATAAAATATATATCAGTTGTATATTTGAGTCTTGCACTATAATCATATAAAAGTGATTCTTTTTTTATAGTTTAAATACATTTACTAAAAAATTATAAAGGATGCCATTTTGTAATAAATATACAGTCTTTACTATTTTATCGTTATGTTGTACAATAAGCAGTTACTGTAGTTTACATTTCACATATTAAAACCTTTTAAAGTTTTGATCTTCTAAACTGGAGGATATGACCGGCGTTATCAGTTTCAAACGAGTGTACAGGATTAGAGAATCTAATATGTCCATCTTTAAATCATATGATAAATTATTATACCACTCAAATGTCAACCTAAATACAAATAATCCAAAAGAAAATTAATATTTGTGTTTACATTTCTATGACGTCTGTTTGTTATTCCTTTTATTTAAAGATAAAATAATTGTTGTAACGGAGAAATTAATGCAGTTTGGCTATGTATAATGGTTGCATTACAAAGCAAAACTTAACTTTGTCTATAACTTCATATAATTAATCATTTAATTGTAAGATGCTCGAAAAAGTCATGCGACATAGTATATTTGAATATCTCAACTGATCACATATTACTTCCATTTCCTTTACGAGTCATTGAAAAATATTTGTAAAAAAATCCAATTGCGTATAAATATTTTTTTTTTTTTCTTTACGTACACTGCTGTAAAGAAATCGACATTGCTAAGCCACAGACTGCTAAGAGAACACCAAAACAGATTGTGACGTCAACCGTTATTTGATTCGCCACAGATGTCAGAAGATGATTTTTGTTTGCTACATGTATATGAATATCGCTTTGGTTTATCTGTACGCCTTATTTGTACAGTAAAATAGTTATTTGCAGAGAGAAATACACGCAAGTTTTATTGGGTTTCTTTTCACTTTGATATGCCTCCTCAAAAGGATTGGCACTTGTCCATTTTGTTACATTTACTACATTCTTTAAAAAATAGTAACTATAATCCTTGATACTACACAAAGATTTAAAATATGAATGTAAGGAGATCTGCAGTTTATACCAACAAGACATCAACCTAAAAAGGCGAATATATCAAAAGTCATGCAGGTCATAATACAGTTTTCTATTAAAGCCAAATAACAACACAATATTTCAAGCTTTAAATTGGCATGAGTTAGGGATTTGGGACGTACATTTTAAGGCATTGTTAGGTGAAATCCATGGCAGCGACATAGCTTGTTTCGATCATTTCTACAGTCACTTCATTAACGAAAGCAAAGGTACAGGCGCCTCTTCACCCTCCCCCTCATTACAAGCACTTCAAAACAAACTAAAAGCGCACAACTTAATGCAAGACTATTATAATGGTCAAAATATTTTTAGAAACACTACAGGACCTGCCCGAAAATCTGCAAGTCTATGAACAAAGGTAATTTTTTACGTTACTTTGATAAAACAGTTTCTAGAGACTCATGTGGTCAATTTAACCAATTTAACTTCATATTGCTTTATCCAGTAGATAATAAAAGGAATATAGAAAGGAGCAATACTTACGATCTTCCTTGGTTAACTTGGCCAAATTATTCGTTATTCTAACTTAAAGGTCACTTAATATTTATGATGCTATAAAGAGCTTTAAAACCCAATAAAGTTCTTGATCATTAAGATAAAATGAAATAAATATTGGTTTCAATTTCTTATCTTTTTTCGTTTTATTGCTGTGAAAGTTTCCCAGGCTACAAAATCACTTTTATTATTATTTAACATACAAAAATATGAAATTATTATTTGAACCTAACACTTTCCTGTTAAATGACGTTAAAAGGGCAACATAAGGTTTTCAAATAAGTATTAAACAGTTTGTCCTGCTAAATATAGTCCCGAGTCTACAAAATAAAGATTAACTAAAAAGAAATAATCAAAGATCTTTCGTCAGCACCAAATATTATATAACGAAAATCAAGACAAAGACAAGACAAAAGACAATCCCTGACGAGTTTGCTGGCTTCGGACAGGAAAATGAAGCGGGGTTAGTTTATTTTTAATATCTACAACCCTTCAATCTTTCCATCTTGATCATTTGACTATCAAGGTACACGAACTTCTAAAGCGATAGTATGGATAACCAACTGTAAAATGGGAAGCATTATGTAATGAGGAGCCACAGGAACAACAACATTACGGAAATGACAACAAGCTTTAGAAAAATATATGTGTTCTGTTCATTATAAATTTTGGTATAACAATGCGGATTTTCAATTTTAATATATTCAAAGGAAAAATGTTTGATTTGGACAAAAATGAGTTTATGTTGTTACATTTTTTATTGAGAAAATTCCGGAAAGATTACAAAGAGTATATCACCTACATATCTGCTTTTGGGAAATGTCTATCAAGTGATTTGTTGTTTGGTCTCTGAAGTTTTAATATTTATTCTGTTTTCTTGAAATGTTTTCTGATCTACTGATATTACCTATTCTGTTACTTATCATATACCATGTATTTATAAAAGAGAGGCGAAAGGTATAGAAAAGGGATATTAAAACTTACAAATCGACAATAAACTGAAAATGCCATAACTAAAAAAGACAGAGACAAACAGTAGTTGTCGTTTGTTTATGTAATATATACGTGTTTCTCGTTTCTCGTTTTGTTTATATAGATTAGACCGTTGGTTTTCCCGTTTGAATGGTTTTACACTAGTAATTTTGGGGCCCTTTATAACTTGTTGTTCGGTGTGAGCCAAGGCTCCGTGTTGAAGGCCGTACTTTAACCTATAATGGTTTAATTTTTATTAATATATTTTTTTACATTTTTCAGTATTAAAACTCTTAAGATATCGTGACGTATTTCTACATTATAGGATTCATAAAGGACGGTATTGCCATGAAGGATTTAAATTGACCTCTCAACTTCTATTTTATAATATCGTATGCAAAACCCAATAGTTATAATCTTAGTTATGCAAATTTAGATAAACTAGGCGCCTTTTCTCTCTGATGTTCATTTGAACTACATGTAGTTCGACCGTCTCATAAGTGTTATATATTACAGGATTCTATCCAGATCGCCTGTAATTTATATTGCAAAAACTGTTTCCTTCTGAAAAACATTAGCCACACCCTTTGATCAAAATGTATAATTTTATATATAAATGTAGGGTTCAGACATTCTAGCTTAAAGAACATGATTGTCCTTGCATTTTACTAATGTCGCTAGAAACAAAAAAAAGGTTTTAAAATTAAAGTAAGAGTGCACAGTCATGACGTCGTAAATGACATCATTGGTGTTCTTATACATCAAAACTTGTTGATTGTTTTACATATTTTGTAAATAGATATTCACTATTATAATTGAATATAAATTTCACAGAATTACTTGTCCAAAATTGAGTGTTTCTGTTAAATTAATCAAAAAGTGTTGGTTTTTTTTTTTTTTGGTTTTTTTTGTTAATTTTTTTAATATATTTGACTAAATTTCTTCTGTTATTATTTAGATTTCATTGTTCTATTTGTCTTTAGGTTGAAATTCTTTTGCACTTTTCTCCAAATTGATAAAATTGTATTTCAATTGCTTTTTTTAGGGGAATGTCATCGATGGTCTCTTCAAAATACGTAATTGGTTCTATAAGTAAACATTCACTTACATGTACGACTTATCTCCCTTCGAAAGAGGCAAACCTATTTGTTTGAAATCTGCAAGTCTTTCAAATCTATCGAGTACGAATATTCCTTTGTTCCTCTAGATAAATGTATTTATTCAATTAAGGCTAGCTGTTATGTCTCAACTTCCAACTTGTTATGCTTGGTAGGGGCGACAAGTCAGTTTTTCCGGTCAAGAACCAGTACTGGTTAAAGGGAAAAAATACTTAAAGGGAAAAGACTGTAGGATTTCTTGGCCTTTTTTATGCCCCATTTATGGGCATTATGGTTTCTAGTCTGTGCGTCCGTTCGTCCGTTCGTCTGTCCTGCTTCGTGTTAAAACGTTAGGTTAAAGTTAGCTCGAGGCAGTTAAGATAAAGTTGAAGTCAAATCAACTTCAAACTTAGTACACATTTTCCCTATGATATGATCTTTCCAATTTTAATGCCAAATAAGAATTTTTACACCATTTTACGGTCCACTGAACATAGAAAATGATAGTACGAATGGGGGGGGGGGCATCTGCGTACTATGGACACATTTATGTTTTTTTATTACTGAGCGTAATAATGTAACTGAAAAGGGTTATTGAATAGTTTGGACTCGAAGTCTGATAAAAAAAGAATTACATTACTAATTAAGCAATGACTTTTTATACCCATATGGGAACATTCAAAAATTGTTATTGCCAAAATTAAACTCGGTTTTCAGAGAAAGCTCTAAAATTACGATGTTGTTGTAACATGTCTTACATTATTGTTTTGTGGAACACAATTGTAATCATAGTTGATATACTACATAGTTACATGGTAATTCATTTTACTATTTTGTATGTATTATGAACAAGCATGTGTAGAACATAAAATATAAGAGTATGTACTTGCTTTCGTGCATTTACATGTATTCACAACCAAATACATTATTGGTTTACCAACATGTAAACATTTGATATCTTATGTTTATCCTTTGTTAATCCCTAAGTGAAGATAATTTGGAGCACTCGACTTTGTTTGTTTTAAAATTTGCCTAATGGATAGATTGTGACAAACCAAATTTAAGAATAATTTTAAAGTTATATCTAAATGTATTATATGAATTAATTGAAATTATATAACTGTAACACATTAATTGCAACACCGTTTCTGCTGTGGAGGTTTCATCACTGGTACTGTTCTTTTTATTTACCAATATTCTTTAAGAAATATAAATGAACTATTTGTAGTTATTTTTCAAAAAACGGAAGTTTAATAATAAATAAGATGATGATACGAAATAGTAAAAGTGACCCAATCATTGAATGTTCAAGCAGATTGAATTTAACTAATTCATTACTAAACAAGGTAGAACAATTTGAAGATTGTTTAACCAAACTTGTAAACAAATTATAAAATTACCTGTTAGAAGGAAGAATAAAACGTCCATTTATATTCGCCATTATAATGTACCAAATGCACGTAGGTAGCCATTAAACCAAATAGTATTGTTACCTCGCCAACGTAAAGTTATCTCTAAACAACTTTCACACAAAAATTACATATCCCTATCTTTCCTTTTATTTACATAAAGGTAAGTAAACAATACTTATGTTATCGAGATCACCATAAAACACTTCAATTTCAATGAACCTAGGGTTAAGAATCGCAATTAAAGGTTTGGGATGCGAATGTTGAAATTACAAGATAGTTAGACCCGATTAATGGTATTTATACAACTGTATTAATACATGTACAGTACATGTATTAGAATACATATTCATGCCAATTTGTTGGCTGTATTCTTTTAGCCTTAATTTTTACGAGTTGTCTGTTTTTGAGGTCACTGATATGAACGAGAAGCCACTGCTTATCTTCCAAAATATTTAGTAATATATTCCATATATACTCATAATACTGTAAAAGTTCATAGTATTCGATGTACGAGCTTCCGTTATTTAGAGTACTTTGTATAATATGTCAATATCAAAAGATGTTTATTTTTGAAGAAATTGAGAACATTATAGATAGGCATTGACTTAAACGTGTCACTTATCAAAACTATTTTAAACAAAATTTTAAAAAAATGTAAATAAACGGTCACGTTTCGAGTATCATATTCGTTCAATGTACAGCCCAATTATGTGTTTTACATCTGTCAAATATTTCTCATTTTGATACAAAACAAATCGTGTTTTTTAAACAATTTGAAATATGATCTGTTGGCGTATATATTTAAATATGTTGATGGTGGTCGCACATAATGACCCAGTCTTCCAACGGTGGGACAAAATCTATGCTTTACATAATTGAAATGACGATTGAAACTTGACCATCACAAATGAATGTGCAGGTAACAAGTTAGGAACTTCACCAGTGCTATGTTTTATAATTTCTTGGTGAGTTCTTTTGGGTCTCTGTTTGTTTAACATTGTGTCCCAAATTAAAGCTTTAAATTTGATAAACGCCTGTCTATTTTTGAAGACTATATGATGCCCCCTTGAAGTATACTGGTTGTTTTTGTTGTTTGAATTGCAGTCGCAATGAGGTAAACACCAACGTCTTATTTTTTCGTCTGGGAAATCCAATATTAAGGAAGCTCAAACACCGTTGAAGTCAAGAGTTCACAGAATTTAGCGTTATAGTTTAGTTTTTACACGCTTTGTTTGTTTTTACACTGCATGACAAATATTTACTTTGTAATGATAAAAGATGAAACAGCTCTATATCTATATACAAATTATAGAGTTGTGTGGGGTAGGTGGGAGGAACCCCTTGTTCCATTAAAAATCAATTAAGTTAAATGAGAAAAATTATGATATTATTGTGAAGCCATTTTTTTAACAGTAACGATTACTTACATGTGTTACACTGTAACTCCGTTTACATTTCACTCCATTAAAAATAAACTTGTCGATATAACTTATTCCACACCTGGAAGGTTTCGATCTGGTTAAATATATATATTTACGTTTTCTATTTTATTTATGCATTGTGACAGGGAAATGCTCCAGTGATTTAAATATCTGATTACTTTTTTTATGGACACAAAGAGAGTCCAGTTACCCATATTTCAAGCATTAAATTCGTGAACTTGTGTTTTTTTCTTAATAAAAAAGGAACAGTAGCGTTTTGATGGAAATTTTAGAAACAATGCACTACAGTGAAGCATATTACAGTACTTTAAACAAGTTTTAATAAAAAATGTTTATGACTGATTTTTATTCTAATTTGTTATGAAAAAAAAATAGTAATATGTAATCTTTTATTAAAATGTTCCTTCCAATGTACAGTTTCGGAGTCGAAGAAAAAAACATCGCTGAAAAAATGCTCATTGCACAAGGAAGCATTCTTCGCTTATTTGTGACTCTTGAAAACATGTACTGTAGGTAAAAAATGAAACCCCATTTTCTGGTCGCCTGTCCTAAGACTGCATTCAATTTAAACATACTTTTATAATAACGATCTTCATGATAATAAGAATTTCAACTTTGCTTGTAATTGCACTCCAACTTAGTTTTTTTTTTTTAATTAATTATGAAATGTTTGGAGATTAAATTAGCTTTTTAGAATAGCAATTAAATAGATTACACATATCAAAAAATTTTCACTTGCTGCTTTCTTTACAGACATATTTCTTTGAAGAATGTATTTATTGCATTTAAGAATGTATGTGTTTCACAAAAAGTATCCAGTGGGGTTAAACAATATAGAAGACTGAACTTACTCATGCTGGATTGCTGCTCGAGATTCATAAATATGGAGCAACATCCGGTCGGTATTGGAAGTGTTAGCCATGTGTGTTAGTGGAATGCAGCACTTTGTTGCAAAAGTTCTTTTATAGAAAATGGTTCGTAGATTAACCTTTAAAACGCAAATCTTTCTGTTCCATTTAATATACCCTCATTTTTGCATGACTAACAAATATTCATCTCCTATAATCCTTGTCTAACAGATATTCATCTCCTTTAGTTCTTGTCTAACAAATATTCATCTCCTATAGTCCTTGTCGAACCTTGTTTGTAGAGTCTACCCATAAGATTTATTTTTATTTGTACTTGTCTTCAATAATCATGAAAAATATGTGTAACTGGACGTTGTAGTTATTAAATTTTGCATTACAAGGGAATCCAGGCCTAGGTGAATAATAATTCTTCTTTTTTTTTCACTCTCATGGAAAATGTATTCTTTTTTAGATTTTCAATGATTTAAATACAGAATAAAATATATGTAAAAAAACTATGAACTTAACAGAAGAAACCATTCCTGACAGTATTCATTTATTGTTAATGTAATGTTGAAACATGATAAAACAATGGATGAGCGCCACACACTTCGATAATGTACGCTAACGTTGTACATAGTTGTTTTTTTTTTGTCCAAAATGTTTCAATAACCTTTTGGTCCTTAAATCAGTTATTTACTTAAAAACTTGTTAGAAAAGGTGATTTAAGATTTGTACATAGTGTCACGTAAGCATATTTTATTTATTTCTTGCTCTTTTTTTGATTTTACGCCGATAAGGAATATTTAATCTCCGAACGGAACACCGACACAGCTGACATTTTATGCATATATCAACATAGTTACGATCATCGTAAAACTGTTTGTGTTTTGTAACAATAAATTTGGTCCGGTAGTAAAATTTGTCTGCCAGAATTTTTCACCAAGTTTATCAAGTCCCGCCTATGATTTTACTAGGAATGTAAGTCTTAGGACAAATTTTCCTAGGAAAATAAATCCATAGCAAGTAAAATATGTCTGACACTAATTTCCCTAGGAAAAATTGTCATAGTCTAGTGGTTTTTATGAAATTATAAAAATTATTGAAAATGAAAAATAAAACATATTTTCTTAGATAATCAAAAGTTTCATTATTTTTATCCTACTTAAACAACGAACATGGATTCTTCAATTGAAAAGCTATAAAACATAAAGTTTGTAATAGTTTATTTATACTGCATCGTACCTTCTGCTTTAACTGAAATGATTGGTTCATGAAAAAAGTAGAGTATGATTATTTGATAAAATAAAAATATCAATTCAGGTACAGGATTTTGTAAAAAGTTTTTCATGTTCGCCAACTCACCAACCTTAAGGAAATAATTACTGTTCGCCAAGTTCGTCAACCTAAACGAAATCACAAAAACAAATGCTGTATTTCCATCTTCGTTCTGCGGTTGAGGCTTACAACTTAAAACAAATACATTTATTCACATTTATACTTTTGAAGTTGTCTCCCCTTTAATGGCCAAGTTGAAGAGAAATTAGACCGATTGTGTAGTACTGCTAGTCTTCTTTCCACTTAATACACTATTTAAAGAAAAACACAACTCCATTTAAACTTATCTTGTTGACTAGCTCGAGTACTGCATACTCAAATAAGACAAAATTGAAATGATCAATACAAACATATTATACACTATACAATGTAATTACAATAACACAATTGTTCAATAAAAATAAACTCATGTTAACCTTTTGTATTTGAATAACTGAATGTTTTGTGGCCGATCAGGAAAAAAAATATTTAGGAAACCTGTGTCCTTTTGTCAATTCCAACGAAACTCTAATAACATTAACGGTACCAATGTTCCTGCACCAGATGCGTATTTCGACAATACATGATGTCTCTTCACTGATGCTCGTGGCCAAAATATTTGAAATCCAAAGCTTATATAAAAGATGAAGAGCTACAATAAAAAAGGTCCAAAAAGTATAGCCAAATCCGTGAAAGGAATCTAAGCTTTGCATGGGGGAGATCAATCCTTAATTTATACTTATTTCGAACATTTTGTAACAGCACATTTAAATAACACAAGAAAATCCGTATTTTCATGCAGTACCGCCAACGTGGTGGACCACACTAGTCAAATAAGAAAAAAAGAATTTTGTTGTTAATTTTGATACAGAAAAGAAATCTAGTCATTAGGACTCAAGGGCTATAAAATATTTGTTACAAAAGTCGAAATACGATTACGTTTGTATATATATAGCCAGTCCGCCTTCATAAAATTCAATATGTTTATCAAAATACATAATTATACGCATCTTTTTTCCTTAAAAATCCTTAAAAAATACGATGTTCACAGTACGAAGTACAGGCTAGAATTAACTTTTTAAAACCGTCGCTTTACAACCTAATTGTTTTGGCGCCAAAAATTCCTCCGCCTACACTTACTTGTATTACACATGCATAAAAAGACAATTAATTCCGGGCAATCCCGTTATACTTATGTGCTTCGGGAATTTTGCATTTTACAATACAAGATGACATAACTTTGTTCTATATGATAATACGCTTAAAACTAAGTAGCACAACGCTAGTATATTAGAAAGAAGATAAAAAGGACAGCCTGGTCAAATATAGTGTTAATCAAACTGAATTAGAAAACTTGCATTTTTTTCATCGGGAGCAATAAGTAAAAAGTCGATAGTATGGGGAAATGAAATGACACAGAAATAAATAGATAGAAAACATTCGGGCTTTTCCCCCAAACATGAAAGCCTCAACATACTTTTTAAGACAATAGTTATATGCCTATAACGACAGATATATGTAGTGACAACTACATTAAACCTAATGTACTAAACAACAACCAGTCACAATATATATAAACAGGGGTCAAACTTGGTTCAACATGAACAGTATATATGTACTAGTAGTTTCCATTACATTTGCTAGAACTTTTGCAATGCAAATCAATGGGGACTGAGAATCGAAGCCCCCAGATATCGGGATGTTGATTTTCTATAAAAAGAATAAAATGTCTCTTTTTTAAAAAGGAGTTTGTATAAAAATATTTGTCCTCGAACTTTAAAGGGCGCAATGAGTTATTAAATACCGGGCTGAAGTACGTTCACTATTCACTTTTCACTTTTCACTATTCAAAATTCATGAATAGTGAACTGTGTTTTTTTGCACTATTCACTATTCAAGTTTGTGAAATTGAATAACTTTAAAATTTAATCCTGCTATCTATGATGAGTTTATTTAATATTTTCTGGTATAAAAGATGATGTGTTATGATTGCTAATGATACAAATCTCCGCAAAAGACTAAATGACACAAAAATTAATAACTATAGGTGATTGTACGGCCTTCAACTATAAGCAAAGCTGATACTGCATATATAGCTAAAGTCGCCGAATACTAATTAATGTTCCAAACAAATGAAGTAAACTAATTAAGTTTGTAACACATCAAAAAAACGACAACCACTGAATTACAGGCTCCTGACTTGGGACAGACACATACATCCAGAATGTGGCAGAGTAAAACATGTTAGCGGGATCCCAACCCTCCCCAAGCATGGGACAATGGCGAAACAGTACAACATAAGAACAAACTATAAAATCGGTTATGAAAGGCTTAACTCATCGGATGAATACAAAGTGAAATACATACAACAAAAACATAGATTGAACGTGGTCGGGTATACTTGTACATCCCAAAAACAAAAAGACAATACGTACAGATCTGAGACTTAATCTGAATTGGTAACCTTTTAAAATAAGTCTATTCAAAGAATCGATAAGTTGGTCTGTTTTGTAATATTTTTTTAGAATTCGATTCATGAATTCAAATTCTATCAGCTTAAAATTTTGAGGGCTAACATTATGAAAGTAATGAGGTATGCAGAGACATGATGTATTGGAGCCCTGTCCCTTTTATCTAACTTTTTTTTAATTTTTGACGTAAAAATTGCACCTGATCATTATCAATTGTATCTAAAATCCACTTCGGTCAAAGGTGCATATATTTTATGGTAATATTCTTTACAAAGCACAAACATGTCAGTATTCACCTCAAATGCTAACAACACCTTTAAACAGACTTATTAGGAAGGGATATAGTTACGATACTGTTCATGTCAGGTCTTCAAAGATTGCATATTTTGCTTAAATATTAATTCACTTATGGGGTCTTTGCATCGGAATTAAACACAATTATTCTAAAAACAGTTGTTGACATGACACGGGTTATGTTCTTCTCATATATTCTATTATGATATAATAATTAACCCATAACCGGAAGGATTGTGCTTGATATTCATATGATGAAAACATAATCTTTCAATCAGTTTAATTAAGGTCTTCAGCTGGCATGTCAGTAACTGCTAGTAATTCTATGTTAATTTAAATATTTTTGTCATTTTGTTTAGTTTCTTTTGTTACCTATTCTGACATCGACTTGGACTTATCTGAGTTTTACTGTGTATATTGTTGTGTGTGTGTGTGTTTTCTACATTGGCTAGAGGTATAGGGGAAGGTTTGTGATATCAAAAAACATGTTAAACCTCGTTGCATTTTTTGCGCCTGTCCCAAGTCAGGAGCCTCTGGCATTTTTTTTGTCTTCATGGTTTTTAATTTTAGTTTCTTGTGTATAATTTGGAGTTTAGTATGACTTCCATTATCACTGAACTAGTATATATATATTTGTTTAGAGGCCAGCTGAAAGACTTCTCCGGGATCGGGAGATTCACGTTGCATTGAAGACCCATTGGTGGCCTTCGGCTGCTGTCTGCTCTACGGTCGGGTTGTTGTCTCTTTGACACATTCCCCATTTCCATTCCCAATTTTATAATACATTTTTTGCATATCTACAAGCTTACGGTACAATTGTCGCACTTAAGTTGTTACATATATCGAGGGATTGGCGTTTAACTTTTATTCATCAAGCATTAAAGTCAGCATTCGTTTCCGCCAGCATTACAAATTCAGGATGTTCACACTAAATGAAATTCAGCGGCTGAACGGTACACCTTGTGATAGGGGAGGGCAAACTAATTATTATGTCTCAAAGTGCCAATAATTCTTTTCTGAACCTTATTTTCCAATATGATATAGTCACAGTTTTACATATTTAAGCATAAAATAACCATAGAAAAATATGAAAACTATGAAAAATAATACATCAGGTAAGTTTCGTATAAGATACTAGCTAGGGGTGTTTTTCTAAAAAATCAAATAATAGCACTAACAAATAGGAGATCTGTGTTATGGAGCGTCAAAATACCGAATAATTGCAGGTGTATCCTATACGCCATAGGAAAGCTAATAAAATGAGAAACAAAAGATATATAGTGCACAGATGCGGTTTCAGGGAAAATGAGCTCCCGAATGTCAAAAACGGCCGATTTTAAGAAAAAAAAGGTTCCCAAAGGACGCTACGATCTAATTTGGACCCTTGAATCCCCTAATTACAGGTATATCCTATACACCATAGGAAAGCTAATAAAATAAGGAACATAAGCTATATAGTGAGTATAGTGCACAGATGCGGTTTAAGCGATAAGGAGCGCCCGAATGTCAAAAACGGCCTCTTTTGAAGAAAAAAAGCTTCCCCAAGAACGCTACGATCGAATTTTGGGTCCCTTGAATCCCCTAATCACAGGTATATCATATACACCATAGGAAAGCTAATAAAATGAGGAACAAAAGCTATATAGTGAATATAGTGCACAGATGCGGTTTAAGGGATAAGGAGCGCCTGAATGTCAAAAACGGCCGATTTGAAGAAAAAAAAGCTTCCCCAAGGAAGCTACGATCGAATTTTGGACCTTTGAATCCCAAATTACAGGTATATCCTATACACCATAGGAAAGCTAATAAAAGGAGAAACAAAAGCTATATAGTAAATATAGTGCACAGATGCGGTTTAAGGGGAAAGGAGCACCCGTATGTCAAAAACGGCCGACTTGAAGAAAAAAAGCTTACCCAAGAACGCTACGATCGAATTTTGGACCCTTGAATCCCCTAATTACAGGTATATCCTTTAAACCAGAGAAAAGCTAATGAAATGAGAAACAAAAGCTATATAGTGAATATAGTGCACAGATACGGTTTAAGGGATAAGGAGCGCCCGAATGTCAAAAAAGGCCGCTTTAAAAAAAAAGCTTCCCCAAGGACGCTACGATCGAATTTTGGACCATTAAATCCCCTAATTACAGGTATATCATATACACCATAGAAAAGCTAATAAAATGAGGAACAAAAACTGTGTAGTGAATATAGTGCACATATGCGGTTTAAGGGAAAAGAAGTGCCAGAATGTCAAAAACGGCCGATTTGAAGAAAAAAAAGGTTCCCAAAGGACGCTACGATCTAATTTTGGACCCTTGAATCCCCTAATTACAGGTAAATCCTACACACTACAGGCAAGCCAATAAAATGAGGCACAAAAGCTATATAGTGAATATAGTGCACAGATGCGGTTTAAGGGATAAGGAGCGCCCGAATGTCAAAAACGGCCTCTTTGAAGAAAAAAAGCTTCCCCAAGAACGCTACGATCGAATTTTGGACCCTTGAATCCCCTAATTACAGGTATATCATATACACCATAGGCAAGCCAATAAAATGAGACACAAAAGCTATATAGTGAATATAGTGCACAGATGCGGTTTAAGGGATAAGGAGCGCCCGAATGTCAAAAACGGCCTCTTTGAAGAAAAAAAGCTTCCCCAAGAACGCTACGATCGAATTTTGGACCCTTGAATCCCCTAATTACAGGTATATCATATACACCATGGGAAAGCTAATAAAATGTGGAACAAAAGCTATATAGTGAATATAGTGCACAGATGCGGTTTAAGGGGAAAGGAGCACCCGTATGTCAAAAACGGCCGATTTGAAGAAAAAAAGCTTCCCCAAGAACGCTACGATCGAATTTCGGACCCTTGAATCCCCTAATTACAGGTATATCATATACACCATGGGAAAGCTAATAAAATGTGGAACAAAAGCTATATAGTGAATATAGTGCACAGATGCGGTTTAAGGGGAAAGGAGCACCCGTATGTCAAAAACGGCCGATTTGAAGAAAAAAAGCTTCCCCAAGAACGCTACGATCGAATTTTGGACCATTGAATCCCCTAATTACAGGTATATCCTTTACACCATAGGAAAGCTAATAAAATAAAGAACATAAGCTATATAGTGAATATAGTGCACAGATGCGGTTGAAGGGATAAGGAGCACCCGAATGTCAAAAACGGCCTCTTTGAAGAAAAAAAGCTTCCCCAAGAACGCTACGATCGAATTTTGGACCATTGAATCCCCTAATTACAGGTATATCATATACACCTTAGGAAAGCTAATAAAATGAGGAACAAAAACATTATAGTGAATATAGTGCACATATGCGGTTTAAGGGAAAAGGAGCGCCCGAATATCAAAAACGGGCGATTTGAAGAAAAAAAAGGTTCCCAAAGGACACACTATATAGGATATACCTGTAATTAGGGGATTCAAGGGTTCAAAATGCGATCGTAACGTTCTAGGGGACGCATTTTGTCTTCAAATCGGCCGTTTTTGGTATTCGGGCGCTCCAATACCCCTTAAATCGGATCTGTGCACTATATTCACTATATAGGTTTTGTTCCCCCTTCTATTACCTTTCTTAGGATATATAGGATATACCTGTAATTAGGGGATTCAAGGGTTCAAAATGCGATCGTAACGTTCTAGGGGACGCATTTTGTCTTCAAATCGGCCGTTTTTGGTATTCGGGCGCTCCAATACCCCTTAAATCGGATCTGTGCACTATATTCACTATATAGGTTTTGTTCCCCCTTCTATTACCTTTCTTAGGATATATAGGATATACCTGTAATTAGGGGATTCAAGGGTTCAAAATGCGATCGTAACGTTCTAGGGGACGCATTTTGTCTTCAAATCGGCCGTTTTTGGTATTCGGGCGCTCCAATACCCCTTAAATCGGATCTGTGCACTATATTCACTATATAGGTTTTGTTCCCCCTTCTATTACCTTTCTTAGAATATATAGGATATACCTGTAATTAGGGGATTCAAGGGTTCAAAATGCGATCGTAACGTTCTAGGGGACGCATTTTGTCTTCAAATCGGCCGTTTTTGGTATTCGGGCGCTCCAATACCCCTTAAATCGGATCTGTGCACTATATTCACTATATAGGTTTTGTTCCCCCTTCTATTACCTTTCTTAGGATATATAGGATATACCTGTAATTAGGGGATTCAAGGGTTCAAAATGCGATCGTAACGTTCTAGGGGACGCATTTTGTCTTCAAATCGGCCGTTTTTGGTATTCGGGCGCTCCAATACCCCTTAAATCGGATCTGTGCACTATATTCACTATATAGGTTTTGTTCCCCCTTCTATTACCTTTCTTATGATATATAGGATATACCTGTAATTAGGGGATTCAAGGGTTCAAAATGCGATCGTAACGTTCTAGGGGACGCATTTTGTCTTCAAATCGGCCGTTTTTGGTATTCGGGCGCTCCAATACCCCTTAAATCGGATCTGTGCACTATATTCACTATATAGGTTTTGTTCCCCCTTCTATTACCTTTCTTAGGATATTTAGGATATACCTGTAATTAGGGGATTCAAGGGTTCAAAATGCGATCGTAACGTTCTAGGGGACGCATTTTGTCTTCAAATCGGCCGTTTTTGGTATTCGGGCGCTCCAATACCCCTTAAATCGGATCTGTGCACTATATTCACTATATAGGTTTTGTTCCCCCTTCTATTACCTTTCTTAGGATATATAGGATATACCTGTAATTAGGGGATTCAAGGGTTCAAAATGCGATCGTAACGTTCTAGGGGACGCATTTTGTCTTCAAATCGGCCGTTTTTGGTATTCGGGCGCTCCAATACCCCTTAAATCGGATCTGTGCACTATATTCACTATATAGGTTTTGTTCCCCCTTCTATTACCTTTCTTAGGATATATAGGATATACCTGTAATTAGGGGATTCAAGGGTTCAAAATGCGATCGTAACGTTCTAGGGGACGCATTTTGTCTTCAAATCGGCCGTTTTTGGTATTCGGGCGCTCCAATACCCCTTAAATCGGATCTGTGCACTATATTCACTATATAGGTTTTGTTCCCCCTTCTATTACCTTTCTTAGGATATATAGGATATACCTGTAATTAGGGGATTCAAGGTTTCAAAATGCGATCGTAACGTTCTAGGGGACGCATTTTGTCTTCAAATCGGCCGTTTTTGGTATTCGGGCGCTCCAATACCCCTTAAATCGGATCTGTGCACTATATTCACTATATAGGTTTTGTTCCCCCTTCTATTACCTTTCTTAGGATATATAGGATATACCTGTAATTAGGGGATTCAAGGGTCTAAAATTCGATCGTAGCGTTCTTGGGGAAGCTTTTTTTTCTTCAAATTGGCCGTTTTTGACATTCGGGCGCTCCTTATCCCTTAAACTGCATCTGTGCACTATATTCACTATATAGCTTTTGTTCCTCATTTTATTTGCTTTCCTATGGTGTGTATGATATACCTCTAATTAGGGGATTCAATGGTCCAAAATTCGATCGTAGCGTTCTTGGGGAAGCTTTTTTTCTTCAAAGAGGCCGTTTTTGACATTCGGGCGCTCCTTTTCCCTTAAACCGCATCTGTGCACTATATTCACTATATAGCTTTTGTGTCTCATTTTATTGGCTTGCCTATGGTGTATATGATATACCTGTAATTAGGGGATTCAAGGGTCCAAAATTCGATCGTAGCGTTCTTGGGGAAGCTTTTTTTCTTCAAAGAGGCCGTTTTTGACATTCGGGCGCTCCTTATCCCTTAAACCGCATCTGTGCACTATATTCACTATATAGCTTTTGTGCCTCATTTTATTGGCTTGCCTGTAGTGTATAGGATTTACCTGTAATTAGGGGATTCAAGGGTCCAAAATTAGATCGTAGCGTCCTTTGGGAACCTTTTTTTTCTTCAAATCGGCCGTTTTTGACATTCTGGCACTCCTTTTCCCTTAAACCGCATATGTGCACTATATTCACTACACAGTTTTTGTTCCTCATTTTATTAGCTTTCCTATGGTGTATATGATATACCTGTAATTAGGGGATTTAATGGTCCAAAATTCGATCGTAGCGTCCTTGGGGAAGCTTTTTTTTTAAAGCGGCCTTTTTTGACATTCGGGCGCTCCTTATCCCTTAAACCGTATCTGTGCACTTTATTCACTATATAGCTTTTGTTTCTCATTTCATTAGCTTTTCTCTGGTTTAAAGGATATACCTGTAATTAGGGGATTCAAGGGTCCAAAATTCGATCGTAGCGTTCTTGGGTAAGCTTTTTTTCTTCAAGTCGGCCGTTTTTGACATACGGGTGCTCCTTTCCCCTTAAACCGCATCTGTGCACTATATTTACTATATAGCTTTTGTTTCTCATTTTATTAGCTTTCCTATGGTGTATAGGATATACCTGTAATTTGGGATTCAAGGGTCCAAAATTCGATCGTAGCTTCCTTGGGGAAGCTTTTTTTTCTTCAAATCGGCCGTTTTTGACATTCAGGCGCTCCATACCCTTAAACCGCATCTGTGCACTATATTCACTATATAGCTTTTGTTCCTCATTTTATTAGCTTTCCTATGGTGTATATGATATTCCTGTGATTAGGGGATTCAAGGGACCCAAAATTCGATCGTAGCGTTCTTGGGGAAGCTTTTTTTCTTCAAAAGAGGCCGTTTTTGACATTCGGGCGCTCCTTATCGCTTAAACCGCATCTGTGCACTATACTCACTATATAGCTTATGTTCCTTATTTTATTAGCTTTCCTTTGGTGTATAGGATATACCTGTAATTAGGGGATTCAAGGGTCCAAATTAGATCGTAGCGTCCTTTGGGAACCTTTTTTTTCTTAAAATCGGCCGTTTTTGACATTCGGGAGCTCATTTTCCCTGAAACCGCATCTGTGCACTATATATCTTTTGTTTCTCATTTTATTAGCTTTCCTATGGCGTATAGGATACACCTGCAATTATTCGGTATTTTGACGCTCCATAACACAGATCTCCTATTTGTTAGTGCTATTATTTGATTTTTTAGAAAAACACCCCTAGCTAGTATCTTATACGAAACTTACCTGATGTATTATTTTTTATAGTTTTCATATTTTTCTATGGTTATTTTATGCTTAAATATGTAAAACTGTGACTATATCATATTGGAAAATAAGGTTCAGAAAAGAATTATTGGCACTTTGAGACATAATAATTAGTTTGCCCTCCCCTATCACAAGGTGTACCGTTCAGCCGCTGAATTTCATTTAGTGTGAACATCCTGAATTTGTAATGCTGGCGGAAACGAATGCTGACTTTAATGCTTTATGAATAAAAGTTAAACGCCAATCCCTCGATATATGTAACAACTTAAGTGCGACAATTGTACCGTAAGCTTGTAGATATGCAAAAAATGTATTATAAAATTGGGAATGGAAATGGGGAATGTGTCAAAGAGACAACAACCCGACCGTAGAGCAGACAGCAGCCGAAGGCCACCAATGGGTCTTCAATGCAACGTGAATCTCCCGATCCCGGAGAAGTCTTTCAGCTGGCCTCTAAACAAATATATATATACTAGTTCAGTGATAATGGAAGTCATACTAAACTCCAAATTATACACAAGAAACTAAAACTAAAAACCATGAAGACAAAAAAAATGCCAGAGGCTCCTGACTTGGGACAGGCGCAAAAAATGCAACGAGGTTTAACATGTTTTTTGATATCACAAACCTTCCCCTATACCTCTAGCCAATGTAGAAAACACACACACACACAACAATATACACAGTAAAACTCAGATAAGTCCAAGTCGATGTCAGAATAGGTAACAAAAGAAACTAAACAAAATGACAAAAATATTTAAATTAACATAGAATTACTAGCAGTTACTGACATGCCAGCTGAAGACCTTAATTAAACTGATTGAAAGATTATGTTTTCATCATATGAATATCAAGCACAATCCTTCCGGTTATGGGTTAATTATTATATCATAATAGAATATATGAGAAGAACATAACCCGTGTCATGTCAACAACTGTTTTTAGAATAATTGTGTTTAATTCCGATGCAAAGACCCCATAAGTGAATTAATATTTAAGCAAAATATGCAATCTTTGAAGACCTGACATGAACAGTATCGTAACTATATCCCTTCCTAATAAGTCTGAATAAAGGTGTTGTTAGCATTTGAGGTGAATACTGACATGTTTGTGCTTTGTAAAGAATATAACCATAAAATATATGCACCTTTGACCGAAGTGGATTTTAGATACAATTGATAATGATCAGGTGCAATTTTTACGTCAAAAATTAAAAAAAAGTTAGATAAAAGGGACAGGGCTCCAATACATCATGTCTCTGCATACCTCATTACTTTCATAATGTTAGCCCTCAAAATTTTAAGCTGATAGAATTTGAATTCATGAATCGAATTCTAAAAAAATATTACAAAACAGACCAACTTATCGATTCTTTGAATAGACTTATTTTAAAAGGTTACCAATTCAGATTAAGTCTCAGATCTGTACTTATTGTCTTTTTGTTTTTGGGATGTACAAGTATACCCGACCACGTTCAATCTATGTTTTTGTTGTATGTATTTCACTTTGTATTCATCCGATGAGTTAAGCCTTTCATAACCGATTTTATAGTTTGTTCTTATGTTGTACTGTTTCGCCATTGTCCCATGCTTGGGGAGGGTTGGGATCCCGCTAACATGTTTTACTCTGCCACATTCTGGATGTATGTGTCTGTCCCCAGTCAGGAGCCTGTAATTCAGTGGTTGTCGTTTTTTTGATGTGTTACAAACTTAATTAGTTTACTTCATTTGTTTGGAACATTAATTAGTATTCGGCGACTTTAGCTATATATGCAGTATCAGCTTTGCTTATAGTTGAAGGCCGTACAATCACCTATAGTTATTAATTTTTGTGTCATTTAGTCTTTTGCGGAGATTTGTATCATTAGCAATCATAACACATCATCTTTTATACCAGAAAATATTAAATAAACTCATCATAGATAGCAGGATTAAATTTTAAAGTTATTCAATTTCACAAACTTGAATAGTGAATAGTGCAAAAAAACACAGTTCACTATTCATGAATTTTGAATAGTGAAAAGTGAAAAGTGAATAGTGAACGTACTTCAGCCCGGTTTATTAAATGATAATTTCTAAATGAATTAACCATATACATTTGTATATGTAAAATAAGATCGAAGTATTGCAAACTCAAGTTACAGTCACTGTTGGGGTTTTTTTTAAAGTCAAAACATTTAGTAAACATTTAATAGTACTACAAAAATCGAATTGGATGCACAATTAATGTTTCCTTTTATTCATTTTATTTAATGTAGTGTGAAAGTTCAATTTAAAAAAAAAAAAAAAAAATTTCTATTGTATTGACACATTAAACTTTTTACATACACAGTGCACGTGTAGTTTGTATAATGCAAACACATATAGCACTCAAGCGTTTGCCCTCAATTGTTGAACACACGTGCAGATGGACAAGCTGATCATTATTGCGACACGGCCTTTGATGGTTGATCTCAACAATATAAATGACAAAAAACTGAATTGAGCAAGTTGAATATCCTGGTGGGTTTTTTTTTAAATTCACTAGAATAGACTAAAAGGGTGCAAAGGGTCCGCTATTGCCTTGAACATGTCAATCCTATATATGGACCATCAATGCATTTGAATGGGGACATATAGTTGGAACCCCCCCCCCCTTTTTGGTCTGAGTTGCCAACCCCTCCCCCCCCAAACAAAAAAATGGCTCGATCAGCCCATGAATCCATATGAATCAATATTTAAACTTAATGATTCTAAGATAATCAAGAAATTTTAAATTCAGCTTTAGTTGTAGTTACTGTTGTAGATATATTTTATCATGTGAAAAAGGAATGTCAAGTTATGCAATGTAATGCATGAAGTTACACAAGTTTTTGCTTACTAGTAATTGATGCATTAAATTACAACTACATGCAATGCAAACATTGCTGTATGGCATATTGCATGCAATTATTTTGAAAATTAGCGTACTGAAATCGTGACACTGTCTCATCACGAGGCATATGATTTGACGTCTCTATTCTGATGTGGCTACGAAATTATATAAAACACTCGTCCTGAATATGCATGAACTATTTGACACTGGCCGTTAAGCATCTAACAATCAAACTATAAAACACATCGCCAAATGGACGCCCAACAATGGATTTATTTCCGTACGTAAGAAGACAAAGGAGACTTTATTGCCTTACTCCAGGCGCCCTTGAATAGAAATATTGCCAATATTGTTAACATGATCTGCACTGTTTGAACCCAAATTGAAAACAGAATGCTAAACACACAAAGCATTATAATTTAGTCAATAACGCATACATTAAAGCTTTCTTACAATTTGACGGAATGTACTTACGGCTTACGCACATTACGTCAGACTCGTTTTAGGGAGACTTTATAATTTTACTTTCTTCTTTAACAATTACATTTTTTATATATAATCTCAATCGAGGTTATTTATGGACTTGCATTGCGTTTCACTAAAATATATGCATCCAAGGATCATAACACTGCCTGAATTGTTTGAAATAATTCAAGAATTAGAAACCCCTAAAGATATATTTTGGGGCTTGTTTAAAAACCTTGGTAGAGATCCCTTATGAGTAATACCCCTTTTCGCTTTGTGATGAGACCATAGACTCGAGTTAGATGCAAATCTGATACGATTAAACGACTTTTTAAGGAGTCATTAATTTGTGTATAAACCTGACCAATTCACTCACAAACACATATATATGTGTGTTGGTGACTTGGTCTAGTCTATTCTACACCACATCTTTGGACATTAATGCGTTAATACGTAAAAATCTCTGTATTTGTAGATAAGGAATGGGATTTTCCCGCACTTTACCTCTTTCACAGATAAATTCTATTTGTGGCATTGAATCGTCCTGGCACATGAATGTCATGAATATATTCTATTGGTTATAACGCCTTAAAACATACTTCATGAAATTTGCTCTTTTTGAAATGAGATCTTATTTTCTTTCAAATATACTATGGATTCATTTATTTATTTTCGGTGATACCAATTTTCGTGGTTTGAGAAAACTTACATATTTATGGATATTTTTATTCTCAGGGTTTTGGAAAAGTCTACATTAATTCCATTAGAAAATTTGTAATTCCGATTGAACATTCAAATTCGTGGTTCAAATCCACAAACAATAGTATCCAACGAATATTAATGAATCCACAGTAAGTGTTTTGTGTTGATTGTTTATTTTGAAGATGAACGTGAAGTGGACATAGATATTGTTGATGTCGAGCAGGTGTGTTAACTAAATACTAATGCTGCCATCTTGTTTACATTGGTTACTAAAATATTTCTGTCATCGTCGCCTATCGAGAGGTACACCTCTGGAAGCCCTCTCGACCAATCATGTTAACGTTGTCATTAATATGCAAATCATATAAGATGGGGTTTTATTTTATTACGAGGAGACGTCAATGACCTATAACACCTTCGATCGACAAGATTATCACATGATACATTGTATGCAGACCAGTCGAATGTGTTAATAATCTTTATTTGTCATATAAGTAACATTAGACTTGTGACATAAACAAAAGTAACAACAACAATAAAATAACTGAGTTCAAAACACACATATCTATATATATACAAGTAAAACTAACTAAGAGTCCCCTGTCCTCAGCTCTAAAGACTGTTTTATAAAGGAACCTGGTTTTTTTCACTTGGTTTATATTAGAAGGATTTAGTAGGATTACTAGTTTTTGTGTATCAGATAGATTTGGAAACATAGGATTATCTATTGCCATGTCATTAAAAAGTTTTATACGTAAAACGTTATTAATTTGACAGTGGAGGAGAAAGTGGTTTTCATCTTCTAAGGTTTTACAAGTTGGACATGTTCTATTGTCTCGAGGTATTTTCAGATATCTGCCCTTTTCAATGAGCAAATTATGGTCACTAATTCTTAATGATGGAAAATTTCCTGTTTACCAGGATGTAAGTTTTAGGAAATATGACCTATGGTCAAACCAAAATATCCTTTTTATTGTTGTTAATAATAAAAGTAAGAAGATGTGATATGATTGTCAATGAGACAACTCTCCACAAGAGAGCAAACGACCCAGACATCAACAACTAAAGATCACAGTACAACCTTTTACAACGAGTTAAACCCAAACCTCATACTCAGCTATACAAGGCTTCTAATTGGCAAATGTAAAACAATTCAAACAATAAAACTAACGACCTGGTGTATTGGTTATTGCATACGATAGTTTCGTTGTTCAAAACTTATAATTGATGCAATTGTTTTGAAAGATACATTGTTTATCAACATATTTCAAGTAAAGCATTATTTATTGTTCATGTTTGCGTACTTCGCAAAAGAAATAACGATTTTTTTTAAATTTATTTGAAATAACTGGAAATTATTATGAAGACAACTTAACTCTGTGAAACTTAATTGAATCATTTAAAAAAATACACTTAACACAAATTATGCTGAAGAGTTGTTCAAAAAATATTTTGTCTGGTATTATATTGAAAAATTGAAGACATTCTGCCCACAACGGTTTCAGTTGAAAAGAAAAAAAATCAGTCCTTCGCTTCACTGTCTGAATAGATATAAGAAAGTATAAGTGTCAATGAGACAACTCTCCATCCAAGTCACAATTTATAAAAGAAAACAGTTATATGTCAAAGTATGATTCTCAATACGGAGCTTTGGCTCACATCGAACAGTAAGTTATAAAGGGTCCCCAAAATGACTAGTGTAAAACCATTTAAACGTGAAAACAAACGGTCTAATCTATATAGACAATGAGAAACGAGAAACACTTATGAACCACATCAACAAATGAACACTTTTGATCAGATTCGGAAGCATATTTGAAAGAAGTTAACTGAAATGAATAATTAAAACACTAATTGTTTCTCAGATTAAAAATTCATATATACGAATAAGATTGAAATCATATGTTTTCCTTCTAAGAAGTTCTTTTTCACCAGTTAATGATTTCGCTGACACCTACTTTTTGGTGGCAATAAGGTTGAATATCGATTTCATACAAAGTCTTTAATACAAAAACACATAGTATAAAAATAAAATCTAGAAAAACAATTTTAAAAAGTTCTTCAGCTGTCACTATCACCAATATGGCGTATGGTTTTCAACGTAAAGCTATGTCTGTTGGACTGTTTCCATCTAAAACGAAATAATGAATTTTAAATTTGTGTAAGTGCATTAATTGTAAACCCATATTTTAAAATGTATTTTCTTCTCTATGGCATAAAGAGGTTTAAAGAGATAAAGTACAGAACATAAACTAAATGTTCAGCACCGCAACATTCTTTGTATGCCTAATGGAGCCTGTAGTCTAGTAATTGTCGTTGGGGCATGTCCGTCCAATTTTTTTTTGTATTTTTTTTTTTTTTTGGTAAATTGCTTTGTTATGAATAAGGCTGTTAGCTTTCTCATTTCAATTATTTCATATTTTTTCATGTCAGGATCTTTTATACATATAGCTGACTATACAGCGCGGTTTTTTCTCATTGTTGAAAACCGTATGACTGCTTATTATGGCTTAAATCCACTTTATTTGAACTTATGTGAATAATTGTCTGATCGGCAAAATACCACACCTCTTTTTGTTATAAGTTATAATTTTCAACGCGTTCTTTCTGTTGTGGTCAGCATATTGATAAAGACCCGTTACATTCATTGAAAGACTGACTAGAGAAATAATGTTATCAACAACTTACCACCAACTACAATGACGATTAGGTGAAAACATTTTGTCTACCCTCGACGAAATGATTTTCTGCCTCCTCCTCGTTTACCTCCAAATCGTTTTCCGCTTCCGAACTGTTTTCCACCTCTGAACTGTTTCCCGCCTCCAAACCGTCTTCCGCTTCCGAAATTTTTCCCACCTCCAAACTGTCGTCTGCCTCCGAACTGTTTTCCGCCTCCAAACCGGTTTCCACTTCCAAACTGGTTTCCGCCTCCAAGCTGTTTTCCACCTATGACTGTCTTTATGTTTCCAAACTGCCTTCCTCCTCCTCGTATTATATCTCTCCCTGAATCAATCACAGTAATAACAGTGTCTTTTTTACCTCCACCGCCGCCTCCTCCTCCTCCCCCTCCTCCTCCTCCGCCTCCACCGCCACCTCCGCCGCCACCACCACCTCCTCCCCCGCCTCCACCACCACCACCACCTCCTCCGCCGCCGCCGCCACCGCCGCAAATAATAAGTTCAACCAGAACGGTCAATACCAGTAGAGTGATAATTTGTTTTGTCATGGTGAGCTGCAATGAATAAGTGTAAAAAATGAAAAATAGGAAATTACAGAATAAAAAGTGTATTTCAATGATATTATTTGCTTCAATATTTCAATATCTATTGACTGATCTTGTAATATCAGTACAAGTTTAACATTACATATAAAATTGTATCGATTGATTAGCATGTTTTATTCCTGTGATTTTAAATTAATATTTGTATATCAATTCTAAAATTGTCAATGTCCAAATCTTTATAATATGTACCCCCTCTTTATGGTTTATTTGTTTCATTTAAAAGTTTTTTTCTTATTTTCATATATTTTTCACAATTTGGCGAAAAAGCTCACTCTGTGCAATGACATCATTCGTTACATTCGCCATTACAAGCAAATGGAATGTTATAATAGAAATGTGTCATGCAGAATATTCTATGGTTTGAACTTGTATCCGAACCTCAAAATATTAATATTAAGTGTTAATGAATGTATATCATTTAATTATTCTCATTTTTTGCTTGCCTATACATGTTTTAGTATCAACAAACATTTTATGTGAATTGTTTTTAAATTTCTGAAAAAGCACATATTTGGGTGATATCTTTCAATAACTAGATAATTTTCCTTCTCAGAAAAAAAACATACCCTACTTTTGAAGCTATTGGTCGGTAAGTAAATGTGTTTTTCCCTCAAAATATGAATAGTATTTTGGACAATGCTAAAAGTAACGAAATGCTGGAACCGACGTCTTTATTTCAACAAAAAAACACGGGAAATTATATAAAAAAAATCAAATCAAATCAAACGATACATTCCCTACATGTATCAATCAAGAATGCACAACTTATCCTATCAATACAATGATGTCCTTTTAATATATGTTCAAAAAGGCAGCAACTTTTGATGAACATCAATTTAACTCTATACGTTACCATGCAATTTTGGACGGTATATAAGATGCGTTTGGCTCATATTGTGACACGTGTTTAATGCTGATCGACACAATAAATACACATATAAAACATGTAAGCATTGAATTAAAAAATAAATGCCTAATTATATATTTTAACAAGAACAATCTTTTTTACATAATTGAATAGGAATGTTCCTAGTTTGTTATCGTTTACGAATCCACTTCTTATGAATTCTCTTATATAGAATAAATGCATATGCAAACATCTCTAACTTTATATTCTTACCTGAACGGTTTCGTCTTTATTCAAGTGTACCTGGCTTTGACTTGAGTTTTGTTTTTATAGTATCCTAACTTCCCTGTTTTGATTTTTAGGGAATTATTTGTTATTTTCGTTTTATACCTTTTACTTATATATATATATTCATATATTAAGAACATACTAGTTTATTATACTATATTTATCTCGATATGTCATAGCTTAATGTTCATAGGGCTACGGACAATTAGGGTCAATGTAAAAACCACTCTGTTTATTTATTGTTTGTTTTAATAAAATCCCCGAAATAAGAATCTGACGTAGGCCATACCTTCAGCCTGCACGTACACCATCTTGACCATAAAGACCTTTTCTTAGATTTGGTGTATTTTTATGTTTTTACAGAGAATGGGTGTTAACATTTAATGTTCATAATACAGTACCAATTTACAACATTTACATAGGAACAGGTATATTGACAAAAATGTTTCGGACAAAAATACCCCAAGCAACCACCCCCTTTCCCCGACTAGATTCTGTGTGGATATTGAATAAATGACAGGGAATTCAACACTATCGTAAAAGTAATTACTAGAATATCTATTTTGTAATGATATAGTCAGTTGTAATCCGTTTAATCTTGTTTGTTGTTATACATTGTGTTAATATTTGTAAATATAACAAGTCTAAAAGGACACAACATCATAATAAAAAAAAAAAAATACAATGAACAAAAGGAATATTAAATATTTAGATAACTGATATCCTTCATCAGTATATATGATTCCGATGTAGAATGAATCATATCAGATTATAAAACTAAAGCAACCATAATCAAATTGAAAAAAAAAGAAAACAATCCATAAAATACTACAACCAAACAACGTATTCATCGAAAGAAACCTCACTATGACCACGCATAAACTCGGGTTTTGCTTTCACATATCGTTTTCATGGGCTATACTAATAAATTCAAGTTCACCACTTGATGTGACAAATAAGAAGCATATAGACAGCATGAACATTCTGCTCTCATCAAATCTTCATTAGAAAAATCACATTAGGTAATCAGTTTAAAGTAAGTTCAAGGTAAAATCATTTGACGCGACTGTCATACAAAGTTTAATCTACTATTTTCTACATAAGAAAATGCCTGTTCCAAGTCAGGAATCCGTTCCTTTGAATTATGTGAGTTTTTGATTTTGCCATTTGATTAGGGACTTTCCGTTTTGAATTTTACTCGGAGTTCAATATTTTTATGAATTTCACTTTTTTATTGGTTACTTCTAGCAACAACAAAAAGTCATAAACGGTATTTGACTTGGCAATATTTCACGTTGTTCTTGGTATTTAAATTTCATTTGCAAGGCGTTACTCTCTCCAGACATTGACACCAGCTGTCCATGTGAATATACAATTTTAATTTTTCGACGAAGATGATGCCGAAGATGAGGCCGAGTTATTCATGTCTGTGTCATTTTGGTCTCTTGTGGACAGTTGTCTCATTGGCAATCATACCACATCTTCTTTTTTAAAGGTCAGCATCCAATCATCAGTCGAAATAAGTAAGATGCCTACAGAAAGACATACGATGGTACCTGACACAAACAAAGGCAACACTAACATTCAAATTTTTCATAAAAAATATTGAACCCCGAGGAAAATTCAAATTGAAAAGTTCCTAATCAATTTGCAAAATCTAAACAATTGCAGACGGAATAGCTGTGACCAGTTAATTTTTTGAAGTTGTTATGTGGTGTTGGTTTTGTTCCTCGACTTGTAAAAGAGTCATTCTCATAAATAAAAAAAATAAACTGAAAACGCCTGGCTAAAAATGAAAAAGACAAATAGACAAACAATGGAACACATGAGACAACATAGCAAACTAACGAATAAGCAACACAAACCCCACAAGAACTAAAATACATAGATTTCTTTGGCTAAAATATAATACGCTGTTACATACACGAGCAAATCGTACACGTTTCGAAACATTAAAGCAATAAGATGGTGAGTCACGATAATAAAAAAAAAAACAGATACTTTTATCTCTATCATAAATTTTAATATAAAGTTTTACGTTAATGATATATATATCCAGTCACGGGCAGTGTTCATTGTTAGTATTCGCTTTATTTAAAGTTCAACTCTTTAGTGTACATACTGAGGTCGTCATTATTGAGAGCCACTACATGATCATCTAAATATCTTAAGGTATCATTTAATTTTTGTATTAGATATTGTTTCGATGGGTCTTGACTGATTCTTATCCGAAATTCTAACTCATAAAAATACAGACTCAGGTCCGCATAAGTGGTGCTCAGTTAGTCAACTTTAGAATTCCCATAACTTGACGATAAACGGAATCTCCAAAGCGAACAAGTATGTTATCTAATAAAAAAGTAAAATGACAAAAATACTGAACTAAAATCCAATTGGAAAGTCCATATTTAAATTGCAAAATCAAAACAATTCCGGACGGAATAGATGTCACCAGTTAATTTTCTGACATTGTTTTGTGATGTTGGTTTTGTTTCTCGACTTGTAAAAGAGGGACGAAAGATACCAGAGGTACAGTCAAACTCATAAATAAAAAAATAACTGACAACGCCTTGCTAAAAATTAAAAAGACAAATAGACAAACAAAAGAACACATGACACAACATAGAATAATCACGAATAACAACACGAAACCAATCATAATCTAGGGGGATCTCAGGTGCTTCGGAAGGAAAAGCAGATCCTGCTCCGCATGTGGCACCCGTTGTGTTGCTTTTGTTAAAAGAAATCCGATAAAAAGTCTAATTCGGTAGGTCGTATTTATGAAAGGGAAGGGGATTGTAGTTACGACGCAAGGAACATCATTGTAAACGATACATACGATTACCCAAGCGTGGATCTACGACTCTTTTTAAAAGAAATTAAATCTTGGAATTATCAAGTTTAGTGTAGGAATTTCAAACTTCCAGATTTTGGAACCCTTATTTTCTAATTTTCTAATTTTGTTTAGAAAACTTCTTATTATGTTACAATATTTTCTGAGGTTTTAAGTTTGTTTTGATGAACTTCAAAACCACTAATTTAAGCAATTTGGGTCAGGTGAGGGGGTTTACTTTCTGTTTTTAATTAAATGATGTTATTATTATTCATTTTGCAGGTGATTTTACAACAATATTTTGGTTTTTTAGTGCCTGCGCCTACGTGACACAGGAATGTTTATATTTCAATGTCATGAGAACTGTTTTTTTTATGGCTGTCTAAATCGCCATAATGTTTTCTGGGTCACGTAGGAGCACGCTATTAAACTTTAAGAAACAATGACCTAAAATCGTTATTTCTCCTTCTTTTGACGTTTTTTATGCCCTTTAACCCCATCACCTCACAAATTTTCTAAAGTTAATGGTTTTGAAGTTCATCGAAACAAACTTCAAGCCTAAGGGAATATTGTAACTTTAAATAATCTTACAACTTCAAACTTTACTCTTGGAACTATCGGGGTTTTTTTTATTATTATAATTAATATTTAATTTTGAAATTCCAACTTAAATCATCGAATTATCAACTTTAATCTTAGAAATGACTGATATTTAACTTCTAGCCCGTAGTTAATTATGTTTCTGCAGATACGTAATAGTTCTTCGTGTTACCATTTTTGTGGCTAAAATATTCGTAAAATGTAAAAAAAAAATTCACGTGAATCTAAAGTCTTAACATCTTTACGAATCCTAATATCATTGAAAAGTTATTGTAAGAATTTTGTAAGACTGCACACATGCATGTAACGAATAATCAAATGGTCACATTGTGTGTCATGGAATGAATAGGAAGAGGAATTAAGGCAGTGAAATACAATTCTATCAATGACAATCAAGCATTCCGAGTGCTATGAAATAATAATATGTACAGTTTAAAATTACTTAACCATGTGCACATGTTTTTGTAACTGTTTGATTTAAATTATGAGAAAAATATTCCATAAATCCTGAAATTCAGCTCGAAAAGGTTTCTACGCGTTATGAATTAAGATGTCATTCTTCACTGACCTGCATTTTAAATTGTCATAGGTTGAAATGAGCCGATAGTTCAGTGAGCCAAAATTCATGTAATTTAAAGATTCACTAGATACATGAAAGTCGGTAAATGGGATGTAAGACCAACGAGGGGCGGAAGATTGTAGTTGCAATTCAATTTTAATTTTGATACATCTGTTATTTCAATTTTAATGTTGATAATTCCAAGATATAACTATGAAATTACATAATAAAAATTTCAAATTCCAATATAAAAGTTTATGTAACCAAGATGAATGTTTCATAAATCCAAGATGAAAGTAAGAAATTCCAAGATTAAAGTAGATAACTGCAAGATTAAGGTTGATTATTCAAAGATGAAACTTGATAATTCCAAGATGAACTGTGATAATTTCAAGATCAAAGTAGGAAATTCTAAGAATTAAGTCGACAACTTGAAAAAAAAAGCGATGGCTCTAATACGCATCCGTAGATGCAGTAGTTATTGATTGTTCCTTAGGTATCATCTTACTTTTCTATATGAATACAAATCATGTCCCTTTTCATTTGAATAAAAAAGAAACGAACATGCATTTCAATTGAGAAGGGAAATGGGACCCGGAATGTAACAAAGAGACAATGAAACGACCAAAGAGCGGAGAACAACCGAAGATCACCAACGGGTCTTCAATAAAGCGATAAAATCTTACAACCGGAGGAATCCTTCGGCTGTCCCCTTATCAAAAATGTGTACTTGTTCAGTGATAATGGTCGTCATACTAGACTACGAAATATATAAAAGATATTAAAATTGAAAATCATACAAGACTAACAAAGGCCAGAGGCCCCTAACTCGGGACAGGCGCAAAAGTGAGGCAATGTTAAAAATATTTTTAAATATCTCAACCCTTTCCCTGTGTCTCTAGCCAGTGTAGAAAATAGTTATCAATGTACCAGGATTATAATTTTGTACGCCAGACGCGCGTTTCGTCTACATAATAAAATTTTCTTGCACCAGATGCGCATTTCGACAATACATGTCTCTTCAGTGATGCTCGAGGCCAAAATATTTGAAATCCAAAGCTTATATAAAAGATGAAGAGCTATAATTCGAAAGGTCCAATAAGTATAGCCAAATCCGTGAAAGGAATCAGAGCTTTGCATGAGGGAGATACATTCCTTAATTTATAATAATTTATAATATTTTGTAACAGCAAATTTTAATAACACAAAAAATCCGTATGTTCATGCCAGTACCGAAGTACTGGCTACTGGGCTGATGATACCCTCGGGGACTAATAGTCCACCAGCAGAGGCATCGACCCAGTGATAGTAATAAAATTAACGGTATCAATTTTCCTGCACCAGATGCGCATTTCGACAATACATGTCTCTTCAGTGATGCTCGAGGCCAAAATATTTGAAATCCAAAGCTTATATAAAAGATGAAGAGCTATAATTCGAAAGGTCCAAAAAGTATAGCCAAATCCGTGAAAGGAATCAGAGCTTTGCATGAGGGAGATACATTCCTTAATTTATAATAATTTATAATATTTTGTAACAGCAAATTTTAATAACACAAAAAATCCGTATGTTCATGCCAGTACCGAAGTACTGGCTACTGGGCTGATGATACCCTCGGGGACTAATAGTCCACCAGCAGAGGCATCGACCCAGTGATAGTAATAAAATTAACGGTATCAATTTTCTTGCACCAGATGCGCATTTCGACAATACATGTCTCTTCAGTGATGCTCGAGGCCAAAATATTTGAAATCAAAAGCTTATATAAAAGATGAAGAGCTATAATTCGAAAGGTCCAAAAAGTATAGCCAAATCCGTGAAAGGAATCAGAGCTTTGCATGAGGGAGATACATTCCTTAATTTATAATAATTTATAATATTTTGTAACAGCAAATTTTAATAACACAAAAAATCCGTATGTTCATGCCAGTACCGAAGTACTGGCTACTGGGCTGATGATACCCTCGGGGACTAATAGTCCACCAGCAGAGGCATCGACCCAGTGATAGTAATAAAATTAACGGTATCAATTTTCTTGCACCAGATGCGCATTTCGACAATACATGTCTCTTCAGTGATGCTCGAGGCCAAAATATTTGAAATCCAAAGCTTATATAAAAGATGAAGAGCTATAATTCGAAAGGTCCAAAAAGTATAGCCAAATCCGTGAAAGGAATCAGAGCTTTGCATGAGGGAGATACATTCCTTAATTTATAATAATTTATAATATTTTGTAACAGCAAATTTTAATAACACAAAAAATCCGTATGTTCATGCCAGTACCGAAGTACTGGCTACTGGGCTGATGATACCCTCGGGGACTAATAGTCCACCAGCAGAGGCATCGACCCAGTGATAGTAATAAAATTAACGGTATCAATTTTCCTGCACCAGATGCGCATTTCGACAATACATGTCTCTTCAGTGATGCTCGAGGCCAAAATATTTGAAATCCAAAGCTTATATAAAAGATGAAGAGCTATAATTCGAAAGGTCCAAAAAGTATAGCCAAATCCGTGAAAGGAATCAGAGCTTTGCATGAGGGAGATACATTCCTTAATTTATAATAATTTATAATATTTTGTAACAGCAAATTTTAATAACACAAAAAATCCGTATGTTCATGCCAGTACCGAAGTACTGGCTACTGGGCTGATGATACCCTCGGGGACTATTAGTCCACCAGCAGAGGCATCGACCCAGTGATAGTAATAAAATTAACGGTATCAATTTTCTTGCACCAGATGCGCATTTCGACAATACATGTCTCTTCAGTGATGCTCGAGGCCAAAATATTTGAAATCCAAAGCTTATATAAAAGATGAAGAGCTATAATTCGAAAGGTCCAAAAAGTATAGCCAAATCCGTGAAAGGAATCAGAGCTTTGCATGAGGGAGATACATTCCTTAATTTATAATAATTTATAATATTTTGTAACAGCAAATTTTAATAACACAAAAAATCCGTATGTTCATGCCAGTACCGAAGTACTGGCTACTGGGCTGATGATACCCTCGGGGACTAATAGTCCACCAGCAGAGGCATCGACCCAGTGATAGTAATAAAATTAACGGTATCAATTTTCTTGCACCAGATGCGCATTTCGACAATACATGTCTCTTCAGTGATGCTCGAGGCCAAAATATTTGAAATCCAAAGCTTATATAAAAGATGAAGAGCTATAATTCGAAAGGTCCAAAAAGTATAGCCAAATCCGTGAAAGGAATCAGAGCTTTGCATGAGGGAGATACATTCCTTAATTTATAATAATTTATAATATTTTGTAACAGCAAATTTTAATAACACAAAAAATCCGTATGTTCATGCCAGTACCGAAGTACTGGCTACTGGGCTGATGATACCCTCGGGGACTAATAGTCCACCAGCAGAGGCATCGACCCAGTGATAGTAATAAAATTAACGGTATCAATTTTCTTGCACCAGATGCGCATTTCGACAATACATGTCTCTTCAGTGATGCTCGAGGCCAAAATATTTGAAATCCAAAGCTTATATAAAAGATGAAGAGCTATAATTCGAAAGGTCCAAAAAGTATAGCCAAATCCGTGAAAGGAATCAGAGCTTTGCATGAGGGAGATACATTCCTTAATTTATAATAATTTATAATATTTTGTAACAGCAAATTTTAATAACACAAAAAATCCGTATGTTCATGCCAGTACCGAAGTACTGGCTACTGGGCTGATGATACCCTCGGGGACTAATAGTCCACCAGCAGAGGCATCGACCCAGTGATAGTAATAAAATTAACGGTATCAATTTTCTTGCACCAGATGCGCATTTCGACAATACATGTCTCTTCAGTGATGCTCGAGGCCAAAATATTTGAAATCCAAAGCTTATATAAAAGATGAAGAGCTATAATTCGAAAGGTCCAAAAAGTATAGCCAAATCCGTGAAAGGAATCAGAGCTTTGCATGAGGGAGATACATTCCTTAATTTATAATAATTTATAATATTTTGTAACAGCAAATTTTAATAACACAAAAAATCCGTATGTTCATGCCAGTACCGAAGTACTGGCTACTGGGCTGATGATACCCTCGGGGACTAATAGTCCACCAGCAGAGGCATCGACCCAGTGATAGTAATAAAATTAACGGTATCAATTTTCTTGCACCAGATGCGCATTTCGACAATACATGTCTCTTCAGTGATGCTCGAGGCCAAAATATTTGAAATCCAAAGCTTATATAAAAGATGAAGAGCTATAATTCGAAAGGTCCAAAAAGTATAGCCAAATCCGTGAAAGGAATCAGAGCTTTGCATGAGGGAGATACATTCCTTAATTTATAATAATTTATAATATTTTGTAACAGCAAATTTTAATAACACAAAAAATCCGTATGTTCATGCCAGTACCGAAGTACTGGCTACTGGGCTGATGATACCCTCGGGGACTAATAGTCCACCAGCAGAGGCATCGACCCAGTGATAGTAATAAAATTAACGGTATCAATTTTCTTGCACCAGATGCGCATTTCGACAATACATGTCTCTTCAGTGATGCTCGAGGCCAAAATATTTGAAATCAAAAGCTTATATAAAAGATGAAGAGCTATAATTCGAAAGGTCCAAAAAGTATAGCCAAATCCGTGAAAGGAATCAGAGCTTTGCATGAGGGAGATACATTCCTTAATTTATAATAATTTATAATATTTTGTAACAGCAAATTTTAATAACACAAAAAATCCGTATGTTCATGCCAGTACCGAAGTACTGGCTACTGGGCTGATGATACCCTCGGGGACTAATAGTCCACCAGCAGAGGCATCGACCCAGTGATAGTAATAAAATTAATGGTATCAATTTTCTTGCACCAGATGCGCATTTCGACAATACATGTCTCTTCAGTGATGCTCGAGGCCAAAATATTTGAAATCCAAAGCTTATATAAAAGATGAAGAGCTATAATTCGAAAGGTCCAAAAAGTATAGCCAAATCCGTGAAAGGAATCAGAGCTTTGCATGAGGGAGATACATTCCTTAATTTATAATAATTTATAATATTTTGTAACAGCAAATTTTAATAACACAAAAAATCCGTATGTTCATGCCAGTACCGAAGTACTGGCTACTGGGCTGATGATAAGACTCATCAGTGACGCTCATGTCAAAATATTTATAAAGTCAAACAAGTTCAAAGTTGAAGAGCATTGAGGATCCAAAATTCCAAAAAGTTGTGCCAAATACGGCTAAGGTAATATATGCCTGGGATAAGAAAAATCCTTAGATTTTCAAAACAATACAGGTTAAGTAAATAGGACATTTACAAAAATGACCACATTATAACACACAGCAATAAGCACAGTCAAACTCAGTTTAAAAGAAGTCCAAGTCCGATGTCAGAATAGGTAACAAAGGAAACTAAACAAAATAGCAATGCTACATAATTAATAAACGACTACTAGCAGTTAGTCGCATTATGACTTTTTTAATGCCCATTTAAAAAGTGTGTGAAGTTTTTCTTGATAAGAATACGAGGTAAAGTGGTTTATAGGGTAGGAAAAATTAAACTTTGAACAGATTCAAGCGTTTTTCAACACATAAATTCATATGTCATTTATAAATTTGCCGAAACCGACAATTTCATACTACTAATTATTCAATTTGGTACGAATAGAAGCAGATTATTTTTACAGAAACGTAACAGAGTCAGTGACAGTCTTACTTTAACAAGAAGATTCTAATATTTCTGATTTGAGTAATTCTGATTATTTCATAGAAGTTTTAAGACAGCACCGGTATACTTTTTATATTCGTTATAGACTGCACGAAGTTATTTCTTTTTCTAGGGGTAATGGAGGTAATGTTAACGCTCTAAGCCCAAATAACTTACCCCCTTATAATACGTATGGGTCCTTCTGTTTCTCTTCGTTGCCTTTTTAAACAAATCTGAACTCCTGATTTTTTTTTAGTTAATTTTGCTTTGCAATTTTACTGTTTGGTCTCTCTGAAGAGTTATGGAATATATTTAAATATAAATGATAAAAAGATAAAATCAATAACAACAAACGTATATATGTTCTAAGCTACAATGTAAGTTTCTGATCTGGGTCTTTTAAGGGATTGCATATTGCATGTGATTTTAAGACGATCCAATGAAACAGACTATGAATAAGGGTTATCTTTTTTATGTGTTTTATATATGTAATCCTTGTAAAGAAGGAATGAGAAGAGATCTTAAAAAAATCATTTAAGCCGGCTGCACTTGTATGTGATATTAGGAGCTCGACATTAGTTCCTTTAGTAATATATTTATGCTTTTATTCATTTTCAAATGATTGAAACTGTTACTTTTTCTTCATAATATTCATGTACTTTTTGGGGATTAACGTTTATCGACAGGTATGCTTAGGGCTTACATTAAAATTTATTACAAAAAGGATAGCTTTTCATTTCCTATTGTTAAATGTCCGTTTCTGGACTGTTATGTTACTTTGGCATCATCTTACTTCATATTTCACAACTCCTTCGCTATGCCAGTGTTTGCTTTGACGCGTTGGAATTCAGTGAACGAAATCTTAAAACTAATTTTGGTAAATTATGAAGTCAGAGATTTCTTTACCATAAATTACCTATAACATTTACTTACTCTTTGAACATATACTTGTATAATGTTTTGTTTCGATAGTTTGGTTTTAGACATTTTTGTCAAATGGGATAACACATCCTAATTTTTACGGAGATGTAACTTTCCGAGCCTGGATATTTACAACCGATGTGGATAAACTAAGTGACCCTTTCAATAACGTTATTTTTAAAAGGTAATTATATAACATATTCAACACTATAATTAGATCTCTGTTAATGATTTTATTTGTATCAATATATTGGTTTTGTAATCCGTGTAAATTAATATCAAACTAAATTACATTTGTATACACATATGTACTTTCATAGCTCTTTAATCTGTCAATACCTGTATTTTGGTATTGCACAAGGTCATGTTTTTCTCTGACTGTTTAAAAATAATAAGAATGGAAACGGAAAATGTGTCAAGAAACAACAATCTGCTCAAAAATCAGAAAATAGCCAAAGACCATCTTAAATATAGCGAGAAAATCCCGCATCCGTCGGCGGGCTGAAACTAGCCACTAAATTGACGTTAGAACAAAATCAAAACATACAATTCAAACAAAAACCAGAATCTCCTGATTTGGGACAGACACAAACACCCTAAATTTAAAACCATGAGTAAGCCTTTGCTGTAACAAAAAAGAAAATTTGAAGTCACTGATCGTTACGAGTAATGTAATCGTGAAATATATGCTTCTTCTATACAGGAATTGTACTCATACATTCTGTATGTACTATTCCTTGGTTTTAAAGAAGTACAACGATTACGTTATAGTTAAAATCGTATAAAGGTGCAGTTGATTATAACGATATTCAAAAACAAAACAATGTTCAAACGTGACATCCGCAATACACCCTTTCGTATGAATTTAGAGAATATGTTTGACATATTTTTCTTTGTCATTTCATATTTTAATAATGCTATATGATTTTGCTCAAGAACGTTCAAATTAGAAACATTATTTTCTTTCAAATTCAAAGCATTTAATATAAAAACACAAAGTATAAAAATAAAAGCTATAAAAACAATTTAAAAAAGTTCTTTAGCTGTCTCTATCACCAACTTGATCGAAGGATTTCGTCGTAAAGCTATGTCTGTAGGACCGTTTCCATCTAAAACGAAATAATTAGTTTTAAACTTGTGTAAGTGCATTCAATTGTAAAACCCTCTTTTCAAATGTTTGTTTTTCTTCTCCATGGCAAAAACGAGGATTAAAGAGAAAACATATACTATATGTTTAACACCACCATATTCTTTATCTGCCAGATGGAGTCTGTAGTTTAAAGGTTGTCGTTGGTTCATTTCTGTTCTATTTGTTGTTGTTTTTGTGAATTGCTTTGTTACAAATAAGCCTGTTAGCTTTCTCATTTCAATTGTTTTAAATTTTTCATGTCGTGATCTATTATAGCTGACTATACAGTATGGGTTTTTCTCGTAGATGAAGATGATTGCCTACTTATACATGTGTTATAGATATAGTCCATTCACTAAATTTTTTAGATGAATACTTGTTTGATTTGCAATCATACCACACCTCTTTATTATTTATAAGTTATTACTTTTACGGCGTAAAGTTCCTGTTGTTGTGGTCATCATATTGAAAAATTATACAAAATCATCTGTAGCAATACAATACCAATTTTCTGCATACGAAAATGCCTGTTTCAAGTCAGGAATATATCAGTTGTTACCCTTCGTTTGATAGTTCGAACTTTTGATTTTTGTCATTCGACTTTCCTTATTGAATTTTTCCAGTATTTTTGTGAGTTTACCTCTTACGTTTATTAAAAGACTGATTACAGAAATAGTGTAATCAAAAACTTACCACCAAAAATAATGATTGTGGCTACTTAAACTTGTGACTATCCTCTACGACCGCCGAAACTTTTTCTGTCACCTCGTTTAAGTCCGAAGTTCCGTTGACCGCCTTGGAATTGTCTTCTACTTCCGAACTGTTTTCCGCCTCCAAACTGTCTACCACCTCCGAACTGTTTTCTGCCTCCGAATTGTTTTCTACCTCCGAACTGTTTTCCGCCTCTGAAATTTTTCCTGCCTCCAAACTGTTTTCCGCCTATGATGGATTTTATGCCTATGATAGGTTTGATGCGTAGGCTGGGTAAGGGTATTATGTCGTTTCCGAAGTGAGGTCCGCCTCTTGGTATATGATTTCCTCCTATATCATCTACAATAACAATAGTGTCCTTTTTACCTCCGCCTCCTCCTCCGCCGCCTCCACCACCACCTCCTCCTCCTCCTCCTCCTCCACCTCCACCACCACCACCTCCTCCTCCTCCTCCGCCACCACCACCTCCGCCTCCTCCTCCGCCGCCGCCGCCGCCACCGCAAATACTTATTTCAATCAGAACCGTCAATACAACTAGAGTGATGATTTGTTTTGTCATTGTGATCTGCAATGAAAAAAGAAAAAAGTTGCAAATGACAGAATAAAAGTTTTTTTAATGATATTATTTGCTTTAATATTTCAATAGATATATCGCCAGTACCATTAACTGATCTTGTAATAGCATTACAAGTTTAACATTACATTTGAAATTGTATCGATTAGCATGTTTTATATCTGTGGTTTTAAATTAATTTTTGTATATCTATTCTAAAATTGTCAATGTCCAAATCTTTATAATATTTCATGGTTTATTTGTTTCATATAAAGTTTTTTTTATATTTTGATATATTTTTCTCAATTTGGCGCAAAAGCTCACTTCATGCAATGACATCCTTAGTTACATTCGCCATTACAAGCAAATCGAGCTGTAATTGAAATGTTTAATGCAGAATATTCTATGGTTTGAACTTGTATCCGAACCTCAAAATACTAAAAATCAATTGTTTATGCATGCAAATATTTCAATTAAACACCTTTTTTGCGTGCTTATACACGTTTTAGTATCAACAAACATTCTATGTGAAATGTTTTCAAACTATGCTTGCTCTTGTCTTTTTGTTTACACTAATTCACGGAGTAGATGTAGATGAAAGCACACGACTAAAGGAGACTAGAAGTCTCTGATATGTGGTTGTAGTAGTATTCATTGATATATGGTCGATTTCATTAAAAATCAATTTGGATTTTTCAGAAATGATTAATTTTGAGAGATGTTTCAATTATAACTTCCTGACCATTTATGAGTCTGTACATTTATTTCAATGTATGTGTTGTAACCCTGTCTTGATCTTAAAAGTAACAAAAACGGATCACAAAGATGTTGAAGTAAATACAAATTATTAAAATTAATTTGTTTTCACATTCTTCAGGTATCAAAGTACTTACTCGTCTACACATATAGACAGGTTATCTAAATCCGTTTTTGTTTCTGAAACTCTTTGTTTTATTTATATATTCGTTATGTACGTTATATTTGGACAGTTTTGAGCCCGGGAAAATGTTTTTCATGTTTTGCATGAATTCATTCTGTTCGCTGGCAAAGTATTACGTGAACTTTGACCCATTTCTCTGAGACAGTTTATTACTCTTACTACTAGTATTTTCCCCCAGCAGAGCTATATAAAACAGCACATTAACAGGTGTTACACATACACTCTTTAGATGATACACGGACACTTTTAGTTGTTACACGGACACTTTTTATGAATAAAATTACTCGTGCATGATCAGCGCGTTCATTGGCACTTTAAATTTCAGTAAGATTCGAACTTTTTATTTCGCCGATATATATCCTGTCTCTTTTATTACATTCTTTTACGTTGGCATCACTTACTAAATTTTTTTACAAACAAAATTCATATTTTCTATTCATATCCGCACACTAAGAGATTGACCATTTAACTATAAAAGGGAGGGTATGGGTTTTTTTCCCAAAAAAAAATATATTCTGAAACCCAAATGTTATGTTCGGATTCATTATTTCCTGAATATTATGTATGGCTAATTTGGAGAGAAAAAACACATATTTTAGTGATATCTTTGAATAACTTGATAATTTTCTTACTCTAAAAAAACATATCCTACTTTTAAAGCTAAATGGTGGGTTTGTAAATGTGTTTTTTTCTCCAAAATATGGACATGAATAGTTTTTTAGACAATGCTATAAAGTAACGAAATGCTGGAACGGACGTCTATATTTCAATAAAAAACACAGGAAATTATATCAAAAATCAAATCTAATCAAACGATAAAATTCCTATCAACACATCAATGCACGATTTATCCTATCAATAAAATTGTGTCCGTTGAATACATGTTCAAAAAGGCAGCAAATTTTTATGAAAATCATTTAACTTATGTTACCATGCAATTTTGGACGGTATATAAGATGCGTTTGACTTATATTGTGATACGTGTTTAATACTGATCAACACATAAACAACCTATAAGCATTCACTTTTTAAAAAAACTATTTATGTCTTTTAATAAAATAATCTTTTTTTTCATAACATTTCATTCACTAATTGAAAAGGAATGTCCATAGTTTGTTATCGTTTTCGAATCCACTACTTCTAATGCATTCTCTTATACAGAATAAATGCAAATACAAATGTGTTAATCTGCTTGTTATATTTAATTCGTTTCGTTAGCTTTATAAAATATCTTATGTTACGCATTTACTGCGTCTGAACTTGTACTTGAAATGAACATCTTATTCCAAACATCTCTTTATTACTTTAAAAATTCTTACCAGAACTGCTAAGTATTTATTCAAATATACCTAGCTTTGACTTGGTTTCTGTCTTTTATAGTATCCCAACTTCCTTGTTTTGATTTTTTAGGGAATTATTTGTTTTATTCGTTTTATACCTTTTACTTATATTTATTCATGTATTTAGAACATACTAGTTTATTATTCTATATTTATCTCAATATGATATAGCTTGATGTTAATAGGGCTACGGACAATGAAGGTCAATGTAAAAAGCTCTCTGTTTATTAATTGTTTGTTTTAACAAAATCCCCGAAATAAGAATCTGACGTAGGTCTTAACTTCAGCGTGAACTTAACAACCTGCACGTACACCATCTTGGCCAAACTGACCTTTTGCTTAGATTTGGTGTAGTTTTATGTTTAACATTGAATGTACATAATGTGGTACATACATGTATTAACAATGTTTACCTAGGAACAGGTTTATTGTCAAAGACGTTTCGGACAAAAAGACCTCCAGTCACACTCCCCTCCCCGACTAGTTTCTGTGTGAATAATGAATAAATGACAGGGTATTCAACATTACCGTAATAGAAGTTAGATTATCTTTATTGTAATGATAAAGGTCTTTGTAATGAGCAAAGCCTTGTTTGTTGTTATATCTTGGGTTAATATCTATATTTATAACAAGTCTAAAAGGATACAACATCACCAAAAAATGATAAAAAATGAACAAATATTAAATATTATCGGATAACAGTTATCCTTCATCAGTATGATCACGATGTAAAATGAATTATATCAATCTTTTCTGATTTATCATTATAAAACTATAACAACACCTTGGGTTTTGATTTCACATATGCTTTCATGTTCTATACTATTTGATGCAAGTTCACAACTTGATGTGACAAAGACGAAGCTTGTAAACACTATGTGCATTCAGCTCTGTCATCTAATCTCCATTAACCAAATTACATTAGTAATCAGTTAAAACAAAGTCCAGTTAAAATCATTTGATGCGACTGTCATACAAGTGACAGGTTAAGCAAGTATAAAAACAGATCTAATCCAGTATTTTCTACATAAAAAATGCCTTTACCAAGTCAGGACTATGACAGTTATTATCCATTTGTTTGATGTATGTGAGCTTTTAATTTTGCCATTTAATTAAGGACGTTTCGTTTTGAATTTTTCTCGGAGTTTTATATTTGCATGATCAATACTTTTTTATGAGATAGTTCTAGCAAACCAAAAAAAGAGGCATTATCGGTGTTCGGCTTAACAATATTTCACGTTGTTCTCGGTACTTCAATTGGCGTTACAAGGCGTTACACTCTCTAGAAATTGACACCAGATGGCCATGTTAATATACAATTTTAATTTTTGGGATGAAGATTATGCCGAACTTTGTCAGCAGCCAATCATCAACCGAAATACGTATGATGCATAGAGAAGGTCACAAGATGGCACCCAAACATACAAGGGCAACAAAAAGATTTAAATTTTTATAAAATATTGAACTCAGAAGAAAATTTATACCGAAAAGTCCCTAGTCAAATGGCAAAATCAAAACACTGCGTACGGAATAGAAGACACCAGTTAATTTTCTGATGGTTTTTGTAGTGTTGATTTTGTTCCTCGGCTTGGAATTGATGCATACGAAAGCGTGGACCTAAGACGCTTTTTGGAAGAAAATCAAATCTTGGAATTAGATATTAACTTTAGTCTAGGAATTTCAATTTCATCTTGGAATCATCAATTTTAATCTAGGAATTTCAAACTTTAAATAACCTTGAAATTTCAAACTGTACTCTTGGAACTATCATTTTTTTTTTATCTTTAAAACATTAACATTTTACTTCAAAATTACAACTAAAATCATCTAATTGTCAACTTTAATCTTTGAAATGACTGACATTTACCATCTAGCCAGTAGATTATCAAGTTTCTTCAGACACGGAATTGTTCTACGTATAATCATTTTCGTGGCTTCAATATTTGTAAAACGTGAAGAAAATAGACGTGAATCTAAAGTTTGCACGAACACTAATAGCATTGAAAAAAGGGAAAGAGTTACATGCAGGCATGTTAAGAATAATCAAATGGTGACATTGTGTGTCATGGAATGAATAGGAAAATGAATAAAGGCAGTGAAATACAAATCTATCAATCAATGGCAATCAAGTATTCCAAGTTCTATGAAATGGTAATATTTACAGTTTTAAATAACTAAACCATGTGAACATGTTTTTAAACTGTTTGATTTAGATTATAAGAAAAATGTCGCGATAATCCTGAAATTCAGCTCACAAAGGTTTATACGCGTTATGACCTGAGATTTCATTCTTCAATGCCCTGAATTTTCATTGTCATGGATTTAAAAAATACAAGTGTATGGTGAGCTAAAAGAGATACACAAGATAAATGAAAGTCGGAAAGATGGGTGTAAGAATTGTTTTACATTGTCTTATCGGGGCCTTTTATAGCTGACTATATGCGGTATGGGCTTTGCTCATTGTTGAAGGCCGTACGGTGACCTATAATTGTTAATGTTTGTGTCATTTTGGTCTTGTGTGGATAGTTGTCTCATTGGCATTCATACCACATCTTCTTTTTTGTATGAACAAAAAGGGGCGGAAGTTGCAATTTCCAATTTTAATGTTGATACATCTGTTATTCCAAAATTAATGTAAATAAGTACAAGATATAAGTTGGAAATTAAATGATTAAAATTCGAAATTATAATATTCAAGTTTATTATACATTGTACCAAGATTAATGTTTTACAAATCCAAGATGAAAGTAAGAAATTCCAAGATTAAGTAGATAACTTCTAGATTAAGTATGATAATTCCAAGATCAAAGTAGGATATTCTTAGGATTAAAGTCGGCAACTTGATAAAAAAAAAAGCGATGGCCCGAATACGCTAATAATAGAATTGAAAAAGAGACAACAAACCAGACACGGGCCACCAATGGTTCTTAAATACAGCGATAAAATCCCAAACCCGGAGGCATCCATCGGCTGGTCCCTACACGAAAATACGTACTAGTTAAGTGATAATGGTGGTCATACTAAACTTCGAAATATATATTAAAAAAATCAAAATTATACAAGACTAATACATGCCAGATACCCCTAACTTGGTACAGGCGCAAAACTGAAGCGATGTTAAACATATTTTTAAAGTCAAGCCCTCTCCTATGTCTCTAGCCAATTAAGAAGAGAAAAAACAGCAATATGCACAGTAAAACTCAGATTGAAAGTAGTCCGAGTCCGATGTTAGAATAGGTAACAAAAAGATACTAAACAAAATGCCAATGATGTTTTGTTATTTGATTTTGCTATGTAATTATGTCTTCCAAGGGCAGTTAAATAAAGGTCATTATAACGTTTTAGCATGATTGAATTTAAAAAAAAATAAGAAAGTTTAATTAAAAAATTGATTTATATCATCAACAAAAATGGATGGAAAGGAATACTTAAAACAGTATAACTATATATATTCATATATATACAACTCGTCTAAACATCAACCCAACAATGTAAGATCTGTAAATTTGCTTTCGCAAATTTTTAGTTCTTCCCTCGCCGGGATTCGAACCCATGCTACTGTGATATCGTGACACCAAATCGCCTGCACTGCCGTCCCGCTAGACCACACGACCACCTGGGCTCTCAAAAAAAGAGCTTTCGGTGGCCATATGTTACCTTTCCACGTCAGTTTTAATCTAGCGGCGTACTACAGTACATGATATATAAGGCATGAAGATGTTATATATATATAAGTTCTTAGAAATATTCTGATAATGCAAATGGAATTTAAAAAGAACTATTAAAAGGAAATGTGAAAAATTCAGAATTAGTTTTAAAGAACTATACTATATGTACTACGACAAGAAGGCAAACAAAAATGTGGAAACACAAGTGGTTCACTGTGACAAGCTAGATACCGTACTATTCATATGTCATGATATGATGAAAGTGGATGCCATCTTGGTGTTAACAAGACAATTACTAAAATAAAATCTAGATAGTACTTTCCAAACAATATGGAACATGTAAGAAAATATATAAAGACAAGTGAAGAGTGTCAAAAACAGAATGATAAAACCAAGACGGAACTTCCAGACCTATGCCCAGTGCATTGTGGAAAGAGAATACGGGGGAAATATGTTTTGATTTAATTGGGCCATTTATAATCAATGAAAGACTACCAATATCAGCAAATGGCTATTGGTTAGTATATTTATTGTTAAAAGCAATGTTAAAAAATAAAGTACAATGTGATAAATTTGGTGGTTTATTGCAATTTTTACCATCATTATACAATGCAGTTGTATAGTAATGAATAATGTTTTTAAATGGTATACAAGTACACTATACTATATATTATTCTGAAAAGATGTACATTCAATATTTACCAGCTTACGTTATTGTAGAGAGTTTGGTAGTATAAAATGCATTTTTTTTTTTTTTGCAGATATGTTATAACTATGATAGATTATCTATCTAAATGGACAGATGCATATCACCTGTGCAGAAAAGAGGCAAAGGAAGTTGCTCAGAAATTATCAGAAACAATTTATCGTTTCCGATCACCAGATGAAATAGTTTCTGATAGCGGATGAGAATTCAATTCGAAAATTATAGCAGAATTGATGAAGAATTATGGGATAAGGCTTATAATTACATCTCCATACCACCCACAAGCCAATGAGTTAGTTGAAAATTTCAACCAGACTATGAATCAATGATACATAAAGTTGTGGTAGATAATGGATCAGATTGGGATATAAGATTATGATAAGTGTTGTTTGCATATAGGACATCAATGCACAAAAGTTCTTCATGTACTCCTTTTGAAACCATATTTATACGCAAGCAAATATTTCCTAATGAAACTGATATATGGGTTTGTCATTGGGAGGTTCTGTTCCCGTATCCCGCTTACACTATGTACGTAAGAAATTCTCATTTTTTGTCATTTCCCGTGTCCCGCTAGACGTCATTTCCCGTTTTCACGGCACAATAATTTGACTTTCACGTGTCACGCTTAAAACATTCAGCAATCCCGCGTCACGCTTAGACCCCAATGAGACCCACATATATGTCCTGTTTCTGCAGCACCAGAAAAGAATATTTCAGTAGAAATTGTAGAAGAACTTCCTAAAAGAAGAAAAGAGATAGGAAATTAAATTACCACAAACATAGTTAATGCCCAACAACAACAAAAGTATTATGATAAACGCATAACGTAGATAATAGTTTGTATAAGGTAAATGACAAGGTACTCTTGGATTATTTCCGTCGTAAACATGGTATGGTAACAGTGGAACAACTGAGATACAAAGGGTCATATATTATTAAGAAATGTTGTGGAAAAGGAAACTACATACTGACGGACTAAGACAACCGAAAAGAATTGGGTCCATACGAGCAGAAATCGTTGAAAGGTTGGAATGAGCCACACTGTAACAGTGTTAATACAGAAAATACACTTTATGGCAAAGATGAAATAGATGAAAATAGTAATAATGAAAGCTTATCACGAGAAAAGGGAGAGGACTCTTATAGGAGCATTGTAAATGAATGCAATTGATGTGGTACAAAAAGAACATCAGTTGATGCCGTCATTCATACTGAAAATATTCGTAATTCTGAGGGAAAATATCAAAAATAAGCTCAGTCAGCATTTTTTAGTCCCATTAATCCTGCATCCTTTGATCTGTTTGGTGTATCACTACGTGAAATGCTTCTTCCAAACGTAAATCCTGGACCAGATGACTAAACTGAGGTGACAGTGAATGATAATGAACTTTCGCAGCCTAAAAAGCGTTAAAGAAACACAAAATGGAGAAAAAAACAGCATATACGAATATGTTTAATGGTAATGTTTGTAATTCAATTATTAATTGATTGACATGAGGTTAAGAAAATGAAAAAAATTTGTTAGCTACATCTGTTACTTATTTCATTTTGAATACTTTTATATAACTCTTATATGATTTGCATATTATGGAATACGTTGATATGATTAGTAGAGAGGATTTCCGGCCGTTTATCTTGCCGTTAGTTATTTTGCGATATACGACGTTGCGGTAACAACTGTAAACAAGATAATAACATCGACGTTAACAAAATTTATTTCACTGCACGTTAATTGTTAAATAGAATATCAAAAACAAAAACAATCGTTTGAGTACTAACTTATCTAAATTGAAGAAGATCAAGATGGTATAAGTGTCAATAAGATAATCAGATAATCAAGTAATACCTGTCAAAGTAACACAATTTGTGTGTTACAAGTTAGCAAGTATAGATTAAAATGCATTTAGTAATATAACTTAGATATGGAAATACTTTAATCCTATCAAAAAATGTCCGGGCGAATATAATGTCCTAAGAAAAAATTCCAGGTAGACATCTTACCACAAAAGTATAGTATGGAATTATGTCTACTTTCGTGGAACCTTTTTCATAACTAAGGACAGATTTTATAGACAAATGTGTCCAGGAATCATATAAGTAGTAAATATTGTCCATTGACCGTATTTACTAGAACATAATGTCCGATGGACATTATTAAATCCTAGCAGTTATTGACAAGCTAGCTTCATACCTCAATTAAATGAAAGATTATGTCTTCATCAATAAATATCACAATACATCACCCTATATCAGCATTAAACATATTAAAAGAACATAAACCCGTATTATGCCAACAACTGGTTTTTAGTAAGCATGTGTTTATTTCCGATGCAAAGACCCTATGATTCAATATTAAAACCAAAACATGCCTTTTTTAATGACCTAACATCAGTACCTTCTTAATAAATATGTTGGAAGGTTTTGTTAGCTTTTGAGCTGAGTGCTAGCATTTTTCTGCTTTGAAAACAATATTAGCACACAAGATTATATGCGAAATACCTAAACTTATAATTTAGTAAATGTTTTGACTTGTGTGTGAAATCGAAAACTCTGATGTAATGATTTTTCAGTTATACATAAATTTCTTTCGCTTAAATATAAGACTTTGTGACATACACGAGCGAATCATACAAGTTTCGAAATAAAAAAAACATATGATGGTGACAAGGGAGCGTCACCATCTAGAAATAGATACTTAGCAATAGGAAATGCAAAATCCTCTGTTTTTTCATAAATTTTGGTATAAAGTTTCCCGTTAATGATATAGATATCCAGATCCAGGAACGGGGAGTTTTCGTTGCTAGTATAAGCTTTATTTGAAGGTCATCAGGAAAATTCTCTTAGTGTATATACAGAGGTCGCCATTATTGAGAGCGAATATATTATCATCTAAATATCTCAAGATATCATTTATTTTTTTTATCAGATATTGTTTTGATGGGACTTGGCTGATTTTATTCATTAATTGGAACTCATAAAAATACAGGCGCAGGTCCGCATAAAGTGGTGCCCAGTTAGTCAACTTAAAAATTCCCATAACTTGACATTTTTCAGAATCTCGAAAGCGAACACATATGTTATCTAGAAAAATTCAAGGGCAGATGTAATATCAAAACATGTCTTTTTGACATTGTTCTGTTGTTTGTTGTTACTAAAAAGGTACCAAAGCGAGTTTGAACATGTATATTCGCATTACGTTTTTCTAAATGCCCATTTCATTAGATGTCTTGATTTTTTATAAGAATATGAGGCAGAGTGAATTATAGGGCAGAAAATGAAAACTTTGTACAGATTCAAGGTCGTGTCTGTGTTTCATTTTGATGTTGTGTTTCTGTTGTGTCGTTGTTCTTCTTTTATATTTGATGCGTTTCCCTCAGTTTTGGATCGTAGCCCGGATTTAATTTTTTCTCTATCGATTAATGAGTTTCGAACAGCGGTATACTACTTTTGCCTTTATGAATAACTTGTGCTTAAACAATTCTCTAATTTTCTAAATTTGTACTTATTTGGCTTTCAAATTACCTAACCTTCACAAAAAGAAACCAGACGTGCAGTACTGGTTCATCTCGGTCTCTAGTAAGTGTAAGTGAGCCCGGAAATTTACAATAAGATGCCGATAAGCTTTCTGATCCTTTAAATTACGTTATTTACGAAGGTTACATATTCAACACTATAATTAGATCTCTTTTAATTGTTTTATTTGTAAAGATATAAGGTTTATAATAAGTATATATTAATATTAACTTAAATTACATTTGTATTCACATATGCACTTCAATTGCTCTGTAATCTGTTAATATCTGTATCTTGGTATAACTCAAGGTCATGTTTTTCTCTGTCTGTTTAAACAAAATTAAGAATGGATTGGAAAATGTGTCAAGAAACAACATCCCGACCAAAAAAGCAGAAAATAGACAAATACCACCAATGGATCTTCCATACAGCGAGAAAATCACGCACCCGTCGGCGTGCTTCAACTGACCTGTTATCAAAAATGTGTACCAGTTCTGCGAAAACGGACGTTACATCAAAATGCGAAACATCTAAATTCACCAATATTCAATAAAACATACAAGACCAACACATGCCAGCAGCTCCTGATTTGGGACAGGCACAATAGAATTAAAACCATGAGTAAGCATTTGATGTAATAAAAAATAAAATTCATAGTGCTTGATCGTTAAATGTAATCGTCAAATAGATGCTTCTTCTATCAAGGAGTTATTCTGATATAAATTGTATTGATATGTACAGTTCCGTGATTTAAAAACGGTTACAACAATTGCGTTATGGTCAAAATCGTATAAACGATCAGTTGATTATAACGATATTCCAAAACAAAGCAATGTTCAAACCTGACGTCCGCAATACACTCTTTTGTATGAATTCAGAGAACATGTTTTTAAATTTTGATAATGCTATATAATCAAGAACGTTCAAATATAGAAGAATTTTAAGCCTTTAATATAAAAACTCATAGTAAAAAAATCAGAGATATAAAACAATTTAAAAAAGTTCTTGAGCTGTCTCTATCACAATCTTGGTGGATGGATTTCATCGTCAAGCTATGTCTGTAGGACTGTTTTGATCTAAAAACGAAATAATTAGTTTTAAACTTGTGTAAGTGCATTCAATTGTTGAACCCTGTTTTCAAATATTTGCCAGATGGAGGCTGTAGTCCACAGGTTGTTGTTGTTTCGTGTCTGTTCTATTTTTATTTTATTTTTTTGTAAATTGCATTGTTATGAATTAACCTGTTAACTTTCTAATTTCAATTGTTTTCAAATCCTTCATGTCGTGAACTTTTATAGCTGACTATACAGTATGAGTTTTTTCTCTTAGTTGAAGACGATATGCTTAACAACTATACGGTGACCTAAAGTTGTTAATTTCTGTGTCATCTTGGTCTCTTGTGGACTGTTGTCTCATTGGCAATCATACCACATCTTTTTTTTTATATCAATCATAATAGATTTAATCCATTAAAGACCTTTTCTGCCTCCACGTTTTAGTCCGAAGTTTCGTTGACTGCCTCGGAATTGTCTTCCATTTCCGAACTGTTTTCGGCCGCCAAACTGTCTACCGCCACCGAACTGTTTTCGGCCTCCAAACTCTCTTCCTCCTCCGAACTGTTTTCCGCCTCTGAAATTTTTCCTGCCGCCTAAGTGACGTCCTCCTCCTGGTATGATGTCGTTTCCAAAGTGACGCCCGCCTCCTGGTAGTATGTCGTTTCCGAAATGACGTCCGCCTCTTGGTATTTGATCTCTTCCTATATCATCCACAATAACAACAGTATCCTTTTTACCTCCGCCTCCGCCTCCTCCTCCCCCGCCTCCACCTCCTCCTCCTCCTCCTCCACCACCACCGCCACCACCTCCTCCTCCACCACCGCCTCCTCCTCCTCCGCCACCACCACCGCCACCGCCACCGCCACCGCAAATTATTATTTCAACCAGAACGGTCAATACAAGTAGAGTGATGATTTGTTTATTCATTGTGACCTGATGTGAAAAAAGTCAAAACATTTATAACAGGAAATTGTAAATAAAAAGTTTATTTCAATGACCTCATTTGCTTTAACATATCAATAAATATATCACCATTACCATTAATTTATCTTATAATATCAGTACAAGTTCAATATATACAGAATTGTATCACTTTGCATGTTTCAGGCTGGTGATTTTTAATTAATTAATATGTTTATATCAACTCTTAAATTGTTTTGTAATATTAAAACTTCTTTACTGTTATATTTGACTTGTTTCATATAACAAAAATATAATATTTATATTTATTTCATAATAGATACATATACAACATATAAGCATTTTTATTTATATCTAATTGCATAACAAAAACCATTTTTTCATACAATCATATTCACTAATGTCATAGCAAAGTCGCTAAACGTAATAGTTTTCGAATCCACTACTTCTGATAAATCTCTGATACAAAATTAATGTATAGTTACGCAAATGTCTTAATATATTTTTTATTTTCTACTCGTTTTGTTAGCTTCACATAAACATCTTTGAATTTTCGCTCATATATTACGCATTTACTGCGTCTAAACTTTATATTAACTCTAACTTTTTAAATTCTTACCTGACTTGCTATGTTTATATTCAAATATACCTGACTTTGACTTGATGTTTGTCTTTTATAGTATCTTAACTTCCTCTTGGTTATTTATGGAATTAATTGTTGTATTCGTTTTATACCTTTTACGTATGTATATTTATGTATTCAGACGATACATTATTCTACATTTATCTCAATATGTCATAGATTAATGTTAATAGGGCTACGGACAACTAAGGTCAATGTAAACCCACTCTGTTTATTTACTGTTTATTTTAACAAAATCCCCGAAATAAGAATCTGACGTAGGTCATACCTTCAGCGTAAACGTTACGACCTGCACGTACACCATCTTGACTATACTGACCTTTCTTAGATTTGTTGTAGTTCTTGTTTGACTGTTAAATATTAAATGTACATACATTGTATTACAGTACAAATTTACATAGGAACAGGAACAGTTATATGGTCAAACATGTTTCCGGCAAAAAAAAAATACCACCAGCCCCACCACTGCAGCCCCCTACTTCTCCTCATTGTTTTTGTGAATACTTTAAATGATCGGAACATCTTTTTTTCATTTGAGTCATTTTAAACATTTCAAAGACGTTTCAGACAGCACAGGAATACTTTTAGTTCGTTAAAGACGAATAGAACACTTTTCTGTCATATTGCATTAATTTTGAGCAGTAACAAATTTCTACCGGTATTGACGCATGTTTAAAAACAACAATAAACAATTTTTATTCCTTTTGAAACCTTGCATTTTATTTTATTTTTTTATCGAAGAATATTGTTCTGATTGATTTATTGTTGTTAAATTTTGCATAATAATACGTTTAGTTCCGTTCATTTACATGACGTGTATGCGTTCGATTTATCTTCCTCATAAATTTTTTAAAAAAAAGGATCTTTGTTTTGTTAATGTCGTATTTTAACAAAATTCGCGAATTTGGTTTGCATTTGATTGATTGATTGATTGTTGGATGCTTAAGGTAGAGTAACAAGTATTCCATGCAATAAAAGATAAGCATTTTTTTTATTTTATGAAGGATTGAATAAAGATTTGAGATGACACAACTGTATTACTTTAACATGTTTCACTTATTATATCCACACGTATATTAGATAATCGAGCACAAAGTTCTAGAACACAAGAAAGCTGACATCTCAAGTGACCGTACAACGAACCAATGACTCTATTTTTTTCAATCCTTTATAATATGTTCTACATAAACACGTCAACTCTTGTGCATTCTGATCATCCTTTCTTTTTTCTCTTGCAAAAAGTAAAATCACAAAAATACTGAACTTAGAGGAAAATCAATTTGGAAAGTCCATAATCACATGGCAAATTCAAATAACAAAACGCAACTGACCGAAAAATCTCGGTGAGTGTATGTATCTTGAACTATTAGAGGGGAAGTGTTTGGTAAATGAATTCAGTAGGATTATATGCTTTTATCACCACTATTTAACTATATGTTTAAAATGTTTTTTGGGAATCAGTTAAAGACATATAACGGTGCACGCAATAAATCGGAATGTAATACAGAATTTCTATGCATTTTAATGGAAGGCAAGATTGTTACGGTACCAACAAAACAGACAGTCACATTGTTATTTCAACTTGTACCCTTTTTTCTAAAATACACTCCTAAAATAGATAGAAACATAAGGAAAAAAACAGATGATAATTTACCATCATGCCACACAAAGTCAACGAAAATAATAACGAGAAAACACTACAAATGAAATTCATACTTATATGTATATGATGATCAACACAAACAAAAACAAGAACAAGAAAGGAAGAAAGAAAAACAATATGGAACAGAACATCATTTTCAAGTGAACTGTGTATTTTTATCAAACATTTTTCTATTATTTCCTTTTTTACCAATTTGGCTAGAAAAAACAGTCGAAGAAGTGACCATTTTGAAATGTAAAATTTGGGGCAAGTAAGTTTTCTCGAATCTGACGGTATTTGTGTTTTCTTCTTATTGAAAAAAGATTTTTTTTATCCTAGACGTATTAACTCCTAGGTTAAATTTATCTCTTTTTGTCCACAGGACTTTTTATCTTTGATATGAGCCAAGATAAGTTTTCAAAAAGATGCATTGCCCTCCTTTCGAAAACAAAAGACACCAAAAGCAGACATGAAAGTCCTCGCAGTCCATAGAATATGTTTAAAACTCAAAATTATTTAAAAGGAATCTGCATGGTTATAAGAAGATGTGGTAAGAGTGACAATGAGACAACTCTCAATACAAGCCATAATTTGTAAAATTAAAGTATTATTAATTAGGGTACGACCATCAACACAGAGCCTTGACTAACAACGAACAACATAATATTAAGAGCTCTAAAATGACTAGAATAGAACCATTCAAATAGGAAAACTAACGGTCTTAATTATATTATAAACGACATGCACTTTTGAACCAGATCAACAAACGACAACCACTAAATGCTAGGTGCATTACTTTGGACAGGTGGAAACAACTGCATCGGGTTTACATCTTTTCATGGATACCAACATTCACCCTTCCTTGAAATAATAGTGTAACATTTCAACATAGATAAACACATTGAATATATTAGTAACGATTTCGTTTTTAGATTATTTGATCCCCTTGTTTTATTATTTAATTCAAATATATATATGTATATGTAAGTGTTAATGAATGTGGTGTTGAAGTTATATTATATCTATTGTGAAATGTTGGTTTCAATGCTATACTGATTACATTATTAATTTCAAATTTTTATTTAAATTTCTAGGCAGGGGAAATAGCTGTTGTTTACACAGTTTTTAAATTGATGAAATATAATAGATATAGACAAGTTATAGGTCTAGATTGGCTGCGAATTAGTCGAGTATTGATCAGACTTGGTTGTTTTTTGGTTCAGACTAGGTCGATTATTGTTCAGACTAGGTCGATCATGGTTCAGACGCATATGGAATGGCACCAGTTGAGTACAAGTTCAGACTTTAATGTATGGTTCAAACTATATTCTAGTATTGGCAAGAAATTTTCAGACCAATTCAGACTGGTTTAGTAAATATCCGTACGGGTCTAGATAAGGGCCATTTCAGACTCAAACCAGTTTGTAAAGAATATATTCATGCTTTTGTCCATTTAGGAATTTGATAAGCATGCATCTTTCAACCTATCTGTAAAATTTATTCACTATTTTTTTAAAGATTGGCTTTGTTTACATACATAAGCTTTTGCTTGAAGACCATATGATCATTTCTGTAATTATATGTTGTTGTTTTTTGTTTTAAGATGTCATTTGGTTGCCGATTCATTGATGTATACCCCAAACATTTCAAATCAATTTAAATCTGAGACACTACTGTTAATTAAAGAAAATCTGATTGTTTATTGACAAACTAAGATGAAAGTCCCTACCCCCCCCCCCCCCCCCAATCTCTTAAATACCCCTGCATGAAGATATTCAACTTACAATTATATTTTAACCACATCACAGATTAAGACATTTTCTTAACATTTGACGGTTCTTCTATGCATTAGTTACCTAAACTTCGCAAAAAACAGTACATTGTATCGTTTCATGTCGGTCTCTATTAAGTGTTCTACAACTATAATTTTTCAGTACTTTCAACAAGATATTCAACAGCTATCAAAGAACATATCCTGAACGTTTGTAAAACAAAAAAATGTAAAACTATTTTTGAAGTGTTTAAAAAAATTCTTTGGATGGTATCTAATCATTAAGTGGTTTTGATTCTATTGACAGTTCTGCATAAGTAATTTTTGAATTTTACCATACTACACTTGTCTAAAAATTTTGCAGACATTCTTTTTCCTCTTTACTCAAATAGTTGTTTGGTAAATCTGAAAACAAATTTATTTGTTCTAAATAAACTCATTATAGATACCAGGACTAAATTTAGTTTATGCGAAAGACTCATCAGTGACTCTCGAATCCAAAAAAGTTAAAAAGGCCAAATAAAGTATGAAGTTGAAGAGCATTGAGGACCAAAATTCCTAAAAGTTTTCCCAAATACTCATTTAAAGCGTTTTTCCTCTTATTAGGAAGCATATTCAACTTTTTTGGATTCGAGAGTCACTGATGAGTCTTTCGCATAAACTAAATTTAGTCCTGGTATCTATAATGAGTTTATTTAGAACAAGGGTCACAAAATGACTAGTTTAAAACTATTGAAGCGGGGAAAAAATCTATATAAATAATGAGAAACACTTTTGAACCTCATCAATAAACGATAACTACTAAATTTAAGATTACTGGCATAGGACAGGTGACAAATTCAGTGAATTTAAACGTTTAATAGGTACCAACCTCCACCCTTACCTGAATCAATAGTGTAACATCACAACATAGAAAGACACATTATACAATTTAAATCGAAACGGATTAACTAAATCAAAAGACACAATAACACAAGTGAGATTACAATGAACGAATTAACATGATCTATGATATAATGTGAAAACAAAATTGATAGTATATAAATAAAGAAACTAAAAAAGCATTAAAAATGGAGGGTCCGTGTGCTTGTTTTCGAGATATAAGCCATTGAAAATTTGGCGGAAATAATTCTCTCTAGATTTTTCTTCTATTTAACATTGGCACCTTTTTTGCTTAAATACTTTGAAAAAAAACAAAGGTATTATAAGATTTTGAAATATTGCTTTTTACACTATATGCAATTAAAATATGAAAAGAATAGACGGGGTTAGTGGGCAAATTTTAATTTTTCTAATGTCAATACATTGTTAAAACCAGAGGATTCCGAAAATCTGGCAAAAATAAATAGTGGAGCAAACCTTCTTAAGTTAACATACTAGTCAATAGTATAATTACGTTTTAAACATTTTTTTCATGGATTGATCGTTTACTCATTGGTACTCAAACTTTGGTATGCATATTGATATTGTTATCAGTAAATTAAAAGCAAACTAAATATAACAGGTATGTTATATACATATACACATTCATGAATCTACAATTTGTCGACTCCTGTTCCCAGTCATTGCACGAGGTCATGTTTTTCTTTGACGGTTTATGACGTCTTTACACGAAATCCATTGGATGTTGGATGCCTACGGATTGACAATTTAGTCTTAGATGCATGATTTTTAATTAGTTGTTAGCGGCTTTGAACTAGCTGTCAGTTAACTGTGAGTACTCTCAGATCTGTACATGGTATCTTTTTGTTGTTGGGATGAACATGTACCCAGCCAAGTCCATTTGTATTTTTGTCCGTCTAATGAGTTAAACCTTTTTGAACTAATTACAATAGTTCTTTTTTATGTTGTACTGTTATACTACTGTCACAGGTTAGGGGAGGATTAGGACCCCGCTAACATGTTTAAGTATGTGCACCTCCAAAGTCAGGAGCCTGTAATTCAATGGTTATCGTTTGTTTATGTGTTACTTAGTTGTTTTCGTTCATTTTTTGTACATAAAAAAGGCCGATAGTTTTCTCGTTTGAATTGTTCTACATTGTCAATTCGGGCCCTTTTATAGCTGACTATGTGGTACGGACTTTCCTAATTGTTGAAGGCCATACGGTGACCTATAGTTGTTAATGGCTGTGTTATTTTGGTCTCTTGTAGAGAGTTGTCTCATTCGCAATCATATCACATTTCATCTTCTATTTATATTTAATTTCTTAGTTATAACTATAATGTTAAACATCATTTATATGGTATTACACCAATAATAGGTTACAAACATATATCAGGTGATTCAAAGTACCAATATTTTTTTTCAAATGGTGTTTCTATAGTGTATCTTGGAAACTTGATGTTACATGGTTACTAAAACTTTTACATAGATAACAAAAAAGTGGTTAACATTTAAAGGGTTAACTTATAGCGATAGTTATTTTCTTATATACAATTCAATGAATGTGAAATTTTGTCTATAATAGTTAGCAAAGGTACCAGGATTTAATTTAGTACGCCAGACGCGCGTTTCGGTGACGCTCATATCAAAATATGTATAAAACCAAACAAGTACAAAGTTAAGAGCATTGAGGATCCAAAATTCCAAAAAGTTGTGCCAATTACGGCTAAGGTTATCTATTCCTGGGATAAGAAAATCCTTAGATTTTCGAAAAAGTTTGTAAACAGGAAATTTATAAAAATGACCACATTATTTATATTCATGTCAACAACGAAGGGTGGACTACTGGACTGGTGATACCCTCGGGGACGAAATAATTCTGGATATGATAAAACTTTAATAATGCCAAGTTTTTACTTTATTTTAAAAAGTGTAAATTTTTAAGACTTGTAGGAGAAAATCAATTATGGTATTACACCTCAAAGACTTTTATTAAAAAATCATAGTATAAAAACAAAAACTATAAAAAAAAAGTTCAAAAAGTTCTTCTGCTGTTTTTATAACCATTTTGGTATGTACAAACGGGTACTTTTCATCGTTATGCTGTGTCTTCGGGACTGTTTCCATCTAAAAAGAAATAATATATTTTTAATTTTCATAAGTGCTTCCAAGTGCAAAGCCCTGTTTTCAAATAGTTATTTCTTCTAAAGAGCTACATGTAAACGAAAAAGAAGAACTAGATAGGTAAAATATCATGGGTAATCGACAGGTTTTAACCTTGCCACGTTCTGCAGGGTATGTCCAGTGGTTTTGTTCATGTCTGTCATATTTCTTTTTCGTAATATGCTTTGTTATAGATTAGGCTGTTAGTTTGATTAATTGAGAATTTCACCTTTTTGCATGTCGAGTTCTTATATATGCAACTTTACGACATGGATTGTTGTTTTTGTACGTTATTTGAACTTTGCTGGATAGTGTTCTATCGACAATCATACCACACCTGCATAATTCAATAAGCTATAACTTTAAAGGCGTAAACTGCTTTCTGATTTGAAGATCATCATGATGATAAATTGTACAAAATTATCTGTGGCAAAACACTACCCATAATATGATTGCTTGTTGGTGTGGTTCATATGTGTTTTTCGTTTCTTGTTTTCCATATATACTAGATCGCTGGTTTTCTAGTTTGATTTGTTTCACACTAGTAATTTTAAAGTCCTTTATAACTTACTGTTAGTTTAGAGCAAAGGCTCCAAGATGAAAGCCTTACTTATTATTGTTGTTAACTGTTTATACATTGTGACTTGGATAGAGGGTTGTCTTATTGGTACTCATATCACATCTAATTTATATGATTAGATGACTCAACAACTTACCATCAACAACATAATGACGATTGGATCAAAACTTTTGTCTACCACCCGTTTCCACCATCTCCGCCTCGTCCACCTCGACCGATTTCAAATCCAAACTGATCGCTTGTATATTGTCTTCCACCGCGGAACTGTCTTCCATATCCTCGTCTGTAACCCAAAGTTGAATCGGTAAAAAAGGTGTCCTGTCCTCCGCCATCGCCTCCTCTTCCACCCCAAATCCCTCCTCCTCCACCTCCTCCTCCGCCACCGCCGCCGCCACCTGCACAAACAATTATGTCCACCAAAACTATCAATACTACTAAAGTGATAAGTTGGTATTTCATTGTGATCTGCAGTAAAAATAATAAAAAGGCATTACAAGAATGGCAGAAAGAAAGTTGATTTCAATAACGTTGTGTGCTTTCAATGAATATGTCACAATTACCATAAACTGATCTTGTGAAAACAAAAAAAGTTTTAATCAGCTCATCAAATTATTTTATTCCGGTGACTTTTATTTAGAATGTTAAAGAACAATTCTTAAATGTCATTTACAAAATCTTTCTTATATTTATATTTTTTTTAGTTATATTTCTTTAATAAGCTTTTTTTTTTATTTTCATATCTTTTTCACAGTTTGACTGTAAAGCTGAGTTTGAAACAGTGAATTTGTATATTAAGGGATTATGTAAAATCCTGATTTTTCAGGGACTGTGCATGATCCATAAAATCATAAGTAAATATATACACTCCCGGAAAAAAACCCATTAATTTTACATAATAACTGAAAATTTTTAGAACGTTTCTTTGTAAATCCCCTTATATTATTTTAGGGATTATCAATAATAAGATAATACAAAAAAATGAAAGGAAATAATTCATTATATTCAAATTTATATTTAAATTAACGCTTACTCTTCTTAAGCTGTTGAAAGTGAACAAACTCCTTGTTCATATGTGAAATCTAAGGGGAACAATTTTTCCACATATGATGGTGTATGAACCACATTAACTCAAAAACAAACAAGTATTCAAAATGAAAATAATAATATCAACATTCTCAATATTAGTGATACAATAAAAATGTGAATGGAAATGGAATGTGTTGTTTATTATTATTAGTGGCTTCTTTAAGCTAAAGTCTTAACCATATCTCGGGATGAAACGTTGCTCGTTTTCAAGTAGTATTCAATTTCATATGGTCATCTACATTGAACATTAAGTAGTGAATTTTGAAGAGATAGACTTAACATGTTTCATTTATATATTTTGACCATACTATCATGAGTGTAAAAGTAAGAAATGAAAAATCTAAATTTGAATTTTAAAAAAATACATGTTTTTTTTTTAGATAAGTATTTTCAAAAGTTTTATATCTGATATATACAAGTAATAAAATGTGGTATGATTGTCTATAAGACAACTCTCCGCCAGAGATTGTATGACATATATACATATAGAATAGAACATTATAATGTGTGATAACATTTTAAGATGTTTGCTATATCATTGTTTATTTCAACGCAATAATGGCAATATCACTTTATCGATCATTGTTATTGAATCTAATGCAATTTGATTGGATAAAGTTGTCATAACATGTATTTCACCTGTAGTCATAACATGAATGAATGTGTACAGTAACTTAATTGACCTTCAAACTGGACATGGGACGAGTCCATATTACTTTTGATCAATGAAACCAAATGTATGAAAGGTACGAATCGCCACTTCTAACATTTTCCAAATTTTTCCATATTCAGAGTAATTTTTTTTAAGCATATTCCGGTGAAAAGAGGGAAAGTTTAAATCCAATAAAGAAGCAATTTTTTTAGCATTACAAAAAATAACTTTTTCCAGACTCATTATAAGACTATAACTACAATTAACCATAAACAAAAGTAGTCAGTAGACAAGGTCAAAACATGTCTGATCATTATTATTTGGAAAACCAAACTTCAGTACGATCGTTTTAAGGTCAACTTTGGCAACCTCACAAAATTTTGTTTGGCACTATAATTTAATAGAATATGTAGTTAGGCATCAAAACCCTAATTGCTTTATATAAACATGCGTGAATGTATTTTATATTATGTTACGTAGTTACTAAACTTTTTTTAGTTAAACGGACAAACAACTGAAGTTTAAATATATTCTTACCTGAATTGCTAGGTCTGCATTTAGATATACTTGGCTTTGACTTGCTTTTTGTCTTTTATAGTAACCGAACTTCCTCCTTTTGTTGATTTACGGAGTTAATTGGTTTATTAGTTTGATATTACATTTAACGTTTGTATATTTATATATTAATCTATATTTATCTCAATATGCCATAGCTTAATGTTAATAGGGCTACGGACAATAAAGATTAATGTAAAAACCAGTTTGTTGATTTGTTTTTGTTTTTTAAGAAAATCCCCGAAATAAAAATCTGATGTAGGTCAAACTTTCGGTGTAAACGTTACAACTGTCACGTACACCATCTTGACCATACTGACCTTTTCGTGTAGTTTGATGTTAAACATTAAATGTGCATAATGCAATACTAATCAACGACAAGTACATAGGGACTGATATAGGTATATTGTCAAAGATATTTCGGGCAAAAAATCAACACCACCCAAGCCCTACCACCGTCGTCCCCTTTCCACTAGGTTTTTGTAATACTTATTGAAATATCCTTTTTTTCAAAAAGTTTTGAATGCCTCAACGCAACCCCTTTCCGACATTTCTTCTCAAGTTATGTACAGTGATTTTCTAAATAATATATTTGTATAAAGTCACCACGGGTAATAATATATTTCACTAAAGAGCACCAATATTGAACACTAAAACAAAATCATTTTGAAACGAACCCCACTATAAACCTTTGTACAGGATCTGCTTTCAGTATTTTTTTATTTTTTTTTATTATTTTCAAGATTTACAACAACTACGGAAGCCCTGGAGTGCCATGCAAACAAAATATTTCAACTTGTGCGCACAAGTTTCCAACTTGCGCGCACAAGTTACTATCTTGTGCGCACAAGTTACACAACTTGTGCGCACGAGTTACACAACTTGTGCGCACGAGTTACACAACTTGTGCGCACGAGTTGTACAACTTGTGCGCACAAGTTGCACGTATTCTTTTAGACATGCGCTGTTTTGCTAGAGAGACTATTTATGGAACGCCGTAGCTGCCGAATACAAACGTTTATATACATGAATGCACATACTTTTCAATGTCTGCACATGTATTTTCTATGTATACACATACTTTGCATATATATAAACATAGTTTACTTTATATGCACTTATTTTTTATATATGTATGCACATACTTTTCCTACATATGCACATCGTTTACCTTATATGCACATACTTTTCCTACATATGCACATCGTTTACCTTATATGCACATACTTTTCCTAAATATGCACATCGTTTACCTTATATGCACATACTTTTCTATATATCTATTTGAACATAGTTAACCTCATATGAATATACTTTTTTTCTATATATGCACAGACTTATTCTACATAGGAATGTACAAATGTAGTTCTGCATGTGAATACTTTACTCAGTATATATGGACATAGTTTTTCAACGTGAGAATTACAATTCATATTATGCTTTTCTGTTGTTTTTTCAAACTGAACTAAGCCTAAGGGTTCCAATATCATAAAAAGAATGTGAATTAAGAATTTCTTATTGATGTATGTTGTTCAATTAAGCAACTTTTGAAATCATTTTCATATGGATGCAATACTATTTTGGCATGTAGGATGGTATGGCGCTGTTGTCTTCATCTATAGTCACTTGTTTTAATGCCATAATTTTGTATTTTGTATGAGTCGTTTGTATTACATTTTAACACAAGGATTATTATCACTAATGGCGTGTTGAATTCAGTGGTTTTTGTCCCAACAATTCAGTGATAACGGGTCACAAGTTATATTAATGCATTTTAGCTACCGCTTTACAAGCAGAGCCAAATATAATGAACGTTCGAACTATGTATTGGCTTCCGAAGCTACACAAAACACCTTACACATATAGATTTGTTTCGTCTTCAAGCCATTGTTCCACAACTAAATTGTCTATTCTTCTTACCAGCACACTTGGTACAATTAAAAACCTGATAATAAATTATTCAAATAAGGCTTTCGAAAATAGTGGAATTAATTACTTTTGGAGTGTCAAGAACTCGTTTGAAGTACAAAAATGAAGAAGTTGATAAATTGCATGCTTATATTGGTGATTTTGAATCTGTTCAAAGTTCTGATTTTTCTACCCTGTATACTACATTGCCTCACATTCTCATTAAGAAAAAAATCACACACCTAATTAAATGGGCATTTATATAGTCAGAATGTGAATATATATGTTCAAACTCTTTTAGGTCATTTTTTAGTAGCAATACACAAAAAAAATTTGTCAATTGGACATGTGTTGATACTATATATGCCCTTGAATTTTTACTAGATAACACTTTTGTTCGCTTTGGAGATTCCGTATATCGTCAGGGTTATCGGAATTCCAATGGGGACTAACTGTGCACCACTTATTGCGGACCTGTTTCTGTATTGCTATGAGTTAACTTTATGACAAAAATAAGCAAAAACCCATCGAAACAACATCTGATACATTTAATAATATTTTTAGATTTTTGGATGATATTTTGGCTCTCAATAATGACGACTTCAGTATGTATATTTAAGAAATATATCCTGTTGAACTTACTTTAAATAAAGCTAATACTAACAATGACCACTGTCCTTTCCTCGATCTTGATATCTATATCACTAACGGAAAGCTAAATACTACAATTTATGATAAAAGAGATGATTTTTTATTTCCTATCGTTAATTATCCATTTTTAGATGGTGACTTTCCCTTGTCACCATCTTACGGTGTTTATATATCTCAACTTGTACGATTCGCTCGTGTATGTAACAATATTTTAGATTTTAACGAGAGAAATTTATGTATTACTGAAAAATTATTACACCAGGGTTTTCGATATCACAAACTAGTCAAAACATTAACTAAATTTTATCATCGGTATAAGGACATCATTAGTAAATATAGCTCAACATGCAGACTTCTTATACGTTTAGGTATTTCACATCCAATTTTTTATGGAAATATTCTTTATAAAGCACAAAGGTGTCAACATTCACCTCCGAAACTAACAAAACTTTTGAATAGACTTATTAAGAAGGTATATAGCTACGATACTGTTGTCAGGTCATTAAAGATTGCATATTTTGGCATTAATATTGATTCACTTATAGGGTCTTTGCGTCGGAACTAAACACATTTATTCAAAAACAAGTTGTTGGCATGACACGGGCTATGTTCTTCTCATATATGCCATGATGGTATGAGACTAGACCCCTAACGGGAAGGATTGTGCCTGATGTTCATATGATTAAATCATGATCTTTCTGTCAGTTTTATTGAAGTCTGGAGCTGGCATGTCAGTTAACTGCTAGTAGTCTGTTGTTATTTATGTATTATTGTCATTTTGTTTACTTTCTTTGATTACATCTTCTGACATCAGACACGGACTTCTCTTGAACTGAATTTTAATGTGCGTATTGTTATGCGTTCACTTTTCTACATTGGCTAGAGGTATAGGGGGAGGGTTGAGATCTCACAAACATGTTTAACCCCGTCGCATTTTTGCGCCTGTCCCAAGTCAGGAGCCTCTGGCCTTTGTTAGTCTTGTATTATTTTAATTTTAGTTTCTTGTGTACAATTTGGAAATTAGTATGGCGTTCTTTATCACTGAACTAGTATATATTTGTTTAGTGGCCAGCTGAAGAACGGAATTTCTCGCTACATTGAAGACCTGTTGGTGACCTTCTGCTGTAGTTTTTTTCTACGGTATGGTTCTTGTCTCTTTGACACATTCCCCATTTCCATTCTCAATTTTATTAAGCTTGGTTTCCGCACTCTGTCGTCAATTTGCCTTATAAAAAATTATTGAAATTCACACACAAAGTTAGGCCGAGTTAGAATTTTGGGCAGTAATTTTTTGGACAATTATGCCCCTTTATAACTTGGAAAATTGAAAATTTTAAGCGGGGGCATTTTTTTTTTATACAGGTTTTATGTTTTATTAGTAAAAACATTAGTAAGAGCCGAATGCACTTTGTCGGTGTGGGAATAATCTATAAACAGTGAATGTAAAATTTCATAGAGTGAGACAAAGGTATTACCGTCCAGCGATGGCGAAAACTATTTCTATAGAGCTTTGTATTCGGTATTAACATAGAATACCTGGATGCTTCATACTGTGTTTGTAATAGCATTATGTTTCGAAGTTTCCGTCTGTCATATGTTCTATGTAATAATGCAGTAGGTCAAATATATATATATATATATATATATATATACAACTCGTCTAAACATCAACCCAACAATGTTAAATCTGTAAATTTGCTTTCGCAAATTTTTGGTTCTTCCCTCGCCGGGATTCGAACCCATGCTACTGTGATATCGTGACACCAAATCGCCTGCACTGCAGCCGTCCCGCTAGACCACACGACCACCTGGGCTCTCAAAAAAAGAGCTTTCGGTGGCCATATGTTACCTTTCCACGTCAGTTTTAATCTAGCGGCGTACTACAGTACATGATATATAAGGCATGAAGATGTTAGATCTGTAAATTTGCTTTCGCAAAGCTCTTTTTTTGAGAGCCCAGGTGGTCGAGTGGTCTAGCGTGACGGCTGCAGTGCAGGCGATTTGGTGTCACGATACATGTGTTCGAATCCCGGCGAAGGAAGAACCAAAAATTTGCGAAAGCAAATTTACAGATCTAACATTGTTGGGTTGATGTTTAGACGAGTTGTATATACATTATGTACACAGCCATGTATCACCATCATTGATGGCGATCCGATGGATACATCTGTTGTAGGGTTGTCACTGACTCAATCGTACTTATGAATATAATTATTTTCTGTGACTGTATCTTACATTAATTTGTAGGATCCTTTACTATGGATAATTTAGCTGATCTGTAACAATACCATCTTCATGCCTTATATATCATGTACTGTAGTACGCCGCTAGATTAAAACTGACGTGGAAAGGTAACACATGCCCACTGAAGCTCTTTTTGTATATATATATATACAACTCGTCTAAACATCAACCCAACAATGTTAGATCTGTAAATTTTCTTTCGCAAATTTTTGGGTTTTCCCTCGCCGGGATTCGAACCCATGCTACTGTGATATCGTGACACCACATCGCCTGCACTGCAGTCGTCCCGCTAGACCACACGACCACCTGGGCTCTACAATTATAGAGCTTTCGCTGGCCATGTGTTACCTTTTCACGTCAGTTTTAATCTAGCGGCGTACTACAGTACATGATATATAAGGCATGAAGATGTTATTGTTACAGATCAGCTAAATTATCTATAGTAAAGAATCCTACAAATTAATGTAAGATACAGTCACAGAAAATAATTATATTATATATATATAAAACGCCTGAATAGTAGTTAACGATTTTCCCACGAGGGCGCTGTATATATATAACTTCCTTAAAATATTAAAAAAAATAAACTGAAATGGTTATGTAACGACATTTTGTAATTTTGAAAATGCAAATGTTGAAACCAAAATAAAAGTATGACTTGCAAATGCCAATAAATTTTCAAAGTCAATAGACAATTACTAAGGAGACAGGGCCAAATATTATCTATGGAAATGAGATGTTCTAATACTTATACAACTGCATAAAACATATTATTGAACCACCACTTGTGATTCAACATAAACTAGACCTAATCACAAACTAATACATTGCGAAGCCAACGCAGACGCCGTAAAAATAATATGTATAGTATACGAATTGAAAGCTTTTAAAAAGGTGTGAATATCAAATATGATATGACGGGCTGCAGTTCTAAATTATAATTTGTCTGATTAGCTCTGCATTTCTTGTTTTGCGTCTACATTTTCAGCATTTGGGGATTAAGGTGAGAGTGCAAAAACAAACAAAAAAGAAATGAAATTTTCCTAGTTATAAAGGAGCAGAACTGTAGTACAGCAGGTGACTTTTGCGTTTTATAGTTTTTTTACCTTTGTGAATGAGCTTTATCAAATTAAGTAGAGGCAAAGTTGAATTAGAGTGCTGCAAAATAAAATGGAAAGATGGAATGACAGACGGTAAAACGGACGATTAAGGGTAATACATGTATAATGCCCCATACGCCTATCGGCAGGGCATAAAAAAATTCCCTGTCTTTGGTCCTTTCTACAACACCATAATAATAGAAAACAATTCACATTTTGAGATCTTAGACTATATTGAATACTTTGAAAACACATTAAACTTGGTAAGGAAAATAGCAATTTAAATTAAGTTTTATAAGAATGCATTTTTCAACTTTTGACCCGTTAGTGGTAATAATCCATGTGTTAAGATTAATACTATAAGTTATATGGTTCGCTACTGACCCCCTACGGATCCATAGAGGGTTAGTGAAATCCATGAATTGTATTCACCCTCTATAGATTTGTAGGGGGTCAGTAGTTAACCGTATGACGAATTTATCGGACGCTGGACTTTTTCTACGGCGTTTTGTTGAAAAATAAACAACGAAACACAACAACATTAATAGATGACGTCGCAATTAAGGGCATACGATACAGTTACAGGGAAGGTAATGACGTTGCTAACGTAATTTGTTATTTTCGCGACGTCAAACTGTGACATATCGGGAAAAGATGCATTTTTCGACTGATATTTATCATTCAAACTGATTTAATTTGAAAACGAGTTCATGGACCCCTATCTTTCAAAACGGCAATTGGTCTCATCTTGCAGGGAGATTACGTGACCTAAATTTTATAAAACTGTAAAAAGAGGATTTTTTTTAATTGTGATAAACATGCAGTAAAAAATTACGTTTTTTCCTCAATTCATGAACATTTGATAAATATGAGTTATTTCTGAATAAAAAATTGCATATTTTTTAAAGATATTTATAAAATACAGAAATTACCGATAATTTAACAAAAAACAATTTGTTTTTATCTTTTGTAACAAAAAAGTTATGTCTTTCTTTCGAAAAAGAAACTACGGCCACAAATCTGAATTTCGAGCAAATATACAAAATTTCGAACTCATTGTACTCAAAAAGTAGCACATGAAGGTATATTTTTTATTACATATTTTATTTAATCAGGTAAAAAATAGCCTATAGGCAAATTTTCATGAACTTGTAAATTCAGGATCAAAACTGTATCGTATGCCCTTAACGCGTCATGAACCCCATATGAAACTTACTAACCCCATACGGTCTCATAGGGGGTCACCACGTGACGGCGTTTAACCAATTACAACGTGACAATCCATCTGCGTGGTCCGATAAAAACAAATCGACTCCTTCAACGTTTTGACATAAAAACCAAGTGACTATAGATGAAGACAACAGCGCCATACCATCATACATACCAAAATAATATTGAATTCATATAAAAATGATTCCAACAGTTGCTTAATTGAAGAAGAACAATATTCATGTAGGAGTTGCTCTATCATGGACATGGACGTGGTAAATATATCAACAAGAAGCAATAACTCAATTATAGATACAGAAGAAACAATACCAAAGTTACTTCTAGATGAACAAAGCGTGACAGAGGATTATAGCGAAATAGGCCATATAGTTAAAAATATGCCAGAATATACATCTAAAGACAGTCCAACTAGAACGCAGATCACGAAGGAAGAAACAAGAAATTCTAACACAGAAGTACCAGACATGGTAGAAATGAACAAAACGGCCTCATACAAACAGCAAAACCAAATGGTTCAGCACAGCAGGAATGAACAAATAGAAAATGTAGATGAGCCAAAAAACATCAAGGCAAAACCGAAAAGGCAATATAAGTGCAAAAATGTAAATGAAACTAACCAACAGCTTGAAGATCAATTAGCACAATGCAGAGCAAGAATAGTCATAATGGAAGATACCAATAGAGACTATAGAAACACAATCAATCTACTTAGGATGCAATCAGAAGAAAGCACTATTGACAAAAGTAACTTAAATACCTACCAGCCAAAGTGTGACTGTAGCAACAACTTGCAGGAACAGACTATAAACAAAGTCGATATGATGCTGAACAACTTCAGGTTAGAAATGGAAAATAGAGACCTAAGAATAAAACATCAAATGGAGATGAACTAATTAAGAAACAAACTGCAAATAATGGAATTACAGAAAGAAGTAGGAATGTGGCAAAGACCAGGAAGTCATGAATATTATCCTTATAATCAGAATATTGACAATACTAGGAACTCAAACCAACATCAAATGAGTGATCAGCACTCTGGTGCACAGCTTATAAATCAGCAATCCAGGATTCCTAACCAAGCCAATCCACTATTCATGACACCTATGGCACCTCCACACTATAGCCAAATACCAACAGAGCAGAGCAGAATAAATCCTGGCCATATTCAAGCGCCAATGTACTACAATAACAGAATACAGGCTATACCTGTAAATAGCCAAAGTAGCCACCATTATCCTGGCTATAGAAGTATACATGTACCAACTGGCAGTATCAACACTAACATGATACAAAATGCACATTTATACAGACAGCAATATAGGATGACTCCACAACCTATACCACAAAATATAGATCAACACCAAGGATATAGTCAGCAACAGACAAACAGAAAGGAACAAAGTCAAAGAAACATCAATAAAAGAGTTTATGACCAAAGAACAAGCATGCCAGTAATAGCTAAACAAAGTCATGCAGAAGAACTTGAAAGACAAAAACAATTGCAACAACTAACAAATCAGGATGATAATACTAACCAAATAGACAAAGAACCAACAAAAGAAGCTAGAATGACCATCAATCTGACAAATTCAGCTGCCGCCAAAAATAATGAAGCCAAAGCACATACAGAAGTAAGCCATCAAGTAGATGTCATGCCCAGAACTGGTCTTATAACAACGGCTTCTAGTGGGGACGCCCCGCTGGAAGCGGACTGCCACCAGAAGTTCCCCTCTCAAAGGGGGGCCAATGTTGGTGGTCCTAAGCATCTAAAGGGACTAGTTCAGGCTGACAATCTAGAAGCAAAAGAAGATGGGAATAGAAAGAAACCAAACCATTTTTTAGGCAGTGGCCGATCAAACAAGATAAAAGGGAGGATATCATTATAGGTACACTCAATGTACAAAATGTGAAATCAAATGCCCTCTATATCAAAAACTTGTTAAGGGATGTACATGTGCTATGCATTCAAGAACACTGGCTTTTCAATGCGGAAAAGAAAATCATAGCTGAAATTATTGAAAATAGCGGATACATAGCTAAAAGTGTTGATGATAATGATGATCCTGATTTCAACATATCAATGAAAAGGGGATATGGTGGAGTAGCCATAATCTGGAAAAAAGAAATTAATGAAAATATAAAGGAATTGATAGACGGTGGAAATAGAATACAAGCCATACATATTCAACAAGGAGACAAACCAATATGTCTTATAAATGTATATATGCCATCAGATAGCAAAAATGCAGACATCGAATACAAAGACACATTGGCTCAAATTGATGAAATGATAGAGAAATATAAAGACACACACGAAATTATAGTATGTGGAGACATGAACGGGTCCCTGGATAGAAGCTCGACACCTCATGATAAAATCCTAAAGACTTTCTGCAAGGAAAAATGTATAGGAAATACTGAGAAATGCCCAGTAAAAGAGACATTTTATCACCAGAATGGTATGTCGAAAGGACAAATTGATTACTTCCTCTTCAAAAGTAACTCAGAAATCATTAACAAAATCAGACAAATTGATGTCCTTGATACTGACCCAGAGAATACCTCGGACCATGTACCTGTTATCTTGACACTGAACAGCCAACTGAAAAAAGTCAGGGAAAAAGCAACAACTATCATAGCAAAACCTAAATGGACTGACTGCGACCATCAAATTTATAAGGAAGTCATCAATAAAGAACTTCCAAAACTCATGCAAAAATCAAAAGGAATTATTGAGAAAGATATAAAAAATCTAGAAAAACTGCTACATAAAGCCGGAGAAGCAGCAATCCCAAAGTATAGAAGAAAAATCAAAATCAAATCAAAGGGAAAGGCGATATGGAATGAACAAATAGATAAGGCATCAAAGCAATCAAAAAATGCATTTAAAGTTTGGAGGCAACATGGAGCACCTCAAGAAAGAAGTAATGAGCTCAAAATCAAAATGACAGCTGCAAAGAGAATACTTCGAAAAGCACAAAGACAAGCCTATGCCTCGCAGAGAGAATCAACAGCGGGAAAAATTATGAAAGCTTCAAACTCAGATACAAAACTTTTTTACAAGCTTATCAACATGCAAAGAAAAACACCACTTATTAATACCAAGATACTGAAACTAAACGAAAAGACTGCAGAAGATGGACCAAGCATAATGAACATCTGACAAGAACATTTCCAACAACTAGCTACTCCAACAATAGAGGAAAATTTTGACACTGAAAAACTAGAGCTAGTAGAGATACAAAACAATATAATAGAATCCATAGAAAGGGAAAAAGGTCAAGGCATAGATCTTGTTAATGTAAAGGAAGTAAATAAAGCTATAGAAAAACTTAAAGCAGGAAAAGCACCCGATGAAGATGGAATTTCGGCAGAACACTACAAACATGGGATGGAAGAGTTAACTCCCTTTATAGTACATTTGCTAAATTTAATCTTAACCTATTTGGATGTACCAATCTTCCTAAAGACAGGGATTCTAACACCAATCTTAAAGAAAGAAAAAGACAAAACATTACCATCTAGCTATAGAGGAATAACTGTAACTAAAACCTTTGCAAAAATATTACAAAGTATATTGAAGGATAGAGTTGACTCTGTATTTAACAACATACAAAACTCCCTGCAAAGAGGCTTTACAGAAGGAGTATCATCACTATGTGCAGCATTCCTCACATCAGAAGCAATCGAAGAAAGTAAGAAATTAAAGATACTGCTGATCTTAGTAACTCTTGACGCAGAAAAGGCATTTGACAAGCTAAACCATGAAATACTATTCAACAAACTGTACCATTATGGAATAAAAGGAAAACTCTGGATATTACTGAGAAACTTGTATAAAGGAATGAGCATCAAGGTTAAATGGGAAGGGCAATGTACAGAAGATGTCATGGTTCTACAAGGAATTCAACAAGGTGCAAAACTATCTACAACGCTATATAAATGCTACAACAACGTCATACTTGATAGCATATTAAAAAGTGGACTTGGAGCATGTATTGGTGATATACAAGTCCCTGCACCAACATGTGCCGATGACATTGCTGTCCTGGCAAATAGTACTGCAGATGCACAAGGAATATTAGACATCGTACAACACCATACGAGCAGAGATCTAGTCAAAATCAATCCAACTAAATCTGAAGCGGTTCTATACAATGCAAAAGGCTCAAACATATCAACGTTGAAATTTGAAGACAATGACATCAATATAACCAATGAAACCAAACATCTAGGTATCAAAAGAAACGAGCAAAACCGTGCAAATATCTCAGAAAGAATAAGAACCGGAAGGGCAACAATATACAGCCTTCTTGGAGCTGGGTTACATGTCAGAAGGGGATTCTCACCCATGGTTGCATACAAGCTATGGAGAACATATGCAGTACCAAGAAGCATATACGGACTTGAGGTGATGAACTTACTTGCAAAAGAAAAGGATATGCTAGAACTGGCAGAGAGAAAAATCCTCCGACAAATCCAAGGACTTCCAAATAATACAGCAAATATGGCTGTATATACCCTGGTAGGAGCAGAACCTATTGCCATCACATTAGACAAAAATGTACTTACCTTCTTCATGAATATTGTTCGAAATCCAGGAACCATAGAATGTGAAATTCTGCGACGACAAATAGTATTCTCAGACCAAAGAGGAAAAGACTTTATCAACAGAGTAGAAAAAACTCTATCAAAATACAATTTGAAATCCAGTAGCTACTACATAGAAAATCCACTGAATAAAATGGAATGGAAAAGACTAGTAGGAATAAAGATCAAGGAATACTGGAAAAATGAATGTCATAATGAAAAAATGGAAAAAACATCACTTAAATGCATAGAGATACAGAACAATCCATTAAATGAAGCTCACAATATATGGAAAAGTGTAAAAAACAATAGTAAAGATGTAAAGGCAGGAGAAATAAAAGCAAGAATAAGTACTCAAACGTACATATTCCAAGCCAAAAGAGCTAAGTTCGATCCAAAAGTTAACCCTTTGTGTACAATTTGCGAACAGGAACATGAAGATCTAGAACATTTTATTCTACACTGCAAAGAACTAGAGCAAATAAGATCTAAATACTGCTCAAAAATCGAACAGACAATGGATGAAATTGATACGTCAACATACAAGAAGATCAAACAACAAGGGAATTTACTGCAGCTCATAATAGACTGTACTAGCAAGGACATAAACTGTTATCCAACTGTGTATGAAAACATTGAAACTCTGGCTAGAAATATGTGTTATGAGATGCACTTGCTGCGCACAAAAAGGATAAAAAACCTGATCACAAGTACAGTATAAGTAAACTTCTTAAAATTGTTACTTACAAATAGTATACCATCCAACTATTTTACGGCTTATAAGTTTTTAAAAATAAATCCTCACTTTAAAATTGTAAGATATCAGTTATAATTTAAAAAGAGTAATGACAAGATCTCCATATAGAAATTAAACTGTAAAGAAAATTTTTGTATATATTATACCTTAAATTTTGTCCAAACCCCAACCACTTTACATAAGTCTTACAGGAAATTTTCATTATTATTCCTGATATATGTATAGCACTCTCAGCTATGATTATAAGTAATTTTAAACTTTTGACCATTTTAATTCTTGTAAATACATGTATATGCAGTTGTTTTTTAACACTTTCCTACACCCTAGCACATATAAACTATTATATATTTTTTTTAAACTTTATGATGACAATCCCATGAATTAATTATGATATCTATTATTTAGTGATCATTATAACCAAATTCAGTCATCTGTATATAATTTAATTAATTGTTTCCCCATGTTTTAAGGTGTAAATAGTTGCTCAAACTATACCCTTTGGGTAGTGCTCCACATTTAATGGAGGAATATACAAGAAACTGAACTGAACTAATTGAACAACATACAACATTATGAAATTCTTAATAAACATTCCTTTTATGATATTGGAACCCTTAGGCTTAGTTCAGTTTGGAAAAAAAACCAGATAACATTAAAATGAATTGTAATTCTCACGTTGAAAAACTATGTTCATATATACTGAGAAAAGTATTCACATGCAGAACTACATTTGTACATTCGTTTGTAGAATAAGAAAAAAGTATATGCATATGAGGTTAACTATGTGCAAATAGATATATAAAAAATGTGCATATATAGAAAAGTATGTGCATATAAGGTAAACGATGTGCATATGTAGGAAAAGTATGTGCATATATATATAAAAGTGCATATAAAGTAAACTATGTTCATATATATGCAAAATATGTGTATAAATAGAAAAAAAACATGTGCAGACATTGAAAAGTATGTGCATTCATGTATATAAACATATGTTTGTATTCGGCAGCTACGGCGTTCCATAAAGTGGTCTCTTTAGCCAAACAGCGCATGTCTATAAGAATACGTGCAACTTGTGCGCACAAGTTGTACAACTCGTGCGCACAAGTTGTGTAACTTGTGCGCACAAGATAGTAACTTGTGCGCGCAAGTTAGTAACTTGTGCGCGCAAGTTGGTAACTTGTGCGCACAAGTTGAAATATTTTTTTTGCATGGCACTCCAGGGCTTCCGTAAGAACCAGAAAAAACAGAAGTAAATATAATTAGAGTTAAATGTTTGTGTATCACTGTGCTTGCTGTGTGGCACTTGATAATTGTAAAGAATTTGTATAAATAAAAAAAAAGAAAAAGGAATAAAACAAAAAGGAAGAGGTTAAAAAAAAATATCCCGTAAGATTTTCAGTACATAGTAAATTGTGCTATAAGATACAATAATATTTTATTTTAGTTTTGACAATAGATATAGATGGTAAAAACAAATGACCAATTGAATTATGAAAATAATACTTTAAATGCATTCCACATGGTATCAAAGTGTTTTTGTCTCTTATTTTTGACTGCCATTATTTTTTCTAGATTGTACATATATTTTAACTTTTCTTTAATGGCACTGACTGAAAGATCTTTTGAAAAACATCTACTGTTGTATACTGTTTCATGTATAGAAAAATCAAATTGTATGGGTCACCTTTTCGAACTTTTGATATATCTCCAAAAATAAAATTCAACTTATAAAATGGCAGGCTTACCCCACCAGATAAGAACCAATAATCTACATCTTGTAAAAAATTTTGGGTAATCTCACAATTCCATAGAATATGTTCAATAGTTTCATCTTCTAATTTACAAAAAGTACATAGAGGGTTATCAATAAGTTTGATTTTACATAAAAATGTATTTGTGGCAAGAATTCTATGGTTGATTCTGTACTGAAGCCACTGTAGTTTGGTATTGTCATTGACTGTAAAAGGTAGTTTGAAATTATTTTTCCCAATGAGATCTTCACCTTATATTTCACTCCACTTCAGTTGCCCTGTTGGAGTCAACTGCTTTCAGTATTAATTATTATTGACATTACTATACTTTTTCTGTGTTACGTTGGTCATTGTGAAGAGTTTTTGCATTGACAATCATACAACATCTTTTTGTTATACTTGCCACAAAGTCACAGCATGACATAAATGATTAGAAACTAGTAGAAATCGTCAACAATTAGCTATTGCAAATTGACATTTAACAAAACAAATTGGTTACCAGTGAATCAGTTATCAGTTGAATCACTACGTAATGTTGGGTTATTGATGCGTTTTGTTATTTGATTTTGCCATGTGATTATGGACTTTCCGTATTGATTTTCCTCTGAGTTCAGTATTTTTGTGATTTTACTTTTTAAAAAGAGAAGATTGCAAACTCCCAACATCACATGACCAATAATTCATTAAAACATCATTGTTCTTTATTTACCACGTATTATTTAAGTGTTAACTATATTCATTTGAATTTGAAAAGTAAGAATTTATCTTTGATTGAATAATTAAGTTTGATATTCAAAACTTAACTTCAATTTATAAAACAGATGTCGTTATCATATATAGTTTTCAAAGGTACCAGGATTAAAACTATTTCGCAAGATGCGCGTTTCGTCTATAAAAGACTCGTCAGTGACGCTCAGATAACAATAGTTATAAAGCAAATTAAGCACACAGTTGAAGAGCATTAAGGACCAAAAATTTCCCAAAAATGTGCGAAATACTGCTAAGTTAATCTATTCCTTGGATATGAAAGTCCGTAGGTTTTTCGAAAAATTCAAAGTTTTGTAACAGGAAATTCATAGAAATTACCATATTATTGATATGCATGTCAACACCGAAGTGCTTTATAAGTTAGTATAAAGTTTTCTATTTATAGTATTTGATTAAATGTCACTCTGTTTGGAATAAATCGTTAAAATATTTTTGCTTTTTATTCACCAGCATCAGGCCTAAAAAGAGCAAGATTTATTAGTGTCCGAGATGAAGGACAAATGTATCACATAGACCTGAAATGAGAGAGCTAGTATTTCCTAGATTATAGAGAAGTGATATTATCCAAAGGCTTTAAATTACTCGAAAGAAGCTAGAATCCCCAGTTTCTTCTCAAAATGGTTTTTGATTACCTTCTTGTCACCCCCCCCCCCCCCATCTCACCCAAGAAACAATCCCTTTTGAAATTAATCTGTAAAGATGTTATCCGATTATTAGTGCTTCAGTACTTTGATTCAAGCTAAGCATGCTTTAAGTATTTTTTGGTTTCAATCATGGTGATTATAAATAAATGACATTGTGTATAAAATCAGGTTACATCACCTAAAAAGAAATTTTTGGAAAGCGGTGTAATTGAAGCATTCAAAACTTATAATAATTATGGTCCAATTACTTCGAGCATTATAAAAACCCCATTGGAATAATTAGGAACTGGTGGGCTGAGTGAGGATGTATTTTTGCCAAAAACATATTTGACAATATACCCGCTTTTGTCCCTGTGTAAATGTCATTAATTTGTACTGTATTACGTACATTCAATGTTAACATGAAACTACACGAAATCTAAGAACAGGTCAGTGTGGTCAAGATGGTGTACGTGTAGGTCATAACGTTAAGGCTGAAAGTATGACCTAGATACTTATTGCGGGGATTTTGTCAAATAAATAAATAAATAAACACGGTGGTTTTTCAATTGGCCTTCATTGTCCGTAGCCCTATTGACATTTAGCTATGAAATATTGAGATATATATAGAATAATGTACTAGTATGTTCTAATACATGAATATTGAAACGTAAAGGGTATAAAATTCGAATAAAATAAACAATTTCGTAAATCATCACAACAAGTAAGTAAGAATACTATAAAAGACAATAATCAAGTCAAATCCAAGTATACTTGAATATAGACCTAACAGTTCAGGTAAGAATTTTGCTAGAGATGTTTGAAATAGGATGTTTATTTCTAAATACAGTTCAGACACATTAAATGCGTAATATAAGCGAAAATTCAGTATTGTTTATATAAAGCTTTTTAACCGGGGTCGATCATAATCACATTTACATATGCATTGATTTTGTATTTAAAAGATATTCATAAGAAGTAAGGTAAGCGTAAACGATAATCAACTAGCGACTTTTCTATTTCATTAGTGAATGTTATGTTAAGAAAAATGAAATTTTGAATTTTTATTTGATATACAAAGGCTTATATTTTGTTAGTTATTTTTAAGTGAATGTTTATAGGTTTTTAAACATAGAGTTGAAATTAGATCAAAATTTGAGTGTTCAAGAACTCACTGATAATGCATGAGTGATTCTATCATAAATAAGTGTCCGTGTATCATCTAAAAAGTGTCTGTGTAACACCCGTTCATTTCCTGGGGGCAAATAAATACAATCATATGTTAATTTACTGGGGACAAAGAAAGTCGAACAATCTTCACAAACGATATTAGACGGACATCCGAGAAATGGGTCAAAGTTCAAGTAACACTTTAATACACTCGTTACATATTGACAACTTTGATCCATACTGTTTGCTAATTTGAACATCTTCCCAAATTTATCTCTTTTAAAAGATTCCAACTAAATTTTGAAGGAAGTGAACAATTTATCAATTAATATATCTACAACTCGATATTAGAATCTTGTAGTCTGTTGGTTCATTTTTATCATTCCGAAATAAGTATTGCATTAATTTTGCTGAACTGTCCCTCTGGTACCTTTTGCCTGCATTTGAGTTTTGGTGGTTAGCCAAAGCGAGCATCTGGGTACCAGAAATCTTTTTGCAAAGACCCAATTGGTGGTTGTGGACCTATTTCTGCTTTTTGGTCGGTTTGGTTCTTTCCACGCTTTCATTGTCTATTCTATATTCGCATATGAAGGTATTCTATCCCGTTAAAGTGTTTCGTTTTTTTTTAAGACGCCACTTTTCAGAAAAATATAGCGCATCTAGCGACTCTCGACTTGGTGAAGACAAAAAAAGACAACAGCAAGCATAGTTTAGAAATGATTTACATAAAATATTACAAAACACCATTTATTGATACTAAAACGTGTATAAGCAGGCAAAAACAAGGATGTCCAATCAAAATATATGCATACATAAGCACTTTGTATAAATATTTTAAGGTTTTGATACAAGTTCAAACCATAGAATATTCTTCATGAAACATTTTGATTACAATTCAATTTCCTTGTAATGGCGAAGTAACGATTGATGTTATTGCGCGAAGTGAGCTTTTCATTCCAAATTCAGAAAAAAAACATATGAAAAATAAAAATTATATCAAAGAAATATAACCATAAAGAGTTGTGATTATAACAAGATTTTGTCATTTTTAGAATTATGGACAATGAAATGCTTAATAACAATCGACAAAATAAAGATATTATAAGTGTTCATTTTGGGGTTTTTTTTAAGACTCTTTCTGATTTCCCCAAACCAGGTAATGGCTTATATAATATCACTGAATTCAGCATGTTTTGTAATTTCTTTTATTTTCTTATACTTCAGATTACAATGAAATATCAACTTATAACTTTAGTAGTATTGATAGTTTTGGTGGACATAATTATTTGTTCCGGCGGCGGAGGAGGAGGGGGTGGTGGCGGTGGTGGTGGTGGAGGAGGAGGAGGAAGTGGAGGTGGCGGAGGAGGAGGAGGCGGTGGAGGTCAACAGGACACTCTAATTATTGACCAACACGGTAGAGGTAACAGATGGGGAGGCAGAAATCAGTGGGGTAACGAAATACAATTTGGAGGCCACCGAAGATTCGGAGGAGGTAGAATACTCGGAGGAAGTCGAAAAAATTTTGGAGGTCGACGAGGCGGACGTCGTCATAGATGGTGAAAAAAATTTGATCCAAGAATCAATGTTGTTATGGTGAGTTGCTGCTATAATATTATTTATCTGATCAGTCATCTGGTGTATGTTATGGGCTGTGTTTTGCTACAGTTTATCTTGAATCATCATTTATTTCCCTATACAAATTCAAAGCATAAAAACTTTTAAAGTTACAGCCTTCAACAAGAAAACCCCATACCATATAACCGACTATAATATACATTATTAAGAGAAAACTTACGACCTTGTTAATTCAAAAAAAAAATACACAAAAAAATAAGACAGACATAAACAAACGGCAACCAATTGACTACAGGCTCCTGGCATGGAACAAGAACAAGAGTGACGGGGTTAATAATGTCGGAAGTTGTGATTTGATTGCAAAAAGAACAACTCTTAAATGAAACTGAAATTAACGGCAATAGGTCATTGTTCTTCCACATTGAATGGACTCGGCTGGTAACTTGTAAACCCAACAACACAATCATATCTTTTATTTTAAGAATTTAAAAATTTTAAAATATTCTTTTTCAATATAAAAGTAGTCGTATATAAACCAATATTTGAAAAAAAACTGTTTTACACAGGAATGCTCAAATTAAAAAATACATGTACTAACATTTTTTTTTCTCATTTTAGATGGAAACATTCCTACCATCACGGCTTTATAGTGAAAATCATCTATGGAACATAAACCACATAGGTGAAAAAGACAGCGGGGAAGAATTTTTAAAAATGGCTTTAATTTATTTTATATACGTTGGGTTTTTTTTATAAAAGATTTGAATAAAAATCGATTTGTGCTTATTTGCCCCCATGAACTTATGTATAAGCAAACTGACGAAAACTTAGATATTTGAATCCGATTTTATTAGTGATCTGAAACAAAATGCGTTCTTAGTTATTTATCTCAGTTCAACATCTTTTGACTGTAGATCGTTCTTATAGTATAACTGCTTACATACTGGTACCTTCATACACATATGTTTCTAAAAGTTCAGAAAATGACTTGAACATTTTTTGAGATGAAGAAAATGTTTTATGATATGGCAGCCAGGTGGGAAGTGTTTCTGGCTGTTAACGAAACAAAACATGCACGTTGTACTTTCATCGTGAAATCACAAAATAATATAATAATAGAATAATAGAATAAAAAAACGAACTTAAAATAAATTCAAAATGGAAAGTCTCTAAACAATAAACAAATGCAAAGCTCAAACGAATGGAGAACAACTGTATCAGTCCTGACCGGTATTTGCCCACCTGTAGAACACGGTGGATTAAACCTGTTTTTAAACTAACTAATCCTGACTTATTCAAAACTACTTTTGTATTGAAATAAAAAAAATATCATTTTTAATTTTGCATATTTTTTTTTTGTCCATAGAGTACGTTATTTTATATTTCTTTGTTGTCTTCTCTTCCTTCTCCTACTTATTCTGAAATTATCGTTTATTTTTAAAAAAAAAACTGTTTATTTTAAAGATTCAGTGTTTGAACGATTTATCTATTTTAATTCGTACATGTCTAGTAACCTTTATTTGCTTGAAAAATGCCACGGAAATACGTCACCAGTAGGATATGAAAGGAAAGGAACATTTTAAAAAGAATAGAGATTTATCGAAGAAAGCACCAAACAAACACTCAGGAATAGATGACTAAAGCTAAATTTGGCAAAACTTTTGGGAATGTTTAATCATTGGTGCTTTTTATCTTCATACTTACCTTCTTAACGTTTTGTTATTGGAGCGTTACTAATGAGTTTTTGAACAAGACACGCGTCTAGCGCAAGTATAATATTTCAATCCTGAAATCATTGATGAGTTTATTTATGGAAACTTAGACAGACTAACTGCTCACACAGCTAACACGTTTACAATATACAGGGTACAGTTTAATAAAATGAGTATTTTACCAGAAAATTATTTTTTCTCTAAATTTTCAACTAATAACAGAACGTTTTAAAATTGTTCTGGTACGTACTTCAAATACATATCCCAAGTGTCTTCAAACTTTTCAAGGGTGATTTATTGGAACGGGCTTGCAAATACAACTCAATTTTATTGATGACTTAACACGATTAGATATGGAACTTTTAGAATATGTTTGTGTTTGTGGGATAACAGCAGAAGGTCAAAATAACAAGAGGCTCTCAAGAGCCTGAATCGCTCACCTTAATTCTTTTGGTTAAATCTCTCATCAATGATTATTTTGGCTTTTCAATTTATTTAAATGTTTAGCCTAAGTTTGGCTGAAATTGATACAGCAGTTTCAAAGGAGAAGATTTTTTAAAGTAAGTCAACATGATGAACAAATTGCGAAAAAAAGTCCTTAAAGGGCAATAACTCCTTAAGGGGTCAATTGACAATTTTGGTCAAATTGACGTAATTGAAGATCTTACTTTGCTGAACATCATTGCTGTTTACAGTTTATTTCTATCTATAATTATATTCAAGATAATAAACAAAAACAGCAAAATTTCCTTAAAATTATCAATTCAGGGGCAGCAACCCAACAACAGGTTGTCTGATACATCTGAAAATTTCAGGGCAGATACATTGTAGATCTTGACCTGATAAACAATATAACCCCAGGTCAGATTTGCTCTAAATGCTTTGGTTTTTGAGTTATAAGCCAAAAACTGCATTTGACCCCTATGTTCTATTTTTAGCAACGGCGACCATGTTTGTTGATAGATCATAACTTCGGATACAATTTACAAACTAGATACCCTAAGGAATATTCAGTTAAAGTTTGGAAGTATTTGGCCCAGTAGTTTCAGAGGAGAAGAATTTTGTAAAAGATTTTTAAGATTTACGAAAAATGGTTAAAAATTTACTATAAAGGGTAATAACTCCTAAACGGGTCAACTGACCATTTCCGTCATTTGACTTATTTGTAAATCTTACTTTGCTGAACATTATTGCTGTTTACAGTTTATCTCTATCCATAATAATATTCAAGATAATAACCAAAAACAGCAAAATTTCCTTAAAATTATCAATTCAGGGGCAGCAACCCAACAACAGGTTGTCTGATTCATCTGAAAATTTCAGGGCAGATAGATCTTGACCTGATAAACAATATAGCCCAAGGTCAGATTTGCTCTAAATGCTTTGGTTTTTGAGTTATAAGCCAAAAACTGCATTTGACCCCTATGTTCTATTTTTAGCAATGGCGACCATGTTTGTTGATAGATCATAACTTTGGATACAATTTACAATCTAGATACCCTAAGGAACATTCAGTTAAAGTTTGAAAGTATTTTGCCCAGTAGTTTCAGAGGAGAAGATTTTTGTAAAAGATTACTAAGATTTACGAAAAATGGTTAAAAATTGACTATAAAGGGCAATAACTCCTAAAGGGGTCAACTGACCATTTCCGTCATGCTGACTTATTTGTAAATCTTACTTTGCTGAACATTATTCCTGTTTACAGTTTATCTCTATCTATAATAATATTCAAGATAATAACCAAAAACAGCAAAATTTCCTTAAAATTACCAATTCAGGGGCAGCAAACCAACAACGAGTTGTCTGATTCATCTGAAAATTTCAGGGCAGATAGATCTTGACCTGATAAACAATATTACCCCGTGTCAGATTTGCTCTAAATGCTTTGGTTTTTGAGTTATAAGCAAAAAACTGCATTTGACCCCTATGTTCTATTTTTAGCAATGGCGACCATGTTTGTTGATAGATCAAAACTTCGGATACAATTTTTAAATTAGATACCCTAAGGAACATTCAGTTAAAGTTTGAAAGTATTTGGCCCAGTAGTTTCAGAGGAGAAGATTCTTGAAATAGTTTACGACGACAGACGACGACAGACGACGGACGACGGACGACAGACGACAGACGACAGACGACAGACGACGGACGACGACGGACGCCAAGTGATGGCATAAGCTCACTTGTCCCTTCGGGACAGGTGAACTAAAAACTTACGAACCAAAATTTTTTGAATTTTAGGAAGTTAAGTTACCCATACCCATGTAAAATGAGTTCTTATTAAAATGATTACATTTTCAAACACTAAATATCACATAACTATCATTAGACATTTGACATGGTCATAATTATAGCCACACAAAACAAAAATATCCAGAAGGTTTTTGGTCCGGATATAATTGCTGTTTTTATGTGAAATAATAAAAAGTGTCTTAAACGACATCATTGACATTACATATTTGACCTGTCATAATTAAGGCACACTTGTATTAGTACGGTGACCAGACCCAATATTTTTTAGATTTAATCGTCAAACATACTATATGGCTATATTATATATCATTGGATTCGGAAAAATGAGTACTATTGAAATATCGATGTCGTCAAAAAGAAATGTGGTAACAGTTTTGCATAAAATGAGGTCAAAGATCAAATTCTGTTTTTATTTTTTTCTTCCTTATACTTTCAAAATTTGAAGAAATATATAACAATTTGGGTTAAATTCTAGATACAGACATTTTTTATATCAATAATCAATGAATTATCTCGAAAATGTAAAAAAAAAATGAATAAGAAATCGATTTTTTCTGGAAATTTGCGTTTTTCAAATACTTGTTCTATTACACAAGATCAACACATATTCTGTTAAAATTACAATAGTTACCTTACCGGCTGACATTTAACTTCATCCATAAATGATAAATATTATTTTTACCTGCATCCTACTGTCTAGAATGCATATTTTGCATAAGATCTTTCATGAAATTCATTAAAACTAAAAAGTACTCAATACTTCGAAAATAGTTTCAATTCAACATTCCAATCAATGAGATCCACAAAACAGAATCATATCTTCTGTTAAATTGTCAAGGATCATGATTTGAAATTTTTTACATAATTCTTACCCTTTACAGGATCAAAACCCCTGACATGTAAGGTTTTGAAGTGAACATACACATGACTCTTTCATATGCAGATTTTACTTTAAATGAAGACACCAGATCCTTTTATTATTTTTATGCCTACAGTGGCACATACTTCCCTTGAGGCTTTTATAACGGTATTTTCTGTTGCAATGCCATAGAACTGTTAAAATGTCTAGGAATCTGTCTAAAAAGCAAAGTAGCCATCTATAAAAGGTGATCAAATGTTCTAAGAAAATTGAAGCATATCAAGTATCCAGCTTCGTGCGGTACGGTTGGTTACAAAAATATAATGTTACATTTGAGATGACTATCTCAAGGAAGAGACCAATTCCCCTCTCATTATGTTCTAACATTTGATAGCTAAATGTCTACTGCTTCAAGGAACATATCCCAGTATGGTATGGAAATGTAAGTCATACATCACATCCCAATTGCGTATTAATATCTATAAGAGGCTGTATATGAGCTTCGAATAGCTCTGTCATATGAGCGTTATGAATTTTGTCTGGCTTGAATTGCTGAAATAATGCATCTGAGACAAAGGAATATGCTATTGTTGATTAATAAAGGTACAAATGTATGAAATATCATATAAATGTTAATTATTTTACATTTTGCGTTAAAAAAAAGTATGAAATTAAATTGGAACGTACTCTATTTAATGCAAATTTTTAAGTATTCGCAGTGTTAAACTTTTACAAAAACTCTTTAAAAACGAATTAATTTTGCTACACTTTATTTGAAATCGTTAAAATAACATGAATAAGGTGTAACAACAATGTATATAATAACAGAAATCATATCACGGATGTTATTTAACAATGTTGACCTCTAATTGCAATGAAGTCATTTTCACTTGGGTAAAGCTGATGACCGTAACTGCATCATCCCAAGATGTCGGATTAAAAATAAGGTCAGTATCTGTACTAAGTGTTAAAGTGTTTCTATATCATTTTCTTACAAAGCATACATTGGTATGATGTAAATTTATAATTGATTTACAAGATTACCGTAACAGGATCAGCGATTCAGTGACTTAATTGTTTAAAAGATGAGCGTACTTTGTAAAGGATGACTGTAACTTTTATAGGATGACCGGCAATTCCAAAAAAAATACCCATACTTATATGCATAGCATTATGTTGAGTTAGGGATAGCGGATGTGAATATGATTTTAATCAGTAACTTTTTCACTACTTATTTTTAGTTTTTTGCAAAGCTAGTAAATTGCATATTTCTCGTAAATCAAATAATATATTATGATAAAGACGTTTGAATTCTAATGAAACATGATCGCGACACAACGAAATGTTGATGAAAAAACATAAATTAAACACATGAATATCCGGTTATCGAGCCCATGTGTACGGCTCCACTGAAGCAGCTTAAAAACTTAACATCTTTCAGAAAACTAACACATGGCCTTGACACCATCGGATCCGAAGGAAATGCAAAATTTATTCTGCATTCAGTTGTTTAAACTAGTGTGTTTTCAGCTGATATTCCTTGTGCTTCATATCTTCTACAAAAATCAGTTTCTGAATAGTAATCCAGAATGGGTGTACATGCATTGGCATTTTTAAAAAGGTGTATTTTTATATGACATTAATAAGAATCCCAGAAATAAAAAAAAAACGTTAGGTTTGTAGTTGGAGGCCATATATATATATAGACAATAACTCGCTAAAAGCTCGCATACACCTTGTTTCCTAGCCTTGTACAAATACAGCTGATATTTAAAGACACTAAACAGTTATTGTATATAAATATATATATGGCCTCCAACTACAAACCTAACGTTTTTTTAACATAACAACTAATTTCAAAAGTAAAAACAAACTAGAATTGCCATTGCAAGCAATAGCGGATGTCACCCTTCCCCCATTGCCACTAAGCGGCAGCCATTTCAAAATGATTAAACACTGAATACAGATCTACGAATTGCGATATATTTTTTGTAAATTTTCAGTTCATTTAGAGGATTGTCAAAAGTTTCACATTTCTTCTGTTTCCATGACAACGGCAGCCATTTTGGAAATTTCAAAGTCAAAAGTCTCATCTGTACATGCCAGTTAACAATTACATTAAATTTCATTAAGTTAGGAGCATTTTGAAAATATTTGACATTTCTGCAGTTTCCATGGCAACGGTAGCCATTTTGGAAATTCCAAATTCAAAAATCTCATGCAGACCTGACAGTCAACAATCATATTAGGTTTCATCAATTTTGGAGCATTTTGAAATTTTGGGAATTTTTGACATTTTAGTAGGTTACTATGGTAACAGAGACTTTTCCAAAATTTTAATGGCAGATATTACATTGGTTCATGGGAGGAAACATACCGTCCGAGTTTCAATGGATTTGACCTACCATTTTAAGAAAGTAAATGACACTTTTTAAGGTTTTTGAAGCACTATTTTGACCATTTTTGCATTGTTTCCATGGTAACGGTAGACATTTTCGAAATTCCAACGCCAAATTTCACATCTTCCAATGTTGCTCATCGTTACTGTGAAGTTTCATTAAATTTGGAGCAATTTGATATTGGGGAAATTTTTGGTGTAGTTTCCATGGCAACATAGAAGTTCCAATGAATCCAAAAGAAGTATATAGTGGGCACCTACAATGTATCAAAATATAATGATTCTAAGTATAATCATCTCCAAATAATTCACCAAAACCAAAATGTGGAATTTTTCACATTTGTTCCGATTCCATGGTAACGGCAGCCATTTTTAATGGTCTTATGACCTACTGCAACCCGAAATTTTGTGTTCCAAATTATACTCAACTATCATTAATATTGGTACCATTGTCTCCAAGAAAACTGCCGGACAAAATCCTTGGAAGAATATTAATAATAATAGTAAAGAAACAGAGGAAAAGCAATATGTCACCCGACATTGTCGATCGGGTGACATATTAACAAAACATTGTCAAATTTGAAACAGAAGTGTTCGAGTTGTCCTACGCTTCAGATTTGACATTCACTAAACATGCATGCTGAAACTGACATGGTTGATTTTGTAACACAATCATACACATTCAAGTTTTGAAATCGACAATTGTCATCGTCATTGTAATGCAACTGGAATACACATTCTTAGGTCACACAGGTTCAAACAATACTCAGTCCGGTAGTAGGCGGAGCTTTAAAGCGATATCTGTATGGTATACAGATACAGCATAGCAATATCTGTATGGTTGTATTTGTATAGTAGGACACCCAATTGCAGGATAAGGTAAACTATGCATTCACCTTGAGCGATGTATTACTGATGACCATTCGAGATTCTATTTTTGCGAATCCGTCGTGATTTATTTATCTGCACTAGAAATATATGCAAAATTATAAATGATAATGTTTTCTAAATAACAAAAGTTGATTTTTAATCTGAGAGTTTTAGTTAGCTTAAAAACAGGTTTAATCCACCATGCTCTACATAAGTAAATACATTTTAATTTGTTGTAAGTTCGTAGTTTTTTTTTTTTTACCTTCATATTATTTTATGATTTCGCAATAAAAAAAAAACGTGCATGTAATGTTTCTTTGACCGCCAGACACACAACCGACATGTCTGTCATATCAAAAAACATTTGCTTTATATAAAAAAAAAAGTTTCAGTCTTTTTCGGAAATTCTAAAAACATATTTGAAAGTTTCTACTGACACTTAATTATCAGAAGGATCTACTAAGATGTTGAACTGAAATAAATAACCAAGAACGCATTTAGTTTCAGATCAAAAATACAATCGAAATCTTGTGTCGTTTTCGTCAGTTTGCTTATACATCCTTTCATGGGGAAAATAAGACCAAATCAATTTAATCAAAGTCTTTAATTTAATTTAAAAATACATAGTATAAAAAATATATTCAAGCAATATCTAAAAACTCGTCCGCTGTCTCTGTCACTAATGTGGTCTATGTACAGTGGATGATTGTCATCAGAAAACTGTGTTGGTAGGAATGTGATCTAAAACAAAAAAACATATGTTTTATTATCATGTGAAAGACTGTAGTTTCGATATTTTCTCTTATATGGCTATGTTGATATTTGAAAATAAAGATCTAAATTCGAAATAAAAGACATGTATTGCTGTTGAGATGTACAAGTTACCAGCCACATCCACTCTGTGTTGAAAAACAATAAACTATAGCCGTTAATTTCTGTTTCATGTTAGTTATCTTATTGGTAATCATACCACATCGTCTCATTGATATTTTCGACATTGTTAACCCCGTCATATTATTGTGCCTGTCCTATACCAGAAGCCTGTTTTTGTAAACTTTTTTGTATAAACTAGGCCGTATGTTTTCTCTATAGAGTTATTTCATATTTTTCACGTTAAGGTACACACAATGTATATAATAGCTGGTTATAATGTATGGTTTAGTTTCTAATAGTTGAAGATCGTTACTTTTGATATAAGGTATGGGGTTTTCTCATTGTTGAAAGCCGTATCTTTTAAGACATTTACTGCTTTGAATATGTAAATTTGAGAAATTCTCGATGTTTCGATATAAACTGTAGCAAAACACAGCTGTGAACATACGTTAGATGACTAATCAGATAAGTATTGTTATCAGCAACTTACCATAACAACACTGATGGTGGGATCAAAACTTTTGTCTACCATTTATGGCGATCTCCGCCTCGTCGACCTCCAAACTTTCGTCGACTGCCTCCAAATATTCTACCGCCTCCGAATCTTCGATCGTCTCCAAATCTGTGATCGTCTCCAAATTGTCTACCGTTGCCCCACTGTCGTCCTCCTCCCCATCTGTTACCTCTACCTGATTGGTCAATAATTAAAGTGTCTTGTTGACCTCCACCGCCTCCTCCGCCTCCGCCACCCCCACTCCCTCCTCCTCCTCCGCCTCCTCCGCCGCCACCGCCACTTCCTCCTCCTCCGCCGCCACCGCCACCGCCTGAACAAATAATAATGTCCACCAAAACAAACAATACTACTAAAGTGATAAGTTGATATTTCATTTTGATCTGTAATAAGATAAAAATAAAAGGAATTACAAGAAATGCTGATTTCAATGACATTATTTGCTTCAATGTTTATATGTTGCCAGTATCATTAACTGACCATTTGAAAACAGAAAAAGTTTAAACTGAACACATTGAATAATTTTATTTCGGTCGTTTTTATTTATCATTTTATTATCCATTCTAAAATCGTCAATTTCAAAATCTTTGTAATATTTACACCTCTTTCCTGGTTATATTTGTTTCATATTATTTTCATATACGTTTTCTCAATTTGGCATAAACAGCTCACTTCGTGCAATAACTTAATTCGTTACTTTTGCCATTACAAGCAAATATAATTGTAATAAGAAATGTTTTATGCAGAATATTCTTTGGTTTGAGATTGGTATCCAAACCTTAAAATATTTTTAAAAAGTGTTTATTTTATGCATGCATATATTTGGATAGGACATCCTTGTTTTTGCGTGCTTATACACGTTTTAGTATCAATAAATGGTGTTCTGTAATATTATATGTCAATCATTTCTAAACTTTGTTTGCTGTTGTCTTTAATTGTTAACACCAAGTCGTGAGTCGCTAGATGCGTTATATTTTTCTGTAAAAGTGGATCCTATTATCAAAGGTACCAGAATTACAATTTAATACGCCAGGCGCACATTTCGTCCACATAAGACTCATCAGAGACGCTCAGATAAAAAAAGTTATAAAGTCAAACAAGTACAAAGTTGAAGAGCATTGGGAAAAGGAGAAAATTTAAAAGAGGGGCAAACGGTACCAGAGGGACAGTTCAGCAAAACCAACGCAATTCTATTTCGGGGAGATACAAATAGACCAAAAGACTACAAGATTCTAATAAAGAATTGTAGTAGATTTCATTGATATATGGTTTTACTTCCTTCAACATAGAGTTCGGATTTTTTAAAAGAGATAAATTTGGGAAGATGATCAAATTATAACTACTTGACCATTTATAGTCTGCACAGGTTAATTTATCTGTAACAGTTGTACAATCTGGTCATGATTTTGAAGTGAAAAAAGGACGCAAAAAAAACAACTATTAAGGTTGAAATGTTATCACATATTATAATGCTAGTAAGTAACGTCTCTTCAGGTAACCTATTACTTACTCGTCTGCCTATATAGACATGTTATTGAAATTCGATTTTGGTTCTGAATATCTATGTTTTATTTATATATTCGTTATATTTGGACAGATTTGACCGCGTCACAATGTTTACAAAGATCCGCATGAGCGTTCGATGGCAAAGTGTAACGTGAACTCTGACCCATTTCTCTGAAGACAGTCTAGTACTCTTAGTGTAGATTATACGACTTTGCCCTCAGTAAATGAACAGGTGATTGTAGTTATTGGCCCCCAGGACATAAACGGGAGTTATACAGACACTTTTAAGATCATACACGGACACTTTTTAGTGACTACACGGACACTTTTTATGAATAGAATCACTCGTGCATGACCAGTAAGTTCTTGGGCACTTTAAATTTCAATCAAATTTCAACTCTTTGTTCCACCTACAAAAACTTTTCCGTTTTTTTAACATTAAAATATTTACGTTGTTATTTATAACCATATTTTTATCAATCTCGAATGTATTTACAGTATAACTAATCATATCAGGACAGTGAGGAATTAACCGTTTAACCTTAAAAATGTATAAAAAAAAAAAAGTGTATTAGTTCACCTCTCACCAGACCCCACCCCACCCCCATCCCTAGCCCACTCTCCTCCCCACGTACCTTTTTGAAGCTTAATAGTCATTATCGATTATGATCATGAATAGTATTCTAGGCGAGGAAATTTATAAAAAAAAATCATATTTAATCAAAAGATAAAATGCGCGATCGATCCTATAATTAAATTGTGACTGTGTAATCAAGGATTTGCTATACAACCCATATAAACTGTCTCTGGTATAACACAAATGAAATAGAAAAGTCGCTAGTTGATTATTGTTTTCGAATCCACTACTTCTGATGAATTCTCTAAAACAAAATCAATGCATACGTAGATGTGTTATAATGTTTGTTATGGTTCGTTAGCTTTATAAAGATCAACATGAATGAATTTTCGCTTACATTGCGCATTTTCTGTGTCTGAACTGTATTTAGAAATAAACATCTTATTTCAAACATCTCTAACTAAATAATATTCTTACCTGAACTTCTAAGTCTTTATTCAAAGATACCTGGCTTTCACTTGATTATTGTCTTTTATAGTATCCCAACTTCCTTGTTGTGATGATTTACAAAATTGATTGTTTCATTCGTTTTATATCTTTTTCGTTCGTATATATATATGTATTTAGAACATACTAGTACATTATTCTATATATATCTCAATATGTCATAGCTAAATGTCAATAGGGCTACGGACAATGAAGGTCAATGTAAAAACCACTGTGTTTATTTATTTATTTTTTGACAAAATCCCCGAAAACGTATCTAGGTCATACCTTCAGCGTAAACGTTACGACCTGCACGTACACAACTTGACCACACTGACCTGTTCTTCGATTTCGTGTAGTTTCATGTTAAATATTAAATGTGCATAGAAGAGTACATACTAAAGACCTTTCAATAAAGACAGGAACAGTTATATTGTCAAAGATGTGTTATGCAAAAATAACACCTCCTCCCCAAAACACACAAACACACACACAACCACCACCATTCCAACCCCAACCAGCCCACAATCCCCTACTTCTCAAAATTGGTTTTTGTAAATGCTTGATTTAATCGGAACATAATTTTTTCAAGTTTAAAATGCTTAAATTCCACCACTTTCGGAAATTTCTTCTCAGGTAATGTATAATGATTTTTTAAATAATACATTATAATATAAGATCATAACAGAACGACAGGAATACAAACAACTAAACATCATTTACTGCCAAAGCAATTAAGTCATGAGTGTCTTTCTAACAGTTCGTTATCCTGAAAATTTCTTAGTGAGGTTTTTCAATTGCAATCGCATCCCAGAGTTTAATAAATAGCACATATTAAACAATTTAAATATAATGTCACTTATTTTAAATCACCATAATTAATCTGAAAAATGACTTAAAGCATGCTTCATCAAAGTACTGAAGATGATCTCTTCACATACTGATTTCAATATGGCGTTTTTTAGTGGAAGGGTAACGAAAGGGTAATAAAAAACCTTTTTGAGAAGACATTGGGGATTCAAAGTTTTTACTGAATAACATGTAACAGGATTATCTTAGTTGACAATATAGACACTTTGGGACTATTTTCCAACGATAAATTACAAACATTTTTTAATCTTTAAGAAATTACATTTGCGTACTGGGTTTCTCAACGTCACTGTAATTCTATGATTATAAGAACTAAAAATTAATTTAACTATATTGCTAACAAAAAAAAACGAAACAATTTATAACACAATCTTACGTCACCTATTTTGTCTCAAAACTTTAGCATTGCAATATTATTCAATTCTATTTTATTTATTCTCTTTGTTCCAACATACAGTTGTCCATCATTATACAAATATCAGTTTCATGATAAGATCCTTATGATGTAACCACAATCCCGTTCCCTTATCACCATTCTGACTACCGAATTAGACGTATTACCGGGTTTGTACAACCATAACCTACACGACAGGTGCCACAAATGGAGCAGGATCTTCTTCTTCGCGGCACTTTGAATCACCCCAATTTTTGTGAGGTAAATTTTATATTAGTCACTAATATTTGGAAACTTTATCCCTAATTTACAAGTTGTTTAATATTTGTTATTTTAAACAAATATCCAATTAAAATTTCAGAAATATATCAATACTACATGTACATTTTGCCTTCAGTAATATTGTAACATGTGAACAGAATTCGTTCATCATTAGGGACTTTCCGGGTTCAGTATTTTTGTGATTTAACTTTTCCCAATACTAGTGTTTATTTTCTGATATCACTGTTTGTGCGTGTAATGTCCCACCACAAATAGGATATCGGTTCAGTGGAATATATGTTAACATTTTTTTTAAATTGTCCTAAAATGACATAAGGATAGTTTAAAGTGATATCTGAGACAAATTTAGTTCACATATACACTTTACTTGTAAGTTTGGGTTTTTTTTTATTGTAGATTCAAATGTTTCTCGGAACTAAAGGGTATCTGAGATCCAGCCTCAAAAGTGAATACGAAGGGTCTTGTATTTGCTTTTTGTTACGTTTAATTTCCCTAAAAAACTAACCATTTGTAGTACTATATCAGTCTGTTATTCTATAATTCTAAATGAATTTTTTTCTATTTGAGTTTAAAATTGGCGCAAGAGCAAGATTTATTCAAAAGTACATAATGAACATATATTTTCTGTTTTTTTTTATCTAGGCCTCCGATATTTAGCATATGGATGTATCATTATGATGTTAAGTGTCTTTTGTAACGGGGACTCCCAAATTTGAAATTTTACAAATCAAGTACTGTAAAAAAAAAACCAGTTACCTAAATATGCAATAATTTTGAAATAAAGAAGTAGTACTAAATATTAAAAGTACATCTCTAGTACTACAGTTTTGTTGTACAGAAATAGTACCTATGCAAAAAGAGCAGTGTAGTTTGTATCAGGACGAAGTGAACTCAAATAAGATAATAAAATAAAAAAAGGAGTAATCGTTTTCATTTTTACGATACAAGCTGATGAAATTCACGGCAAAAACAATACAAAGGAAACGTACGGAAAATCTTTAAATCGACAGACATTTTTACATTGTCAAGATTTTCTATTTTTTGGTCCATAGATTTAAAAAAAATATATATATAAACGATTTAAAAATGACAAATCCATTGATGCTAAGAAATAAAGCTTCTGAAATTTAAATACGGATTAAATAGAGGTGAGTGAGATCCTTATACAAGTATAATCAAGTACGTGAAAGGTATAGTTTGATAGTTTTTCTGCAGAGGTAATGAAAATTAGGGAAACAATTGGTTTTGTTAGATTAAAACATATTAGTCTTGAAAATGCTATCAAAATGTAAGAGCCTTAACTTATTTTACCTCTCAATTCACCAAATGTAAAATGGCAGTTGTTAGTATCACATTATTATCTGGCTTCTTAAAAATACCTAATTCAGTCAGAATCTTAAATTGAGACTTGAAAAGAATAAATTACTCCGAATTGCATAAAACTTCTTTGGAAAGATACACAGACGCACAATAAAAGAAACAAAATCGATTTAACTACCCAATTAGAATTTGATAATAAAAAAAAAACACACGTTCTTTTTGTATCATACATGTGTAGTTTCAATTTAAACATGGTTCTAAATTCCGATTTAGATTTCCCAAAACATTACGGACGGAATAATAGAGGGGCAAGGGAGGATCCAAGAACAGCGAAACAGCAAATTGATTTGGCTTAAAACAGATAACAAAAGATTGATCCAGGACCAGTCCAGTATATCTTATTTAGTTCATTGCAATAAATTCCATTATCTATAACATATATTTCTAGAATGGGTTTACTCAATGTGTGGTAATAATTTTTTGTTATCCTTGGGTCACTATATTTTGTAGATGATCTTTTTTTTTGGTTAAGAAGGTCTATAGAAAAATATAAATAGATTTAGTAGTTTCTGTGAAATTGGCAACTTACTGTTCATATACTGTAAATTAAGAAATTATTGCGTGCATTTATCATTGCAATTTTGTAATTTTGAACTGAAATGCGATTTTAATTTTTGCGATTTTGAAAAAAAATCTGTTTAATTCATATCAGAATAACAGATAATAGTTATCAAACATGTCAATGGTACCAGGCTTTTAATTGTATACGCCAGCCGCGCGTTTCGTCTACATAAGACTCATCAAGGACGCTCAGTTAAAAATAGTTACAGGTACAAAGTTAAAGAGCATTGAGGACCCGAAAATTCCAAGAAGTTGTATCAAATACGTATAATGTAATCCTTGGACAAGAAAATCTCTATATTTCGAAACGTTCATACTTTTGTAAACAGGAATTTCATTAAAATGACCATACAATGGATATTCATGTCAACACAGAAGTGCTGCAGACAAGAAATAATTTAAATTATCCAGCATAACAGGCAAACCCCTTTCCCCCTCTAAAAGACATCAATTTATTTTCCGACAGTTTGTTTAGTTGTTGTATTTTTTTCTCGACTTGGACATGATGCATAAGTTGGAAATTTCTAGATTAAAGAGGACTATTTGAGGAAGAAAAAACGATGGTCATCATATGCTTCCGAAAATGCACTAGTTGTTGAGTATTCTTTGGTATCTTCTTACTTTTTTATATGAATACAAGTTATGTCCTTTTTCAATTGAATAATAAACGAACATCGTGAATAGGCTCTCAATATCATACGATCAGAGTTACTCCGCTTTGAAAACAGGTATTTGACATGCATATACCACTAGTATTTGTAACTTAATATCACTTTCCGTTAGGAAATATAAATGAAGCTTTCGTAAACATCATAGAAAACTACAAAGCAATTCGAAATGTAGGGAGCTATTTCCGAAATCACCATTGGTGGCGTTAAGTAGACAGCGGAACTTAAGGACATACTGACAAGCTCGGGAGTGAAAGCTTAGTACAACATGAAGGATTGGGTCAGGACCCCCGAATAGGAGCCACCCTTTATGTGAGCCACGAAATATTGTAGAGTTTTTCCTATTGTGTACTGCAGAAACACGATCTGTTTGGTTCTTGAGAATAGGCAAACGTGTTTGTTATGTACTTTCAGATATTCAACAAAAACCTCTTCATAATCAAGGAAAAAAATCTTTGTTAAAAAGAAAACCTCATTGTTAAAAAGAAAACCTCATCATAAAAAGAAAACCCTCATCATAAAAAGAAAACCCTCATCATAATAAAGACAAACCTAGCCACAATAGAGAAGAATCTTATCAAAATAGAGAAAAAGATCATCATAATAGAGAAAGCCTCATGATAATAATGAAACACTTCATCATAATAAAGAAATACCTCATCATAATAAAGAAGGAAGTACTATAAAGCAGTTACGGCGTTCAATACATTTTACTATTTACTCAAATGGTTGTTTGGTAAATATGAATACAAAATTAATTGTTGTTACTCATTTAAAGCCTTCTCCTCTCACTACGAAGTTAAGTATGATAATTATGCCTGCTGTAGATGTGATAATATGATGAACTTGTTAATTTTCTTCTTGATAATATTTATTCACGTCTATGGTAAAAACCTTTATCGACAAATTGTAGGTATTCTTATCGGCATCAACTAAAATTTACAACAACGGGAACGAGTGTTTATTACCTATTGTTTATTTTCAATATTTGGACGGTCATGTCCCTTTGGCACCATATAACGGCGTTCATATCTTACAACTCATTCGCTTTGCCTGTGTTTGATGTTACGTTTTACTTTTCAATGAACAAAATCTATATGAATAAGATGATGTGGTATAAGTGCCAATGAAATAACTCCTTCAAAGTGTCAGAATTCGTAAAAGTAAACCATCATAGGTTATAGTACATTCTTTAACAAATACCCTTGGCTAACACCGAACAACAAGCTATAAAGGGCCCAAAACATGACCAATTGTATAGCATTCAAACGGGAAAACCAACGGACTAATCTATAAAAAGAAATATAACTTAAGTTAACATAGTGATCAATATATTCTTGAAAAATGACCTACACTAGAAACAATAGACAGGCAAGAGAATTAGTTTAAAGTCTACTTTCGGGTATAATTGTTAATGTTTTATACATTTTGTCATAGATGAAAGTTTCCTCATTGGCACTAAACTATATTTTGATATTTATAACTTTACGTTTAAACATCATTTATATGGTATTACACCAAGTAAAGGTTATCAACAAAATTTGGGTGTTTCAAAGCACCATTATTTTTCTAAATGTATTCAATAGAATATTTTAGAAACCTGAGGTTACATGTTTACTTAAGCTTGTACAACGGTTAAAACGGAGGTGAAAATCAAAATGGTTAACTTCAATTGATGGCTATGTTCTTGTATGCAATTAATGTATTTTAAATGTAATACTGGACAGGATAAAACTTCACTCATGTCAATTGAAATTTGAAACAAAGATCAATTTTGCATATTTGTTTTTAAAATTTACGAGATTACTAGGGGTAACTCAATTGATGTTATTACACTTCATATATAACAAAAGAAGATGTGGTATGATTGTCAATTAGACCAAATGACACAAAAATTAACAATTATGGGTCATCGTAAGGCCTACTACAATAAGCAAAGCCCATACGGTATAGTCAGCTATAAAAGGCCACGAAATGGCAATGTAAGACATTTCAAACAGTAAACCTACGGCCTAGATTATGTACAAAAAAATTACCATAAAAAAATATGAACAAATAAACAAAAACAATAACCACTGAATTGCAGACTCCTGGCGGCTTGGGACAGGCACATGTATACATATTGTGGAGGGATCAAACACGTTAGCAGGATCCAAACCCTCTTCTTACTTTGGACAGTTGTATAACAGTACAACATAAGAACGAACTATTAAAATTAGTTGTAAAAACTTAAATTCATCAGATTGATACAAAAACAAATACAACAAAGACTGGGAGTGGCCGGGTACTAGTTTATTCTAACAACAAAAATACAAGAAGAACCGATATGAGAGTACTCGCAATTACTGACAGCTACGTACATCAAATTAAAAAAAATCTTCTAAAACTTTATTATCAATAAAGTCACATGCAACATCTAATTGATTTAGCGTAAAGACGTAATAAATAGTCAGTCTTGTGCAATGCCATAGAAACATGTATCGACAAAGTGTAGATCACCATCCAAAAAGGGAAGATCGACAATAAATAAAAAATAAATCGTCCCTTATGTCGTAAATATTGATGTGGAATTTCCTGTTCAAAACCGAAATATAGAAATATAGGAAAGGACAGTTATTACTGTTTTTGAATTTTATTTATGTATAGTAAGTTCCTTTGGGTAAACAGCTTTATCGTCAATTTGTAGATCCACGAATGTGTATATGTATATAACAATAATATTTAATTCAGTTTGCTTTTGATTAACAGATAACAAAATCAATACGAATACTTTTCAGTTTAGTCTTTATTTCAAAAACACATAATAAAAAAAAACTATAGAAAAGATTTCATAAAATTCTTCCGCTGTCTTTATCCCCTTTGTGGTATATATAAAGTGGATAGTTTTCATCGTAGATCTGTGTCGGTAGACTGTTTCCATCTAAAATGAAATAAATTATTTTAAATTTTCATAAGAGTTTCAAGTGCAAAGCTCTGTTATCAACTATTTCTTCTCAAGCGCTTCATAAAAACGAACAAGAAGACTTGAATAGGTTAAATGCTAGAGATAATCGACATGTTTTAACCCTGCCGCATTTTTTATGTGTGTGTCAAGTGGTTTGGTTCATGTCTGGTATATTTGTTTTTTTCTTAATATGCTAAAGTGTAAATTAGGCTGATATTTTGATAAATTTATAATTTCACATTTTTCATGTCGGGGTTTATGTATGCAACTTTTTACGGTATGGATTTTTAACATGGTTTAAGACTGTACGGTTGCTTTTAATTATTTACAGTCACTTTATTTGATATTTGCTAGATAATTGTCTCATTGCCTATCATACCGCATCTCTTAATTTTATAAGCTATAAGTTTTATGGCGTAAACTTCTTCTGATGTGTAGATCATAATGATGATAAATTAAACAATTTATCAGTAGCAAAACACTACCTATAATAAAATTGAGAATGGAAATGGGGAATGTGTCAAAGAGACAACAACCCGACCAAATAAAAAACAACAACAGAAGGTCACCAACAGGTCTTCAATGTAGCGAGAAATTCCCGCACCCGGAGGCGTCTTGATTGCTAATTGGTGTGGTTTATATGTGTTTCTCGTTTTTATTTTTCACATAGATATATTATATCGCATATTTTAGTTTGATTTGTTTCAAAATAGTAATTTTAGAGTCTTTTAAAGGTTACTGTTCGTTGAGAGGCATGACTCCGAGATGAAAGCCGTACGTTAACCTGTAATTGATAACTTTTTATACATTGTGACTTGGACGGAGAGTTGTCTCAATAACACCAATACAACATTTTATTTATATGATCGGAGGTATAGTATAATCAACAACTTACCATCAAAAACACAATGACGAATGGATCAACACTTTTGTCTACCAACCATTTCCACCATCGCCGCCTCGTCCACCTCGACCGCTTCCAAATCCAAATTGTTGATTGTCTACATATTGTCTTCCACCTCTAAACGGCCTTCTTCCTCCAGGTCTGTATGAATCGGTAAAAAATGTGTCCTGTCCACCACCATCTCCTCCTCTGCCTCCCCAACTTCCTCCACTACCGCCACCTCCTCCGCCGCCACCTGCACAAACAATTATGTCCACCAAAACGACCAATACTACTAATGTGATAAGTTGGTATTTCATTGTGATCTGCAATAAGATAATGAAAAGGCATTATAAGAAATGGCAGAATGAAGGTTGAGTTCAGTGGTATTATTAGCTTCAATGTGGTCACCAGTACCATTAACGGATCTTGTGAAAGCAAAACAATTTTGAATATTGCATACTGTGGATTCATTAATATTCGTTTGAAACCAATTTTCGTGGGAACTAGAGGAGCACGAATTTAAATATTAAACGAATAAGAATTTTCTAAGGGAATGTATGCAATTTCTTCCAAAACCACGAATTTGAATATCCACCAATTTGCAAGTTTTCCACAATCCACGATAATTGGTACCCAAGAAAATAAATGAATCCACAGTATTAAATTGTTAAATTCAATGACCTTTAGATACATATAGGAAGATGTGGTATGAGTACCAATGAGACAACTCTCCATCAAAATAACAATTTATTAAAGTAAATCATTCTCGGTCGATGTACGGCCTTCAACACGGAGCCTTGGCTCACACCGAACAATAAGCTATATAGGGTCCAAAATTACTAGTTCAAATCATCTAAAGCTGTCTAAAGTACACAAAAATCATTCCTTTCTCATATAGCGTATCTGAGGGGAATAGTTGTTCCTGATATGTTTTTTAAATGAGTTTACCCACTTTAACTATAAAAACAAACACGTATTTAAAAACAAAACTAATAATATCAATAATATCAATATTCTCAATATTACTCATACCGCACATGTATGCATTGCTTTTTTTTATTAGTGGCTACTTTGATTGATAACCTTTTTACCTTATTTTGGGATGAAAGAACTGCTTATATATAAGTAGTATTCAATTATTTCGATAGGTTACCAAAACAGTTGATGGTTCTGTAGAATCATAGTCTTAAACGTCTTTTAATTATATGTTTTACCGAACTTTCTTAATTCTAAAAGTGTGAAATGAAAAATAGAATGTTAAATTAAATAAATGAAGTGATTTTTTTATGAATAATTGAAGGTATCGAAATACTAACTCATGTGCACATAGATATCATTCTTATTAAATTTCGTTAATGTTTCTCATTTAGTATGTGTTTAATTAAATATTATATATAGATGAACAATTTGTATCCCACTGTCCGCTGTCAGAGTATTATGTGAAATCAAATCAATGCATATGCAAATGTTTTATATCTTATATATAAAAATTAGACAATGTGGTATGATTGTCAATGAGACAATTCTCTACCAAGAGATTAAATAACATGTAAATACATGTAAATACAATTCTAAATAATGGAATGTAAAGACAGAACTCTCTCAGACAAAAGACCCTAAATAATAATATAAGGGCATACACCACAGACACGAGTATGCTTATCATGTTGTACATGATACGTTTGCTTTATATAAACATGCACGTATGTACATAATTGTTAAATTATATTACGTAGTTACTGCGGCTAAACTGTATTTTGAAATAAACAACTCTTTCTTAAATATATTCTTACCTGAACTGTTAGGTCTTTATTCAAATATACCTGGCTTTCACTTGATATTTTTCTTTTATAGTATCCCAACTTCCTCTTTGTTATGATTGACGGAAGGATTTGTTCATCAATTTGTTACCTTTTATGTTTATTTAACATAAATAATTCTATATGACATGGAAATATTTATCCCAATATAACATAGCTTAATGTTTATAAGGTTAAGAATAAATGGAGGTCAATGTAAAAACCACCGCGTTTATTTCTTAGATTTGTTTTACAAAATCCCCCAAATAAAATATGACGTTGGCCATACCTTCATCGTAAACGTAACAACCTTCATGTGCACTACTTTGACCATACTGGCCCTTCTTATATTTTGCATAGTTTTGTTTAACATTAAATAGATTTACGAAATTTACATAGGGGTTCTCTTGTCAAAGATGTTTCGGACGAAAATACCCCCAGAGCTTTTGGTGTTTTCTTCATTACAAAATGGCTCATTTTCTAGTTTTCGAACAATAACTCAAAATTATTTTTCACCAATTTGCAAGAAACTTGTTGACATATATTGACATGAGCTCCCATTCGATTTTTATAAATTTCATATTTAACGTTCCCTGTTATGAGGTTTTGTTCATTAAAAAAGAGAAGATTTTCCAGTTTCACAACAATTATTCATTAAATTTTGGCAAATAATTTATATCGTATGGCGTAATCTCCTTTTCGATTTTTTAATCGTTTAAGTTTTCACATTTAGTTGTTCTGGGCATATATTTCTTTGAAGATAACCTCCCTTTAGTTATTTTTTAAATTAGTTTCGGATATGATATTGTGCAGTTATTGAACTGTATTTTTGAAAACATGACGGGTGTTTTATGCGCTCATAGCATAGCTGGGTTCTTTTAAGTTTGTATTGCCTCAAATGCACCTTTTTCCAAAATTTCATCTCAGGTTTTGTATAGTAATTTTCTCAATACCGCAATATCGACAACTTTTTCTCATTTTCACATGGCTTTATCTTAACGGGATTATGGGTAATTGGAGGTCAATGTCAAAACTACACGGTTTATTTCTTTTCATGTTTTTTTTTTACAAAATCCCCTAAATAAGATTCTGGCGTATTTTATACCTCTAGCATAAATGTTACGACCTTGGTGTATATTAAGATTAGTTTCTTGTACTTATATTTGACTTTGGTTCATCGAACTCGTTTGTTTTACTTTATAAATTTCGGTTTCAGAACCACCAGTGCATAACTTGATAAATTATTCTTCATCATCGTTACCATTATAATTTATTCATATGGAACTCCACAGCTATCTTATGTCGAAATTTTATATGACGCTATGTTGTTTTTTTATTACTTAATGACGTTTTGTCTTTGCATACTATGGTTTTGATATTAAGTAATGATGTTATGAAATATATAGATTATAGCATGGCATTTTTCATATCAGACCCCGAACAGCCCGACAGGGTCGGCAGACAGTTCTTAAAAAGGACAAGAACTTTTTTCATCTTTTATAAAATTCATTTATTTTTTATTTGTTTAGCATTTTCAAAAATATATTTTCCTGTTTCCTAAAATGTTCCACTGGCATGCGATTATAACCAAAATCAAATGCGGAAGCAGTTAAAATATATAGACTGCAATTTATAACGAAACTTATATCTGGAGCTTAGACAATTTTTCACATTTAATGATCAACTATATTTAAAATTATTTTTTATCAAGGAGTACCGTTATACTATTATTTTCTCGAAGTATATGATTAAACTGAACATGTAAGTCAATACCTAAAGGGACACTAGCTGTCAAATTCACATTCACCGATTTTAATCAAATTCTCATATTTGATTTATAACAATTTATAACATCTATCTATCCAATTACTAAAAGTTTAAAATAAGAAAATATACAGGACTCGAGCAAGTGAATAATTAATAATAAATGTTTTTAGCTTATTTTGACAAAATTGAACAATACTGACTGCTAAAAGCGAATTATTATTTCACTTTTTGCATACATTAAAGATTGACCACAAACATAAGATATTCGATTTTTTTATATGTCTCGTAGCTAGTGCCCCTTTAATTATATAACGATTTTACACGATACGGTTTCTTATCAGCTGAATATTGCTTTGTCATTATTTGATATGTTTTTTTTTTAAATTGTCATTACTCGATACGATAACACCATTATCAAATGCGGTTGTGTTATTAGGTAATGTAGTTTTAACATTACCTTATGTATATTATACTTAATGTAACGTAGTTGTTTCATTAACATATGTGATTTAATTATTTTGGAATGATGATTTTCCGACTTTTTATATGGTTTTAACATAAATTAAATATGGATATGTTTGTTTCAGTATTTGATGTGATCCTGTTAATATTTGCTGTGGTTATCAAATTATTTAATGAGGTAAATCCACGTGACCCTTTTGAAAAACAAGTTCTATTTCGAAATATACTATACGTCCGTATGTAATAAATGGTGTGAATAACCTAGTTTTATAGCTATCTTTACCTCTAATTTCTGTGACATTCGAAGAGAATTTGATCATCAATATATGTGCGAAACAAGCAGGTTTAATAGTTAAAAATGTCAAGATTTGGTAACAGTAGTCAACATTGCAATATGCCAGCCGGAGCTTTGACTAGCCGTTAAACCATGAACAACCCATTATTAATCTTAAAATATACTTTTTGCAAGTCAGGGATATGGCAACTGTTATCGAATAGTCTATGTGGACTCATCGTAGACATCAGGACAATGTTGGCGTTTGTTTTATAGCAGTTCAGTGTTTCTATTGTTCCGGTATTTTGCTCTCTTATAGTTAAATATTTTGCCTAGTTTTGATTTATTTCATTTTACTAGTGAACATGAAACTTATCAATTTACTAGTGTATATATCTTAGTAAAACAATGCATCCGGTTAAAGGCTGATTGTTGTTCTTTTAAGGCATTTGGTTAACTTTTATTGTTAGATGCTGTTGCTTTAAAGTTAACCCCTTCATGCACATCTACTTTTGACATGTTATAAATAAAATGACTTTATTATTATTATAGATAAATTGTTCAATGAGTTTAGAGACGCTTGTTTGTGAGCTTGAATAAATCTTCGTCGCACATGCGAGACATATAAGATGTTATTTTACTGTATGCTTCATGTGGTTATTGTGAAAATGGTTGACTGGTGCTACATTCAATGATGCAATGTTTCCACAAAAAGAATTAAATCAAGTCAATAATATACAAACTTGAATTGATTAAACAATGTAAGTATATAGTAATAGCATATAAACAGCATAGCCCTGCCTTTTAGTTGGTGAATTGGACTTGCCTTTGTTAATTCCCACCTGATTCAGCAAGAACCCATGATTTCTCAGCCCATCTGTGTGCATTTTCTGAAATGTATTACTTCAAGAAGCGTCTTCCTTTAACAGCAATCATTCTTACATCTTTAAACATTTTACGGCAATTTTTAATAAATTACATGCATTGTGAAGTTACATACCGTAAATTTATTGACGCAAAAATGAGTCAAATTATTGTATGATTAGATATCAAACAAATCCTGTAGAAATTTGTTGAAAATATCTATGAATTATTGGCAACAAGATGCATAATATCTAGTTTACCCTCTCAATACTGACAAATCATTGTCATGGCAATGCAAAGCCTCAACTTTCAAGGAAATCTGCTTCTTGACATAAAGTTTGGAAAATTTCAAATGTATGACAAAACATTTCCATTTCCGTTTGACCAAATAATGTGTAGAAAATATTTTTTTCAATGCCCATTGACATCCAAATCAAACTTATTTTCTGCTTAAAAACTACTTTTTTTAACTGTTTCTTCTTGACTGCGGAGTTTCTTAATCGATTGATTATAATTCTAGCTCTTCGGTTATCTAGCCCTTTCCCTTCAAATTGAGAACTAACCAATAGCCTTATTCATCCAATGATAAACTATTACTAATATATGCCACGACAAAGTAGATTCAAAAAGTGTGCCTTAATTATGACTATGTCAAATGTTTAATGTCAATGTTGTCATTTGAGACACATTGCATTAATTCACATAAAAACAGCAATCATATCCGGACTAAACAGCTTCTGTATACTGTTGTTTTGTAAAGCTAACTTATAACCATGTCCAGTATTTGATAATAATGATGTGATGTTTTATGATAATGTTGTCGTTTAAGGTAGCACAATACAAAGATTATTTTTTCAACTTTAAACTGATCAAATTCATTTCATCCTTCTTTATATTTTATAAATGAGGTACCAAAAGAAAGAAGATTAATCTTTCAAATTTTGATAATTTCATTATGACATAATTATTACATAATTTTAAATTGATATGTAATTAGTTACTATATTGTGATGTCCACACTTGAATGCACACAGCTTGACCTACAACACCGTTAAACGCAATTGAAGTGTGTGATATCTTATGACTTGATGTTGCAAACTTCATCGAAGATTTATGAGAACATAAAATAATAATGGACAAATCTGAGACACTGCTTTGGAGGTCAAACTGTGTGTGCGAGAATCTATAAAATATTTTGGTCTGCTATAAATAACATAGAAGCTAAATTCATTCAAGTATGGACATCACAATAAAGCAACTTATTACATAACAATTAAATATGTAACAAGTTTGTCATAATGAAAGTATCACAATTTGAAAGATTAATCCTTTTTCTTTCTTTTGGTATCTCATTTATAAAATTTGAAGAAGGATGAGTGGAATTACATCAGTTTAAAGATGTCTGATATGGGATGACCAATCTTTGTAATGTGCTACCTTAAGAACATATTTTACATAACTATCTTAGCCTCCTTAAATTAGCATAGCATTTAATTGTTTGTTCGTTTTTGTTTTGTTATCCGGCCGTTTTTCCCTAGACACAAATATATTTTAAAGGTTCCAAATTCTGTCGTTTCGCTTTATCAATTATATACATTGGGATCATTGCAAGTCCAATTAATCAACCTCCAAAAGTTTAAAGACACCCAGATTATTTATTTGAATCACTCGCCAAGATACGATAAACATTCTGTTATAAGTTGAAAATTAAGCAAAAATACATTTTGTTGTAAAATATAAATTATAGTATACTATAGTGGAATCTTGCCTGCGAATAATAGGAATCTGATGTACAGTTGTTGTCGTTTGTTTATGAAGTTTATATGTGTTACTCGTTTCTCGTTTTTTAATTAGATTAAACTGTTGGTTTTCCCGTTTGAATGGTTTTACACTTGTAATTTTTGGGGCCCTTATAGCTTGTTGTTCAATGTGAGCCAAGGCTCCGTGATGAAGGCCGTACCTTTGCCTTTAATGATTTAATTTCATAAATTGTTTTTGGAAGGAAAGTTGTCTCATTGGCACTCATACCACATCTTCATATATCTGTATACCCTGAAAAGGGTAATCTATAGAGTTGTGGGAGTAGTTAGTCGGATATATACAAATTATACATGCAGATCCATACATGATATAAATATAGAATTATATAAATATTGATAACAATAATATAAATAATGTTCTATGATATGATGTTATTTATGGAGTAATAGTAAAACATTTAAGTAATGTAGAAATACGAGGTATGAGGGCTATGTATCTTATTTGCTCATAATATACCGGGTAATTTAAAATCCTCGTAACTAAATATCTTTCTCGTCGGAAGCTATTTTTCAACTATAAAGTGGTAGGTTAACTAGAGTCTAAGCCCAACTCTTTCTGACGTTCCAAAAATTTTAGAAATCTATAGCATGCATTTTCTAATATCTATTTTTTACTTTTCCTTGTTACAATTTTGAACAACTACTAACTATTAAGTCTTTTATTTATTTGCAACCGCATGTACATTAGTATACCATGATGATTTATTTTTATCATAATAAATTTTATATATATTGTATATAATGACCCCATCAAACTGTTCGGTTATGATTCTACTGTATGCTGATACATAAAAATAAAATATATGTTTATATAGAAACTGCAAAAAATCAGAGAACACAGCTGATATCTGTAAAAACGTTCAGCGCATGAATTATCTATTCCGTTTTGTTAATTTTCCATTTTTAGATGGCACAATCTTACGGTGTTTATAGTTCACAGCTCATTTGTTGTGCCCGTGTTTCTTGTGACTTTTTTTTATTTTAACGAACGTAATTTATGTTTTACTGTTTATTTATTAATTAAGGGATTTCGTAACCATAAATTCCTTAAAACTTTTACTAATTTTAGCCGTAGATATAAAGATTTGGTTTCAAGTTTGGTTGCATCTGTAGAAATATTATTTCTAACAGAATAACACATCATCATTTTTAAGGAATTTCAGAAATGGTCCTGGTAAACTTATCGCTCCTTTAAATGAACTGAACTCATTCTAAAAGTTACAAATTTAACACTGTAAGATCATTGAATATAGTTTGTATTGTTATAAATATTGATTTTGTAGTCAGTAAAGTAAAAGCCAACTAAATATTATTAGTTTGTTACTTACCATGGATCTACAATCTGTCGATACCTGTATCTTGGCATTGCACAAGGTCATATTTTTCTCTGACTGTTTTTTTTACGTCTTTACACTAAATTCATTGGATGTTGGATGTGAAAGGATTGATAAGTTAGTCTTAAATGCATGATTTTTTATTAGTTGTTCTTGGGTTTGAACTAGCTATCTGTTACCTGTGAGTAAGCTCAGATCTGTACCTAATGTCCTTTTTGTTGTTGGGATGTACAAGACCCCGGCCATGTCCACTTGAATTTTTGTCTTTCTGATGAGTTAAGCATTTTTCAACTGATTTTTATTGTTCGTTTTTATGTTATATTGTCATACCACTGACCCAGGTGAGTGGAGGGTTATGATTCAACTAACATGTTTATCCCCGCCTCATTCCATATGTATGTGCCTGTTCAAGTCAGGAGTATGTAATTCAGTGTTTGTCATACGTGTATGTGTTACATACTTTGCTTTCGAACATAAATAAGGCCGTTATTTTCTTGTTTCAATTGTTTAACATAGTCATTTCGGAACCTTTTATAGCTGACTTTGCGGTATGGAATTTGTTCATTGTTGAAGGCCGTACCGTTATTTATAGTTGTCAATTTCTGTGACATTTTGGTCTATTGTGGAGAGTTGTCTCAATCATACCACATCTTTTTTTTTATGTCATATACTTGGTTATGAAAATATTTCTTTTGCTGCATCTTGAAAACTATAATCTTGCCAGCGAATTTGCAATTAAATTCGCCATCGAATTTTGAACATTGTTAAATCTCGCCGACCGACTGACATCATAGCGAACTAAAATTAAGATTGCAACTGACACTGATAACCAAAAATACTGAAGTCGTTATTATTGACAGCCAATATATCAACCAAATATCTAAAAGTATTGTTAAATTTTTGTATCATATGTTGTTTCGACTGGTCTTTGCATATTTTAGTTATTAATTGTAACGCATTACAATACAGACACATATTACGTTTAAGTGTACAAAAATTATACTCTAATCATCAATTGTTAAAATTTTCAAATTTTCTACATTTGAAAATGTCTGTAACAAGTCACGAATATGACAGTTGTTGTCCATTTGCTTTGTATGATGTTGCTCTTTTTTTAGGAGCTAGCATACAATCACTATTAGCTTATATTTATGTATTTATGACTGTGTATATACATATATGCGATGTGAGTTTTTGCTCATTGTTTAAAACCGTTCGGTGACCAATGGTTTTTAAGTTCAGTGGCATTTGGAATCTTGTAAATGCAGGTAAGATAATCTGTTCCTGAGTGAGTGTATGTTACTTTTTCCGCTAAATTTTATCCGTATTCGGTTTAAAGTATATTTTCCCATTCCTATCATACTGGTTGCGTTTTTTCGGCGGGCATTTCTTAGCAACGATGTGGTTTCGTAACGGAATTACAATTGATAATGGTATACATTTCCGTTTTATGTATAGAAAATTAAAAGATTTGGTTTGATAACCAACTAGACAATTCGCCACTAGAGACATTCAGTTTGTCATGCCTGATGAAAATAATGCAGATAAATCGTACAAACGCTTGATCTTTAATGAACAGAAATTTGATAAAGCAATAAGTAGAAGAAAGGAGGGAATAACGTAGCAATGTTCAATAACATATTCATAAAATATGATTAAAAGATACCAGAGAGAAGGTTAAATACATAGATTGAAAAAAAATTGACACCGCCATGGCTAAAAAATAAAAAGACAAACAGAAACATATTAGTACAGAAGACACAACATAGAAAACTGAAACTAAGCAACACGAACCCTATCACAAACTGTGGATGATCTCGGCACTCGGCATATATATATACAAAATTGTTGTCCGTTCGTTTGAGTTATTAAAATTGTTAATTGTAAAGGGACTTCTCGTTTTGGAATTTTCTTTAAAGGTCGGTATTTTTGTTGTTTTACTTTTTGATAGTTTATGTCTTTGCAATAAACGTACAATCTGATTAATTGTGTCGTTGACCACCTGTCACACTACGACCTGGCTGCCATTTCATAAAACACTCGCTTTTTCTAGGAGAATTAGTTATAGTCATATGCATTTGCTAAAATTTTGAAAGTGGATACTTACTGGTTAGCAGTCACACTAATTAGAAGAACTGACGGTCAACAGATGTTGAACTGGATTCAATTACTAAGCTCCGTTTTTGTTTCATAATCACTTTAGAGATTAAAATCAAATATCTTTTTGCCGTTTACATCAGTTGACAATTAAGCTAATACATACTGTCAAAGGGCAAACAAGAAAAGATCTATTTGATCAAAGTCTTTAATTGAAAATACATAGATTAAAAAACATGTCACAGCATTTCTTTTTTTTTTAATACTTCCGCTGTCTTGATCACTAATGTGGTCTATGAATAGTGGATGATTTTCATTATAAAGCTGTGTCGGTGGATCGTTCCATCTGAAAAGAAATTATTGTTTTTCAATTTGTATTTGTGCTTTCATGTGTAAAACAGTATTTTCAAATATTTTCTTATCTGCATGTCCCAAGTAAGGAGCCTGTATTCGACATGCTTAACCCCGCAACATTCTTGTGTATGTCCCATTCCTGGAGCATGTAGTCCAATGGTTGCCGGTGGTCCATGTCTATCATATTTGTTTTTGTAAATATTCTGTATAACCTAAGCCGTAAGTTTTCTCTATTGAGTTGTTTCTTAATGTTTACGTCGGGATATCTTGTACCCGATGATAATGAGGTATGGGGTTTTGAAATTGCTAAATGCGATAAGGTTGCCTTTAATTTAGCTCGTCGACTGCATTTGAACTGTGCTGTGGAAATTATATCATTACCAATCATACTGCATCTCCTTATTTTTAGAAATATCACTTTTTTGACGTTTACTTTTTAACTGTATAGAGAAATTGATAATGTGTAGCTAAACACCGCCCATTAATGCAGTAGATGACTGATCAGATATATAGTGCTATCAACAACTTACCATAATGACACTGACGGTGGGATCAAAACTTTTTGTCTACCATCTATGACGACCTCCAAATTTTTGACCGCCTCCAAATATTGTACCACCGCCCCACTTTCTTCCATTGCCCCAATGATTTCCGCCTCCTCGTCTATGACCTCCCCCTGAATTGATAATGATAGTGTCCTGTTTTCCTCCGCCGCCGCCACCTCCTCCGCCACCCCCACTTCCTCCTCCTCCGCCTCCTCCACCGCCACCACTGCCTCCTCCTCCTCCGCCGCCTCCAACTCCGCCGCCTCCACCTCCACCGCCTCCGCCACCGCCTCCACCCCCAGAACAAATAATTATGTCCACCAGAACTATCAATACTACTAACGTAATAAGTTGATATTTCATTGTGATCTGCAGTAAAGAACAAAAATGCATTACAAGAAAGTGTTCATTTCAGTGTTTCATTGTTTCAATGAATATGTCTCAAGTACCATAAACTGATCTTGTGAAAACAGAAAAACTTTAAACTTAACACATTGAATTTTTTTTTCGGTGATTTTTATTTAGCATTTTATTATTATTAATTCTTAAATTGACAATTTCAAAATCTTTGATATACATTTGTTTTTAAATAATATATAATTTATATATTTTTTCCCAATTTAACTGTAAAAGCTCTTTTTGTTACAATGATTTGTATGTTTAGGGATTATGCATGATCCTGATTTTTCAAGGACTTTGTATTATCCCTAAATTCATTTATCAGTGAATATATACACTCTCTGAAAATAACCAGTGCTTTATATAATCATTCAAAGTTGTAATATTTTTTTTTATCTGAATTCCCTGATATTATGTAAGGAAATATCGAAGATTAAATCATAAAAGGGAATTGAATGAAACTAAATCAGATATAACAAACTAAGTTGTCTAATTGATAATCAAACCACATCTTCTTTTTTATAATTATTTAATTAATTCTTACTCTTTTTAATGCTGTCAAAATCAACAATTGTATTCCCAATTTATTTATCAATTGTAAGGGGAACTAATTTCCGGTGATATTATATTTAACTAAAACTCTGAAAAAACTCTAGTTTAATTGTATGCTTACCTGATCTGCTAGGCCTATATTTAAATATACTTCACTCTCACTTCATTTTCCTCTTTTATACTATGCCCCATGATTTACGGAAGGATAGTCTCATCAACTTTTGACTTTTCAGGTAGATATTAAGAACATAAATTATTATATGGGACTTGACATATTTATCTCAATTTAACATAGCTTAATGTCAATAGGGTTAAGGATAAATGGAGGTGAATGAAATGACCTCTTTGTTTATTTTATTTATTATTTTTTCACAAAATCCCCCAAATAAAAATCCGACGTATTTAATACATACAGCGTAAATGTTACGACCTTGGTGTATATTCAGACTAGTTGTAGTTTCTCGTACTTATATTTGACGCTGGTTCATCGAACTTGAATTTCAATAAAATTAAAACGGTTGTGTTAATGACGAATTGAGATTTGAGAACGTTCAGTGCATAACAACTGTTTATTCATTGTACACCATTGCTACCAAAATGATTTCTTTATGTTTCAAAAAGTTTGTGTTTTTGTTTAAAATTGTAAGCACCTTTAAAAGAACAAGGTAGCGACATATCAATAGTGCAACATGCGCAACGGAATCTGAATCAAACGGGTATTCTTCAAACTTGTTGGGGTGGGGAGAAAGATATCAGAGGAACAGTCAAACCCATAGATTGAAAATAAATTGAAAACGACATGTCAAAGACAAGCAGACAAATAAACATAACACAATTTTATATAAATTAAATATGCATGGCGCAAGGTTTCTGTATACCTGTTGTTTTGAATGGCTAAACATATAAATGTCATTTTAGACATACTTCACATGGCTATCTCGGTTTCCCTAAAGGAGTATGACCACGAAGGATTAAAAACGGCCCTGTCTCAGAAATTTACGAAATTGCTGCAAAATGATCACTTACTAGTGTAATTCATAAAATGATAACTTTTAGACTTGTATTTGTGTTTGTATAATTTTCCAGGGCGTCAGAAAAGACCAAGATACAATGGTATTTTAGCCATTTGCGCGTAACGTTAAAATTGTTTTCTATTTAACGTTCTAGCAATTTTTATTTCACCACAAGAAATTTTTTTTAAATATTCCTTGAATCTTGTCCATATTTATTGGGTTTTTTTTAAATTAATAACAGAAAATAATTAATATTTAGGTTTATGCTTTAATTAAGGTTTTCACTAGAATTTTGTATAAGTGGCCCGTATACTCGTTTCTGCATTGATATTCACAAAATATAAATCGCAGACTACGTCACCAAACATAATTCTATAGCATTGATTAAATTAAAGTCATAAATGATATTTTGGTCAGAAGGAATTTAAATTGAAAGCTGCAAACATCTTGGCGAGCAGTGTACAGTCGTAAAATGTATGAGGATAGTTTATCATACCGCATCATCTTATTTTTGTATGGAAAAAAACACGTGATTTTCTTACGCACAGAAAAGTAAATTTTCTAGTAAGTAAGTAAAGGATTAAAAAAACAGTTAAGACAACAATGTGTATAGACAAAACATAACATTACATGTACTTCATAATCATAGAACATATTAATATGTTTGTACCAAAGTCATCAATCGGACACCAGAACCAGACGTGCACTTATAAACATCATTCTCATTCCGGAAAAATACATGTTTGCTGTGTTACGTATTTTTTCAATCATTGTTTTATACATAAATTAGACCGTTAGTTTTCTCGTTTGAATTGTTTTGCATTTGTCATTTCGTGGCTTTTGATAGCCGACTATGCGGTAAGGGCTGTGCTCAATGTTGAAGGCCGTGCGGTGACCTATATTTGTTAATTTCTGTGTTGTTTCTTTGTCTCATGAGGAGAGTTGTCTCATTTGCGATCATAACGGGTCTTTTTTTATATTAACTCTCAAATCAAACATTTGAATTAACGCTTGTTTGATTAGATACTACCATTCATACATTACTGACATTATATAAAACTGCTCTCTCCATTTGTACCTAAAGCGCATTAAATATGTAGTCACTTGTGAAAATGTAATATAATACATCCAAATGGTTCAATAAATCCTTTTTTTTATATTTTCCAAAAACTTTTTCGCTAGACAAAGTAATAGTTAAAAGGCAGTGGCTATTTTGCCAAATCTATATGCTCTATGATTTTATCTTTCATTTGTTTTCACCGCATAGTTTAAGAATCTTGAGATCATTTATTCTTATACATACATGTAGCATTAGAATGATGTTAGAAATAATTTCAACTACATGATTTAATTGCTATAAATTAATCCACAATAGTTTTGGTTTTTATTCCTTTTTTAACAAATTTTTACTTTCACTTGGACTCATAAATGTTCTATAAACATTTAAATGTATCTCAAATATTATTACACTTATCTTCTTCAACTAAATGTCGAATAATAATTGAATTCTTTTATGACAATGCATATTTTCGAAGTAATTTTTTAAAGGTAACATTCACTCTTTACACAGAACTGGTAAAATAACAAGTTAACTATATTGCTGTTGCCGGCAAAATAGCCATTGCTATCAAAATATGCTATTTTGCTTGTTTCAATTAAGATATTTTTAAATCAAAGACGACAACATAGCATATTTTATTTTTTGCCGGCGTCTGAAAATAGCCACTGCCTACTTTAAAAAAACTAAAAAAAAGTTATAAAATGCTCATTTTCCGTTGTCCATTATTGACGATTTAATTTATCAATTTAGCTTTATTCAATATTAAATCTACACGACGTATGTTTCTATCAATTACGTTTTAAAAGAACAAACACTTTTTATTACTCAATGGTTCTTGTTATTGTTAAAGGGCATTAGCTACGAGAAATAGAAAAATAATCAGTTTTTGTTCAGTCATTAATAAAAGTGAAATAGTGAAATGGTTATTCTTGTTTAGCAGCCAGTTTGCATCAGTTTTGTCAACATAAACAAAGAAACGTCGCCAGTAAATTATTCACTTTCAAGTGGCATGGATAGCTCGACCTCATTAAAAACATATGCATGTGAACCTTAGCTAGAGATGGGTAACGCAAAAACTAGACTTGACCAGAAATTAAAAGATAAAGACTGTTTACATTGGAACAAGGGGGAAACTATTTGGTGGACTGATTCAATCTACAAAAACTCATTCTTATACAGTTAAACCTACAATATGAAATCAAACAGACCTAGAAAAAAATCCAATTACATGAGTTCGATATCTATATATATCGATGTTTTATTTTGATATCGAAAGCTTTGTTTTATTTGTTTATCTTGTAAAAGAGTTGCGAAAGATACCAGAGGGACAGTCAAACTCATAGCTAGAAAATAAACTGACAACACTATGGCTTAAAATTTTAAAAAAAGACAAACAGACAATAATAGTACAGAAAACAAAACATAGAAAAATAAAAACTAAGCAACACGAACCCCATCAAAAATTGGGGTGATGTCAGGTGCTCAAGAATTCTAAGCAGATCCTGCTCCACATGTGGCATATGTATACCCATTTCTTAGCATTACACATTTTTAAAAGTTTGAGATGATCAGAATTAATTTAAATTGTAAATGCCTGAACCTCACCTTAAACGTTCTTCGCCTGTTATGAATATATCAACGTAGCATACATAAATAAGATAATCTTAAAAACATTAATAAAAATAACAGAACCTGAAAAAATTCAATCAAGTAATTTTCATAATCCAAACAAATGCTTATTCTGGATATTTCTCAATAGAGGGTTTCCGTCACATATATTTAATGACTACCATTCAAAAACACTATATACCTTTCAATTGTTGAGAACAGAATCATATATTATTTCGTACACATACAAAACAAAACAGCTTTGAACAGTTTATTTTTTTTTATTTTTTTTTTAACACTCTAATTGATTCTTTATTGCACATATTGCTGTTTAACAATTAAACTTGGTGTACAGCATTTCATCAAGTTTCCCTGTTAGATTACAACTGAATACCCAGGGATAATATTCAGTAAAATTAACTAATAAATTACATTGTTTTAATTCACACATTAAACTATTATCATATTTGTTACAAGTAGTCTTTTCTACATCACTTAAAGTATTTTCAGATATATTCATATAAAAAATATCTACACAATAATTGTTTTACGGAATTTGATCATTCATCCGGAATGACTTTTTGGGTTCTTTTATTATTTAATCAAAAATAAATTGCGGTCAAGTGACCTCACACGACTTTTCTTATCCTCGTGTTTGGACAATATTTTTTGAAGTGTTTCGTGAATTTGGATTATTAATTTCGATGTGGTTTTAAAAGCTTTTTAACAGTTTATTTTTCAATTATACGTCAGTAATATCAGACATCAATTTTGAAAATAATACCCCTTTAACTTGAACTCCGCATTTTCGAAATTTATATATTATCCCTATGGCTATTTTATAACGTGGACCCCAATATCGCCCAAGACAATGAAGTAAACAAGAAATATGAAAAAGGACCAACAATCGTCCTTCATCTAAAAGAAATTAATAACAGTGTCTTCAGGTCACAAAAGACGTTATTTCTGCGTTTTTTTTTAGAATGGGTGTAAACAGGCTTTTTTTTATAAAAAATACATCTTTTAATTCTTATTTAAGTGAATATATGAATGGTGTTGATATTCGAATGTCTTATTTTGGAAATAGTTTATTTATAAATCAATTAGTACATATTACGCTTATTTCCATAATAAGAGATAAAGGTCTTGAACTTTCAAAGGGGTTTGTGTTTGTACCACCCGACAAAGCAGCAAACAATGTGCAGATGGTGGTATGCGGAAACACTACAGGAACGTTCTTAATGAATACAAGTTTGAATTTATCTTCATTCAAGTCTGTTTGCTTCACAGAGAGTCATATAGGAAACAAACATAACTTAAACTCGTCACATCTTAAGGCCTCTTCTGAATATTTGAAGGTATTTTCTATGCAAATGTTACCTTAAGTTCCCAAAAAGAACAGTAAAATTGCGTTATATCTCGCCCTAGGTAGTGTTCTAAGAGTAATAATCTACTGCTTTTAATTAGTTCTTAACTACTATTTAGGAACGTATCATAAACTTTTGTAATAAAACATATGAAAACAGTGAATTTACATCTTTTTGAATGTCTTAGATAACTGTTTAGATGTGCTTTTGATGGTCCTTTTGATTCTGTTGACAGCTTTGGAATTCTAGTCTTTTCGCGTAACTTCCACACTGTGTTATCAAACAACAGTTGTTCTATTTGATTAAACAGTCATTTGGTTATTCTGAATGCACATACTTTTGCTGCAACATTTTTAAGGCATTCTTTTCTAATGAGAAAGGTAAATATGATAGATATACTGACTTGATATGTGAGTAGATGATTAACGCTTTTAATTTTCTATTTTATAATATTGATGTACCTTTCGGCAAGAAAGTTTGTATGTATTTTCATAGGCATTAATTGTGCCCCATAAACAGCAGATTTGGGTTTTGGGGTTTTTTTGTTTTTTGTTTACTTCTATGAATCACAGTTTATAACCAATCTCGATATAGACTTGTGGTAATTGATGAAAATGTAAAATGAAATCTTCCAGACAGCCATGTCCTTCAAACCGGTGCTAGGGGGTCGTCTTAAAATTGCAAGGAGATGTGTTTTTAAGTTCTCCGTGTTGAAGGCTTCATTGAAATTATGAAAATCCAAGATGTAGTACAGTAACAGGGCTGCTCCTTTAGTGTTTGTGTTGCTTGGTGAGCATGATATAAAGTGATGTCGTGGATAAATACCCCATATCCTTTGTTTAGCTACAAACACTTTACAATCATACCATTCAACAACTATAGTTCGTCTATTACTTTATTATAGTACGTGAAAAACATTTATTGAGTGTTTTGAAGAAGAAAAAAAAGCTGAATGACAGTAATAAATTTTATGAAATTACAAGTATACCTAGACAAATACGTACAAAAGTTATCTATTTTTGAATCGATTATGAGTTGAATTTAGTTTTAAATATGTAAATGATTCAGCGTCTTTTATAACTGACAAATGTCTTAAGTGAAGTGTAAATAACCAAAATATCGGAATTAAGGGGAAATTCAAAATCAAAAGTCTTTAATTAAATGGTTAAATCTAGCTCAAGACATCACACTAATAACGGAAAACAACTTTACATTGAAATTTCCTGTCTTGTTACATGCATTTCCTTGTGTATAAAATGAATAGTAAAAACAATCTTGTTTTAAAGGTAGCTGAAGCTCGCCATTGTGTAACAGTCAGACTCATAATATTTCATGATATTGACAACAACGTGTGTGTAAAACAAACAAACATGATAGGTAGAAATGAGGCAAAAAAGAGTAAAGATTTTTGTAAGAAGAGTCCGACTTGAAATGCGGAACAGAAATGTTATTTTCTGATTAACTTTTATTCAATTCTATTATTGTTTTGTATTCTTTTACCGCGCAATCGTTGGTTGAAATCTACATGAAATGTTTATGGTACTACACAGGTTGGGTTCGTGTTTCACAGACTTATGAATTATGTTGAGAGTTTTGATTAGTTTATCAGTTCTTCTTCCATGAGAGCTTGAATGTTCAATAAGTAGCTGTTAAAAGCAATTACTATACGCTATCATAAAGATCATTACGTACATTAACTATGTATTATTATAGTTTACATCAGACGATCATCGTCTCGTAGACAAACCGGCTTGAACATCATTGGTCTCCAAACTTAATAGTAAACATATCTCTTAAATAAACTTGACGGAAACAAAATAGTTATTACACAAAATCCAATGCGTATTAAAAGAGGGACGAAAGACACCAAAGGGACAGTCAAACTCGTAAATCTAAAACAAACTGACAACGCCATGGCTAAAAATGAAAAAAGACAAACAGAAAAACAATAGTACACATGACACAACATAGAAAACTAAAGAATAAACAACACGAACCCCACCAAAAACTAGGGGTGATCTCAGGTGCTCCGGAAGGGTAAGCAGATCCTGCTCCACATGCGGCACCCGTCGTGTTGCTTATGTGATTACAAATCCGGTAAATAGTCTAATTCGGTAGGTCAAATTCATGAAAGGGAAGGGGATTGTAGTTACGACGTAAGGAACATATCCGATATCATTTGTGAAACGGTTATTCCATAACGGTCAACCAACTCGTGATGGCGTCCGTAAAATTTACGAAGGGATGATTTCAACTTCACCATTTGGAACTCTTGGTTTAATAGCTTCCTTGTGAGCAGTAACCCTCTATCAAGAAAATCATGATAGGAAATGCAAGCACGGGATATTAACCCTTTTGAAGCATATAAAAAATATCAAACGTTATGACGTTGCAAAATGTAGTCATAGTTTGACGTAGCAAGATTCTCAAGTTTTGTTGACATCGTCATTTTTTTAGAAAATTTTAATTCATTCATTTAAGAAGACAGTTGTTACCAGTAGATATTGTTTAAAATGGTAATTTGGCGAAACATACATTTCCTATGTACACTTCTTCAACACGTTTAATCAAGGAGAGAGCAGGTTGTTGTTATGTTTTATAGTGAAATTATATAGTTGATCATTTCCTAGAATGAGATTATATTACATTTGAGTTATCCTGTCACATCACTTTTTTGTGGCTTCAATACATTCGTAAGACGCACAGTTCATAGTTTCGTCTATTATGCTGTATCGTAAATTTTAAATTTTATTTGTAAACAAATTAAGTTCGTTGAATTTCAAAATGTCTCAACAAATAAAGGCAACAGTAGTATACCGCTGTTCGAAATTCATTAATCGATACGGAAAAAACAAATCCGGGTTACAAACTAAAACTGAGGGAAACGTATCAAATATAAGAGAACTATAACAAATCCGAAACACAACATCAAAATGTAGCACCATAGAAACGAACTATAATATAACAATGGCCTTTACTGACTTGGTACAGGGCATTTTAAGAATAAAATGGTTGGTTGCACCTGGTTTTGTGATATGCCAAACCTCCCGCTTTAATGGCAGACATAGCGAACGAGCTGTGATATAAAATTATAATTACTCTGTAAGATTGTGACACGGAATATCACTGTCCAAACAAAAAATAACAATAGAGAACAAAAACCTTTTAAAAGCTATTAATTGAAGGTAATTTCAAAATAAATATCGAAATGCTGCGATTAAAATTAAGTGTTTATCTCATTTGGAATAAATATATTTTGTAACAACACAACTTAATATCAAAATGTCAAATCAATCGGAAACACTTGACTTATCAATACAATACTTAATACAAAACAACTACCAAAAAGAACTAAGATTCACAGTTCGATTCAACAAAATCACCAATAAGTACATTTGTAGTTTAGTAGACAGCTGTTGTCCTTTATAGTGCAATCTCGTACATGTACCGTTGCTGTAAGATGATGTTACTAAGTATTCCCAACGCCTTATGGTGAGAAGTGTTTTGGAGTATTAGATTTATTATATTCTGTATTTTCACCCACTGCTGTCTACTGTAATCTTCTCAGCAGTATTCGCTGAACGTATAAAGGATAAAAGGTTTTACATAATTACACCGAATACTTCAGTCAGTCGCCACTTTTTCTCCAGTGATAAACTATTATTAATATTCTCTACGAAACACCAGACAAAACAAGTGTGCCTTAATTATGACTATGTCAAATATTTTATGGCAATATTGTCATTTAAGACACATTGCATTAATCCACATAAAAACAACAATTACATCCGTACTAAACAGCCTCTGTATAATGTAGTTTTGTATGGTATAACTTTTACCATGTCAAATATATAATGATCATGGTGTGATGTTTTATGATGATGGTGTCATATTAGACACATTTACATTGCTGTTCAATCTGTCTTAGATTAACGTAGTTTTTCTTCTTTTTTTTTTAAATTGAGCTGTTATCTACTAAACACAATTATTTGCTAAACATTCCCAATCCAATCGTGTGCCTTCATCAATTAATTGAGATCTATGCAGGTGTCAACAAATCCTCATATGTACCTCTTTAACATTTAATGAATTAGACATATTTTTGTTTAAACCGGAGCCCATGTTGGTCATACAGATAGATATAGTTATGAAATAGAATTATCCAAAAAGATATAACAATAATATAACCTAGGTTTTCACATATGATATTATTTTCCTAATAATAGTAAAAGATTCAGCTGACATCTTGTTGACGTTGTCAGAATACAAAACGTTTTCAGAAATTATTTGTAAACATATTTGTAAAGAATAACATAATAGTTTCTTTATTCATAATACGTTTGCATGAAATTTGCAACTAATAAATAAGATGGGTTTTTTCTTCATTATTGGAAACCTATAAATTTATGCAAAATGGGGTAAACGATCAATAGTTTTGACATAATTCAACAATTTTGTTTTTCATTTGCTGATGTTCATTGGAAATAGTGGACACTTGACCATAAACAAAATTTTAAAGTTTCAATTTTTTAGGGACTTTCCGTTTTGAATTTTCTTTTGATAGTAATATTTTTTCCTTTTATAATTTTATGATTTCGCAATAGAAGTATTATGTACATGTATTGTGTCGTTGCCCTGCATACCTGGCTTCCATTTCATAAAGATATCGCTTCATCTAAAATATAAAGTTCCAATCATTTGCTTTAATCTTAAAAACATATTTGAAAGTATTTACTACATGTAGCTGGTAAGCACTTGCACTAATCAAAAGAATGTACAGTCAAAATAATGAAATAAATATCTAAGAACGCTTTTTGTTTCATAAACACTAATAAGATCGGAATCAAAATCTTTTGTTGTTTTCATCAGTTTGCAATTTCGCCTTTTAATACTTTCAAGGAGTAAAATAAAACATATCGATAACTTCAAGTCTTTAATTGAAAAAAACTTAATACATATAAAAAATATATTAAAGCAATTCTTAAAAACTCTTCCGCTGTTTCTATCACCAATGTGGTCTATGTACAGTGGATGATTGTCACCAGAAAGCCGTGTCGGTAGGAATGTTTCCATCTAAAATGAAATGATTTTTTAAACATTTATTAGTGATTTCATTTGTAAAACAGTATATTCATATATTGTCTTAAATAATGCTGCATTTAAAATAAACAAAAAGAAATAAATTAGATATATGTTTAACCCCGCCTCATTCTTTATGTTGCTGAACTATTGTTTCATGCAAGGGGAGGTTTATACCTCTTAACATATTTAAGCCGGCTGCATTTGTTTGTACCTGTCATTTTTAACACTTTAGTCAGGAACCTGTTGATCAGTTGTTTTCGTTTGTTCATTAGGTTCATTCGTGTTCTCTTTTCTCGTGTTAATTTTATATATATATTAGACCGTTTGTTTTCCCGTTTATATGATTTTACACTAGTCATTTTAAAGGCCATTTATAGCTTGCTGTTTTGTGTGAGTCAAGGCTCCGTGTTGCAGACCGTACCTTTACTTACAATTGTTTTCTTTTCTAAATGGGCTAGTTCTGTAGTCAAGTGGTTGTCGTTGGTGTCTGTCTGACATATTTGTTATTTGTAAAATGGTTTGTATACAGTAGGACGTAAGTTTTCTTTACTGCGTTGTATCATATTTTTCATTTTGGAGAGTTTCAATAATACAGTATTGGGATTTCTTATTGTTGAAGGTCGTATGATTGCCATTAAAAAATTTTCGTCCACTTCATTTGAACCTGTTTATGCTTGTCTCATGGCCAATTTTTGAAATTAATGATGATTTAAGATAATCAGTTGCAAAACAGTCCATAACATACATCAGATGATTGATCAGATAAACAGTGTTATTAACCACTTACCATAACAACACTGATGGTAGGATCAAAACTTTGTGTCTACCATCTATGACGACCACCGCCTTGTCGACTTCCAAAAGTTCGTCGTCCGCCTCCAAATATTCTACCGCCTCCAAATTTTCGACCGCCTCCAAATTGTCTTCCGTTGCCCCACTGATTTCTGCCTCCCCATCTGTTACCTCTTCCTGATTGGTCAATAATTAAAGTGTCTTGTTGACCTCCACCGCCTCCTCCGCCTCCGCCACCTCCACTTCCTCCTCCTCCTCCACCACCACCACCACCGCCTCCACCGCCACCTCCTCCTCCGCCGCCTGCACAAATAATTATGTCCACCAGAACTATCAATACTACTAAAGTGATAAGTTGGTATTTCATTGTGATCTACAATAAAATACAAAAAAGGTTTTACAAGAAATTGCAGATTGAAAGGTAACCGTTTTCGCTTCAATGTTTCAATGAATCTGTCGCCAGTAACAGTCAGCGGGTTTTTTTATCAATTGAAAAAATGTCAATTTCAAAATCTTTGTCATATAAATACTTCTTAAAGATTTTATATTATCACTGAAAGTAATAAATATTATTCTAAAATGTCCCTGACAATATTCCAGAAACTATAAATAATACAAAGTACTTTCATGAAAATATATCAAATATAAAGGGAGATGTGGTATGAGTGCCAATGAAACAACTCTCCATTCAAATAACAATTTAAACCATTATAGGTCACGGATCCTTGGCTCACACCGAACAACAAGCTATAAAGGGCCCCAAAATTACTAATTTAAAACATTCAAACGGGAAAACAAACGGTCTAATCTATATAATAAAAAGAAACGAGAAACACGTATAAATACATAAATAAACGACAACTACTGTACATCAGATTCCTGGTGTGTGTTCTTATTGTAAAAGCAAATTGCATGAATGAATCCGTATGCAAATATTTCTAATTTATATTGAAAAAATCAATTAGTTGTAGTATGATTGTCAAAGAGACAACTCTTTCCTGGAGACCAAATAACTTAAATACATATACATCAAAATGGTACATTTATATCATAAACAGCTCTCCCACAAGCAAAAATACGAGCGCACACTCCAGGCACGAGTATTGTTATTATGTTGTTCTCGATTCGTTTTACTTTTTATAAACATGCAAATACTTATTTCAGATTATGTTACGATTATTACTATGGCTTATCTGTGTTCTGCACAAATCAACTGAAACTAGATAATATTCTTACCTGAGCTGTTATGTCTATATTCAAATATACCTGTCTTTGACTTGATGTTTGTCTTTTATAGTATCTTAACTTCCTCTTTGTTATGATTTACAGACATAAATTATTCTATATGACATCTAAATATCTGTCTTAATATAACATAGCCCAATTTTACTAGGGTAAAGGATAAGTGGAGGTCAATGTATAAACCACTTGGTTTATTTATTATTATTTTTTCACAAAATCCCCAAAATAAGATATGACGTATTTCATACCTACAGCGTAAATGTTACGACCTTGGTGTAGCTTCAGATTAGTTGTAGTTTCTCGTATTAATATTTTACTCTGGTTCCTCGAACTTCTTTGAAATAATAATGTTTGTGTACAATATTGTATCCGTAATAATTTCTTAATATTTCGTGAAGTTTTATGTTTTACATTTGTGTGCACGTTTTATACAGCACAAGTATACGACATTTTCACCGGAACAGGGATCAAACAGGGCTTGTCTCAAAGATGTTTAGGAACAAACTATTCACCCATTACTAATCATTATATTTTTGAAATGCTTTAAATGATCGGTATAGTGATTTTATAATTTACATTACTATTTCTCAATATAAGCTATATTAAGAAGATCATTCAAGAAACACATTACAACAAACAACTGAACATGAATAACAGCAATATATTGATACTTACAGACCTATTGTGAAAAAAAGTTTCTCTATTTAATGGTGACAAAATGCTCGTTTGTCGGAATAACGGGACCCCTTGCAAAAGTAATGTATCTACATATGTTAAGTATTAATTGCTGATAGCAACTGAGTGCATGCAAGTCATATATTGTATGAAATCACATACAGGAACAAAGTGGGTGTAACAAGCCATACACAACAGTATGAATCTTGAATGTATTGATTAATTTACTATTGTAGTTTAGTCTTACCATTGAGTATAACAAATTTGCGACAGAATGATTTTTTAAATATCAAATAAGAAAACAGTATGACTCTTTGATTGAATATAAAACTGAATATGGTTATGGAACCATCAACGTGTATGTAATTCAACTACTTTAACAACTACAAAATGTTTAGATTAAAAGTAAAACAACAAAAAATTCCGACCAACAAGGGAAATTCAAAACGGAAAGTCCTTAATAAGAATGGCAAAATCAAAAGCACAAACAATTCAGACGATGGAATAAACAGCTTTTATATTCCTGACTTGGCACAGGCATTTTTCTTATGTAGAAAATGGTAAATTAAACTAGGTTGTAAAGCCATCTTAACCTCTAAGTTGAATGAAAGTCGCTGAGATTTCCATCATATTGACTACAAAGTGTGAGCAAAACAAACAGTTTTCATAGGTAAAAATGTTCAAAAAGGGTACACCATTCAACATTTTCAGATTATCTTAATCACTGTTAAATATATTTTCAACAAAGAATACCGACCACGGAACAACTTAAATGTAACGACTCAACGAGATTTGATAATATGAAATCTTCAGGAAGTTGAATGGGTGTTACATATCATATGATTATAAGTTATATGGTTCGCTACTGACTCAATACGAATCCATGGAGGGTTAGTAAAATTCATAGGGGTGATGGATTTTATTCACCCTTTATGGTCCGTAGGGGGTCAGTAGTTAACCGTGTAACGAATTTATCGCACACTGGACTTTTTCTGCTGCGTCATGTTGAAAAATAAACAATGAAACACAACAACTTTAATAGATGACGTCACCATTAACGCGCCATGAACCCCCTATGAAATTTTCTACCCCCTACGGTCTCTTAGGGGGTCACCACGTGACGGCGTTAAACCAATCACAACAGGTGCGATAAGAGGAGATAGAGTCTGACTTCAGATGCGGAACGAGACTGTTATTTTTTAAATACCTCTCCTTGAACTCAAAAATATTTTTTTCTTCTTCTGCAGATACATTTAATAACTATAATTATTAAATAAACTTGACGGAAACGAAATAATTGGTAACCAAAAGTCCTTTGCTAAGCTGCCATTGATACTTTAATTTAGATTATTGTCGGAAATTGAACAGTAATAAACAAAATCATAAAATATTTATTTTTGAGCCTCTTAATTTATTGATTAATCTACTTTTGTAGTCTAGTCTTACCATTGAGTATAACAAATTTGCAACAGAATGATTTTTTAAAACTCAAATAAGATTATCTAAGCACTTTAGTATTAAAAATTCAAACAAAATCGTACGTACAGATTATGATGAAAATTGAAAATAATTATAACGTTGATGGTCATTCAGATTAATTTTCGAAGTTTTCCGCCATATTGACAGCGGTTGCAGACTCTAACATGTGTGAATTGGTAGAGTAATCGCTAACATATATTCTAATTGACATACAAATATGGCGGTATATTTTTCTAACATACACTAATCTTGTATTTAGAAATTCTGAAATGTGTCTTAATAAGACTTGTATAGTAGTTAACTAGACCTGACCTGACGGAAGACATAAGATATAGATCGCTTTATAGGGGTTAATTACAAAGTAAACAAGTTAAATACACATTTTTTGTGTAAAAACCAAAAACATTAAAACGGACAAAGTCCAAAATAAAGTTATCAAAATAACATAGAGTTACGTCTGATACTCGTCCTTAATAGCAACAAATATTATGGAACGCATGCGCATGATTGACAACAATTAATAGTTTTGCATTCCAATTTCGTCGATTTTTCACTTATCCTTCACTTTTATTGCATTTTCTTCATGATCTATTTTGTAAATTTATATCAGTTTTCTGAAGGTCTTTGTGTTCCATACGACATCGTTCTTCTTTTACTGTTAACCACAGTGCTAATTTTGAATAAAAGTTTGGGACTTAAAAAAGATGATCGATGCTGTAAATGTTTATTCAAATAAGTATGATTTGTGTATAAATTTTTCAAAAACCAAAATTGTAATTTTTAGAAACAGAGGGAAAATTAGACCAGAAGAGCAATGGTATATTAATGGAAAGACTATTGATATATGTAACGAGTTCATGTATTTGGGAATTTTATTTTATTATACTGGTAACTTTGCAAATACTCAAAAGAAACTATCAGAACAGGGTAAAAAGGCTGTGTTTAGTATATTCAATAAAATACATGATGATTATTATAATCCTGAAACTTTGTTGTCATTATTTGATACTTATGTAGCAAGTATACTGAATTATTGCTCGGAAATATGGGGATTTCATATGGCACCAAATATTGAAAAAGTTCATTTGTATTTTTTAAAACGTATTCTTAAAGTCAAAATGAGTGCTGTAACTAATATGGTTTATTGTGAATTAGGTAGATTGCCAATGTTCATTGAAAGGCAGTATAGAATGGTCAAATATTGGTTTAAAAATTTGAGTACAGAAAATTGTATATTAAAGAAAAGCTATGATGAGATGTATGACAGAAGTTTTATTAAAAAGAACGATAAACACAACTGGTGTTGTAAAATTATAGCTATTTTGTTTAGATATGGATTTAATTATGTTTGGTTGAACCAAAGTGTAGATTGTAAAGATAATTTTCAATCGCAATTAAAAGAAAGAATGCTTGGTGCATTCATTAGTGAAGCAACTATGTTTTTTGAGAATTCAAATAAATGTCATTTGTATAGACACATGTATAGTACACACACATTGCAATTTTATTTAGATAGACCTGTAAATTATATATACAAACCATACATTTGTAAATATCGTATATCAGCTCATATATTAAGTATAGAAACAGGTAGATATTATAATGTTGATAAAAATAATAGACTATGTACAACTTGTAATACTAGCTCTATTGAAGATGAATACCATTTTATACTTGAATCTAAAAAGTATAGTCAGATTCGAGAAAAGTATATAAAAAAGAATTATTGGAGAAATCCTTCTACATTCAAACTTATCCAATTGTTATCTTTCAGAAATATTAAAGAATTGAATAACTTAGGTATATTTCTAAAATCTGCTGAAAAACTTAGAATTTAATTGCAGTAAATAATATTTTTGTTCTCACTTTATTTAAGTATCATATCATTCTCCGCTCGTATTTTGTATTTTGTATTATGTATTGTGTATTATATGTTCTTTCATGCACACCTTATATTTATATATATTATATATCTCTTGTGAAATTCTTATATTGGTGTAAAATTGTGTATATGTATCCTATAAGCTGTATTGCTTTCGGAATAAAGTATTATTATTATTACCTTTCAATTGTTGAGAACCATATACTATTTCGTACACATACAAAACAAAACAGCTTTAACAGTTTAATTTTCAATAATACGTCAGTAATATCAGACATCAATTTAGAAAATAATACCTCTTTAACTTGAAACTGTGAATCTTCATACAATCAAATCAATGAATACAATTAAATCAATGATTACATCGAAGAGAAAAGATAGACACACTAATGTATATTTATACATCAATGTACCATGTTTCAATTTTGACAAATACAGTGATCCTAAAAAAATATCGGAAACTGAATTTAAAGATTCTGGTTATTTCCCTGGTGCTTTTATGATCCTACAATAAGAAGCTTTACAAATATCTAAATTATGCCTCTGTCTTTTTACAGTAAAATATATAAATTAACGGGCTTTGCTCATTGTTGAAGGCCGTACGGTGACCTATAGTTGTTAATGTTTATGTCATTTTGGTCTTTTGTGGAAAGTTGTCTCATTGGCAATCATACCACATCTTCTTTTTTATAAGTTTCAAATAGTTGTTTCCGAACAACATTTGAATTATTTATTAAATTGCTCACTTGATTTAAAATGTGACTAGCTTCATTAGACATTAGCCAAATAAATTGTAAATAGATAATCTAAATTGTAAATGTTTTTTGTAAATTTTCACTATGTTGGAAATAATTGAAACTCTCTCACTTTCCAAAGATGTATATGGTGCAGTTTCTTTTGTCTTAGATGAAGAATATAATAACCAAAATATAGTAATTTAAGGGAAATTCAAAACAGAAAGTCTTTAATTAAATGGTTTAATCTAACTCGACATATCACACTAACGGAAAGCAACTTTACATTCCTTTCTTAGTAAAGGCATTTCCGTGTGTATAAAATTAATAGCAAAAACAACCTTGTTTTAAAGGAAGCTGAACCCCGCCACTTTAATTCAATTGTATTATTGTTTTGTATTCTTTTACCGCGCAATCGATGGTTGAAATCTACATGAAATGTTTATGGTAATACACAGGTTGCATTCGTGTTTCAAAGACTAATTTTATGAATGTCCAATTAGTAGCTTTTAAAAGCAATTACTATACGCCATTATAAAGATCATTACATACATTAACTATGTATTATTATAATATACATCAGACGATCATCGTCTCGGAGAGAAACCGGCTTGATCATTGGTCTCCAAATTTAATAGTATAATATCTCTTAAATAAACTTGACGGAATTAAAATAATTAGTAAACAAAATCCGATGAGTTTTAGCCCTTTTGGTACCATATATAAAATATCAAACGTTATAACGTTGCAAAATGTAGTCATAGTTTGACGTAGCAAGATTCAAGTTTTGTTGACGCGGTCATTTTTTGGGTAGACAAATAATTCATTAACGGAATTTGCGTCTTTAGCTATATTCATATATTAAAGAAGCGACAGTTGTTACCAGTAGATATTGTTTCTGATGCTAAATTGACGAAACATATATTTCCTTTGTACACTATTCTTACACGTTTAATCAACAATAGATCAGCTAGTTATTATGTTTTAAAGTGGAATTATATAGTTGTTCATTTTCTAGGAATGAGATTATATTACATTTAAGTTATCCTGTCACATCACTTTTTTGTGGCTTCAATACATTCGTAAGACGCACAGTTCATAGTTTCATCTATTATGCTGTATCGTAGACTTTAAATTTTATTTGTAAACAAATTAAGTTCGTTGAATTTCAAAATGTCTCAACAAATAAAGGCAACAGTAGTATACCGCTGTTCGAAATTCATAAATTGATACGGAAAAAACAATTCCGGGTTACAAACTAAAACTGAGGGAAACGTATCAAATATAAGAGAACTACAACAAATCAGAAACACATCATCAAAATGTAGCACACACAGAAACGAACTATAATATAACAATGGCCTTTACTGACTTGGTACAGGGCATTTTAAGAATAAAATGGTCGGTTGCACCTGATTTTGTGACATGCCAAACCTCCCGCTTTAATGGCAGACATAGCGAACGTGCTGTGATATCAAATTATAATTACTCTGTAAGATTGTGACACGGAATATCACTGTCCAAACAAAAAATAACAATAGAGAACAAAAACCTTTTGAAAGCTATTAATTGAAGGTAATTTCAAAATAAATATCGAAATGCTGCGATTCAAATTAAGTGTTTATCTCATTTCGAATAAATATATTTTGTAACAACACAACTTAATATCAAAATGTCAAATCAGTCGGAAACACTTGACTTCTCAAAACAATACTTAATACAAAACAACTACCAAAAAGAACTAAGATTCACAGTTCGATTCAACGAAATCACCAATAAGTACAAATAATGTAGTTTAGTAGACAGCTGTTGTCCTTTATAGTGCAATCTAGTACATGTACCGTTGCTGAAGATGATGTTACTAAGTATTTCCAACGCCTTATGGTGAGAAGTGTTTTGGAGTATTAGATTTATTATATTCTGTATTTTCAGCCACTGCTGTCTACTGTAATCTTCTTAGCAGTATTCGCTGAACGTATAAAGGATAAAAGGTTTTACATAATTACACCGAATTAATTCAGTAAGTCGCCACTTTTTCTCCAGTAATATACCATTATTAATATTCTCTACAAAACACCAGACAAAACAAGTGTGCCTTAATTATGTTTATGTCAAATATTTTATGGCAATATTGTCATTTTAGACACATTGTATTATATCCGGACTAAACAGCCTCTGTATATTGTAGTTTTGTATGGCTATAACTTCTACCATGTCAAATATATAATGATAATGATATGATGTTTTATGAGGATGGTGTCATATTAGACACATTTTACATTGCTGTTCAATCTGTCTTAGATTAACGTAGTTTTTCTTCTTCTTTTTTTAAATTGAGCTGTTATCTACTAAACACAATTATATTCTAAACATTCCCAATCCAATCGTGTGCCTTCATCAATTAATTGAGATCTATGCAGGTGTCAACAAATCCTCATATGTACCTCTTTAACATTTAATGAATTAGACATATTTTTGTTTAAACCGGAGCCCATGTGGGTCATACAGATAGATATGGTTATGAAATAGAATTATCCAAAAAGATATAACAATAATATAACTTAGATTTTCACATATGATATTATTTACGTAATAATAGTAAAAGATTCAGCTGACATCTTGTGCACGTTGTTAGAATACAAAACGTTTTCAGAAATTATTTGTAAACATATTTGTAAAGAATAACATAATAGTTTTTTTTATTTATAAAACGTTTGTAGAAATTTGCAAGTAATAAATAAGATGGGTTTTTTTCTTCATTATTGGAAACCTATAAATTTATGCAAAATGGGGTAAACGATCAATAGTTTTGACATAATTCAACAATTTTGTTTTTCATTTGCTGATGTTCATTGGAAACAGTGGACACTTGACCATAAACAAAATTTTAATGTTTCAATTTTTTAGGGACTTTCCGTTTTGAATTTTCTTTTGATATCAATATTTTTTCCTTTTATAATTTTATGATTTCGCAATAAAAGTATTATGTTCATGTATTGTGTCGTTGCCCTGCATACCTGGCTTCCATTTCATAAAGATATCGCTTCATCTAAAAGATAAAGTTCCAATCATTTGCTTTAATCTTAAAAACATATTTGAAAGTATTTACTACATGTAGCTGGTAAGCAGGTACACTAATCAAAAGAATGTACAGTCAAAATAACTGAAATAAATATCTAAGAACGCTTTTTGTTTCATAATCACTAATAAGATCGGAATCAAAATCTTTTGTTGTTTTCATCAGTTTGCAATTTCGCCTTTTAATACTTTCAAGGAGTAAAATAAAACATATCGATTACTTCAAGTCTTTAATTGAAAAAAAACTTAATACATATAAAAAATATATTAAAGCAATTCTTAAAAACTCTTCCGCTGTCTCTATCACCAATGTGGTCTATGTACAGTGGATGATTGTCACCAGAAAGCCGTGTCGGTAGGAATGTTTCCATCTAAAATGAAATGATTTTTTAAACATTTATTAGTGATTTCATTTGTAAAACAGTATATTCATATATTGTCTTAAATAATGCTGCACTTAAAATAAACAAGAAGAAATAAATTAGATATATGTTTAACCCCGCCTAATTCTTTATGTTGCTGAACTATTGTTTCATGCAAGGGGATGTTTATACCTCTTAACATATTTAAGCCAGCTGCATTTGTTTGTACCTGTCATTTTTAATACTTTAGTCAGGAACCTGTTGATCAGTTGTTTTCGTTTGTTCATTAGGTTCATTCATGTTCTCGTTTCTCGTGTTAATTTTATATATATTAGACCGTTTGTTTTCCCGTTTATATGTTTTTACACTAGTCATTTTAAAGGCCATTTATAGCTTGCTGTTTTGTGTGAGTCAAGGCTCCGTGTTGCAGACCGTACCTTTACTTACAATTGTTTTCTTTTCTAAATGGGCTAGTTCTGTAGTCAAGTGGTTGTCGTTGGTGTCTGTCTGACATATTTGTTATTTGTAAAATGGTTTGTATACAGTAGGACGTAAGTTTTCTTTACTGCGTTGTATCATATTTTTCATTTTGGAGAGTTTCAATAATACAGTATTGGGATTTCTTATTGTTGACGGTCGTATGATTGCCTTTAAAAAAAATCGTCCACTTCATTTGAACCTGTTTATGCTTGTCTCATGGCCAATTTTAGAAATTAATGATGATTTAAGATAATCAGTTGCAAAACAGTCCATAACATGCATCAGATGATTGATCAGATAAACAGTGTTATTAACCACTTACCATAACAACACTGATGGTAGGATCAAAACTTTGTGTCTACCATCTATGACGACCACCGCCTTGTCGACTTCCAAAATTTCGTCGTCCGCCTCCAAATATTCTACCGCCTCCAAATTTTCGACCGCCTCCAAATTGTCTTCCGTTGCCCCACTGATTTCTGCCTCCCCATCTGTTACCTCTTCCTGATTGGTCAATAATTAAAGTGTCTTGTTGACCTCCACCGCCTCCTCCGCCTCCGCCACCTCCACTTCCTCCTCCTCCTCCTCCTCCACCACCGCCGCCACCGCCTCCACCGCCACCTCCTCCTCCGCCGCCTGCACAAATAATTATGTCCACCAGAACTATCAATACTACTAAAGTGATGAGTTGGTATTTCATTGTGATCTACAATAAAATACAAAAAAGGTTTTACAAGAAATTGCAGATTGAAAGGTAACCGTTTTCGCTTCAATGTTTCAATGAATCTGTCGCCAGTAACAGTCAGCGGGTTTTTTTATCAATTGAAAAAATGTCAATTTCAAAATCTTTGTCATATAAATACTTCTTAAAGATTTTATATTATCACTGAAAGTAATAAATATTATTCTAAAATGTCCCAGACAATATTCCAGAAACTATAAATAATACAAAGTATTTTCATGAAAATATATCAAATATAAAGGGAGATGTGGTATGAGTGCCAATGAAACAACTCTCCATTCAAATAACAATTTAAACCATTATAGGTCACGGTTCCTTGGCTCACACCGAACAACAAGCTATAAAGGGCCCCAAAATTACTAATTTAAAACATTCAAACGGGAAAACAAACGGTCTAATCTATATAATAAAGAGAAACTAGAAACACTTATAAATACATAAATAAACGACAACTACTGTACATCAGATTCCTGGTGTGTGTTCTTATTGTAAAAGCAAATTGCACATATTTTTTTGTTAGATAAATGGCAATGAAAATTATCAAACACTTTTAAATTATCAGGGATTATACATTATCTCTCAAAACGTCCGGGATTATACATTGTCTTTAAGTAATAGCTCCATAATCATACACATTTACTGCAACGTTTGAGAATCAATACATGTAAATTGTCTCTTGCAACGACTAACATTTTTTGTCGAATTTATGCTATTTGTTTTTTATGGGTTTTTTTTAATCATTTATTTGAATTATGCTTGCTCTTGTTTTTATAATTTGCAATGGGTCAGAGAGTCCCTAGATGCAATTTAATTGTTTTCATGTGGTTTCGTTAATCGAAAACCTTTAACAATCTCGGGATGAAAAACAAATATGATATCTAAGTATTATCCAATGGTATATGGTCACCAACATTGAAAAACTCAATTTGGAGTTTTGAAAAGATAGAAAAAAGTAAAATCACAAAAATATTGAACTCAGAGGAAAATCAATTTGAAAAGTCCATAATCACATGGCAAATTCAAATAACAAAACGCATCAAAAACGAATGGACAAGAACAGTCATATTCCTGACTTGGTACAGGCATTTTTAAAAGAAAAGATAGATTTTTTAGAAGTTGTTCGAATAAACTTCTTGACCCTCTATATGTCATTATATAAACATTTTGTAAGATCTTTTTTTCTTTAAATTGAAGGATCAAATTGAGAGAAAAAAATGTTAAGATAAAAAGAAATGAATTTTAGAATTCAGCTCTTTATAAGATTATTAATTTCTCTGAAGGATTCAATCAATTCATTTGCATATATATCCATTTTATTTCTTATTCGTTCTAGCTTATCATATTATATGTGCTGATTATATATATTATAATTGACAGTTTCGTCTTCTTGATGAAAATATGTTCAAGGGTTGACAATGATCGCTATCAAAGTATTATGTAAATAGAATGAATCCGTATGCAAATATTTCTAATTTATATTGAAAAAATCAATTAGTTGTAGTATGATTGTCAAAGAGACAACTCTTTCCTGGAGACCAAATAACTTAAATACATATACATCAAATTGGTACATTTATATCATAAACAGCTCTCCAAAAAGCAAAAATACGAGCGCACACTCCAGGCACGAGTATTTTTATTATGTTGTTCTCGATTCGTTTTACTTTTTATAAACATGCAAATACTTATTTCAGATTATGTTACGATTATTACTATGGCTTATCTGTGTTCTGCACAAATCAACTGAAACTAGATAATATTCTTACCTGAGCTGCTATGTCTATATTCAAATATACCTGGCTTTGACTTGATGTTTGTCTTTTATAGTATCTTAACTTCCTCTTTGTTATGATTTACAGACATAAATTATTCTATATGACATCTAAATATCTGTCTTAATATAACATAGCCTAATTTTACTAGGGTAAAGGATAAGTGGAGGTCAATGTATAAACCACTTGGTTTATTTATTATTATTTTTTCACAAAATCCCCAAAATAAGATATGACGTATTTCATACCTACAGCGTACATGTTACGACCTTGGTGTAGCTTCAGATTAGTTGTAGTTTCTCGTATTAATATTTTACTCTGGTTCCTCGAACTTCTTTGAAATAATAATGTTTGTGTACAATATTGTATCCGTAATGATTTCTTAATATTTCGTGAAGTTTTATGTTTTAAATTTGTGTGTATGTTTTATACAGCACAAGAATACGACATTTTCACCGGAACAGGGATCAAACAGGGCTTGTCTCAAAGATGTTTAAGAACAAACTATCCACCCATTACTAATCATTATATTTTTGAAATGCTTTAAATGATCGGTATAGTGATTTTATAATTTACATTACTATTTCTCAATATAAGCTATATTAAAAAGATCATTCAAGTAACACATTACAACAAACAACTGAACATGAATAACAGCAATATATTGATACTTACAGACCTATTGTGAAAAAAGTTTCTCTATTTAATGGTGACAATATGCTTGTTTGTCGGAACAACGGGACCCCTTGCAAAAGTAATGTATCTAAATATGTTAAAAGTATTAATTGCTGATAGCAACTGAGTGCATGCAAGTCATATATTGTATGAAATCACATACAGGAACAAAGTGGGTGTAACAAGCCATACACAACAGTATGAATCTTGAATGTATTGATTAATTTACTATTGTAGTTTAGTCTTACCATTGAGTATAACAAATTTGCGACAGAATGATTTTTTAAATATCAAATAAGAAAACAGTATGACTCTTTGATTGAATATAAAACTGAATATGGTTATGGAACCATCAACGTGTATGTAATTCAACTACTTTAACAACTACAAAATGTTTAGATTAAAAGTAAAACAACAAAAAATTCCGACCAACAAGGGAAATTCAAAACGGAAAGTCCTAATAAGAATGACAAAATCAAAAGCACAAACAATTCAGACGATGGAATAAACAGCTTTTATATTCCTGACTTGGCACAGGCATTTTTCTTATGTAGAAAATGGTAAATTAAACTAGGTTGTAAAGCCATCTTAACCTCTAAGTTGAATGAAAGTCGCTGAGATTTCCATCATATTGACTACAAAGTGTGAGCAAAACAAACAGTTTTCATAGGTAAAAATGTTCAAAAAGGGTACACCATTCAACATTTTCAGATTATCTTAATCACTGTTAAATATATTTTCAACAAAGAATACCGACCACGGAACAACTTAAATGTAACGACTCAACGAGATTTGATAATATGAAATCTTCAGGAAGTTGAATGGGTGTTACATATCATATGATTATAAGTTATATGGTTCGCTACTGACTCAATACGAATCCATGGAGGGTTAGTAAAATTCATAGGGGTGATGGATTTTATTCACCCTTTATGGTCCGTAGGGGGTCAGTAGTTAACCGTGTAACGAATTTATCGCACACTGGACTTTTGCTGCGTCATGTTGAAAAATAAACAATGAAACACAACAACATTAATAGATGACGTCACCATTAACGCGCCATGAACCCCCTATGAAATTTTCTACCCCCTACGGTCTCTTAGGGGGTCACCACGTGACGGCGTTAAACCAATCACAACAGGTGCGATAAGAGGAGATAGAGTCTGACTTCAGATGCGGAACGAGACTGTTATTTTTTAAATACCTCTCCTTGAACTCAAAAATATTTTTTTCTTCTTCTGCAGATACATTTAATAACTATAATTATTAAATAAACTTGACGGAAACGAAATAATTGGTAACCAAAAGTCCTTTGCTAAGCTGCCATTGATACTTTAATTTAGATTATTGTCGGAAATTGAACAGTAATAAACAAAATCATAAAATATTTATTTTTGAGCCTCTTAATTTATTGATTAATCTACTTTTGTAGTCTAGTCTTACCATTGAGTATAACAAATTTGCAACAGAATGATTTTTTAAAACTCAAATAAGATTATCTGAGCACTTTAGTATTAAAAATTCAAACAAAATCGTACGTACAGATTATGATGAAAATTGAAAATAATTATAACGTTGATGGTCATTCAGATTAATTTTCGAAGTTTTCCGCCATATTGACAGCGGTTGCAGACTCTAACATGTGTGAATTGGTAGAGTAATCGCTAACATATATTCTAATTGACATACAAATATGGCGGTATATTTTTCTAACATACACTAATCTTGTATTTAGAAATTCTGAAATGTGTCTTAATAAGACTTGTATAGTAGTTAACTAGACCTGACCTGACGGAAGACATAAGATATAGATCGCTTTATAGGGGTTAATTACAAAGTAAACAAGTTAAATACACATTTTTTGTGTAAAAACCAAAAACATTAAAACGGACAAAGTCCAAAATAAAGTTATAAAAATAACATAGAGTTACGTCTGATACTCGTCCTTAATAGCAACAAATATTATGGAACGCATGCGCATGATTGACAACAATTAATAGTTTTGCATTCCAATTTCGTCGATTTTTCACTTATCCTTCACTTTTATTGCATTTTCTTCATGATCTATTTTGTAAATTTATATCAGTTTTCTGAAGGTCTTTGTGTTCCATACGACATCGTTCTTCTTTTACTGTTAACCACAGTGCTAATTTTGAATAAAAGTTTGGGACTTAAAAAAGATGATCAATGCTGTAAATGTTTATTCAAATAAGTATGATTTGTGTATAAATTTTTCAAAAACCAAAATTGTAATTTTTAGAAACAGAGGGAAAATTAGACCAGAAGAGCAATGGTATATTAATGGAAAGACTATTGATATATGTAACGAGTTCATGTATTTGGGAATTTTATTTTATTATACTGGTAACTTTGCAAATACTCAAAAGAAACTATCAGAACAGGGTAAAAAGGCTGTGTTTAGTATATTCAATAAAATACATGATGATTATTATAATCCTGAAACTTTGTTGTCATTATTTGATACTTATGTAGCAAGTATACTGAATTATTGCTCGGAAATATGGGGATTTCATATGGCACCAAATATTGAAAAAGTTCATTTGTATTTTTTAAAACGTATTCTTAAAGTCAAAATGAGTGCTGTAACTAATATGGTTTATTGTGAATTAGGTAGATTGCCAATGTTCATTGAAAGGCAGTATAGAATGGTCAAATATTGGTTTAAAAATTTGAGTACAGAAAATTGTATATTAAAGAAAAGCTATGATGAGATGTATGACAGAAGTTTTATTAAAAAGAACGATAAACACAACTGGTGTTGTAAAATTATAGCTATTTTGTTTAGATATGGATTTAATTATGTTTGGTTGAACCAAAGTGTAGATTGTAAAGATAATTTTCAATCGCAATTAAAAGAAAGAATGCTTGGTGCATTCATTAGTGAAGCAACTATGTTTTTTGAGAATTCAAATAAATGTCATTTGTATAGACACATGTATAGTACACACACATTGCAATTTTATTTAGATAGACCTGTAAATTATATATACAAACCATACATTTGTAAATATCGTATATCAGCTCATATATTAAGTATAGAAACAGGTAGATATTATAATGTTGATAAAAATAATAGACTATGTACAACTTGTAATACTAGCTCTATTGAAGATGAATACCATTTTATACTTGAATCTAAAAAGTATAGTCAGATTCGAGAAAAGTATATAAAAAAGAATTATTGGAGAAATCCTTCTACATTCAAACTTATCCAATTGTTATCTGTCAGAAATATTAAAGAATTGAATAACTTAGGTATATTTCTAAAATCTGCTGAAAAACTTAGAATTTAATTGCAGTAAATAATATTTTTGTTCTCACTTTATTTAAGTATCATATCATTCTCCGCTCGTATTTTGTATTTTGTATTATGTATTGTGTATTATATGTTCTTTCATGCACACCTTATATTTATATATATTATATATCTCTTGTGAAATTCTTATATTGGTGTAAAATTGTGTATATGTATCCTATAAGCTGTATTGCTTTCGGAATAAAGTATTATTATTATTACCTTTCAATTGTTGAGAACCATATACTATTTCGTACACATACAAAACAAAACAGCTTTAACTGTTTAATTTTCAATAATACGTCAGTAATATCAGACATCAATTTAGAAAATAATACCTCTTTAACTTGAAACTGTGAATCTTCATACAATCAAATCAATGAATACAATTAAATCAATGATTACATCGAAGAGAAAAGATAGACACACTAATGTATATTTATACATCAATGTACCATGTTTCAATTTTGACAAATACAGTGATCCTAAAAAAATATCGGAAACTGAATTTAAAGATTCTGGTTATTTCCCTGGTGCTTTTATGATCCTACAATAAGAAGCTTTACAAATATCTAAATTATGCCTCTGTCTTTTTACAGTAAAATATATAAATTAACGGGCTTTGCTCATTGTTGAAGGCCGTACGGTGACCTATAGTTGTTAATGTTTATGTCATTTTGGTCTTTTGTGGAAAGTTGTCTCATTGGCAATCATACCACATCTTCTTTTTTATAAGTTTCAAATAGTTGTTTCCGAACAACATTTGAATTATTTATTAAATTGCTCACTTGATTTAAAATGTGACTAGCTTCATTAGACATTAGCCAAATAAATTGTAAATAGATAATCTAAATTGTAAATGTTTTTTGTAAATTTTCACTATGTTGGAAATAATTGAAACTCTCTCACTTTCCAAAGATGTATATGGTGCAGTTTCTTTTGTCTTAGATGAAGAATATAATAACCAAAATATAGTAATTTAAGGGAAATTCAAAACAGAAAGTCTTTAATTAAATGGTTTAATCTAACTCGACATATCACACTAACGGAAAGCAACTTTACATTCCTTTCTTAGTAAAGGCATTTCCGTGTGTATAAAATTAATAGCAAAAACAACCTTGTTTTAAAGGAAGCTGAACCCCGCCACTTTAATTCAATTGTATTATTGTTTTGTATTCTTTTACCGCGCAATCGATGGTTGAAATCTACATGAAATGTTTATGATAATACACAGGTTGCATTCGTGTTTCAAAGACTAATTTTATGAATGTCCAATTAGTAGCTTTTAAAAGCAATTACTATACGCCATTATAAAGATCATTACATACATTAACTATGTATTATTATAATATACATCAGACGATCATCGTCTCGGAGAGAAACCGGCTTGATCATTGGTCTCCAAATTTAATAGTATAATATCTCTTAAATAAACTTGACGGAATTAAAATAATTAGTAAACAAAATCCGATGAGTTTTAGCCCTTTTGGTACCATATATAAAATATCAAACGTTATAACGTTGCAAAATGTAGTCATAGTTTGACGTAGCAAGATTCAAGTTTTGTTGACGCGGTCATTTTTTGGGTAGACAAATAATTCATTAACGGAATTTGCGTCTTTAGCTATATTCATATATTAAAGAAGCGACAGTTGTTACCAGTAGATATTGTTTCTGATGCTAAATTGACGAAACATATATTTCCTTTGTACACTATTCTTACACGTTTAATCAACAATAGATCAGCTAGTTATTATGTTTTAAAGTGGAATTATATAGTTGTTCATTTTCTAGGAATGAGATTATATTACATTTAAGTTATCCTGTCACATCACTTTTTTGTGGCTTCAATACATTCGTAAGACGCACAGTTCATAGTTTCATCTATTATGCTGTATCGTAGACTTTAAATTTTATTTGTAAACAAATTAAGTTCGTTGAATTTCAAAATGTCTCAACAAATAAAGGCAACAGTAGTATACCGCTGTTCGAAATTCATAAATTGATACGGAAAAAACAATTCCGGGTTACAAACTAAAACTGAGGGAAACGTATCAAATATAAGAGAACTACAACAAATCAGAAACACATCATCAAAATGTAGCACACACAGAAACGAACTATAATATAACAATGGCCTTTACTGACTTGGTACAGGGCATTTTAAGAATAAAATGGTCGGTTGCACCTGATTTTGTGACATGCCAACATGCCAAACCTCCCGCTTTAATGGCAGACATAGCGAACGTGCTGTGATATCAAATTATAATTACTCTGTAAGATTGTGACACGGAATATCACTGTCCAAACAAAAAATAACAATAGAGAACAAAAACCTTTTGAAAGCTATTAATTGAAGGTAATTTCAAAATAAATATCGAAATGCTGCGATTCAAATTAAGTGTTTATCTCATTTCGAATAAATATATTTTGTAACAACACAACTTAATATCAAAATGTCAAATCAGTCGGAAACACTTGACTTCTCAAAACAATACTTAATACAAAACAACTACCAAAAAGAACTAAGATTCACAGTTCGATTCAACGAAATCACCAATAAGTACAAATAATGTAGTTTAGTAGACAGCTGTTGTCCTTTATAGTGCAATCTAGTACATGTACCGTTGCTGAAGATGATGTTACTAAGTATTTCCAACGCCTTATGGTGAGAAGTGTTTTGGAGTATTAGATTTATTATATTCTGTATTTTCAGCCACTGCTGTCTACTGTAATCTTCTTAGCAGTATTCGCTGAACGTATAAAGGATAAAAGGTTTTACATAATTACACCGAATACTTCAGTAAGTCGCCACTTTTTCTCCAGTAATATACCATTATTAATATTCTCTACAAAACACCAGACAAAACAAGTGTGCCTTAATTATGTTTATGTCAAATATTTTATGGCAATATTGTCATTTTAGACACATTGTATTATATCCGGACTAAACAGCCTCTGTATATTGTAGTTTTGTATGGCTATAACTTCTACCATGTCAAATATATAATGATAATGATATGATGTTTTATGAGGATGGTGTCATATTAGACACATTTTACATTGCTGTTCAATCTGTCTTAGATTAACGTAGTTTTTCTTCTTCTTTTTTTAAATTGAGCTGTTATCTACTAAACACAATTATATTCTAAACATTCCCAATCCAATCGTGTGCCTTCATCAATTAATTGAGATCTATGCAGGTGTCAACAAATCCTCATATGTACCTCTTTAACATTTAATGAATTAGACATATTTTTGTTTAAACCGGAGCCCATGTGGGTCATACAGATAGATATGGTTATGAAATAGAATTATCCAAAAAGATATAACAATAATATAACTTAGATTTTCACATATGATATTATTTACGTAATAATAGTAAAAGATTCAGCTGACATCTTGTGCACGTTGTTAGAATACAAAACGTTTTCAGAAATTATTTGTAAACATATTTGTAAAGAATAACATAATAGTTTTTTTTATTTATAAAACGTTTGTAGAAATTTGCAAGTAATAAATAAGATGGGTTTTTTTCTTCATTATTGGAAACCTATAAATTTATGCAAAATGGGGTAAACGATCAATAGTTTTGACATAATTCAACAATTTTGTTTTTCATTTGCTGATGTTCATTGGAAACAGTGGACACTTGACCATAAACAAAATTTTAATGTTTCAATTTTTTAGGGACTTTCCGTTTTGAATTTTCTTTTGATATCAATATTTTTTCCTTTTATAATTTTATGATTTCGCAATAAAAGTATTATGTACATGTATTGTGTCGTTGCCCTGCATACCTGGCTTCCATTTCATAAAGATATCGCTTCATCTAAAAGATAAAGTTCCAATCATTTGCTTTAATCTTAAAAACATATTTGAAAGTATTTACTACATGTAGCTGGTAAGCAGGTACACTAATCAAAAGAATGTACAGTCAAAATAACTGAAATAAATATCTAAGAACGCTTTTTGTTTCATAATCACTAATAAGATCGGAATCAAAATCTTTTGTTGTTTTCATCAGTTTGCAATTTCGCCTTTTAATACTTTCAAGGAGTAAAATAAAACATATCGATTACTTCAAGTCTTTAATTGAAAAAAAACTTAATACATATAAAAAATATATTAAAGCAATTCTTAAAAACTCTTCCGCTGTCTCTATCACCAATGTGGTCTATGTACAGTGGATGATTGTCACCAGAAAGCCGTGTCGGTAGGAATGTTTCCATCTAAAATGAAATGATTTTTTAAACATTTATTAGTGATTTCATTTGTAAAACAGTATATTCATATATTGTCTTAAATAATGCTGCATTTAAAATAAACAAGAAGAAATAAATTAGATATATGTTTAACCCCGCCTAATTCTTTATGTTGCTGAACTATTGTTTCATGCAAGGGGATGTTTATACCTCTTAACATATTTAAGCCAGCTGCATTTGTTTGTACCTGTCATTTTTAATACTTTAGTCAGGAACCTGTTGATCAGTTGTTTTCGTTTGTTCATTAGGTTCATTCATATTCTCGTTTCTCGTGTTAATTTTATATATATTAGACCGTTTGTTTTCCCGTTTATATGTTTTTACACTAGTCATTTTAAAGGCCATTTATAGCTTGCTGTTTTGTGTGAGTCAAGGCTCCGTGTTGCAGACCGTACCTTTACTTACAATTGTTTTCTTTTCTAAATGGGCTAGTTCTGTAGTCAAGTGGTTGTCGTTGGTGTCTGTCTGACATATTTGTTATTTGTAAAATGGTTTGTATACAGTAGGACGTAAGTTTTCTTTACTGCGTTGTATCATATTTTTCATTTTGGAGAGTTTCAATAATACAGTATTGGGATTTCTTATTGTTGAAGGTCGTATGATTGCCTTTAAAAAAAATCGTCCACTTCATTTGAACCTGTTTATGCTTGTCTCATGGCCAATTTTAGAAATTAATGATGATTTAAGATAATCAGTTGCAAAACAGTCCATAACATGCATCAGATGATTGATCAGATAAACAGTGTTATTAACCACTTACCATAACAACACTGATGGTAGGATCAAAACTTTGTGTCTACCATCTATGACGACCACCGCCTTGTCGACTTCCAAAATTTCGTCGTCCGCCTCCAAATATTCTACCGCCTCCAAATTTTCGACCGCCTCCAAATTGTCTTCCGTTGCCCCACTGATTTCTGCCTCCCCATCTGTTACCTCTTCCTGATTGGTCAATAATTAAAGTGTCTTGTTGACCTCCACCGCCTCCTCCGCCTCCGCCACCTCCACTTCCTCCTCCTCCTCCTCCACCACCGCCGCCACCGCCTCCACCGCCACCTCCTCCTCCGCCGCCTGCACAAATAATTATGTCCACCAGAACTATCAATACTACTAAAGTGATGAGTTGGTATTTCATTGTGATCTACAATAAAATACAAAAAAGGTTTTACAAGAAATTGCAGATTGAAAGGTAACCGTTTTCGCTTCAATGTTTCAATGAATCTGTCGCCAGTAACAGTCAGCGGGTTTTTTTATCAATTGAAAAAATGTCAATTTCAAAATCTTTGTCATATAAATACTTCTTAAAGATTTTATATTATCACTGAAAGTAATAAATATTATTCTAAAATGTCCCAGACAATATTCCAGAAACTATAAATAATACAAAGTATTTTCATGAAAATATATCAAATATAAAGGGAGATGTGGTATGAGTGCCAATGAAACAACTCTCCATTCAAATAACAATTTAAACCATTATAGGTCACGGTTCCTTGGCTCACACCGAACAACAAGCTATAAAGGGCCCCAAAATTACTAATTTAAAACATTCAAACGGGAAAACAAACGGTCTAATCTATATAATAAAGAGAAACTAGAAACACTTATAAATACATAAATAAACGACAACTACTGTACATCAGATTCCTGGTGTGTGTTCTTATTGTAAAAGCAAATTGCACATATTTTTTTGTTAGATAAATGGCAATGAAAATTATCAAACACTTTTAAATTATCAGGGATTATACATTATCTCTCAAAACGTCCGGGATTATACATTGTCTTTAAGTAATAGCTCCATAATCATACACATTTACTGCAACGTTTGAGAATCAATACATGTAAATTGTCTCTTGCAACGACTAACATTTTTTGTCGAATTTATGCTATTTGTTTTTTATGGGTTTTTTTTAATCATTTATTTGAATTATGCTTGCTCTTGTTTTTATAATTTGCAATGGGTCAGAGAGTCCCTAGATGCAATTTAATTGTTTTCATGTGGTTTCGTTAATCGAAAACCTTTAACAATCTCGGGATGAAAAACAAATATGATATCTAAGTATTATCCATTGGTATATGGTCACCAACATTGAAAAACTCAATTTGGAGTTTTGAAAAGATAGAAAAAAGTAAAATCACAAAAATATTGAACTCAGAGGAAAATCAATTTGAAAAGTCCATAATCACATGGCAAATTCAAATAACAAAACGCATCAAAAACGAATGGACAAGAACAGTCATATTCCTGACTTGGTACAGGCATTTTTAAAAGAAAAGATAGATTTTTTAGAAGTTGTTCGAATAAACTTCTTGACCCTCTATATGTCATTATATAAACATTTTGTAAGATCTTTTTTTCTTTAAATTGAAGGATCAAATTGAGAGAAAAAAATGTTAAGATAAAAAGAAATGAACTTTAGAATTCAGCTCTTTATAAGATTATTAATTTCTCTGAAGGATTCAATCAATTCATTTGCATATATATCCATTTTATTTCTTATTCGTTCTAGCTTATCATATTATATGTGCTGATTATATATATTATAATTGACAGTTTCGTCTTCTTGATGAAAATATGTTCAAGGGTTGACAATGATCGCTATCAAAGTATTATGTAAATAGAATGAATCCGTATGCAAATATTTCTAATTTATATTGAAAAAATCAATTAGTTGTAGTATGATTGTCAAAGAGACAACTCTTTCCTGGAGACCAAATAACTTAAATACATATACATCAAATTGGTACATTTATATCATAAACAGCTCTCCAAAAAGCAAAAATACGAGCGCACACTCCAGGCACGAGTATTTTTATTATGTTGTTCTCGATTCGTTTTACTTTTTATAAACATGCAAATACTTATTTCAGATTATGTTACGATTATTACTATGGCTTATCTGTGTTCTGCACAAATCAACTGAAACTAGATAATATTCTTACCTGAGCTGCTATGTCTATATTCAAATATACCTGGCTTTGACTTGATGTTTGTCTTTTATAGTATCTTAACTTCCTCTTTGTTATGATTTACAGACATAAATTATTCTATATGACATCTAAATATCTGTCTTAATATAACATAGCCTAATTTTACTAGGGTAAAGGATAAGTGGAGGTCAATGTATAAACCACTTGGTTTATTTATTATTATTTTTTCACAAAATCCCCAAAATAAGATATGACGTATTTCATACCTACAGCGTACATGTTACGACCTTGGTGTAGCTTCAGATTAGTTGTAGTTTCTCGTATTAATATTTTACTCTGGTTCCTCGAACTTCTTTGAAATAATAATGTTTGTGTACAATATTGTATCCGTAATGATTTCTTAATATTTCGTGAAGTTTTATGTTTTAAATTTGTGTGTATGTTTTATACAGCACAAGAATACGACATTTTCACCGGAACAGGGATCAAACAGGGCTTGTCTCAAAGATGTTTAAGAACAAACTATCCACCCATTACTAATCATTATATTTTTGAAATGCTTTAAATGATCGGTATAGTGATTTTATAATTTACATTACTATTTCTCAATATAAGCTATATTAAAAAGATCATTCAAGTAACACATTACAACAAACAACTGAACATGAATAACAGCAATATATTGATACTTACAGACCTATTGTGAAAAAAGTTTCTCTATTTAATGGTGACAAAATGCTTGTTTGTCGGAACAACGGGACCCCTTGCAAAAGTAATGTATCTAAATATGTTAAAAGTATTAATTGCTGATAGCAACTGAGTGCATGCAAGTCATATATTGTATGAAATCACATACAGGAACAAAGTGGGTGTAACAAGCCATACACAACAGTATGAATCTTGAATGTATTGATTAATTTACTATTGTAGTTTAGTCTTACCATTGAGTATAACAAATTTGCGACAGAATGATTTTTTAAATATCAAATAAGAAAACAGTATGACTCTTTGATTGAATATAAAACTGAATATGGTTATGGAACCATCAACGTGTATGTAATTCAACTACTTTAACAACTACAAAATGTTTAGATTAAAAGTAAAACAACAAAAAATTCCGACCAACAAGGGAAATTCAAAACGGAAAGTCCTTAATAAGAATGGCAAAATCAAAAGCACAAACAATTCAGACGATGGATAAACAGCTTTTATATTCCTGACTTGGCACAGGCATTTTTCTTATGTAGAAAATGGTAAATTAAACTAGGTTGTAAAGCCATCTTAACCTCTAAGTTGAATGAAAGTCGCTGAGATTTCCATCATATTGACTACAAAGTGTGAGCAAAACAAACAGTTTTCATAGGTAAAAATGTGCAAAAAGGGTACACCATTCAACATTTTCATATTATCTTAATCACTGTTAAATATCTTTTCAACAAAGAATACCGACCACGGAACAACTTAAATGTAACGACTCAACGAGATTTGATAATATGAAATCTTCAGGAAGTTGAATGGGTGTTACATATCATATGATTATAAGTTATATGGTTCGCTACTGACTCCATACGAATCCATGGAGGGTTAGTAAAATTCATAGGGGTGATGGATTTTATTCACCCTTTATGGTCCGTAGGGGGTCAGTAGTTAACCGTGTAACGAATTTATCGCACACTGGACTTTTTCTGCTGCGTCATGTTGAAAAATAAACAATGAAACACAACAACTTTAATAGATGACGTCACCATTAACGCGCCATGAACCCCCTATGAAATTTTCTACCCCCTACGGTCTCTTAGGGGGTCACCACGTGACGGCGTTAAACCAATCACAACAGGTGCGATAAGAGGAGATAGAGTCTGACTTCAGATGCGGAACGAGACTGTTATTTTTTAAATACCTCTCCTTGAACTCAAAAATATTTTTTTCTTCTTCTGCAGATACATTTAATAACTATAATTATTAAATAAACTTGACGGAAACGAAATAATTGGTAACCAAAAAGTCCTTTGCTAAGCTGCCATTGATACTTTAATTTAGATTATTGTCGGAAATTGAACAGTAATAAACAAAATCATAAAATATTTATTTTTGAGCCTCTTAATTTATTGATTAATCTACTTTTGTAGTCTAGTCTTACCATTGAGTATAACAAATTTGCAACAGAATGATTTTTTAAAACTCAAATAAGATTATCTGAGCACTTTAGTATTAAAAATTCAAACAAAATCGTACGTACAGATTATGATGAAAATTGAAAATAATTATAACGTTGATGGTCTTTCAGATTAATTTCCGAAGTTTTCCGCCATATTGACAGCGGTTGCAGACTCTTACATGTGTGAATTGGTAGAGTAATCGCTAACATATATTCTAATTGACATACAAATATGGCGGTATATTTTTCTTAACATACACTAATCTTGTATTTAGAAATTCTGAAATGCGTCTTAATAAGACTTGGATAGTAGTTAACTAGACCTGACCTGACGGAAGACATAAGATATAGATCGCTTTATAGGGGTTAATTTCAAAGTAAACAAGTTAAATAAACATTTTTTGTGTAAAAACCAAAAACATTAAAACGGACAAAGTCCAAAATAAAGTTATAAAAATAACATAGAGTTACGTCTGATACTCGTCCTTAACAGCAACAAATATTATGGAACGCATGCGCATGATTGACAACAATTAATAGTTTTGCATTCCAATTTCGTCGATTTTTCACTTATCCTTCACTTTTATTGCATTTTCTTCATGGTCTATTTTGTAAATTTATATCAGTTTTCTGAAGGTCTTTGTGTTCCATACGACATCGTTCTTCTTTTACTGTTAACCACAGTGCTAATTTTGAATAAAAGTTTGGGACATAATCTGGACTTGAAGAAAACTGGGAACACTCGTATACAATATTTGCCATTCATTTTCTTTAAGCGGATGTCACAAAACATCTCGACACTTTTGTCAAGACAGGGGCAAGATTTTCAAGTTAATCAACACAACCATACATGCTCGTGTCTTGTGCCAGTAGCCTTGTATTAAGAACATTCTCATGAATCAGGGAAACAAATCTTTTTTGTTGCATTATATCGAGGGTTACAAGAAGTTTAAACATTATATATGTTAAGCTTCAAAATATTCCTCTCCAACATTTGCATTGGAAATATATATGTACAAGTACACACGCTACCACAAACAGCTGACACTGCTTAGCACCATTGCATGATCAAACTCAAGTTTGTATTGGGAGAAGTGATAAATTGCACTTTCCGTTTAGACATTTTCTAAATAAATGCTTAGTCTGGATATTTCTAAGGGGAGGGTTTCCGTCACATAATAGAAAAAAACATTAGATATTTAATGACTACCATTCAAAAACACATAATTACACAAAATTGTAAATCATATGAACTTAAAATGTTAAATCTGTATTTGTTAATGTACGCTGACGATATGGTTTTATTTAGTGAAAGTATTACTGATCTACAAAAGATGATCGATGCTGTAAATGTTTATTCAAATAAGTATGATTTGTATATAAATTTTTCAAAAACCAAAATTGTAATTTTTAGAAACAGAGGGAAAATTAGACCAGAAGAGCAATGGTATATTAATGGAAAGACTATTGATATATGTAACGAGTTCATGTATTTGGGAATTTTATTTTATTATACTGGTAACTTTGCAAATACTATAATATATATAGGGTAAAAAGGCTGTGTTTAGTATATTCAATAAAATACATGATGATTATTATAATCCTGAAACTTTGTTGTCATTATTTGATACTTATGTAGCAAGTATACTGAATTATTGCTCGGAAATATGGGGATTTCATATGGCACCAAATATTGAAAAAGTTCATTTGTATTTTTTAAAACGTATTCTTAAAGTCAAAATGAGTGCTGTAACTAATATGGTTTATTGTGAATTAGGTAGATGCCAATGTACATTGAAAGGCAGTATAGAATGGTCAAATATTGGTTTAAAAATTTAAGTACAGAAAATTGTATATTAAAGAAAAGCTATGATGAGATGTATGACAGAAGTTTTATTAAAAAGAACGATAAACACAACTGGTGTTGTAAAATTATAGCTATTTTGTTTAGATATGGATTTAATTATGTTTGGTTGAACCAAAGTGTAGATTGTAAAGATAATTTTCAATCGCAATTAAAAGAAAGAATGCTTGGTGCATTCATTAGTGAAGCAACTATGTTTTTTGAGAATTCAAATAAATGTCATTTGTATAGATACATGTATAGTACACACACATTGCAATTTTATTTAGATAGACCTGTAAATTATATATACAAACCATACATTTGTAAATATCGTATATCAGCTCATATATTAAGTATAGAAACAGGTAGATATTATAATGTTGATAAAAATAATAGACTATGTACAACTTGTAATACTAGCTCTATTGAAGATGAATACCATTTTATACTTGAATGTAAAAAGTATAGTCAGATTCGAGAAAAGTATATAAAAAAGTATTATTGGAGAAATCCTTCTACATTCAAACTTATCCAATTGTTATCTGTCAGAAATATTAAAGAATTGAATAACTAAGGTATATTTCTAAAATCTGCTGAAAAACTTAGAATTTAATTGCAGTAAATAATATTTTTGTTCTCACTTTATTTAAGTATCATATCATTCTCCGCTCGTATTTTGTATTTTGTATTATGTATTGTGTATTATATGTTCTTTCATGCACACCTTATATTTATATATATTATATATCTCTTGTGAAATTCTTATATTGGTGTAACATTGTGTATATGTATCCTATAAGCTGTATTGCTTTCGGAATAAAGTATTATTATTATTACCTTTCAATTGTTGAGAACCATATACTATTTCGTACACATACAAAACAAAACAGCTTTAACAGGTTAATTTTCAATAATACGTCAGTAATATCAGACATCAATTTAGAAAATAATACCTCTTTAAGGTGGCTCGGCCCTTTAACAATGCGCATATTTTAACGCATGTTTCTTACGACGAGTGCCTTGGAAACAGTCGCTTTCAGGGGTCTTCTCAAAAATAGATTTGACGACCTTGGAACGCGGGCGTGTATGAAAGCACCCTTGCATGTTGACGATGTAAATAAGTGTACAAAACGTTCTTCAAAACAGGAAATACGAACGGTCAGAAATTCGGAGTGCTTTCTTCATTTTTCGCATAAAAGTCTAAAAGGAGAGAAATATACATGATTTAAGCATAACATTTGAAAAAAAAAGAATATATAAATACGGACAAAGTCACATGTATGACGTCGCCGGTGCCGCTTCCCTCCCAAAACGCATTCTCATCTTACACGGTCGCCCCTTGGGTCCGTTCGTACCATATTTTGAATTCCGTTAAATACCGGTTGAATTAAATGATGTCTTGGAGATTTATTTTTGAAAATGTTTTGCCAATTACGCAATGATTAACTGTAAACAAATGATAGCGATGTAAACAACTGCATGGCATCGTACAGCTTTCAAAACTGACAGGTAAAACCCGTATAGTATGCTGTAAAGGCATCGGGTCGGGTTCATTTTTAAGCTATCCGTTTGGCGTTTTATAACAGTTTGTTTCTGTCATAAATCTCTTTATTTCCAAGTATTTTTAGGAGTTTATTCCCGATTATGCGATATATTTTTACACTGCAAAAAATTTTGATAATTATAGTTAAATATTTTTTTATTTTCCCCTAAACAAATTTGAACATGCCAATTTTCTAACAGACTTAATACTTGACACATAGTGACTTGACAGGTACACCTAACATTTTCATTTAAAGATTTGTTTACCATATCAAAAAATTAGCACGAAAATCTTCTGATAATTTTTCTCGTATCACAATTCCATGACTTCCTGAACATTAGACTAAGTCCTATAATCTAAGACCTCGGGGCCGATGTTTTCTACTTTTATGATTTTTCTATTACTTATTTTGCTAATTGTTATTTTGTTGATTTGCAATTTTTTGTTGTATCTATCAATATGTCAACCGAGTTCAAATTTAAAAAAAAAGAAAAATCAGGTTTAAAACTTTAATAATTGAATCAAAGCAAGTGTTATTATTTGTTTTAGATTTATGAGTTTGACTGTCACGTTGGTATCTTTCGTTCCTCTTTTATTAGAATAGACTAATGGATCCAGCAACTTATTTTACTAAAATGATTATTTGTTTTCCTGCAGAAATAAAACGACACTTCAATAATTTGCTGTTTTCCGCCTTTTCGTGAAGATGAAAATTAATCAATCGGGCCCAATCCCGGTGTTCTAACTATATTTCCCCATTCAAAAGCATTGATCGTCCAAAAAAGGGGGGTTCCAACCCGGACCCCCCCTTGGATCCACCACTGTCAAAAGTAATCGGGACTGGCCTAGTATTCCAACCTATGATATAATTCCTCAATACTGCATGCTTTGCGGAGGACCGCAAAATTTTTGGTTTCACCGTGTCGAGATTTTGCTAGGAACACCTGCAGGATGTTGGGCAGTCACAAACACTACTAAAGACTTTATATATAAAAAAAATCTATACTACTACTAGGTTCAGGAAAAGTTTGGATGGTAATTTTAAAACTCCGCCCAGTACACAGGAACGCTATATTAGCCGGTGATGTTGGCAAACTTATACTTTTATCTTAATTTTTGACATGCTTTTTTAAAAGGTAAGCTAATAAGGAAAGTTCTTGATTAAAAAAAATATAGTGGAGTGATGACATTGCGGCAAAAAATGTGAATGACAATTTTGTTTGTGAACACTAATTTGATCTTACAGTGGCAAAGAAATGTATAACTAATCATCGATCTTTGGGTGATGATAAAAGGAGATGATGCTTTTTATTTATAATATTGAATTTTAAATTTGAACTATGGTGGTTAGTTTCATTGGCAATCATACCAGTCCACATCTGCTTTTTTTCATATCGTATGGTTTACATAGAAATATGACTAATCTGAAAGATAATCCCTTGCTTAGACAGTGTTCATACAGCTGGATGTATACATACGAAGCCCCGTAGGGTCAAAAGGGGGAATTTTGCCTATATATGATCATACATGCACCAAGCATAATCATGATAATTGTCCATTTATTTTCTTATGGCAGTCCATATAGCTCCTCTTACTTTGCATAACTTTCATAATTGATACTTGTCTGTATGTTTGCATAACTTTCATAATTGATACTTGTCTGTATGTTGAATTCTCATCCGTATTATGCTTGAAATGTTTGCCAGTGACCATTCAGTATGCACAAATTAAATTTTCATTATGTGCAATAAATAAAAAAAGTAATTTTTGGGACTTTTATTTGTTTGACTATGTGGTATACAGGTAAGGGTTTTTGGTAATTGTACGGGGACATAATTGTTATCTTCTATGTAAATTGGTCTCTGGTGAAGAGTTGCCTCATAAACAATGATGAAACAACGAAGTTGCACAGGGTATAATGTTTTTGACCCGTCCGTCGGTCCGTCAGTCAGTCTTGTTTCTTGTCATCACAACTCCTCTCAAACCACCCAACATAATTTCATGAAACCTTTTTAGATAATAAGGACATACTATGTAGATGGGCATGTCTACAAGAAATTATGATTCAATTTTTTTTCTTATACCATTTTTTTTCTTACATGTAGTTATTTTATTTCTCCAGTGACAATGTGGGGAATGACTGCCAAAGTGGGGTTGGCTTCAGTAATTCGCAATATAATCAACCAATGAGCCCGCACCATATTTCGGACTCTTTAACAATCATCCCATCAACCAAATATTTTGAAAAATATTTAGAATTCAAGAAACAGACAAAGCCATGAAATGAAGTTAAGTTCAGATAAACCCTGCAAGACAGACATATTTTATTTTTCGTTCATTGTTTGGACATACAATCACCCAATAGTTTTCTCATTTGAGTTCATTTATCATTTCAAGGCCTTTAAAACCAACTATGCAGAATAGGCTTTACTCATTGTTGAAGTCCAAATGGTGACCTACATGTATAGTTATTTCTGTGTTATTTGGTCTCTTGTGTCTCATTTACAATGATCATATCACATCCTCTTATTTGATGTTTTAATTTGTTATAATACATTTAATAATCATTTCATACACCAAATATACATCAAGATGACATATTGATTACACAATATAGCATAGTAAAAGAGGACTTACTGTTGACCAATGAACCATACAAATGATTATGTGGTCAATGAAAATTGACAGAATTGTAAATTATTGCACACAAATAGTTTATCTACCACATGTTCCTTTTAGTATTTATAATTTTTGAGTATATGTCCAACATGTTGACGTCGGACAGTCAATGGCATACCATAATACGTACTGAAAACAGGCATAAAATAAAAAGGCTCAACTAAATCAATTTTTTAGAAAAGTTATTATTTTATTCCTCAAATGTCTATGAGATCAAATTTATAAAACATTTATTAATATTGTTAATTTCAATGTACTAGTTTACATGTAAGTATTGTTGCCATTTATACATCATGCACATGTACAATCATGAGCTGATCAGCTCTATATTTTCATTATTTTTATTCTCCTTCACTGTTTTTTTTTACAAGACTCAATATATATATGATCTGATCCCCATTGGGACAGTTAGGTGAAGTAGGTCCTCTTGATTGGATTTTTTAAAGGATTTTGACAGCACTAAAGCATATACATGTAGTTCCAATTTATAGTTGATCTAAGCTCCTCAAGTGGACTGTGGCAACACATATTGCATATACATGTAGAATGTTGTTCTTAAGTTTCAGCACATTACACATAGTTTTTGGTTTGCAAGACTACATGATACTGGCTTCTCATAAAATTCTGTCAGTACTTTGCCAATAGTTTCCAAGGAAAGTTGAACATTCCAAGATCACTCCTTCCATTTGCATGTACATGTACAAATGAACTTGCAACTTGCAACCTGAAATTAAATATCAGAGTAATTCTGTCAGAAAATCAACAATTATTGACATTCAAAAGTATATAGAGTATATTCATAATGGGGAAAACAGATGAGCAGCCACTTGCATATAAAGAATGAAAAGAGTGACACCACCCAAATTTGTACTTGATCTGAATTTTGTTGTAGTAAGCATTGCATATAGTATAAGTTTCAGAACATTTAGATTGAGCAAACTTGTGTTAAAGAAAGGAACAAAAATTTAGCATTTTTTTAATTTGTAAAGGGGCATAACTCTAGAAAAGTAAAAGCTACCCCACCAAAAATTCAAACTTCATGTGTGTTTGTTGGTAACAAGCATATATATGCATTAATTATGTATTAGTTTAATGACATTGGTAGAGGCAAACTGAAGTTAGAGAACAGAAACCAAATTTGGGACGTTTGATAGTTGATACATGTAAGTTTGATAAGACTGACAATGCAAGGATAAAACTTAATGCCCCTGCCGCTATGGTGTAAAAATAATTAAGAATTTGTGGTGATCAATAATGAGTAAACAAAATATAATATCATGCACAACAAGTGTAAATAGTGATTATGTTTCTATAGGTTGAATAAAGACTTCTTGCTGTTCGGCTGCCTTAAATTTTGAAAATGCATTGCATTGCAGCTCAGTCCTCATGAAAAAATTATGCTGTGGCTTTTTGTACCCTGTTTGGAATATACCAGGTTGCTTAAAATCAATCCAAAATGAACCCAAAATATTTTTTTTTTAAAAGTAGTTTTATGTACAATATCATGAATATACAATAAAAATCTCAAGTGACAAATACTTATGGCCACACTCTGTACACATGTTTAACCCTGATACTACTATTACTAGACCTTATGAAATTGTTGTATACCAAACAGAATTTGGGGGGAGGGAGGGGGGGGGGGGGGGGGGGTAATGGTAAACTAAATGTGATTGATCAAGAAGAATTCTTCAATCAGATGTATTGCCTCCTACTGTAGGGGTTATAATTTACAAATTAGGCCAATTATGTAGTATTCTCAAGTAAACAAACATGTCAATCAAACCCCTTGAGGACATTAATATTAAGGGGGTGGGCAGCGGTAAGGAGACAGGGGAATGAGGGATCAGAGAAAAGGGTTATTTTGAAATACATTTTGTCATTTTAATTTTGTCTTGGAGCAAGGAGATGGAAGTATTGAAGTAAGAGGAGAAAATTTCAGGGTAAAAAGGAAGGGAATTTAGTTGGGGCTAGGGAGTAGAAACTGTCCGAGGGAAGTTATGAGATACCCCACATACAGTTGACCCTAACTTGGCTACGCAATTAGATATTACAAATGATTATTAGAAAAGACTTAATTCATTGACACTAACGGTAGCGTAAAAATTATACTTCATAGTAGGATGTCATCCCCTCCTCTTCGGTCGTTTACACACGGATACTTTTCAAAACTGGCCAGACATGTTTACAACTTGTCAGTAAAGGGTAAAAATACTAAAATAAACACAAAAATAAGATACCAGCTATAACGATTAAACATGGAACAGAAATTGAGCCCGTGCAAGGTTTCAGACGCAGTGATTTTCTACAGTGGCGAGTATTTTGAGACAACCCCCAAGTTTGTATTTTTCGTGATACTGATAACATTTGGCTGCCTAATATATCGAAATCTATGTTTTCTTATGTAATAACTCTACCTTCATCGTTGTATATACGCCACAATGTCTGTTATGCATGTACATGGTCGTATTCATCAATTTAGTATGCTGCTCGGCAATGGCGATCTTGAAATTCCTCTGGTCCGATAATGGCGCTAAATTACAGGGAAGCAACTCGCGCCAGACAAAATTACCGTATTTCACCAAAATAATCAAAATTTCGCTTTTTGATAACAAACAGTCATACGATAACCACATTTATATTCAGCCATCGTTTATTGATATAATTACAAACAATATTTTATTAAAGCCATCAATAAAGAATTCATAGTTAAGTAATTAATGGAGTGCATTGAAATCAGACCTTATGGGGTAGAGGGGTTAAACAAAAGCTCGCAACTTTTTTAAAAGCCTGGTGACCCCCATTTTTTTTTACCTTAAAATGCTCAAAAAGATCATAGCTTTGACATATCTGTTTTTAAAAAAAATCTACCGGGAAAATTTTACGAAAAATCGATTAAATCAATATTTTTTGCCTTAAACTAAAATTAGAAAATGCATACTTTAGACATTAATCTGAAAATAAAAGGATTTTTAAGTCAAAAACAACAAAGGGAAAGGTTAACATTTCAAATTCTAATGTTTTTTCACATAAAAATCATACGGACTTGGTTTTAAAAGTCTTTGAATTTGATGTAACCGTTGTTGTTGATAGGGTGGACATGTTTGGAAATAGGGTCAAAATCGCACATTTCGCTTCAATTTGAGGGGAAAACGAGCCTGGTGACCCCCTTTTTTCTTTGCATTTTTGGATTCAGCATAAAAAAATCTACAGAACATGTGAAAATAAAAAAAATCTACCGGGGGTCACTATTGGGGTGAGCCACCTTAACTTGAAACTGTGAATCTTCATACAATCAAATCAATGAATACAATTAAATCAATGATTACATCGAAGAGAAACGATAGACACACTAATGTATATTTATACATCAATGTACCATGTTTCAATTTTGACAAATACAGTGATCCTAAAAAAATATAGGAAACTGAATTTAAAGATTCTGGTTATTTCCCTGGTGCTTTTATGATCCTACAATAAGAAGCTTTACAAATATCTAAATTATGCCTCTGTCTTTTTACAGTAAAATATATAAATTAACGGGCTTTGCTCATTGTTGAAGGCCGTACGGTGACCTATAGTTGTTAATGTTTATGTCATTTTGGTCTTTTGTGGAAAGTTGTCTCATTGGCAATCATACCACATCTTCTTTTTTATAAGTTTCAAATAGTTGTTTCCGAACAACATTTGAATTATTTATTAAATTGCTCACTTGATTTAAAATGTGACTAGCTTCATTAGACATTAGCCAAATAAATTGTAAATAGATAATCTAAATTGTAAATGTTTTTTATAAATTTTCAATATGTTGGAAATAATTGAAACTCTCTCACTTTCCAAAGATGTATATGGTGCAGTTTCTTTTGTCTTAGATGAAGAATATAATAACCAAAATATAGTAATTTAAGGGAAATTCAAAACAGAAAGTCTTTAATTAAATGGTTTAATCTAACTCGACATATCACACTAACGGAAAGCAACTTTACATTCCTTTCTTAGTAAAGGCATTTCCGTGTGTATAAAATGAATACACACGGAAGGAAGCTGAACCCCGCCACTTTAATTCAATTGTATTATTGTTTTGTATTCTTTTACCGCGCAATCGATGGTTGAAATTTACATGAAATGTTTATGGTAATACACAGGTTGCATTCGTGTTTCAAAGACTAATTTTATGAATGTCCAATTAGTAGCTTTTAAAAGCAATTAATATACGCCATTATAAAGATCATTACATACATTAACTATGTATTATTATAATATACATCAGACGATCATCGTCTCGGAGACAAACCGGCTTGGTCATTGGTCTCCAAATTTAATAGTATAATATCTCTTAAATAAACTTGACGGAATTAAAATAATTAGTAAACAAAATCCGATGAGTTTTAGCCCTTTTGGTACCATATATAAAATATCAAACGTTATAACGTTGCAAAATGTAGTCATAGTTTGACGTAGCAAGATTCAAGTTTTGTTGACGTCGTCATTTTTTGGGGAGAAAAATAATTCATTAACGGAATTTGCGTCTTTAGCTATATTCATTTATTAAAGAAGCGACAGTTGTTACCAGTAGATATTGTTTATGATGCTAAATTGACGAAACATATATTTCCTATGTACACTATTCCTACACGTTTAATCAACAATAGATCAGCTAGTTATTATGTTTTAAAGTGGAATTATATAGTTGTTCATTTTCTAGGAATGAGATTATATTTCATTTAAGTTATCCTGTCACATCACTTTTTTGTGGCTTCAATACATTCGTAAGACGCACAGTTCATAGTTTCATCTATTATGCTGTATCGTAGACTTTAAATTTTATTTGTAAACAAATTAAGTTCGTTGAATTTCAAAATGTCTCAACAAATAAAGGCAACAGTAGTATACCGCTGTTCGAAATTCATAAATTGATACGGAAAAAACAATTCCGGGTTACAAACTAAAACTGAGGGAAACGTATCAAATATAAGAGAACTACAACAAATCAGAAACACATCATCAAAATGTAGCACACACAGAAACGAACTATAATATAACAATGGCCTTTACTGACTTGGTACAGGGCATTTTAAGAATAAAATGGTCGGTTGCACCTGATTTTGTGACATGCCAAACCTCCCGCTGTAATGGCAGACATAGCGAACGTGCTGTGATATCAAATTATAATTACTCTGTAAGATTGTGACACGGAATATCACTGTACAAACAAAAACTAACAATAGAGAACAAAAACCTTTTAAAAGCTATTAATTGAAGGTAATTTCAAAATAAATATCGAAATGCTGCGATTCAAATTAAGTGTTTATCTCATTTCGAATAAATATATTTTGTAACAACACAACTTAATATCAAAATGTCAAATCAGTCGGAAACACTTGACTTATCAAAAGAATACTTAATACAAAACAACTACCAAAAAGAACTAAGATTCACAGTTCGATTCAACGAAATCACCAATAAGTACAAATAATGTAGTTTAGTAGACAGCTGTTGTCCTTTATAGTGCAATCTAGTACATGTACCGTTGCTGAAGATGATGTTACTAAGTATTTCAAACGCCTTATGGTGAGAAGTGTTTTGGAGTATTAGATTTATTATATTCTGTATTTTCACCCACTGCTGTCTACTGTAATCTTCTTAGCAGTATTCGCTGAACGTATAAAGGATAAAAGGTTTTACATAATTACACCGAATACTTCAGTCAGTCGCCACTTTTTCTCCAGTAATATACCATTATTAATATTCTCTACAAAACACCAGACAAAACAAGTGTGCCTTAATTATGTTTATGTCAAATATTTTATGGCAATATTGTCATTTTAGACACATTGTATTATATCCGGACTAAACAGCCTCTGTATATTGTAGTTTTGTATGGCTATAACTTCTACCATGTCAAATATATAATGATAATGATATGATGTTTTATGAGGATGGTGTCATATTAGACACATTTTACATGGCTGTTCAAGCTTCCTTAAATTAATGTAGCTTTTCTTCTTTTTTTAAATTGGCTGTTATCTACTAATCACAATTATTTTCTAAACATTCCAAATCCAATCGTGTGCCTTCATCAATTAATTGAGATCTATGCAGGTGTCAACAAATCCTCATATGTACCTCTTTAACATTTAATGAATTAGACATATTTTTGTTTAAACCGGAGCCCATGTGGGTCATACAGATAGATATAGTTATGAAATAGAATTATCCAAAAAGATATAACAATAATATAACTTAGGTTTCCACATATGATGTTATACTTAATACTAGTAAAAGATTCAGTTGACATCTTTTGCTCGTTGTCAGAATACAAAACGTTTTCAGAATTTATTTGTAAACATATATGTAAAGAATAATATAATAGTTTTCTTTATTTATAAAACGTTTGCATGAAATTTGCAAGTTATAAATAAGATGGGTTTTTTCTTCATTATTGGAAACCTATAAGTTTATGCAAAATGGGTCAATAAACGATCAATAGTTTTGACATAATTCAACAATTTTATTTTTCATTTGCTGATGTTCATTGGAAATAGTGGACACTTGACCATAAACAAAATTTTAATGTGTCAATTTTTTAGGGACTTTCCGTTTTGAATTTTCTTTTGATTTCAATATTTTTTCCTTTTATAATTTTATGATTTCGCAATAAAAGTATTATGAACATGTATTGTGTCGTTGCCCTGCATACCTGGTTTCCATTTCATAAAGATATCGCTTCATCTAAAAGATAAAGTTCCAGTCATTTGCTTTAATCTTAAAAACATATTTGAAAGTATTTACTACATGTAGCTGGTACGCAGTTATACTAATCAGAAGAGTTTACAGTCAAAATAACTGAAATAAATATCTAAGAACGCTTTTTGTTTCATAATCACTAATAAGATCGGAATCAAAATCTTTTGTTGTTTTCAACAGCATGCAATTTCGCCTTTTCATACTTTCAAGGAATAGATAAAACATATCAATTTATTTCAAGTCTTTAATTGAAAAAAACTTAATACATATAAAAAATATATCATAGCAATTCTTAAAAACTCTTCCGCAGTCTCTATCCCCAATGTAGTCTATGTACAGTGGATGATTGTCACCAAAGCCGTGTTGGTAGGAATGTTTCCATCTAAAATGAAATGATTTTTTAAACATTTATTAGTGATTTCATTTGTAAAACAGTATTTTCAAATATTTTCTTAAATATAGCTGCATTTATAATAAACAAGAAGAACTAAATTTATAAAGTATTAGATATATGTTTAACCCCGCCTTATTCTTTATGTTGCTGAACTATTGTTTCAGGCAAGAGGAGGTGTATACCTCTTAACATATTTGAGCCGGCTGCATTTGTTTGTACCTGTCCTTTTTTACACTCAAGTCAGGAACCTGTTGATCAGTTGTTTTCGTTTGTTGATTAGGTTCATACGTGTTCTCGTTTCTCGTGTTAATTATATATATATATTAGACCGTTTGTTTTCCCGTTTATATGTTTTTACACTAGTCATTTTAAGGCCATTTATGGCTTGCTGTTTTGTGTGAGTCAAGGCTCCGTGTTGCATACCGTACCTTGACTAACAATTGTTTTCTTTTACAAATGGGCTAATTCTGTAGTCAAGTGGTTGTCGTTGGTGTCTGTCTGACATATTTGTTATTTGTAAAATGGTTTGTATACAGTAGGACGTAAGTTTTCTTTATTGCGTTGTATCATATTTTTCATTTTGGAGAGTTTCAATAATACAGTATGGGGATTTCTTATTGTTGAAGGTCGTAGGATTGCCTTTTTTTTTCTTTCTGTTCACTTCATTTGAACCTGTATATGCTTGTCTCATGGCCAATTGTTCCGCATCTCCTGAGTTTTATTTATTATACATATTATGGATTTTCTGATTTTAATTGTAAAAAGAAATTAATGATGATTGAAGATAATCTGTTGCAAAACAGTCCATAACATACATCAAATGATTGATCAGATAAACATGTTATTAACCACTTACCATAACAACACTGATGGTAGGATCAAAACTTTGTGTCTACCATCTATTACGACCACCGCCTTGTCGACCTCCAAAATTTCGTCGTCCGCCTCCAAATATTCTACCGCCTCCAAATTTTTGACCGCCTCCAAATTGTCTTCCGTTGCCCCACTGATTTCTGCCTCCCCATCTGTTACCTCTACCTGATTGGTCAATAATTAAAGTGTCTTGTTGACCTCCACCGCCTCCTCCGCCCCCGCCACCTCCACTTCCTCCTCCTCCTCCACCACCGCCGCCACCGCCTCCACCGCCACCTCCTCCTCCGCCGCCTGCACAAATAATTATGTCCACCAGAACTATCAATACTACTAAAGTGATGAGTTGGTATTTCATTGTGATCTACAATAAAATACAAAAAAGGTTTTACATCGAAAGGTAACCGTTTTCGCTTCAATGTTTCAATGAATCTGTCGACAGTAACAGTAAGCGTTTTTTTATCAATTGAAAAATTGTCAATTTCAAAACCTTTGTTATATAAATACTTCTTAAAGACATATTTGTTAAATATAACGTCTATTTGAATATTTACGTTAATACATTTTTTTGTCTGATAAAGCACATTGTGTTACAGTAATTTTGTATAATAAGGGATTATGTAGAATCCTGATTTTTCAGGGGATTTTGCATAATCAGTAAATTCATTAGTGACTATATCTCATCCCTGACCATTTCCAATGATTTTATATTATCACTTAAAATAATAAATATTATTCTAAAATGTCCCTGACAATATTCCAGCAACTATAAATAATACAAAGTAATTTCATGAAAATATATCAAATATAAACAAAAAATATTTATAATGTTTTACCCTTTTTAAATTGTTTAAACTGGATAAAATTGTATTCCCTGTTCATCAATCTAATCTAAGAGTGTTTTCTAAGTGATATGGTATTTATCTGTATTGAATCATTTATAAGCAATTATTTGAAATAAAAGATAATAATAGCGAAATTCTTGAAGATAGTGGTAACTGCATATACATGCTATGAATTAACTGCTTGCACAAACACGTAAATTCAGCGTAAACTATACAGGTGTTAGATAAAGGGAGATGTGGTATGAGTGCCAATGAGACAACTCTTTATTCAAATAACAATTTAACTAAAGTAAACCGTTATAGGTCAACGTACGGACTTCAACACGGAGCCTTGGCTCTCATCGAACAACAAGCTATAAAGGGCCCCAAAATTACTTATTTAAAACCATTCAAACGGGGAAAAAAACGGTATAATCTATATAAAATACAAGAAACGAAAATCACGTATAAATTACATATAAACGACAACTACTGTACATCAGATTCCTGATGTGTGTTCTTATTGTAACTGCAAAGTGTATATATTTTTTTGTTTGTTAGATAAATGGCAATGAAAATGATCAAAACACCTTTATAATGTCAGGGATTCTACATTATCTCTCAAAATGTCAGGGATTAAACATTGTCTTTAATTAGTAATAGCTGCATAATCATACACAGTTACTGTAACAAATACACTCGTTTGAGAATCAAAACATGTAAATTGTTTCTTGCAGCGACTAACATTTTTTGTCGAACTATTTCAACAGTTTTATACTATTTATTTTTTATTTTTTTTTGTATTCATTTATTTGAATTATGCTTGCTCTTGTTTATATAATTTGCAATGGATCAGAGAGTCCCTAAATGCAATTTAATTGTTTTTTACGTGGTTTCGTTAACTAAAAACCTTTAACAATCTCTCGGGATGAAATAAAAATGATGATATCTAAGTAATATCCAATGGTATATGGTTACCAACATTGTAAATTGAGTTTGGAGTTTTGAAAAGATTGATTTTTTAGAAGATGTTCAAATAAACTTCTCGACCTTCTAGATATTATATATTATATAATTCATTCATATTGTCTATGGTCTTTTTCTTTAATTTGAAGGACAAAATTGAGAAATGTTAAGATAAAAAGAAATTAGAATTCAGGTCTTTGTAAGATAAGTAATTTCTCTGAAGGATTCAATCAACTCATTTGCATATATATACATTTAATTTCTTATTCGTTCTAGTTTATCATAGTATATGTGCTGATTATATATTTGTTATAAATGATAGTTTCGTCTTCTTGATGAAACTATTTTCAAGGGTTGGCAATGTTCGCTGTCGAAGTATTATGTAAATAGAATGAATCAGTATGCAAATATTTTTAATTTATATAAAAAAAATCAAGAAGTTGTATTATGATTTTCAAAGAGACAAATCTTTCCTGGAGACCAAATAACATAAATATATATACATAAAAAAAGAACATTTATATCACGAACAGCTCTCCCACAAGCAATAATAAGAGCACACACCTCAGGCACGAGTATGTTTATTATGTTGTTCTCGATTCGTTCACTTTTTATAAACATGCAAATACTTATTTAAGATTATGTTACGATTACTACTATGGCTTAACTGCACAAATCAACTAAAACTAGATTATATTCTTACCTGAGCTGCTATGTCTATATTCAAATATACCTGGCTTTGACTTGATGTTTGTCTTTTATAGTATTCATACTTCCTCTTTTTTTATGATTTACAGACATAAATTATTCTATATGACATCTGTCTTAATATAACATAGCCTAACGTTACTAGGGTAAAGGATAAATGTAGGTCAATGTATAAACCACTGCGTTTATTTATTAAATTTTTTCACAAAATCCCCCAAATAAGATATGACGTATTTCATACGTACAACGTTAAGGTTACGACCTCGGTGTAGCTTCAGATTAGTTGTAGTTTCTCGTATTAGTATTTGCCTCTGGTTCATCGAACTTCTTTGAAATAATAATGTTTGTGTATACTGTCGTATTCACAATGATGTCTTTAGATTTCGTGACGTTTTATGTTTTACATTTGTGTGTACGTTTTATACCGCACAAGTATACGATATTTGCACAGGAACAGGGATCAGACATGACTTGTCTTAAACATGTTAAAGATGTTTAGGACCAAAATATCCACCAATTTCTAGTCATTATATTTTTGAATGCTTAAAATGATCGGTATAAGAAATTTTCAGATTTTGAATGCCAAAACTCAACCCCTTTCCGAATTTTCTTCCCCGTTATTTAATAGTGATTTTTAATTTAAATTTCTATTTCTCAATTTGAGCTATATTCAAGAAACACATTACAACAAACAACTGAACATGAATTACAGCAAAGGATTAATATTTACATACCTATTGTGAAAAAAAAGCTTCTCTATTTAATATTAACAAAATGCTCGTTTGTCGGAATAACGGAGCCCCTTGCAAAAGTAATGTATCTGCATATGTTAAGTAATAATTGTTGATAGCAACTGAGTGCATGCAAGTCACATATTGTATGAAATCACATACAGGAACGAAGTGGGTGTAACAAGCCATACACAAGAAAACAGTATAAATCTTTGATTGAATATAAAACTGACTATGGTTATGTAACCATCAACGTGTATGTAATTCAACTGCTTTAACAACTACAAAATGTTTAGATTAAAAGTAAAATAACAAAAAAATTCCGACCTACAAGGGAAATTCAAAACGGAAAGTCTACAGTAAAAATGGCAAAATCAAAAGCACAAACACATCAGACGAAAGTAAAACAGCTTTTATATTCCTGACAGGCATGCATGATTGACCACAATCAATAGTTTTTCATTTAAATTTCGTCGATTTTCCATACGACATCGTTCTTCTTTTGCAGCTAACCACATTTCTTTTTCTAAATAAAAAGTTTGGGACATAATCTGGACTTGAAGAAAACTTGGAATACTCGTAGGCAATATTTTGCCTTTCGTTTTCTTTAAGCGGATGTGACAAAACATATCGACACTTTTGTCAAGACAAGGGCAAGATTTTCAAGTAAATAAACACAACCATACATGATCATGTCTTGTGCCAGTAGCCTTGTATTAAGAACATTCTCATGAATCAGGGAAACAAATCTTTGGTGCATTATATCGAGGGTTACAAGAAGTTTAAACATTATATATGTTAAGCTTCAAAAGATTCCTCTCTAACATTTGCATTGGAAATATATATGTACAAGTACACACGCTACCACAAATAGCTGACACTGCTTAGCACCATTGCATGATCAAACTCAAGTTTGTATTGGGAGAAGTGATAAATTAGATGCACAGGACTGGGGTTGGCATGTTGAGGAAAATAACTTGTTTCCAATAAGTGCAATACTACATCCGGCTCCTGTAAAGCAGATGTTATTGTAAATTAAACTATGACACGCAACGATGCTGCTTCATTAAAAATGGAATACATACTACACCTGCATGTTAAAATACAAGTAACATTACAGAGGCTGGTGAACTTGACGGTATGTGAAGTCATCAATATGCATGTACGTTGTAGAAACATTAACTTTGCGTTAAGAAGACTCATTTCAAAATCTGTCTTAGTAATTTTTTATAAATCTCAATATTTTTAGATAAAAACGGAACCCCCAAGCTTTATAAAATCAAGTACTCAAATATTACACAGATTAGGCCATGTACAATCCAATGGGTTTTTTTAAGATTGCTTACTCATCTTCATGTTCTAATATGGGTGTGTCCATTTCACTGACAAAAATCTATTTGCAGTAAAGGACTGTAAGAAATACTGTTCGCGTAGTTGTGCTCATCTTATCTCGATTCTAAAACACTCTTAAAACACCCCTGGATACTACCAATTTTAAATCTATATATATCTCTGAAATTAATACTATCAAAACTTTTAATTTTCAATCCTGTATACCAACATTTCCAATATGAAATTGACAAATCGTCTTTAAGAAATTATTTACAAGGCTTTTCACTGTAAAAATGGTAGCATAGCGATAAATTAATTACTTTGAGATACCATTCGGCATATTTTTAACAAAAAGGTAAACTATGCTAGGATGTACCATGGCAGGAATATGCAAGTTGTTATCAATTTGATTGATGTTTTTAATGGGTTTAATTTTTTCCATTTGCATTTGCACTTTTCGTTTAGACTTTTTCTCAGAGTTCGCTATTTTTGTGTTTCTACTTTTCATACAGAGGAACAAGTGATCAGAATGCTGGAGTTTCTGAAGGACAATAAATTTGTTAAATATGGAAGATTAATGTTTCAACATTTTTTCGGAATTCTTATGACAACGAACTGTGTGCCTCTAATCGCTGACTTCTTCTTGTTTTCATATGAATCGAAAAACAAGAAAATCTAAAAAGCTAGATCAATTAATTCTACATTAAAATATAATTATGTTATCCCATTAACCATAAAAACTTTTCTGATTGGATTTTATTGCATTATCCTCCTAAACTAGAACTTCAATTAAAAAAAGGAAACACAGCTTCCTTCGCCTCATTTTTATACCTAAACCTCGAATTTGACATAAGCGGTCATCTCAGTAAAAAAAAAATCCTTTACCAACGAGACGATTTTGATTTCGAAATTATTAATTTCTCTCATTTAAGTGATAAAGATAATGTTAAAATGTTAACTGCTGTATCTCTATTTTTTACATTTTTACCTATTATGTCTGATTGTTTTGTTCCCAAATTTTTGTCAATAATTTAATTTTATGGGACTGTCAAACAAGTGAGCGGTGCATCTAGCTATATCTTTATGTTTTGTCCACCATTTTCTTCTAGGGAAAACGTTAAGAAATGTTTGGTCTTCAATGCAGTTAAACTTCGTACTTTATTTTTGCCTTTTTAATTTTTGTAGATTCAAGAGTCACTAATGAGTCTTTTGAACACGAAACTCGAGTCTGGCGCAAATACAAAATTAAAATTCTGGTATCTATGATGATTTTATTTAGATGATGTTATTACAACGCTTTATTATTAAAGGGAATTAAGAGATAATGAATTGCATAAATTATATATTTTTGTAAACTACTGCCTATTGCACTTTCTAATATGTTTTTGTTTAAAGTATAAAGGAGAAGTCTAGTCAGTTTACCACGGTTGTGACCCCGTCAGTGCACATTTCTCCAGTTTTAGTTATTATTTTAATTAATGTTTACGGGGTCCATACTTTTTTCATTCTTTCATCTAGCCAATGGACTGAAATAGAATGTATTTTATGAGCAAAAATATACCAAATAATATAAAATAAAAAGTATATGTGATATGATTGCTAATGAGACAACTTCCCACAAGAGACCAAAATGACACAGACATTAACAACTATAGGTCATCTTATTTATCCAATTGATAAACTATTAATGATATTCGCTACACAAACAAATCAGACTAAATAGGGTTTCTACCATTATGAACACGTGCAATTTTAAATCACAATGAAGCCATTTTAGACACATCTTTTCAATAAATATATTTATGTCTATCGACTATAAAAAAAACGCACTAAATACGTTCTATGTATTTTTGTTTTGCATGGCTATAATTATGACCATGTCAAATATTTAATGATAATGATGTGATATTTTATGACAATGTTGTCAGTTAAGACACATTTCACATGCCTACCTCAGCTTCCTAAAATTTGTTAAGTTTTGTTTGTTAGTTTTGTTATTTAGCTGTTATCCCCTCAGCATAAGTATATTCTAAACGAACTAAATCCAGTTTTTTTCGCTTCATCAATTGAGAGATTTGAACGCCCCTATAAATCAATCTAGAAACGTTTTAAGATACATGGGATATTTATTTGAAGCCCTCGCCTAAAAAGTTTTTTTAATCAATTAATTGGTATAGAAAGTAAAAACATTTTATATTTCTGCGCATATACATAAGTACGAAACGTATTTGTGTTTTCTGTGCAATGTGTTTTGAGGTTTAAAAAATAAGTTTCATACGGTTGTTCGATTGTTTAACAGACTATCGGCATTCCAAAGGGAACGAACTGAGCCCCACTTCTTGACGACTTGTTTCTTTATTATTATGAGGCTGACTTCATACAAGAACTTCTTATCTTTTAACTCTACTTTCCGCTATAAAAATGATGTTTTTTCACTGAATTATTCAAAATTTGGTGACTATGTTGATTGCATCCATCTTATTGAACTAGAGATAAAGGATACAATAGATACAGTTAAGTCGGCCTCATATCTTGACTTGCATCTAGAAATTGACAATGAGGGTCGGTTGAAAAAAAACTTTACGACAAAATAAAATTGAGAATGGAAATGGGGAATGTGTCAAAGAGACAACAACCCGACCAAATAAAAAACAACAGCAGAAGGTAACCTACAGGTCTTCAATGTAGCGAGAAATTCCCGCACCCGGAGGCGTCCTTCAGCTGGCCCCTAAACAAATGTATACTAGTTCAGTGATAATGAACGCCATACTAATTTCTAAATTGTACACAAGAAACTAAAATTAAAATAATACAAGACTAACAAAGGCCAGAGGCTCCTGACTTGGGACAGGCGTAGAAATGCGCCGGGTTTAAACATGTTTTTGAGATCTCAACCCCCCCCCCCCTTTACCTCTAACCAATGTAGAAAAGTAAACGCATAACAACACGCACATTAAAATTCAGTTCAAGAGAAGTCCGAGTCTAATGTCAGAAGATGTAACCAAAATAAACAAAATTACAATAATACATAAATAACAACAGACTACTAGCAGTTAACAGACATGCCAGCTCCAGACTTCAATCAAACTGACTGAAAGATTATGATTTCATCATATGAACATCACGCACAATCCTTCCCGTTAGGTGTTTAGTATCATACCATCATAACATATATGAGAGGAACATAACCCGTGTCATGCCAACAAATGTTTTTAGAATAAATGTGTTTAGTTCCGATGCAAAGACCTTATCAGTGACTCAATATTAACGCCAAAATATGCAATCTTTTCAAAGGTTTTGTTAGTTTCTGAGGTGAATACTGACACCTTTGTGCTTTATAAAGAATATTTCCATAAAAAATTGGATGTGAAATACCTGAACGTATAAGAAGTCTGCATGTTGAGCTATATTTACAAATGATGTAAATGTTTTGACTAGTTTGTGATATCGAAAACCCTGGTGTAATAATTTTTCAGTAATAAATAAATTTCTCTCGTTAAAATCTAAAACATTGTTACATACACAAGCGAATCGTACAAGTTGAGATATATAAACACCGTAAGATGGTGACAATGTCATCATCTAAAAATGGATAATTAACGATAGGAAAAGCAAAATCATCCCTTTTATCATAAATTTTAGTATTCAGCTTTCCGTTAGTGATATAGATATCAAGATCGAGGAAAGGGCAGTGGTCATTGTTAGTATTAGCTTTATTTAAAGTAAGTTCAACAGGATAAATTTCATTAATATACATACTGAAGTCGTCATTATTGAGAGCCAAAATATCATCCAAATGTCTAAAAGACATGATTTCAGCTTTCCAATTGTGAACTTTCCATTTCTAAGTAGAAACATTCAAGCAGCACCTGTATACGGTGTATATATCTCCCAATTGATACGATATTCCCGTGCATGCGTTTCCTGTAATGATTTTCATGATAGAGGGTTGTTGCTTACAAGGAAGCTATTTAATCAAATGTTCCAAATTGTGAAGTTGAAATCGTCACTTCGTAGCTTTTACGGACGCCATCACGAGTTGGTTGACAATTATGCAATGACCATTTTATAAATGATATCAGATATGTTCCTTACGTCGTAACTACAATCCCCTACCTTTTCATGAATGTGACCTACCGAATTATACTATTCGGATTCCTTATCACAAAAGCAGCACGACGGGTGCCACATGTTGAGCAGTATCTGCTTACCATTTCGGAGCACCTGAGATCACCCCTAGTTTTTGGTGGGGTCCGTGTTGTATATTCTTTAGTTTTCTATGTTGTGTCTTGTGTACTATTGTTTGTCTGTTTGTCTTTTTTCATTTTAAACCATGCTGTTTTCAGTTGTTGTTTTTTTCGATTTATGAGTTTGACTGTCCCTCTGGTATCTTTCGTCCCTGTTTTTAAAAATACGAAATGCATGAGGTAAAACAGCATTTATTATTGACATTGGCGTACTGCGCATCAGAAATACTAAGCTCATAGTTAAAACAAACTGAAGTCATGAAATTTAATGCATTCAGACAAAGAATACGCCTAACACATAATAAATAGTTCTGATAGATGTATTCTATAGAGAATTCATCTTACCTGTACAAATTCTTTGAAAATTTCTCGAAAACTGTTATAGCTGGATTATTTACCTTTAAACAGTGTACATTTTTGAAAAGTAACACTCTGTAAAATCTTGAACATCCAAGGACTTATAAATAAAACAAAAACCTACGATTCATTGAGAAATGAACTTTAATTTGTAAACGGTTTCAGCTCCAAAAAAGACGTTTCAGTTCTTCGCTTAAAGGAGTAGGTCCAGTAAGACCACTTTTTGGCCCCAAAATATAGCAGTTTACAAAATTGTTAAAATGTAAGCTTTTAGTTATTTATTGTAAAGTAGAATGTTTCTGCTACATAAATTTTGGCTGTTTTTTGACAATACAATGCACATATAGTAGGTACTATCACCATTAAGTCATGCTAAATTACTGAAATCTTCATAATCCTAGCATATTAGTTAAATTTTAGACGGTTTTCGTGTGAAACGAAAGTGGCCGCATTCGTGTTCATCCTTAATATTAACATGTAAGTTGTATTTTATGATAATAAATACCATATATAAAGATTGAGGATGAACACGGATGCGGCAACTTTCATTTTTACGAAAACCATTTGAAAAGTGACATTATTCGGCATATTTGGTAGATTTTTCATATTTGAGCTGGAATCGGGTCGTTTTTACTAACAAAATCAGTTAAAATCTTTCACATAAACTAATTGATTCAAATGAAATAGACACTTTTAAGTGTTTAAAAAGTGGTCAAAATCTTTTGTCAGATGAACCTGAAATTTGAGGCCAAAATCGGTCCTTACCGGAACTACTCCTTTCTAAATACTAGAATGAAGATGTAGTATGATTCTCAACAAGAGACCAAGGGACACAGAAATTAACAACTAAATGTATCCCTATTGCCTTCAACTATGAGCAAATCCCATACCGCATAGTCAACCATAAAAGTTTTGCGGAATGACAAATGTAAAATAATTCAAACAAGAAAACTAACAGCTAAATTTATGTAATAAATAATAAGCATTCAACAGGCAAATAAAGGCATTTCTATTTAATCAATTTTTTTATTTGAAAATACATAATATAAAAAATATATGGAAACAATTCCTAAAAGTTCTTCCGCTGTTTCTGTCACCAATGTTGTCTATATTGGAAGTATATGGTCATCGTCTGAAAGCTCTGTGTTTGTAGGTTTGTCTCATTCTAAAACGAAATAATTTGATTTAAACTTTATTTGGTGGTTTCATGTGTTTATATAGAGGGTTTTCTTCATGGCTACATTGTCAGATAAAGAATAATTAGAAGGATAATATTTAAGACATATTCGATATGCTTGATCTCTGCAATATTCTTTATGTGTCTGTACCAAGTCAGGAGCCTGGAGTCCAGTTATTGTCATTAGTTCATGTCTTTTATATTTTTCCGTACTTTTTTTGGTTATAAATTAGGTCTATAATGTTGTTTTTTCTAATTGTCGAAGGCCGTACAGTCGACTTTAATTGATAACATGAAATTCATGTATACTTTGATAGACAGTTGTCTCATTTGCAATCATACCACATCTCCTTGTCTATATAAGTATTGACTGTGTATATGTAAACTTTTTTCTGTTGTGCGGAAAAATCCGTTATGATTATGGTGATAAATGATTCAAGTTAATCTAAAACGAAACACCGTCCATAGCATGCATTAGATGACTGATCAGATGAAAAGTGTTATCAACAACTTACCATAAAAACAATAACGCCTGGAACAAAACTTTTTGTCTATCCTCTTCTATTATTACGTTTTCCTCCAAAATTTCTTCGACCACCTCCAATTTTTCTATTGCCGCCCCACTGTCTTCCGCCTCCCCATTGCCTTCCGCCTCCTCGTCGGTTACCTCCTCTTTGCTGATTTATAATAACAGTGTCCTGTTTACCTCCACCGCCACCACCTCCTCCGCCACCCCCACTACCTCCTCCGCCACCTCCGCCGCCGCCGCCACCGCCTCCTCCTCCACCGCCGCCCCCAGAACAAATAATTATGTCCACCAAAACTATCAATACTAATATAACGATAAGGTATTTCATTGTGATCTGCAGTAAAGAAAATAATAGACATCATAAGAAATGGCAGATTGAAAGTTTATTTTTAAGACATCATTTGCTTCAATGTTTCAATGAATCTGTCACCGGTACCAAAAACTGATCTTATAAAATCAGAAAAATTTCAACTTTACACATCTAATCGTTTTATTCCGGTGATTCTAATTAGCATTTTTTTTTCTCAATTCTAAATTTGGCAATTCCAAAATCTTTGGTATATTTACACTACTTTTAGTGTTGTATTCGTTAAATGTGAAGGACGTTTTTAATGTTCTTATATTTTTCACAATTTGGCTGTAAAGTTTATTTGGTTATACTAAATTTGTAAAATCATAGATTTAGAAGAAACCTGATTTTTCAGAGATTTTGCATAATTAACACAAAATCACTAGTAATATGTAAAACTTTCATCATTATCACTGGAATTTTAAGAATTATTTTACAAATTCCCTGATTTCATTATCAATAATAAAGTATAACAAAGAGTATGATATGTAACAGTTTTGAACCACATATAATCATAAACAAACAAGTATTTTTCATTTAACTTAATTCATACTAACATTATAAATCATTTTGATAACTGTACATGTATGCCATGAATTGAAAAGTACATTCATGTTCTCTTTATAAATATCAAGTGCATATTATTGGTTGAAAAATAGATAACAATGTAGTCAATTTAACATCTTTTTTGTGTTTTTTTCTGTACCTTAATGAACAAGATATTCAAACTAAGCAAGCTAATGCCACTTAACAAACAGAAAGGAACTCAGAACGCTACTGAACAAACTATACAAAAACACAACTTTGGAGGAGTAACCATTGGCTGTAAAGTTTTGAAACCAATTCCGCATAATGATCGCGAAGGGAAACCCTAAAACTATTATGACCACTAATCATGAACAGACTGAAAATAATAATGCTTGGCTACTAAACAAGAAATTAATTACGATAGAGGATGTCATCGAAATTTATGATTCATTTTCTAAAAATAAAAAAATTCGTATCAGAGTTTTGTGCTCATCATTTAAATATTATTCCAGTTACTATGTATAATCCTTGAACTTTTTTTTTTGCGGTAATACATAACTCCTAAAAATGTCAAGAATTATACATAATCTTTAAAAATTTAAGGGATTATACATAAAACCTTATTGTACATTAACCCATAATAATACACATTTTCTGTATCACATATACTCGTTTGAAAATCAATAAATGGTTTCTTGCAACAAATGACATTTTTGTGGAAATAGTTTAATCATTTCATGCTATTACAAATTTGTTAGCTTTGCTTGATTTTGATTTTATAATTTGCACTCGTTTAAAGAGTCTCTAGATACAACTTAACTGTTTTTGTATAAGTGGCTTCTGTAAACGAAAACCATTCCCAATCTAAATAAACATCTAAACAACTCTTTCTTAAATATATTCTTACCTGAACTGTGAGGTCTAAATTCAAATATACCTACCTTTGACTTGATTTTTGTCTTTTATAGTATCACAACTTCCTCTTTTGTGATTTATGGAAGGATATTTTTATTAATTTGTTATCTTTTACGTAAATATAATTATGTATTTAGAACATTAATTATTCTACGTGGCATTGACATATTTTTTTATATGTAACATTGCTTAATATTAATAGGGTGTAGGATACATTAAGGTCACTGTAAAACCACTCGGTTTATTCAAACTTTTCTATTTTACAAAATCTTTCAAATAAGAATCTGACATAGTTCATATCTACAGATAAAATGAAGGTGTATATTCACTGGATACTTTGTAGTTTGTCGTATTGATATTTGCCTATGGTTCGTCGAACTTCTTTCCAATTGTAATGTTTGTATATAAAAAATGGTTCGCGAACGTCCAGTGCATAAAGACTGTTATATTACTGTACACCATCGTAGCCAATATGATCTTCATTATATTTTATTTCGTTTATGTGTAACATTGTAATTATATATCTAACTAAACAAATTGACGAGGATTTACATATGGATCAATGAGCATTGGAACAGTGATAAAACGGGTATTTTCTTAAAAATGTTTATGTCTAAAATGTCCACCCATTTCTGAGCATCTTAATATGACCAAGATAAACTTCACGCAATTCTTTGGTTAATGACTTGTAACAGATAATTAATAAATGCACCTAGTAATTCTATCAACGCAATTTTTTCATGAAATCCACACGTTATCATATTCTATCTTCACGATTTTGTTATCGAAATGTAAGGTTATGTGGTCAGACAGCTTCTCAGTATACTGCAATGTAAACGCACTAGATTTAAAGAAGATCGATCCCAATCGATCTTGATTGTGTAAATAGTTATCAAAGATACCAGACTTATAGTTTTATACGCCAGACGCGCTTTTTGTCTACATAAGTCTCATCAGTGACGCTCAGATCAAAAACGTTTGAAAGACAAAACAAGTACAAAGTTGAAGAGCATTGATTCCAAAAAGTTGTGCCAGATACGGCTAAGGTTATCTTTGCCTGTGATAAGAAAATCCTTGGTATTTGCAATGTAAATCCGAAGTGGTCTTTTTAAGATCGATTCTATTTCTTGCAAGCGTAAACGGGAAACTATTTAAAATAACTGACCCGAAAACGTTTGTCAGTTCGCTGCGTTTCTCCAGTTTATGAAATTGGGACTATGCATAATTTCAATCTTGACATTGCATCTAGCCTGAACGTTTTTACATAAAAAGATATGATTTTTTTATATATTAGCTTAAACATGCATGATGCAAGGTTTCTGTACCTGTTGTTTTGAATGGCTATGAATATAAATATGTCAAATATTTATTGATAATGGTGTGATATTTTATGACAATGTTATCTTTATATAAACACATTTCATATTGCTGCCTCATTTATTTTTAAATTTGTAAAGCTTGATTCTGTTTGTTTGTCTTGTAATTTAGATATTATCTATAAAACACAATTATCTCCAGTCGTTTCACTGAATAAATCAAACAGATTTAATTCTTCTTGTATAAGTTTGTCTTTTTAAATCAGTATTCTATTAAAAGACTCGTTTTTAGTATAGTATACCCTGTTTTAAGTGAACATGTTAGTTTAGTGAGTATTTAGTCGGACAAACCTTGCGCCGTGCATTTTTTTATCTGATATCTAATATATATAACAATCATCATCGCTGTATGTTGAAACTTTTAGGCTAGATACAATCATAAGATTGAAAAATTATGTGGGGAGTAAGCTGGACAAACATTTTAAAATAACTGAGGTTGGGAACATTTTACATTATTTTTTATGAATGTAAAACTTTAGTTATATACGTATTAACATTTCAATTTAAGGTACCAACGAATCTTTATTAAAATTTAAATTGAAATTAGTAGTAAAATAAATGTCGTCCATCTTCCATAAGTAATATGTTGTCTAGATGGCATTAGTTTTATGTTTCGTTACTTTAATATTATTTCTACTAATTTAATATCATTTCATCCTAACCGATGCATGTATAGCGTTGACGTTCCACAAATCAGTTTTGCTTAGCTGCCTATACAATATCGGATTTCTACTGTACAGTTCACTGTTAAAACATGGCACGAAGTGAAAGTTTTTCGGCCCACGAAGTGAAAAATTGAAAACAACACGTTTAATAGTTTCTTGTGTACAAAGCGCTTTTCTGAATTTAACTTCAACAGGAACTCTCAACGCCAAAAATCTGAAATCAAGGATGTATAAGTACGGAAACCGTTGAAGATCTATATGACAAAAAAAAACTTAAATAAATAGCCAAATTCATATAAAGTCAACTTTGCCAGAGAGATTTGAAACCTTAGTTTTGTTCGGCCCAAAAATTAGAGTTTGATTATCTTCTTTTTTTTCATTTTATGACAAAGAATCATGATCTGTCTGAGTTTCCACATCTGTTAGTAAAATGCTTGTTTTGCTAAATTCAAGTAATATATATATAAGTTAGAGTGTATACAGGACAAATGTTAAAGATCTTGGGTGTAGATATGATGAATTACTGCTCTTATGGAGATTTTATTCAGGTGATTGCATTTTATCTTGACAATAACTGTTTTTGAAGATTTTGTTCCACCCATGCTGCAACAGTGCAGAAAATAAATAATCTGTCTTTTTAGACCACAAAAAATAGATTAACCATCAAAAACAAATCCTACTCCCTCACCCCGAATATCAAATTATCGTTATCTACGAGCTAAGAGAGAAATAGCATACGATCTATTCGTATACATTCTGATATAGAAATAGTGTTTTCTTTTCGCATATTGTAAAATATCCCAGAGCACTTAGTATTTTTTTGCAATTTTACAAAAAAACCATGTGTTCAACGTGCTACATAAGAGAAATGAGCCAAAACTTTCCCATTTTATTTTCCAAGGTGTATCCCTACCTTCATGGATTGATTTATTGTTTTAGTTTCTCAGTGTGTTAACCTGTTTCAGACATGTAACATCGGTCAAGATATTAAGGTTAATATTGTTTACCTGATATAATGAAGAGTAAGAGGCATAATCAGTAGACTAGAAATAAGTGTGATATTGCGATTTAGATTTATTTTTAACTTGACGGACGATAACTTTAATGGTTAACTATTAAAAGTATGACTATTTGTAAATTGGATGGAGAGTTGTCTAATTGACACTTATACCACATCTTTTGGTGGTGAAACATGTGGTGGTGAAGGTAGATTAGATGATTTGAAGTCTTATAAAAAGGTGACCACTCTATCGAGCCTACTTGTCCATTTCTAGAGTGAAGGCCTAGCTGGATCTGAAGTGGAATAATATATGTCATGTACAGTGATGATCGAAATTGCCGAGACACTTTTTTGTTGAAATACATCATTTTTATGTAGGGGCATGGAGGTAATGCTAGATTCTTTACACTATTCTTAAGAAGCTGATGTGAGAGTATAAAGAGAGAAGTGACGCCAAAGGGGATTTAAAAGAACAAAAAGCCGAAGACAACAGCCATAGCGCTCTGAATAGAAATCTAACTATTGACTTGAACGAACGATGTATAATACGAATACAAAAACAAGTTGGCGAAAAAAGGAAAGCCCTTTGTTAACAAAAAGATAAAAAAAAAAATTAAAAAAAGTATGTCAATAAAACAAAAATTAATCCGATTTTGTTTTGAAAAAAACCCACATACAATATGTTAAAATCAAAGTATATTTTAAAAAGTGAGAATCGTCTCCTTCATAATGTTTCAAAGAATATGAAAACTTTTTGAATATAATCAATTTGTGACGTATTGGTTTTTTCGTAAATTATTTTGTAATATATTAGATCTCTCTTTTAAATGAATTGTTTCATATTTTTCATGTCGTGGCCTTTTACAGCCAGATATACGGTATGTTTTTTTCTCATTCATGAAGGCCGTACGCCTGCCTGTATGTTGTAAACACCCCTTTTATATATTAACGTATCAGAGAATAAAACAAACAAAATAATCAGTAAAATTAAACTTAAAATCTATAATACAAGTGAATAACTTTTCATTGCAAAAATGCACAAAAAATGTAAGATTAAATGGCATGTTTACAATCATTAGTGTGGACATGCTTATTGTTTTAAACAAATCCTCTAATCGACCATTCTTCGATGTTCTTTAGTTTTAGTGTATTTTCGTTCTTACATTTGTATATTGTTATTTTTGATTGATTAACAAAATCTCGATTTCGTCCTGCCTTAGTCGTATATTGTTTTCTTCAGTTTTTACCATTTTTAATAAATATGATTAAGCCAGTGTTTTGTTACATTAAAGGTTTCGTTTGTTTATCAAAAAAATCTGAGAGAAAGCCTGAGCCCGGAGAAGTTAGAGATCTTTTACTTTAAACTAATTCCACTTCTTAATATGAATATAAGAAATTTCATATCATTGATTTTTTTTTATCATATATCGTAATAAGTTGGAAGCATTCTAACCTAGTGGATGTCTGAATCTGTGTAGGTCAGTCTATTCTAAGTGTGGGATCGTCTTTTATATACTGGCAGATTCATTTTGTTTTTTTCTGGATACATGAGATTATTTTTTCCAAGACCATTTGTTGGCTTTTTATTTAGCTTTGTCATTGTGTAATTACTATTCTATTTTCTATATCTAAAATATCAAAACATTCAGAAGTTATTGGATTCTTCGATTTGTCAAAAAACTAAGTAAATATAAAAAAAAAACTTCACGATTAAAGGTAAATTATCAGTTATAATACATATTTCAACCACAATGGAGATAAACTCATCATAAATACTTGGATTCCATTTTTTAAGCTAGACGATTGTTTTGTATAGAAAAGACTCATCAGTGATACTAGAATCAATAAGTTATAAAGGTTGAATAAGAACGAAGATGAAGAGAATTTTTGAAACAAAATTCCGAAAGGTTTTAGTAAATACATATAAGGTCAGCTTTCCAAGGTTATTGTTTAGTTATATGGATTTTTTAAAGAAATCCCCTTATTAAAATGTACAAAGGTCTACAACCTTTATTCACAGAAAGCCGTCTATCATGTCTTTCATGTCGACATAACTCTCCATACATCATACTGATGACGACTTCCATTTTATTGTTATTGTCGTAAAACATCATTTTCAAACACCAACTGTAAATTAATATTGTAATGCAAAAATATAACAATATTTAGTGTAAACAAACTATCTATTATTTGTAGCAAACCAGCATGGTCACGTACACGTAATTCACCAGTTCATTCAACTAACGTTCCCGCTCTTTGTTCTACAGTCACTGCTTCTGTTACTACTAAAATTCGAAATATTTTATAATGATAAATACACGTGTCGTATACATGCTGTGCTGTAACTTGAAACAAATCACAATAACGACATTTCATAACCCGTAGTGTTTCTTAAACTGTTTTTAAAAATACACTGACTTTTGCTAAACCTATGGCTCATGACCATGTGCAAAAAAATGTTGCGCTTCATCATAAATAGTGAATGAACAAGACAAAATAACGAAATTAAGATGATGTTTAGAAATGTGTAAAATTGGAAACACTGTCGATGATTTTCACCGTTTGTGTTATCATGTATAGTCAATACACTTTTTACCTCTTTTGAAACTGCATTTAAAAGTTTTCCATGAAATGTACATCAAAATTTGGTAGAAAAAAGTTGTTACGTTTCTGAATAAATGTCGTTTAAATCAGTCGTGATATCGAGTGCGGGTGATTTTGATAAAACAACACAGTAATATGAAAGTGGTCGTAATATTTTATTCAGTTTTATTAACAAATAAGAACAAATCAACAATTTTATGCATTTTTTAAGGGGAAATATAATTTGAGAATAAAAAAAGAAGATGTGGTATGATTGCCAATGAGACTACTCTCCACAAGAGACCAAAATAACACAGAAATTAACAACTATAGCTCACTGTACGACATACAACAACGAGCAAGGCCAATACCACAAAGTCAGCTATAAAAGGGCTAGAAATGACAACGCTTAACAATTCAAAGGAGAAAACCAACAGCCATGTACAAAAAATGAACGAACAACAAATATGTAAGACATAATCAAAAGACAACCACTAAATGACAGTCTCCAGACTTGGGACAGGCACATACATACAGAATGTGGTGGGGTTAACCATGTTAGCGGGAGCCCAGCTCTCCCCTAACCTTGGACAGTTGTGTAACAGTACAAGATAAGAACAAACTATAAAAATCACTTGAAAAAGGCTTAACTCATCAGATGGATACAAATATAAATACATATAACAAAAATCAAAGTGAACGTGGCCAGGTACTTGTATATCTCAACAACAAAAATACAATTAGTTCTGATCTAAGATTACTAATTGCTAGTTCAAAGCTCCTTACGACTATGAAAAGTATGAGTCTCAAACTCATTTATCAATCAGGACAAGAACCAGTTTATGTCTGTTTACCTGGCGGACGTGTGTACTTATATTAACATTACACATTTGAAACGGTAGGCGTGGCTTATGCTTCATACGATAAGAAACTGAATCTATCATAATGTATACAATCAACTCATTTTAACTACTGAAATACAACGATTGCTATATAGGTAAATATCTGAGGTGGGTTAAATAAATATGAGAATGCAGCAAATACAATAGCATTGTTAAATGACTTTTAGAATGAACACAAAATCAAAAAAGTATTCGTCCGATAAAAAGAAAGGCAAAATACACAAGAAATATTGAACTTTCAAGTCGATGACAAGCTGGCACTGCCATGACAAAATAAATAAATTAAAAAAAATAAAAAAAAGACCAAAATTCAAACAAAACTATATAATAAATTGTTTTTCAATAACTTAAACTACTGCAGTTTAATGACAAATGACAAAAATTCTAAAGAAAGAAATGTTTCTTTATTGAAAAAATGTAAAACAAAAACAAAAACAAAATTATTCAATCTTTCAGATGTTCTTGGTTGATAATCGTATGGATTACAAAAAGGATATATTTAAAAAAATATATATATAATCTTTACACGATCACACCAATAGCATGTAGGCGCAAATTGGGATTTTGATTGAATCAAAAAGGATATATAAGATTAAGAGTGCCTATGTATTGAACTTGAATATATATTGAGTATGAACGGTAATGCTATCTGCTCTTTCTTTATCAATATTAATCCGAGAAATAAATCTAAGGTCTGATTAGTTGAATGCATCGAAGCTTTCTTAATTATTGTTGTCTTGATTACGCATTGATATGCATATACCAATATTTAATTACAACAAATCTCCAAGATCAATTGAAACAGACCACGAATTCAAACATCAATAATTGTTCTAAAATGGTTAAAATACGAATTTTATTTTTAAAATCTTCAGATTTGGATAAATGAAAATTATTATCTTCGACGCTAAATATATTCATGCTTCTTGTAAGTTATAGAAGGTTTGACATAACATAACTATACCAGGATGGACAAGAGGAAAGAAATGAACACAAATATAATAAAATTTTATAGTGTCCCAATTGAAAAGAAGTGAGAAAGGTATAAAAAGACAAAACATACATCAATTATATTATTTCAAGATCTCAAGAGCATAATAATCATTTTTACTATGTTTTCATCAGAATCAATAACATAGATATGTTATCTTATCTCCAAACAAATTACGTTTGACACACTAAATTCTTATTTCAACAAATGATATTCGGAAAATACTTCGATGAGACGGTTACCCAACGCCAAAAAAAAACCAGATTTTATTTTTTTAACAGCTTTTGTCCTGAAAAGACGACTTGTTAGCGTTTTTGCCTTTTCTCTGAGAGATATTATTTATAGACAGGTAAATCCTCCAAATTAGATCTACAAACACCTATATGATTTAAATTGATTTGAATATTTTATATTTGAAATGCCTGTACCTTGTCAGGAATATGATAGATATTGTCCATTCGTTTGATGTGTTCTATCATTTGATTTTGCCATTTGATTAGGGACTTACCGTTTTGAATTTTCCTCGGAGTTCAGTATTTTTGTGATTTTACTTTTGACTACTTATTGAAACAGATACGTAAATGGGCAATCTTATGCAATCTCATTGTGCCACTCACCATCACACACATCATTGAGTGCTTGTATCATATATATACAAGTGAACATGAGAATAGGGATATACTTCCGAAACTTGAAAGTCTGCATCATTTATTTATTTATTTATTTTTGCACTTCAGTGATCAATTGTTTCTTTGTTTCCCTATTATAGTTGATGTGTTTCCCTCGGATTTAGTTTGTAACCCGGATTTGTCTTCTTTCAATCTATTTATGACGTTTTAGCAGCGATATACTACTGTTGCCTTTATTCATCACCTATGGTGACATTTTGACTGGGTTCGAATGGCGAGTGATACATACATAGCAGTAGTCGCTTACCTTGTCAACGCAACCAGTTTCGCTCCCTTTGATGTTCATACGAAAAACTTAACTTTTGTTTGTTTTCTTGTTTTGTATACTTTTGATTTGGCTACTATTGTAGGTCTTTTTTAGTCATATAATTTTTCGCGTACATCTGTACTTGACTTTCAAATATTTGACTAAATGCACTCATAATAAAGGTCAATCCAGTAAGCGTTTCATACGCTTGTATAACTTGTAACCTGTTCTTACGATTTACTAGATTCAAACTTCAATAAACTACTGCAGCCTTTCTTTATAATAAAACTAATAGATACGTTAGAAACAATAATGCAACACGCCAGTTAAACGGTCTTAGTAAAACATTTTAAGAACAAATTACATTGCAATGCATATATTGGTCGGTGTATATTTGCGTCCATTCGTTTTACGTTTTGAAATATCAAAAGCAAAATACAAAAAATGAAAGTGTTTTCATTTTTCGTTTTTTGTTTCTTAAAAACCAATACATATTCAAAACAGTGAACTAACATTTCATCTACCTTTCAAGATTAGAAAAGAATACATGTCCGGTATCAATATTGATTGCAGTGAATAAAAAACAAAACTTGATAATACATAATTATACTTTTCTTTACTTTATTTAGATTTGAATAGTGATAGAAACATTTCGATATTCAATTTCCGCTCTTTTTCCGGCATCACAGAAGAAAAACGGCAACAACAAATTATTACTCATTGATAAGAAGACTTATTCAAGTATGAGCAAGATGACCCAGAAATTTATAATACCTTGTCAGACATTCATTATTTTACTTAAGTTTTCCTCTGAGCATCTTCGTGTTTCGGGGGAATGTAACTCTTGAAAACAGGTATCATCTAAATGAGACGGTTGCAGATATAACTGTAAAATCAATGGTAGAATGTCATGATGATTGTTCGTCCAGATTACAATGCATTTTACTTTCTTGTTTATTTACCTATACCGTACAGTCAGAAACAGAAACTGCATTGAGGTTTGTCTAACAAAATATGGTGAGATTAACAGGTTATAAATTGAATAAAATTAGATAATACTACCGGATTCATTTCTTTGGAAGAATTCATGTTTCAAACTCTTGTTGTTTTCAAATATCGATCATACATACTTATATGAATGAGACTACAAAACCGAATCGGGAGACCTCCTTATATTTTTCTATCATTTTAAATGTGATTTATCTAGCAATATAAATATTATTTTCCAATGAAAATTCTGTTAGCACATTTATAGGAACATGCTTTTTACAGTAAAACAAAATAATACTCGCCACTTTTTTATAAAAACCACAACAAGGATATCAAGCTGATATTTCTGAAACTGCAAGATTATTAGTACTGCAATAATAGTAATTTCTATAACTTTTATTTTTTTCGCAAATTGATATAAGTTTTTTGTGAACAGAATTAAGTATTGTAAAATATTCATACACGTTAAGGACTACACGATTTCCCGATTTCTATAAAAACTGAACTACTATGGTGTAGGTTTTGAACATTTTACTTAATAATCTACTTATAATGAATGTGGCAAGTATTGTTCGATGTCTGTTAGTTATTCTGTCGTTTTGTATGTTGTACTTTGTTCCTGTTGTTTGTCTTTTTGTCTGTTTTAGTTTATTGGCATGGCGTTGTCAGTTTGTTGTTGACGTATTTTAGATATAGGAAGATGTGGTGTGAGTGCCAATGAGTTTGCATGTTCCTTTGATATATTCGGCATCTCTTGTCTGTGTCTATTTTTGAAGTGGCTGATTCAACACAAAGAATATGTAAACACGGTATGGACAGTATGATTTTTCGAATTAGACGTTTGATGACAGAACACAAATTCTGGGATACAGTTAAACTTGATTGGGATTAAGTCTGCCTGGAATTATACATATATTATTAATAGCACCACCCTGACCATGTATGTAGAAGTCCACGGCTACGCATTTGAGTAAGAAGAAATTTGTTATCTGGTTTAGTAGTCTATCAAAAGTGTCACATGATATAATGTCAAAATTAATCATGTATATATGGATTTTTTTCTCAGTTCACCCAAATATATATATATATAAATTACAGGCATTTTCTAAATTTAGGCATTTTGTAAAATGACTGAATTTTTAGGCATTTTACAAAATGCCTAAAGTTGACAGGCATTTTACAAAATGCCTAAAGTTGACAGGCATTTTATAAAATGCCTAAAAAATCATAGTCATTTTGTAAAATGCCTGAAATTTTTAATGAAAATTTTACAAATTGCCTGGTCTGTTTCAGGCAAATTGTGTAAATATGAAATAGATGATAAAAATATATTGTAAAGCTACAAAACAGTTGAGTAAAATAAATTTAAGATTATTCTTTAAAAATGTAACAACCGTTAATAAGAAAATATGTAGGCTTCTAGGAGCCTGAATTGCTCAACTTGCAAAATATTGAAAATAAAAGTATGACACTCAAGGAATATTTTAAATATTGGCCAAGTAAAAAAAGGGCATAATCACATATGAAGATTGAGTTGACGACTTCTGTTACCATTAAATTGCCTTATAGGCCTATTGAATATGCATGAAATATTTGCCACTTGAAAAGCATGCATCATTCAATGTATGATACTATTACTTGTCATCTGTGTTCAAATGAAGAGGTTATCAAACATGAAAGAATCAGACTCAATGACAAAACAAGCTGTCAGGTTAGAAATTTATCGGAAAGAGTTTTAACAGAGGTAGATATTGGAGCGAATGTATAAGTTGCAATTCCCCATGTGGATCGAGAGAAAGGAGACATGTGTAACCTAATGACTGTTGTTACTGGAAAGAAAGAGCATGGTTATCAACTGGGAATTAAAGATGGAATACTACGTGTACTTTACACCAGGAATCAGTCTAGACTGTCTGATAGTAACTTTATTGCTATTCAATCTGTAAATTATGATAATGAAATATCCTTCAGAAAAGCTGTCAGTAAAGTTTCTTTGTGTGAAGGTCAGGGTTACACAAAATGTGGCTGTAGTGCTAGTGGTAAGACTAGATGTAAAACTAAATGTTGTCTTTGCAAACAGTCAGAAAAAATGTGTAACAGTTGCTGTCATCCAATCATTTCATATAGCAAAAATAATTGTCATCTTTAGTGTTAATGTAAATGATTTAATTACAATTATATAACTGTAACTGTATAAATTGCACCCTATATTTAATGATAGAAAAAAATCATCTGTTTGATATTTCCAGTCGTTAAATTTTGAGTACATTCAATTCAGTTTAAGTCTTTTCGGCATTTTGTAAAATGCCTTACAATTTTTTCAGCCATCTTATAAAATGCCTGAAAAAAAAAGTCAATTTGTAAAATGCCTAAATCATGCAGGCATTTTAGAAAATGTCTAAAAATTTGAGTCATTTTACAAAATACCTAAATTTAGAAATTGCCTGTAACATATATATATAACAGGAGAAAAGGTGAATATGTATCAGCTTTTAGTAAAATGATTCTCTCAATTACAATTAGTTGACGTACTATTAGATGTCTTTTTTCGATAACAACAAAGCCTTTCATATAACTAGTGGCTTGTACTATGTCAGAGAATGGTGTTTTGAATAATTGTTTTTAAATGTAAATCGAATAAATTTAAAACGATACCACCATTTAGACCTTTTCATTTTTCATTTTACATTTTTGTAATTTTACAAAAATCATTTAAAGAGGGACGAAAGATACCAGAGGGACAGTCAAACTCATAAATCGAAAATAAACTGACAACGCCATGGCTAAAATAAAAAAGACAAACAGACAAACAATAGTATACATGCATAACACAACATATAAAAATAAAGAATAACCAAATAAAAATAAAAATTATCAATACATAAAAATCTGATAATGTGTATGTATGTCATATATACCAATTAGAACCCATAGTTTTCGTTCAATGCTGTTCTCAATTGCAAGGGTTATGTGACGAAAACCTGGGGAGTCAAACTAACTCTTTTTTCAACTGAAGAAAGATTTAAATAAGCATGTCTTACATCCAAAAACCTGTCAATATTTATATTCCAGTAGTGTGAAAATAATATATCAGTTACATTATCATTGATCTCACCGTCCCTATCATAGCTACCCCTTAAACTTCTTCATCTTTTTCGTATGTCACACCAAGACTATGGGACCTCACATCAATTACCCCTTGTCCCCTTATATTCCTTGTCATCTACCATCACCGCGTAGACCTCGCTGTTAAATAATTATGTTAACTAGAAATATCAAAAGAATTATGACTGATAATTGGAATTCTTTGTGATCTAAAATAAAAGTAGATTTTTGATGAAATCTTTCCAATAGTATTCAACTATATTATATTTATAAAAACATTTCTGAGTATTCAATTTTTTTTTTGTTGTTGAAAATATTGTAACCATAATTTGAACATTTTGACTGATAGTTGCAATTCACAGTGATTTGAAATAAAATTTGATTTGTGATGAAATCTTCCAATTGTATTAATCTATGATAAATGTATAATAAATGCTTTAGTGTTCATTTTTTGTTGTTGAAAATATTGTTACAATGATTTGTACATTTATATATGTAAACCATTGGATTATAAACTTTACAAAGTCATCTATTTAAAGTTGTTGTAATTTCTATGACTACTGTCCGCATTGGTACAAACGTCGACTTATTAGAATGGTTATAGTTAATCTCAATATTGTACGTTAGTAATAATTGTTTTATATACGTAAACCTTATAAATTTATAGACATTATAAAGAAACTAAGGTTTCCACTCTCTAAGGCAAAGTTAGGCTGTGTATTGATTTGGCTATTGTTTTTAATTCGGTTTACGGTGTTCTTGATGAAGATAAAACCAGAAAAGCACTTTGGACTCGTAAAAATTATAAACTGCATGTTGTTTTCAATTTCCTTTGTAATACTCAAGTAATAATCATTGTATCTTGGGTATCTTCAATAAAACAGTGTTACAAAAATAAAATAAAAACTCTTAAAAGTAAAATAAAGATAATTTCATAATTAAGGATATATCAAAGAATAAAATTAACATGGAAATTATACTATAGATGTAATACAAAAGTAAAATTAAAAATAATACTGAACTCAGAGGAAAACCAAATCGGAAAGTCCCTAATCACATGGCAAAATCAAATGACAAAACACATCAAAAACGAATGGACAACAATTTTCATACTCCTGACATGGTACAGGCATTTTAAGATTCAATGACAATTTTACTATTATTGTGAATATAATTATCTTGTTAAAAAAAAACGTTATATCTTTATCTGTTTACATTGGATTTTTTAATATACCACCAGTACATGTGCATTTATTTCTTTTCTTTTTCTTTGTATATATTTGTATTGTATCTAATACCGATATGAATGAAGTACAGGTGAAGTTTGCAGTCGGTTCATTATTCGATATTCGATATCTAACCGGCTGTTAGTAGTAGGTTCGATATCATAATTTTAACTGTTGAAATTAATGAAAATTTAAATTTTCGGAACATTAAATCCATGATAATTGCCGTTAAAAGAAGTACGAATAGATGTAGAAAATCATTTTAAGTTATCGTAACTTCTCGATAGATACAAATCCTTGTGTAAATAACATATTTGTCCTTATCATCAATGAAATTTTTACTGATAAAGCATTATATTACAAGAAACAAAACATTATGCCATTATAATATTATAATACACAACTATAAAAAGCTAAGATAAAACTTCCGAGCGACTGTATGTTATGCAGTTAGTTTATACAAAGATACCTCCAATACATCCTATATGATTCAGTGAGTTGACAAATTAATGCATGTTACAATGTTAACTAGTTTCCCATTTCCAGCGCACGCAAACATGTGTATATATAGATTATGTTTTTGTTAAAAGTGTGGATGAACTCCGAGGACTTCAAGATTATACTAATTTAAACTCAAATGTATTTTTATATGATAGATGTAGAAAATGTAAATACAAGAGCTTTATTTCTATGGTTGCATGTTATTTATTTGGTATCGTCTTGTAATAGAGGTTTATACTGCACTCGTTCTATTAGCAGTTAAAATTGGTTGAATGTATATTTCTACGTCACATACAGTCACTGACCCGATATCACTTTTCCTCATGAATATTTAAATAGAAGTTGTCGAAATAATATTTGATCATTCATACGACCTCTTCAATCCGTTCTTGTTTTCAATGCATACAACGATGCGTGGAACGACTCAGCCTTGTTTCTTTTGCAATTATTGGAAAAACATATTTCATTTGTTAATATTTTTTGTTTGCAACCTATAAATCATTATGTATGACGATTATGGCTGAAATTTAAGTCCATACTCAAACAATTTCGTTCACCGTCGAGTGTTGGTTTCAACAGATAAATGTACATTTCATTGTGTTGTATATTAATCCGCGAGCATGACATGAGGCCTTTTTAAGAGGGATTTCCCATATTTAAATCAAATAAATAACCTTAACGCATTAAACAATAATTGAAAATGTTTTTTTTTTAGATTGCAGTATAAAGACAATAATAGTGCATTGACATGACATATTAACGATATAAGGACGAGGCCCGGAACGGGAAAATAGCCCGGCACAGTCTCGCATTTACCCGTTTCTACGCCTCAACCTTATATCGTTGATATGTCAAGTCAATGCAATATTATTGTCTATACAGTATGTCGTTAAAAAAATTCCAATATAAGTAGGTGTCTATATATTCCTTTTTTTGACCGATTAATGTTATGAAATATAGTTGTATATATGCATATTATTTTATTGATTGTATTATCTACAAAAACGTCAACTTGTTTGAAGCAACAATAAACAGCGTATAGATATAAATAAAAAAAACTAAAGCATACGCATCTTCAAAATTTGCTTTGAAGATTTTCATAATCAGTAAGTAATCCAAAAATTTAGCTTCTCTTTTATCTCTAAAAATATATGAATATTGAATTCTATGAAAAGTTTAAAATCAATGGTGCCAAAATAGAAATTTAATAAAGGTTCATTACCACTTGATTACCGATGATCACACTAAGACCTTATAACAGTATAAATAAAAAGAAATAAATTGAACTTTTTACACGGTTTTTAAGTGTAAGACAAACACAAACTATTTCACCCTTATAGTTAAGTCCTTAGACTCTTTAAGGACAAAATTTTAACCGATTTTGTAAACCATCCAGAACCATATAAATGCGTATAATTCAGTTGGAAAAAATCAAAAGAAAAAAGTCCCTTTTATCTTCCTTTCGTGATAACATGCAGCAAAATATCCGGTATTGACATCAGTTGCGGTGAAATTGAAACAAGAATATTGATAATTAAATGTAGCCTTTGTTCGCTTTATTTGGATTTGTAGAGCGTTAGAACAATCTGATTTTCAATATCCGCCATATATTCTGCATCACAGATGAAAAACGGTAAATAAACTTCATTGACATACGGAGAACTATTCGAGTATGAGTAAGATGTACATCAATTATTTAATACCATATCAGATATTCATTTTTTTACTCAATTTTTCAACCAGTGTTTCATCAATCTTACTGCAGGCTACCCGACAAGACACTCCGGTTGACCAGTACCATCTCGAGGGTGCTATTGCCCGTTTAACTTCAAAATCTATGGTAGGATGTCTGGCCGATTGTTCGTCAAGATTACAATGTATGTCATTTTTTTACAACAAGGATACCATGGATTGCATTCTACATTCGGATTCATTTATCTTTACAGTACCGACAGCACAGGGAGCTGGCTGGAGGTTTTATTTAACGAAAGATGGTAAGATGTACATGTGTATTAATCATTGTTACAAAGACTTCAATATGAGTCATATTTCTAAATTCCAAGCTGTACATTTAAAATTGATTTCATTGAATTGAAATTTATTTACTAAATTATGTTTTAAATGAATATTGTTTACGTCTGTTGTTTTATTTTGTCTGTCTGATATGTTTCAGCTTGATGTATGGTTTCCGTTAATGGAAAAATGTTACATTCTTTAAGTTAAAACTAAAGGTGCAAAATCGAACACTATTAGCTTTAAGCTTGCGAAAAAAGGTCAATTTTATACTAATATCTTTTTTAAAAAGGCCAAATAAAAAACGAAGTCGAAGAGCATTGAGGACCAAAAATGCAATAACGTTTTCCTAAATACAGCTAAGGTTATTTATTACTGAGAAAAATAAAAAGTTTATAAGCATTTGATAACAAAAAAGACTTTTTTTTATAGATGCTATAAAGAATTTGTCGATACATGTTCAGATATTTAAAATAAAAATGAATCGAAAGACAACTGTAGATTAAGCTAACAAAGTCCTTATTTTTTAATAAAGTAACATTCATTTTTCTGGGGAAATTGATGCAACGTTAATTTAAGCTATAATTTAGAATTGACTGCAAGCCACTTTCTGTGATCAATGTAAGAAAACCGGTTAGTTTTACCAAAAATATATCATTATGGGGAGATAATATAATTCAATTTTCATTAATTTCATAGTCTTATTCAAGAAATTTAAAAAAATCTTTTATTTAGGTTCCACTAAAGCATTTTGCATAAGTTTGAAGTGGTGGATATGGTATTCTGGATTTGTATTTGTGCAAACGTGAATCTGTGTGTGTCTGTGTTATGGAATAATGATGGAAGTTTAATAACTGTAATCAAAAAAGTGAAAGGAAGACTGTTGAGTTGAATTATTCACAGAGGACGACGTTCAACTCCAATTCACCTTAGAATAATTTGTGATAACTGTTAATATGAATTTTTCTGTGAATCACCTCGCTTGCCACTGTTGAATTGTACTCCTTATAAACATATAAATTAACAGTATTGTTGTTCTGTATACCATATGACTCCCATTTAATTGTATTCTTGGCAAATTGTCATATTCATATTTTGTAGTTTCGGGAAGATGTCCATCAAATAACAAATTCAAGTACTACAGAAAGTTAGACTTGTGTTATAGCATCCAAGATCCGGTACAAATCAACTTTCCTGTCATCAAAACGAAATGTACTGATATTGGTGGAGAATTGATTAGAATCAGCTCTGAACAGATACAACAATACATCCAACAAGTTACTGGTATAGAATGTTTCATAGTAATATTGCAGTAAATGTAAATTTATTGACTGTAGATCTAGACATATCGATGTGTAACCAAGCAATCCTGGGCAAACAATTTAAACCGTTATATATAAATATAAAGTTAAATACCAAACTTCATTATCATGAAGAATTTTGACAGTGTTTAAACTTTAAATTTAATATTACACTTAGACAAAATTCAAACAAAGTTTAATGCCTGTCCTTGTGTCGTACGTGATCTGGCATTGCTCGGATTATGGTATGTTGTCATGCTACTGGTGAATGTATTTGTAAGTCCAGGTTCAATTTGTTCGCGCATACCCAGGAGGAGAACAGATTTAAAATCCTTTCAATGGTTTTGTTGTGTAATTTTGGTTTACCAGGATGAACAGTTGGCATTTTGAATGAAAGAGAAGGGTCCGTTGAAAGAGGCAGAAAGTATGCAACAGGTCACCTACGGACTCTTTTAAGTAGTGTTGATACCAATGGTTCTTTAACGTGCAAAAACTGTACCGATATTCCTACACAAAGCAAAGGAGTAAACGTCTTCGTTCTAACCGAACGTATTTTCATCCAGTAAGGGAAAACGCACATCTTTCGCTTCTCTGTCAGATAGAATAACGTGATGTATAAATAATTAAATAGTCCCATGATTCTCATATATGCCTTTTTGAATGCTATTTCTAAAAGTACTGGAAATTGTATGAAGGATTTCCTGTAGCCAAGGTTAGCATATTTTGTTCTAACATTTAAACCCTTTCTTAGCGATATTGTGTTTCGGTATTGAGAAATTATAATTTTGTTTGTAGTATTTGTGTCACCAGAACTAGACTTATAGGTTTACCACTATCATGAACAATATTTGAATATTTTAGAATTGTAAATTGAAACTGGTAGATTTAAAGTGATTCATCTAATGCATTTTTTTAACATTTTATTTTTTTTACAAATGGACATACGTCATTTGAAGACGATTTAATTATTGTCAAATACAAGCGATAAATCTTTTTTTTTCCACTTTATTTGTAGAAAACAGAAGCTCAAGATATTCAAGGGACATTCAATTTTCAAAACTCAATGAAAAATTTACTTCCTTATTACAAAAAAAAGAAACGGTGAACAGACGACAAGGTCCAACAACCCAGTTAAATGATATTTTTTGTAATTTTATTTGGGTATAAAAAGCTTTGCCGAAGCCCATTTTGTTAAAAGAACAGAAGCACATCTTACTTAAAACATGTGTGTTTAATCATTGCATTTATAACCCTATAATATTACAAAAGAAGCATTCAATTCTTAAAATAATTATTTATATGCTATAACTAAGAAATTGTGAGTTATTACAAGAGTTCCGCTCGTTTTCCTCACCATTGTAGTGACGTAGTCATGGAAAGCATCAGCGGTCATGAATCTGACAAAAACATGGCATAAGCTAATCTGCTACAGAATGGTAGGATGTCTGGCAACTTTCGAGTGTTCAATGCATGTCAAATTCACAAGATTGTGGTTACGATAATTGGAACATAGATGTGGTTATATGTGACACAGATATTTTATTATGGTTAATACAATCATCTTGTGGTGGTGTCAAATGAACAGAACAACCAATATGGATAGTTATAAACTCGTAACTATATAATTTTGTTAGAATGAAATATATCACTGACTATTGTTCCGGCAACAAAAGAAGTAGACTATCATTCGATACTAGCTATAAAATGATTAGTATTTTTTAATATTTTACATTATTAGTAGACTAATACTCGATACTATAAAATAATTAGTATTTTTATTATCTTACCTCCTATACATTTCTATAAATATGATTGGTTAAAAGCGTCCTCATGGAGACCGTGTATATTTGATATTAGGTTGTTAGGGAGGCAGGCGTATTTCATACACGGTTAGTAGTGGTGTTTCGTCCCTTTATATTCCATATTAGGTAAAAGGGAGACTGTGATTATTCCATACACCGTTAGTAGTGGTGTTGCTTCCCTTTATAAAAACAAAACGGTACTGAGAAAAAAATCTAAAAGGTTTCAACAGACAACGAAATTGATGATTAAGAATGTAATAAATTCATAACACGCATTTCAACATAACCCCATATGGAATTTACTGATCCCATTTATACCGTATTAGGTCACTAGCACACTATGTAAGTAATAATATTTTACATTATTGTTAATTACTTTTCTTTCTTATAATTAACAATATTTTTTTATTTAAAAAGCGTTATTGTATTGACACTATTTTCTATAGTCAATTGACTATGAATGTTTAAGAGACAGAAATCCTGGAACATAGAAAAATCTTTAAAAAATCAAATACCCAGTTTAATAATGAGGACAAATACTGGGACGATAGGTTGCCAAAGTTGTGCGAATACAGGATTATTATATTATGAATAATCAGTAAGGTATACAGACTTTCCCATATAGTTCTGGTATCGAAAAGGAGAATTGTAACGTTAATAAAAGTTTTTGTCCAGATATTCTAAACACGGGGGGTCTCAACATGGGATTTTGGGTACAGGTGTGCAGCTGGGATTTAAAAAACACCCCCCATTCATATATTGAATAATTGTTAAATCCCTACCTATACATATATTTCACAGCGAAATCATAACCCATTCATATATTTATCACCCATTGATATATCACAATCGCTCAATTACTACCTATTGATATATTTCCTCGGTAAAAATTGCACCCCATTGATATATTTGACGGATCAAAAAAGGGACCCATTCCAGCGGCACATATGTATATACCTTTATATAGGAAGAGACCCCCCCACCCTCCATTGACAGACACACTCCCCACCCCCCCCCCCCCGTGATTCTAAACCCTATATTGTTTTCGACTAATTTCCATATTTTTATTTCACTAATTATACATCTACCCATTTCAAAAAAAAAATCTGGATTTACCTTGATCTGGAACGCTGAAAACCGAATATTTGAAAGCAAAGAATGTATAAAAACCGAAACAGTTTATACAAATAATTCTCGTGTTTTTTGTTAAAAAATATTGTTCCAGTACTTTTAATGCCACGATAAATCTGGTTTGAGGACTGATAGTTATAATGGTAATGTTCATGGTATCATCATTGTTCTAATGTTCTACAGTATTATGTTTTTTTGTTTTTTTAAGCGGCAGATCCAACTGAAAGAATATGTATTCAAGGCACGGACAGCATACACTATCCAAACTGGACCTTTGATGACGGAACTCCAATGACATATTTCAACTGGGATGAAAGTGAAACTGCAGATGAACCCGACGGTGATCAGGGTAACCTTGAAATATTCACAAATTATTTATGGCATGACTTAGGCTCACCAAATTCTAACCCATGTTTATTCATTTGTGAAAAACGACGTATTAACTGACTTAGTGGTTTATTGAAATTATGACATGATACTAGTTTATTCTTCTTTTTGTCTGATCTCCAAAAGAAAGATATATATATAGTTTATTTAATGAATATATATATAGTTTATTTAATGAATATATATATAGTTTAATTAATGAATATATATATAGTTTATTTAATGAATATATATATAGTTTATTTAATGAATATATATATAGTTTATTTAATAAATGTGTATATTGTTTATTTAATGAATATATATATATAGTTTATTTAATGAATATATACATCTGCACATGTGAAATTTATTTTTTACGCCTATATATATGTTAGACTCAGATCGACGTCAGGTCCCTAATCGACGTCCGTGCCTCAAATCGACGACCAATTCTTACATCACATTCTCAAATCGACGTCCAATGTTTTGATCCTCAAATCGACGTCCAAATCTGACGTGACATTCTCAAATCGACGTCCAATGATTTAATCCTCTAATTGACGTCCATGCATTGACAAAACAACGATTTGTAGTATGGTCTTCTGTAATCGGTGTCCAATATTAATGAATAATAAATTACCAAACTAACACTAAATAAGGCCTTAATATTTTTGTTAAAATTTTTTTAATTTTTCATGTGGCTTTTTATCATGTAGCGGCTTTTTATCACTAGCATAACCATATGTTGCTGGGGTTTTTTTTTTTGGTTAAATTTGTTGAATGCCATGTGGTTGCCTATAATTGCTCACATTCACTTTATTTTAACTCTGATTGATATTTGTCTAATTGAAAATCATACCACATCTTCTTTTTAATCTTGATAGAAACTAATCCAGTCGATCTACGTTGACGAATTTCGTTCAAATTCATATTGATAAATGACATATGAGTATACATCAATGAGAAATCAACGACAAAGAAAACAAAACGACTTATAGACGGCAACATTCAGTTTTCAACAATGAGCAAAATGAAGAAGTAAGGCCAACTGTAGGTTATTTTTCAACAAATTTATAGTTTTAAACCTGCAGTGAAATAAATAAAAAATAGATTGGCATTATGTTTTTTTAAATTGAGCTGTTACAACACTGTTCCAATTAAGGGTTATGCGCTTAAAACATGTTTAAACTAGCCAAACATTTCATTTGCCTGTATAGGCCAGTGATTGTCGCTGGTTTATGCCTGTCATATCTGTTTTTCGGAATTGTGTTGATATAAGTAAGACCGTTAATGTTAAGTTCCAATTGTTTTGCATTTTTCATGTTGTTGCCTTAAATTGCCGATGTTATCGTTGTTGAAGGACGTACGATTGATTATAATTACTTACCTCACTCCGTTTGAACTCTAATACATAGTTGTTTCATTGGCAATCACTCAACATCTCGCTGGGTTTTTCCCCTGTAATCTATGAAATTACTTTAAAATTGATATACCAACCTGTAAACATCGGTAATAATAATTTTAGAAAATTATTGTTTAACATATTTTATTGTCACAAATAATAAATGTATGTTTTGATTGTAAAAATATAGTCCTAGAACTGTCTTTGCATCTTTTAATTAAACAAATATTCTGTTATAACCTTTTCGGTCCACATTTGCAGTTTTATGCCTTTTTTTTACGGCATGTCGGCCAAAATGTATTGGCGCTTGAATCTTTGCATATGCATATAAAGCGGACGTCGATTCGAGAAGCTAAAAATTGGACGTCGATTAGAGATACCAAAATTTAGACGTCAATTAGAGGGACACAACATTGGCCGTCGATTTGGAATGTTATTTTATTGTGACGTCAGATTTGGACGTCGATTTGAGGAACGGACGACGATTAGAGACCGGACGTCGATCTGAGTCTTATTTTGATTACTTTGGAAAATGAGGTGAACAAATTCATAAAAATAATTTCAAAAATTAAAATTTTACATAAAGACTCGTTGTTAAACTCTAATGAATAAATAAATCTGATAAACAAATCGAAAAAAGAATCGTAAGTTTGATATACTTTATTACAATTATGGTCTTTAATGAATAATACAGAGTCAGGAAGATGGTCATTGTTATATTATTGTCTGTGTGTTGCATTTTAACGTTGAGTCGTTTGTGTTTCCTCTTATTTTTGAGATATTGAGATAAGACGTGGCACGGTACTTGTCTATCCCAAATTCATGTATTTGGTTTTCATGTTATATTTGTTATTCTCGTGGTGTTTTGTCTGATGCTTGGTCCGTTTCTGAATGTGTTGCGTTTCGGTGTTGTGTCGTTGTTCTCCTCTTATATTTAATGCGTTTCGCTCGGTTTTGGTTTGTTACCCCGATTTTGTTTTTTGTCCATTGATTTATGAGTTTTGAACAGCGGTATACTACTGTTGCCTTTATTTATGATTTAATAATTTTCATTATTTCTTCTCCAAATTCATAAAAAAAATAAAAGAAACAACGGGAAAAGTTTCGGCGGTGTTATTTATAGACACTTGATTCGTTAGAGATTTTCTTGGCTAAACTTTTACTTTAACTGCACGCTTTTCAAAACAGTGCAAAATAATATACTATCGATCAGTCGATATGTCTAATATGTATATTTACAATAATAGCAAGTGTCTTCTGCTATGTCATATGTAATGTTGCTTTAAGTAAAGTTTATTGTTTTTGGTTTTTGCCTTCAGTTTCATAATGTTTTTGGGTAGTGTACTATAAATGAATGTCATATACTAACTTGACGATTATCTTGTATTGGATAAGAAACCAAAGGTTTTAATGTGTATCTTAACAAATATTGAACTATCATTTAGTGTGAACATTGTTTTTCATAACAACTTTTTATTCAGCTTCTCCACACTTTTAGATTTATGTATGAAATCTGAAACTAACAGCAGATGTTCAATTTATACATTTTTTTAACTTTTTAATGCCTATAAGACGAATCCTTTAATCCTGTTTTATGTTTCAATTTGTATGGGGATAAACTGTTGACACCGTTCCGTGTGAAACAAACCAAGATTATTGAATTGATATTTTCGCCCAACTATAAAATATAACTATTTTTGTTGCATTGTACGTATACTTCCTGCCAACGATTATCCTTTTAAACAATCGCAATTTTTATTAATTTGAAAAAGGTGTTGACAATACATCTTGAAAATAATAATTGTATAAATTGATATTTCAACAATATCGATAAATCATTTTCACATATTATCGTTATTTGTGTATTTTTCCAATGATATCTTGTGATAATTTTTATATCATGTTAACCAATAGCGGTAAAAGATTATCGTCAGAAAATAAGAACTTCGTTGTTGCCAATGTTTACATCACAGACGTCATCGGCTAATAGCGATAACAGATTATCAATGGTCTTTCAAACTAAAAAAATTTCTCGGTCACATCTCATTTCGTTTGAAAAAAATCAATAATCTTTAAATGTAAATGTAATTGTATTATCACAGAAATTAGATAAATAATTTTGCTTTTTTTTTGGGGGGGGGGGGGGGGGGGGTCACTGTTGAAAGTTTTGTCCATTATCAATATGAACTATGATTGAAATGAGGAAATTATATTATTTAAGTATAACCTTGCACCTTCATTCGAGTTGGTATATTAACCAGGTTAGGAGCAAAATATATTCCTATTACATGGTATTTTGTAAGTCAAAGACTTAGCATGTGTATGCTCCTTTATCTAGACGACATCTGCGGAGCAAAGTTTTGTTTTGAGTACAAAATGTTACACATATTTTTTTTTCATTTCGTAAATCTGTAAGAATAAAATGTAGTGAGTTGGAAAATGTATACGAAATAAAAGAGAGTGTTCATCATATTATAAGCAAAGCTTCTGATGATCACTTGCCTACATTTTGTACCAATTTTTGAGAAACATTAAAAAAATTCTATAAAATATGTTGGCTTGAATAGATTTGTATATAAACAGAGTCTTTTATTGTTGTATGTCATAGTTGTTTTTTCTTTATTGTTTTGTATAAAACAGGCCGTTTGTTTTCTCGTTGAAAATTCAATTACATTAGTATTTTTTTTTTGCTTTGCAGTAGGGTTTTAATTATTGTTGATCGACGTATGGTAACCTATAATTCTAAAATGTTTCATCATTTGTTCTCTGTTGGAGAATTATGTAACTGGTAATCATGCCACATGATGTCATCTTTTTTTTTATATTTAGTGTTATGAAATCAGAGAATTACTCACAGCTAGGTTGTTATTGTATATAAATTTCTCTAATTGTACACTTCTTTTACACGAAATAGTGATAATGATTGAGTATGTGTAGCTGTATCTTTTGATGTCTTTTAAACTTATAAAAATACACAAAAAAATAACATTGTTTTTTCATTCCTTTAGAAATGATCATCCGTCCATATGAACTATGCAAAATATAAAGATTTAATTCGACAATTCCAGAATTCTATATCAATGACAATGTAAGATAACTAATGCAATATTAATGACAGTTGTTATCCATTGTTTGATCTGTTTGAGCTTTTGATTTTGCCATTTGATTAGGGATTTTCCGTTTTGAATTTTCAACGGAGTTCAGTATTTTTGTGATTTTACTTTTTACATAGACTAAGCTAGATTTTCCAAGATTGCAATTTACATATAAAACTCTTGATATGAAGAAAGATTACGCTTTCTTTTGATCAAAACGTGCAAATTGTCAACAAAGTTTTGTATATTGTTAAGAGATCAACTTGTATCATATTAACTCTGGTATAAAACAGATCGTTATCACAATCTCTGTTGTTCAGTCTTAATCGCCTTTCCTATATTTTATTGTATGATGTATATTGTATATATTATATATAAAACAAATCATATTTCATAGATAGTAACAAATAGATGTAAGTACCCTTAATTTATAGAACTTAATTTCACTGTGATTGTCTGGAAATATCAGATTACAGTTTTCAGATATATCAAAGAAACGAGAAAAATCCAGTTCTTTGCCAGAAAAGCAGTTTCCACACGGATACTTTCTTACACATGGTTATATCAAGGATTTGCATAGTCTCACCATACAAATACTTTGTTATATCAGGTGGTGAATACAGATGCTTCAGTCCTTCTTTTCAAAGTTCTAGACATTTCTTTAAAATGATGAAATATTATTCAAAGTTAGTATGCCGATCTAACGCACATTTCCAGTAATTAACTTAATCCTCAGTGACTGGCCACCTAACAAGTCAAGCAAGTAAACTAGAGGCTCTAAAGAGCCTGTGTCGCTCACCTTGGTCTATGGGCATATTAAACAAAGGACACAAATGGATTCATGACAAAATTGTATTTTGGTGATGGTGATGTGTTTGAAGTTCTTACTTTACTGAACGTTCTTGCTTCTTACAATTATATCTATAATGAACCTTGCCCATTAGTAACAGAGAAAAATATTTGGTAAAAATTTACATAAATTTACCGAATTAATGAAAATTGTTAAAAATTGACTATAAAGAGCAATAACTCCTTAAGGGGTCAATTGACCATTTAGGTCATGTTGACTTATTTGTAGATCTTACTTTGCTGAACATTATTGCTGTTTACAGTTTATCTCTATCTATAATAGTATTCAAGATAATAACCAAAAACGGCAAAATTTCTTTAAAAAATACCAATTGGAGGGCAGCAAGCCAACAACCGATTGTCCAATTCATCTGAAAATTTCAGGGCAGATAGATATTGACCTGATAAACATTTTTATCCCCATGTCAAATTTCCTCAAAATGCTTTGGTTTTTGAGTTATAAGCCAAAAACTGCATTTTACCCCTATGTTCTATTTTTAGCCGCGGCGGCCATCTTGGTTGGTTGACCGGGTCACGCCACTCATTTTTTAAACTAGATACCCCAAAGATGATTGTGGCCAAGTTTGGATTAATTTGGCTCAGTAGTTTCAGAGGAGAAGATTTTTGTAAAAGATTACTTAGATTTATGAAAAATGGTTAAAAATTGACTATAAAGGGCAATAACTCCTAAAGGGGTCAACTGACCATTTCGGTCATGTTGACTTATTTGTAAATCTAACTTTGCTGAACATTATTACTGTTTACAGTTTATCTCTATCTATAATAATATTCAAGATAATAACCAAAAACAGCAAAATTTCCTCAAAATTACCAATTCAGGGGCAGCAACCCAACAACAGGTTAACCGATTCATCTGAAAATTTCAGGGCAGATAGATCTTGACCTGATAAACATTTTTACCCCATGTCAGATTTGCTCTAAATGCTTTGGTTTTTGAGTTATAAGCCAAAAACTGCATTTTACCCCTATGTTCTATTTTTAGCCGTGGCGGCCATCTTGGTTGGATGACCGGGTCACGCCACACATTTTTTAAACTAGATACCCTAATGATGATTGTAGCCAAGTTTGGTTTGATTTGGCCCAGTAGTTTCAGAGGAGAAGATTTTTGTAAAAGCTAACGCCGGACGACGGACGACGGACGACGGACGACGGACGCCAAGTGATGAGAAAAGCTCACTTGGCCCTTTGGGCCAGGTGAGCTAAAAATGTACCACGTTTACGATATTTACAAAGGAAAAGAGGGACGAAAGATAACAGAGGGAGAGTCAAACTCATAGATAGAAAATAAACTGACAACTCCATGACTAAAAATAAAAAGACAAACAGACAAATGATAGTACAGGAGACACAACATAGAAAACTGCAGACTAAGCAACACGAACCCCACCAAAAACTTGGGATGGTCTCAGGTGCTCCGGAAAGGTAAGCAGATCCTGCTCCACATGTGGCACCCGTCGCGTTGCTATGTTATAATAAATCCGGTAAATAGTGTAACTCGGTAGGTCACATTCGTGGAAAGGGAAAGGTGTTGTAGTTACGACATAAGGAACATATCCGATATCATCTATGAAAAGGCAATTCCATAACGGTTAACCAACTCATGATGGCGTCCGTAAAATTTACGAAGGAAAGATTACAACTTCACCGTTTGGAACTCTTGGTTTAATAGCTTTCTTGTGAGTAGCAATCTTCTATCAAGGAAATCATGATAGGAAATACAAGCCCGGAAATATCGTATCAATTGGGAGATATATACGCCGTATGTAGGCGCTGCAGGAATGTTGCTACAAGCTTCGAGTCGTAAAAAAGAGACTGGAACAGGAATTTGCAATGTTATATGAACCTTTTGGCTTCACTTTGCATTATTATGTTTCAGACAAATATTCTCTTGTTTGTCAGTAACTTTATTAATTTATTTCCAATTTTATGAGGTAAAATACAAAATTTTATTGCATTTTGCCAAGGTAAGAGTTTCGACATTTTACGTACTGTTTCAGGTAAATCACTGATAATTGTAGTCTTAGTAATTGAATACATGTAATAAGAAAAGTTGGTTGCTTTGATATTACAAGTTAAATAAAGTCTCACTAAATATATCTTTATTTGTTAAGATTTTTCATAGATTTTGTTAACTTATATCATTCATCTTTCTGAATAAATAACATCATTTCTAACCTGAAAATCTTAAGTAATAGGTGAACTATCAAACATCTTACAATCTTGTGATCCAGGATTGAGTGTTGAGCTGTGTATTGAAGTGTCTGCCTAACTACGTTATCTACTTTAAAAACGAAGATGTGATATGATTGCCAATGAGACAACTATCCACAAAAGACCAAAATGACACAAACATTAACAACTATAGGTCTCCGGACGGCCTTCAACAATGAGCAAAGCCCATACCAATTAGTCAGCTATCAAAGGCCCCGATAAGACAATGTAAAACAATTCAAACGAGAAAACTAACGGCCTTGTATGTTTTTGTCAATGTAATTGACATTTTAGAGTATGTAATTCCAATTTTATTTTTAAATCTCCACCTTGTTCCAATCTTTCAACAATAAAAACAGGATATGACTGTGAAATTGAACTTACCTGTTTACTTGAGAGTTTTGAAAAATACAAAGGAAAACATTACCATAGCTGTATTTGACAAAATCTTCAGAATTGCCTGTTCTCATTGCTCTTAAAAGAGATACAAAAGATACCAGATGGATAGTCAAACTCATAAATCGAAAATAAACTGACAACGCCATGGCTTTAAAGGGAAAAGACAAATAGACAAACAATAGTACACAAGACACAACATAGAAAACTACAGAATAAGCAACACGAACCCCACCTAAAACAAGGGGTGATCTCAGGGGCTCAATATGTGGCACCCGTCGTGTTGCTCATGTTATAACAAATCCGGTAAATAGTCTACTTCAGTAGGTCACATTCATGAAAGGAAATGAGGTTGAAGTTATAACGTAAGGAACATATCCGATATCATCTATGAAATGGTTATTCCATAATAGTCTACCAAGTCGTGATCGCGTCCGTAAAGTTTACGAAAGGATGATTTCAACTTCACCTCTTTTGTCGTAAAGTTTTGTTTTCAACCGACCCTCATTGTCAATTTTTAGATGTAAGTCAAGATATGAGGCCGACTTAAATGTGTCTGTTGTATCCTTTATCTCTAGTTCGAAGGGATAGATGCGTTCAACATAGTCACAAAACTTTGAATTATTTAGTGAGAGAACATCATCTATATAGTTGAAAGTAAAGTTAAAGGATATTGCTAACTTCTTATCTTTCTTCCTGTATGAAGTCAGCCTCATAATAATAAAGAAATAAATCGGTAAGAAGATGGGCACAATTGGTTCCCATTGGAATGCCGACAGTCTGTTGAAAAACAAGTCCTCCGAGCATGTTGTCAATCAAGAAATCAAGCATTTTGATAATGTCAGTTTCAGAGAATTTTTTGCTTAAATTAGAGTCATCATTTACAAAGTAGTATGTATCCCATCCTAAGACAAGATACTTGTACCTAAGTTAGCCATTCTTTTTTATGAAACAAACCAATACCAACTCTTTCAATTTGTCTTTTAGTTTGGAATGTGGAATACTTGTGTAAAGAGTAGAAAAGTCAAATGTTTTAATACTATTGCAAGATGAACGATAGTTAGATTGTATGTACTCTAGATCATTAGATTTTTTTAGTATCCACATCTGATTCATGCCACCTCTAGAATATGCAGTTTCACAATAAAAAACGTTTTGATTGCTGATAAAATAGATGTTAATAATTTAGAAAGAGGTTTCATGGAGCACTTGGAAGACCTAGCAATATACCGATGTTTGTAAGGACACATATGTAGTGTAGGTACCCAATAGTAATGGAAGATCCAGTTCTTCATCTTTGGTTGAAAAGGAACATAGAACAGACCTTGATTATCCAGGATGCGCTCTTTGGTAAGTGAAGGGAGGGTATATGTTGAGTTTCCAAGCGAATTGTCAATACCGTATTCGTTTATCAAGCAGTTAATGTAATGAGTTTTACACACAAACACGATGTGGTTTGGGGCTTTATCTGAGGGGACAATAACATATTTTTCATGAAGGTAGGATAAGTGTTTTACAATATTTGAGTCTTTAAAGTGCTCATGCACTTTATTTGGCTTTTTTCAGGTTTTCTACCTGAATGCATCACTAATGAGTCTTTCGTGAAAAATAAATATGTTTCCGGTGTACACAATTTTTAAACTGGTATTTATGATAAGTGTGTATGACTATATGTATGGTCATTTTGAAATACGTTCTTCGCAGTATTAATTGAGAATTCAGTAATTTATAAAAGCAATCCAATATAAAAGTAAGATATATAAACGGTTCATATAAACTAGAGGCTCTAAAGACCCTGTGACGCTCACCTTGGTCTTTGTGAATATTAAACAATGGAATCAGATGGATTCATGACAAAATTGTGTTTTGGTGATGGTGAAGTGTTTGTACATCTTACTTTACTGAACATTCTTGCTGCTTACAATTATCACTATCTATAATGAACTTGGCCCAGTAGTTACTGTGGAAAATGTTACCGGTAGTAAACATTTACAAATTTTATGAAAATTGTTTAAAATTTACTATAAAGGACAATAACTCCTTAATGGGTCAACTGACCATTTTGGTCATGTTGACTTATTTGTAAATCTTACTTTGCTGAACATTAATGATGTGTACAGTTTATCTCTATCTCTATAATAATATTCAAGATAATAAACAAAAACAGCAAAATTTCCCTAAAATTATCAATTCAGGGGCAGCAACCCAACATGTGGTTGTCCGATTCATCTGAAAATTTCAGGGCAGATAGATTTTGACCTGATAAACAATTTTACCACATGTCAGATTTGCCTAAATGCTTTGGTTTTTGAGTTATAAGCCAAAAACTGCATTTTACCCCTATGTTCTATTTTTAGCCATGGCGGCCATCTTGGTTGGTTTGGCCAGTCACGCCACACATTTTTTAAACTTAATACCCCAAAGATTATTGTGGCCAAGCAGTTTCAGAGGAGAAGATTTTTGTAAAAGATATATAAAATTTTCGAAAAATGGTTAAAGATTGACTTTAAAGGGCAATTACTCCTAAAGGATCAACTGACCATTTTGTTTATGTTGAATTATTTGTAAATCTTACTTTGCTGAACATTATTGCTGTTAACAGTTTATCTCTAGCTATAATAATATTCAAGATAATAACCAAAAACAGCAAAATTTCCCTAAAATTACCACTTCAGGGGCAGCAACCCAACAACGGATTGTCCGATTCATCTGAAAATTTCAGGGCAGATAGATTTTGACCTGATAAACAATTTTACCACATGTCAGATTTGCTCTAAATGCGTTGGTTTTTAAGTTATAAGCCAAAAACTGCATTTTACCCCTATGTTCTATTTTTAGCCATGGCGGCCATCTTGGTTGGTTTGGCCGGTCACGCCACACATTTTTAAAACTAGATACCTCAATGATGATTGTGGTAAAGTTTGGTTTAATTTGGCCCAGTAGTTTCAGAGGAGAAGATTTTTGTAAAAGATATATTAAATTTACGAAAAATGGTTTAAAATTGACTTTAAAGGGCAATAACTCCTAAAGGGGTCAACTGACCATTTTGTTCATTTTGACTTATTTGTAAATCTTACTTTGCTGAACATTATTGCTGTTTACAGTTTATCTCTATCTATAATAATATTCAAGTAGTTTCAGAGGAGAAGATTTTTATTTTTTTATAAAAGTTAACGACGACGATGGACGACGGACGCTGGACGCCGAAAGCCAAGTGATGAGAAAAGCTCACTTGGCCCTTCGGGCCAGGTGAGCTAAAAAGTTGAAACCAATTTCCAAATTCCCATTAAAGAATTATTTCTGCCAGATGCAATGTGATGACAAAATCAAATTTGAATATTTGGTAAGGATTCTGCAATGAATATTTTTCCCTCGGGAATTTGAGAAATAGATTGCCAATATATGCTTTTCCTTGTATAAAAATAATCTGTTTGCTACTTCTTTCACTAAAATGAGACTTCCTCAGATTCTGTTTGTTACCTTGATTTACCTCTTCTTTGTCGATTTACAATTTTAAACATTGGTAAACTACTGTCACCTTAATTGATCCCAAAGGTTTTTTGTAGCAGTTCGTTGTTGTTGTAATTTCATTGTTTTCCTCACAAACCTGACGTATTCTCCTGGGTTTTTTTTTGTATGCTACGACGATTTGTTTTTGACATTGAACAGTGGTATATTACTGTTGCCTTTATTCAGTATATGGTCATTGTGACTTGGATGGAGAGTAATCTCATTGGCACTCATACCACATCACCGTAACTGTTGAAAGTTATTTTCTATGAAAAGATATATATAGATTTAAAGAAATACAGAATAAAATATAACATATTTTTTTTCATTTTGATATTTTATTGCATCAAAGTGAACAGGTTTTACACTGAAACAATATATTGTCCAAATTAATTTATACATGTTATACCTAGACACAATGATAGTTATAGCATAAAGTTTTTTAATTTATTCATTCATTTGCAGATTCCATTTTTATATTGTATCTTTTATATTAAAACAGATGTCTTTTTTTCCAAAATGAGCTGCCTACAAATATACAAAATGTTAAATATTGATCCATTATACATTTAAAGACCCTGTAAAAATTTATAATCTGCTTTTGAAATACTTGATCATTAAAAAGTAAATAAAACAAATTTCTTATTAATGAAAAAGCCTTCAACTTAGATTCACCAATTGATATTCAAGTTTAGTCCATATGAAATTATCAGTAATTTCTTACCTATTTCTCTAGCATGATACTTTCTAACAATCAAATAATTATAAGTTCATTCACATATCAAAATTGCATTCCCTTTTAAAGGAAAATTACTTTTGTAAAAGACATTTATCACATTCAAAAACATTTCATATCATCTTAATGTTATATACATAAACAACAATTTCTATGCAAACATTGTGACTGAAAAATATTCATACCTTTCTTCAAAACAAATATATGATTAATATACAAATGAAATAATATACTATGTATAAGTGACTTTGAATATATATGTGATGAAAACTTAATAATTTAATTGAAATATACCTTATCAAAGTTAACATGAAAATGTTGTTATTTACACACACAAATATATACATACATGCTTTTTCCATAATCCTAGATATCATTGATGTTTTTGTTACAATAGTAAAAGTATACTTCATTCATTAAAACAAAAGTTGATCAGATCATTAACATACATTTTAACAAAATTATAAAATTTTAAAAACACTATTTACATAAAATGCCTAACTCACATTTTGAAATAGAATATTTCTGTTCAGATGTGAGCATTTGCCATAACAATAATGTATATCAAGTATCCACATTAACAATCGTTACAACCCAATCAAAGAGATTCAGACCTTCTATAATACAAGTATCTACATATTTACAGCCTGTGCTTTACAAAGTATATGTAAATTGGCTTAACATTGTTAGTCAGAGAAAAAAGTTCATTGACTGACAAAAGTGAAATCTGAGTTCAAAGTTGTTAATTGACCCTAAGATTTACTAAGGTATCTATTCACATAGTTTACACAATATTGATCAAATGAGATATGAGATGAAACAATATTTTATTTCTCAATTACAGAAGGATCAGAAATCTGGCCCACAAACCATACAGTATTATTTGTTATATGTATTCCTGAAGTAGCTTGACCACATTGTCAAGCTTGCTCCACTCTAGAACAGCTATCATGCTGGTGGGTTTCTTCAGCTAGCCACATTTAATCAAATAATAAATTTCATTCTGCAAGAATATCAATTCCTGGTCAATGTTATTAGTTCTATCAAGTTCTTACAACCAAGGATGCCAGGCAGGGTCCATCCTACATAAATTATCATGACTGTTTGCTGCTGCTACTAATGTACTAACTCTACTCTCTGCTCCTTCGAATGTTGCTAAATCTAGAAATAAAAAATATCATAAATCAATTTTCTTGCACCAGATGCGGATTTTGACAATACATGTCTATTCAGTGATGCTCGTGGCCAAATTATTTGAAATCCAAAGCTTATATAAAAGATGAAGAGCTATAATCCAAAAGGTCCAAAAAGTATAGCCAAATCCGTGAAAGGAATCAGAGCTTTGCATAAGGGAAATACATTCCTTAATTTATAATAATTTCTAATATGTTGTGTAATAAAGATAATGTAATAAAGATATTTATAAGATACAAAAAAGACAAAATCAAAAATATATTCAATAGTGACTACATACTATGAAGTCTTGTTGTAATAGCTGACACTGCTTTATTAACCATGGTAATTAGTTGTTCTCCCTCCATATCAGTAGGTTCTGCCCCTGGTAGTAATTCTTCTTGTTTCTGAAAATAAGTTGCCATAACTATAGTGTGAAATTTATACAAAGCTGGCCGGCGCGGCTGGACTTCCCAATAAATACCTACCATACTTTTGAGGTATCATTTAAAAAATATGTGTATAATTATTATTCATAATCATTACTCAACAACGATTTCAATGAATAAAAGAAAAGGAAGAAATAAATCTGAATTGTGATCTGATTTTTCTTTCATGTATGATATTCTCTATCTATTGTTTAAAATATTTCTTAGAACTTTTAAATTAAATTAAATTAATAATAAAATTGAGAATGGAAATGGGGAATGTGTCAAAGAGACAACAACCCGACCAAAATAAAAAAACACAACAGCAGAAGGTCACCAACAGGTCTTCAATGTAGCGAGAAATTCCCGCACCCGGAGGCGTCCTTCAGCTGGCCCCCAAACAAATATATACTAGTTCAGTGATAATGAACGCCATACTAATTTCCAAATTGTACACAAGAAACTAAAATTTAAATAATACAAGACTAACAAAGGCCAGAGGCTCCTGACTTGGGACAGGCGCAAAAATGCGGCGGGGTTAAACATGTTTGTGAGATCTCAACCCTCCCCCTATACCTCTAATCAGTGTAGAAAAGTAAAAGCATAACAATACGCACATTAAAATTCAGTTCAAGAGAAGTCCGAGTCTGATGTCAGAAGATGTAACCAAAGAAAATAAACAAAATGACAATAATACATAAATAACAACAGACTACTAGCAGTTAACTGACATGCCAGCTCCAGACTTCAATTAAACTGACTGAAAGATTATGATTTCATCATATGAACATCAGGCACAATCCTTCCCGTAAGGGGTTTAGTATCATACCATCATAACATATATGAGAAGAACATAACCCGTGTCATGCCAACAACTGTTTTTAGAATAAATGTGTTTAGTTCCGACGCAAAGACCTTATCAGTGACTCAATATTAACGCCAAAATATGCAATCTTTAATGACTTGACAACAGTATCGTAATTATATCCCTTCTTAATAAGTCTATTCAAAGGGTTTGTAAGTTTATGAGGTGAATACTGACACCTTTGTGCTTTATAAAGAATATTTCCATAAAAAATTGGATGTGAAATACCTGAACGTATAAAAAGTCTGCATGTTGAGCTATATTTACGAATGATGTCTGTATACCGATGATAAAATTTAGTAAATGTTTTGACTAGTTTGTGATATCGAAAACCCTGGTGTAATAATTTTTCAGTAATACATAAATTTCTCTCGTTAAAATCTAAAACATTGTTACATACACGAGCGAATCGTACAAGTTGAGATATATAAACACCGTAAGATGGTGACAAGGGAACGTCACCATCTAAAAACGGATAATTAACGATAGGAAATGAAAAATCATCCCTTTTATCATAAATTTTAGTATTCAGCTTTCCGTTAGTGATATAGATATCAAGATCGAGGAAAGGGCAGTGGTCATTGTTAGTATTAGCTTTATTTAAAGTGAGTTCACCAGGATAAATTTCATTAATATACATACTGAAGTCGTCATTATTGAGAGCCAAAATATCATCCAAATATCTAAAAGTATTATTAAATTTGTTTATCAGATGTTGTTTTGAAGGGTCTTTGCTTATTTTTGTCATAAATTGTAACTCGTAACAATACAAAAAGAGGTCCGCAATAAGTGGTGCACAGTTAGTCCCCATTGGAATTCCGATAATCTGACGATATACGGAATCCCCAAAGCGAACAAAAATGTTATCTAGTAAAAATTCAAGTGCATATATAGTATCAAAGCATGTCCAATTAACATAGTTTTTTTGTTTATTGCTACTAAAAAATGACCTAAAAGAGTTTGAACATATATATTCACATTCTGATTTTTTGAATGCCCATTTAAATCTACATTTGAATCATTATTTCAGACAACATTGCAAGTGCATAATTTTCTAGGTACCTTTTTATGCCAAGTTATATATTCATCTCTGAGGATAGCTTTAAGAAAACTTGGTAGTTTATATTGTGGTTGTACCAAACATCTAGCTGCTGCCACCATTGATGCTGTAAGGGGCCCTATCACTCCTATGGTTGTAAGGAACTCAGCAATGTTAGGTGTCAATCTGAACGGAACTGGTCTATTGGCATCAAGCTCTCCTACAATAATGATGAAAAAAATCTTTTCAAATGAATTTTACCAGTATTACCTTGCATAAAGAACTCAAAATTACATACTATATTATTTTATAAAAAGATAAGAAGATGTTCAAATTCAAAATCTTTGAAAAATATTTTTCTAAACAGCTGTTGGTTGACATTTATAAGTTTTACTATGATGATTCTACCAAACAACATGCTGGAAACAGATTTATCTACTTTTCCCGAATCCCTATATTTCTATTGTATAATTGTATTTTGTGCACTTTTGAAAATAAAATATTGTTTTAACCAAACATGCTCATTTTGTTGACCAATCAAATCATTTATACTTACATTAAAATTATCACATAGTTTCTTTTTCTAATTTTAAAATTACATTACGTGAGCTGTCGGTGTATTGTGTTTACCTGTTTGATCATCTATGTCGAATTTGAAGTATGAGATATTGAGGTAACCACAATCCTGGTGTAAATACATCATATCAGGGTTCATACGGGTCAGATGGAGAACAAACTCAGCAAAACCCATCAATGCTAGATGCAGTGTCAACTAAAAATAAAGAAAATAGAATGAGAAAATAAAACAAATTAAGATTGCCTTTTCAATGCCTGGTGTTGTGTCTACTTTAGAAAATAAAACAGAATAAGATTAACTTTTTGTATGGTGACAAAATGACTATGACACTCTTGATCTAATACATCAATAAGTGAATGTGTTTTTAGGGTTTTTAAATGATTAAAAAAAAAATCACTATGCTTACAAATATAAAGTGATTTTAAGTAAAATCTTACTGTTTTTCTAAATGTCCAGTAGTCTGTAGCTGTCAAGAAGGTATGAACTGCCCATTCCTTCAGTAAACCTCTAGGTACCATGTTGTTCTGGACCTCCTTCAACACATCTCTGAGAACCTGATGGCTAGCCTGTGAACCTCTAGCCTGAACTGTTGCTAATCGCTCATAATAACGAGCTATTGGTGAGTCATGCTCTATTCCTCTCTTTGCACATCTCTACAAAACAATATTATAAATTATGTATTTATAAATCTTATTATACATTCCAATTTAAGGAAAGCTTTTAAATGTTAAAATGTTATATATTATATGGAATCTTAACAGGAGAAATGGTCTTATGTTACATGTCAGTGTTTTAAATCACTGAGCCTTCGGAAGCAGGATTATCTTCCACCAGTCTCATTTGTGGTGACATGGCTACAATTCTGAGTACACTGAAATACAACAATCCTCTTGGTGTAACCTTGTATAACACTTACTGGGATTCATATATCATATAAAGACACTCATGCTGAATTACCTGTTATGTATAAATTTTATAAACACACAACTACTAGAATACCTATTCATATGTGTTATACAGGGTCAAAGATCACTGATTACATGTTCAAATACAAAATACAAATGTGTGATTACCTGTTTGTATACATCCAACAGAGAAACAGATGCAGGATTATCTTCTACCAGTCTCATCTGTGGTGAGATGGCTACTACTCTTGGTACAGTGAAATACAACAATCGTCTAGACGTTTCCTTCTGCTTAGTCAGGAAATGATTGAGCATTCTAAGTAACTGTAGAACTCTTTCCTCTCTTCTAGATTCTGTCAGACAGGCATCATTTACCACTAAGTAGGGATAAATCTGTAAAACATAATACAATTAGTTACTATAACAAATACACTTTAGATATAACTTGCATACTTTTATGACATATCATCACTCCTCTTTACAAACATCTAAAAATCTGATTACAATTAAGACTTAAAAAATTAACATTTCATAAATCAATTAAATCTTACTCTGACTATACAATAAAATAAAAAAAAAGTCTAAAGTATCTTCATAATGATTTACCTTGCCATTATGTCCTCTGATATAAAGTCGTCTAGCAGCAGTGTTGTGTTTCTGTACTATTTCTACACGTGGCATAAATCTGGCTATTCTTACATAATAATGACTATGCTGTAAACATATGTACAAAAGAATTAATAGAGAGTTACAAGATTAACAAAATACAAGACATTATTTAATATATTAGCAAACTTATTTCTACAGATGTTGTCAAATAAATAATCAAAACCTATGAATAAAACTATAAACAGTTAAAGTCATGATTGCTTGTTTATCTTTATTTTCACTACATGTTATCTAGTAGTACCCAAGCTATTATAGTAACTGTTAGTATACAGTGGTGCTATACCCCAATGATTTTTTTCTACCATCTTGTCATCAATTATACAGAATCAATATGTTAAAACCTTATTCAACAACATTGTAATCTCTTGACCTTTATGAGACTTATATTTATATTGATTTCCAGGTCTCGTTGACCATTACAGTTATCTCACATGGCTTTCATTTACCTCTAAAAATCTACTATTGATGAATCATCAATAAATTGTGAAAGTGATGTCCAATATCTGGATTAATTTACCTTTGGAAGGAGGAATTCACCAGGTAGCTCTACTTCTGCTGTGTGTTGTGAAAAATTACTTAGAAATCTACATTTTTCTTCAATCAAGAAAGATCTGAAAATGTAATATAAGTTCTATTATGTAAAACAATGTAGTTCCATAGAAAAATATATTAGTACACTATATAATCGATGAGTGCAATTCACAAAATATCTAATCTGAGATGATTTATTTCTTTTTTCTATATCAAAATCTGGTACATATTCTTATTTCAATGCATTTTTTGGAAATAAACGAGAATGTAAATATTGTTTCACACTACATGATGCTACTCACATTTCAGCATAAACACTGATATATTAATAGAACCCATTTTTTTCTCTCATAAGCATCAACTTATTTCCATTCCCTATCATCAACAACCAGAATTACAGTAAATATTGATAACACTGGAGCACAACCAAGTTTATTATCCTGATAGGATAGATTTCTTTACTTTTATTAAAAGTACAATAGCAAGCAATATTACAGAACAAACTGTGACCAGGTAATATCAGTAGTTGGTGTGCTTCATATGTGCTTCTCATTCTCCTTTGTTATATATAGCTCATTTGTTTTCCTGTCTAAATTGTTTCACACTAGTAACTCTTGGGTCCTTCATAGCTTGCTGTTAAGTGAGCCAAGGCTCCATGTTAAAGGCTGGTGACCTATAATTGTTTTATTTTTATACATTGTGAAATGGATGGAGATTTGTCTAATTAGCACTCATACCAAATGTGTTGCATTAATTAATACCTTTGTTGACAGCACTTACTTTGGAAGAAGTTTTGTTTTGGCTTCTAATATCTTGATCCATTTCTTCAGTTTGTTAATCAAATTGTGAAGTTTTGTAGATCCAGGGACACTGGAAATAAATCAAATGCATGAATATATATACTATCTATACTTTGATTGGCTTGGTTTTGTGTAAAATACATTTTTGGTGGAAAGCTGTATCACTGACAATCATACCACATCTTATGTGTATACACAACTACACGTTGTATGTGCATATTTCATATTAAATAACATCATTATTTATTATTTCAAGAAAATATTTGTAAATCTGTATTTTTTTAGTGTTTTTAAAGCTTTTAATACAGCCACTATATACATATAAGATTTTACTTTTAGAAATGGCAACTTTTTAGAACTATTTACAAATCTACTGTCAAGTTTACATTAAATCCTGAGAGTGGAAAGCATGCAATTGAAAAAATCTGAATGATAAGTTTGGTTTTGCAAATTTCACTTATTCTACTAGAGATAAATACCTAAAATCAAAATCAGTAGTAAACTGGCTCTTCATTTTCTGGAAGACTGGATCTTGTGCTGTTGCCTGTGCTCTCCTGGCTAGGCTCTCTGAAGCTGCGCTAGAGAACGTTGTAGTCACACTTGACACGTTTTCTATCCCAACACCAAATGTACTCACTAATTTCTTCACAAAGTTCAATGTATGTGGAGTGATGGTAGCATCAGCAACTAAAAAATAAAATATATATACAATTAAAATAGTCTTTATCAGATATTTAGTTGGGTTTTTTTTTTTTTCAGAACAATTCATTGAAAAATTTAACAACTGTCTACATTATATTCTGTTAAAAAATCAACATTAGACTATAAATTTAAGATGTTATCTAGGCCTTTAAGATGAGGTTACAAACCTGCTCCTCTGTTTTCAAAAGCAACAGCATAACATTTGGCCAATCCTTGCTTTAACTGCCTCAGAACTTCTTCATACCAATTTTCTCTAAACCATACCATCTGTAAATAAGTAAACATCATATAAGTATTCCATACTATAAATTTATTAACAAAAGGCAACAATGGTGCAGTCCTTCTTCCATGTGTATGCATTTTTTATTACTTCCCTTGGTATCCTTTTATTCCTCTATACAATCAAACATGTTACCTTCCTTAACCATTTTCTTTCTTCAGCAACCCATCTTATAAACATTTCTTCGTCCTGAATATGCATGAAATATTTGCCACTGGACGTTAAGCAACCAACAATCAATCAATATAAACATTTCTCTTGATTATTTTTTTTTAATATTGAGATGCTGACATAGACAAATAATTCCCCTGAACAGTGTTACAGTACACTACCTGGTCAACAATTCCCTCCAGAGAGTTGAGTATAGTAGGATGTAGCTCCCTCTGCATGTGCATGATTTTACTACACCTCCACATAGGAGCAGGTGCTCTGATTGGTCCAGCATCACCAGTTAGAGACTGACCTGGCTGCTTTCCTTGTGAAGATAAGGATGAATCAGATGTGTCACCTGAAAAAATATGATATATATATATATATATATATATATAAATATTGAAGATATTTTAAAGATTTTCACAATACTACAAAATGTAACAATTGAAATTGTAGTAGAATTATTCTCTTCAAAATTGATAAAGAAAAGATTGTTAGATATTTAACAAAGCAGATTTTACAACTATCAAAATTTACTTTACAACATTCAAATAAATTTTGTTTTCTGTTCATTAAGATTTGGTGTTAATTACAGATTTTTGAAAGCCATTGTTGGATTTATTAACAACTTGACATAATTTGAGCTAAAAAGACCTGGACATATCGTAAAGCTAACTGTGTTTGAATTCTTAATGTCTTATATTTATTGTTTTTATGTTGCTGTATAATTCATGTATGACCACATCACTTTTTATTCATATCAAGAACAGCAAAAATTATTTAAAAGATAGATTTTGTTCAACTAAAACTATATATTGTAATATATTATTTACTTGAGGACATGGTTGGCTCTGGAGTTGTAGGTGTACTCAAAGATATTGATGTAGAGACTGCTGCAGCAGACGTTGAACTCTGACCTGCAGTAGTAGTTGCAGGTCGACCTTGACCATTATCTGTAGTTTTGTCTGAAAGATAAATGTTATTCATGCAACCAATAGTGCTTGAATTAACATACTAATATCAAATCATTCATTTGCTGAACATAACAGTAAAATAGTTCGTGCATCGATAAAAAAATGGCAGTTAAAAATCTTTAAATGAAATCAGAAGTTCAAGTACAAAAATTGATCATTTTGTCAAAAACATTTCAACAGGCTAAACTAATAACTTGTATAAAATGCCAGTTTTTCCTAAATATATCTTTAATGTATAAATATTTATATGATTCCAGTTCTTTGAATATTCTATCAAAAAATAGACTGTCCAATAAGAAATTGCAAGTTACTAGTAAGTTCAAAAGATATTTCTTTAGGAGTACTTACGTCTTTCCCTCTGTTCTATTTTTAGTGTCAGATACAAGGTTCTGATCGGGAAGTAGACTGCCTGAGGATACATACGTCCAACTTGACTCAAAAGGTTCATAATCAAACGTCCTTCACTTCTAACCAAACAAGTTAGCAACTGAGGTATCCTTAAATCAAGAAAATTATTTGGTATTATAATTGTTTTTCATATTGTACTTACTTTTTTCATTTCGTATGACATACACAGAGATAGTGGATCTTCGTAGTTAAATACAGAGAAAGACAATACACTTGGAAAACATTTATATCAAATCCATAATGTAGATTAGCTAGTAAGAATTGTAATACTCTGAGATAATATTTATTATACATACCATGGAAGCCACTGAATTGGTGGCACTCCCACACAATATTTGTCTACAGCTTCAGCTAATGTTGACTTCTCATCATCATATGTCAGAAGCCATAGAACTTTGGCTAAATACTTCCTCGACTTGCTTTCATTCTGGTGTCGACAAGCATGAAGGAAACAGGTTATAGCAGATACACCAAGGTTCAGTTGTCTGCAAGAAAACAACATACTTTTACTATACATATTATCATAATTGAGATCTTGTCATTGGAAACCAGATGAAGTTTTTCATAAATATATTCCTAAAAAGTATCATTAAATTCATTCCTTATCCATGTATCTATATCAGATACTTGTTTAGTTTGTAAAGTAATTATTCAATGCATTAACTGTATAAAGCTGACCTAAGAAATATTCCTAATGAAGAAAAGGAATCAAATTTATCTTCTTCTTCCTGTTCCATTTAAACATATATTCAATACTAGTATGCCACCACTAAATAGTGCCTAAAATGTTTTGTTCTAACTACCATCTCTCATACTTAGTTCTACTTACTTGCTATCTCTGGTAAAGACAGTTTCTAAGTAATCTCCCCACAGAGCCCAAGCTTTTACTAATGTGTCATGCATCTGTACTGCAGCAGAGAAGGCTTTGTTAGCATCGTCTGATCGACCAATCTGAGCAAGGAACATGCCCTTCAGAGCGTAAAACTCTGCTGTAAATTCTTTGGTAAAGTACTTCAAGTTTGTTGATTCAATTACTTCAAGTCCCTGAAAACAGATAAGACATCTTACTTGCTCATTTCAAGATTTACCAGTTGTCCCTTTTATATTTGTTATCAAAGACTTATGTCTAAATACATACATTATTTTTAAATATATTCTTGATTAAAGATTCACAAAATCAAGCATTCTTATGTATCCTGTAAATAAAGTATATAAAAAAAAAAACGCACTTTATCATTGTTTTGTGAATGTTTAAGAATAAAGTCGGAACTACTCAACATCTTTGTCCAATATCTAATTCAATGTTCTTTGTAACTGATTTCTATTAGCTGTTTATTTACCTCATTCAGTTCACTTTTGCCCATAGTACCAGACATTTGAAGATAGCACTTTACTTGTTGTCTAATCTTCTGGAAACAATCAACAATAGGCACACTGGGAATTGTGTGGATTCTAAAACATAAATATATCATCTGAATTAATAGCAGGCTATTCTCTCAATATGTTCATACTATATGATACTTTTTTAAAGGATATTAAAATCTATTTAACTTTTTTAAAGGACATTAGAATCTATTTAAACAGGTTATTACCATTTTTAACTTCAGATATAAATCTAGCATCAGTATGGAACTAGTATTTTGTTGACAAGAGCTTACTCCCTGGCTTATTCCTAAATACATGTTTTCTTTTAAAAACATGATATGCACAAACAATGCTCTTGCACTTCATACTTCACCCTTGGAACTATGATGTGTTTATCACTCATGTAGTTGTTCCTAATGGGATAAGTAGAATCATTTACAAGTACCATAAAAGTGGTCTGTAGTACAACACATTTCTATTTAGGGGAGGGGGCTGTTAATTCAATCCTGAAATTGATAAATAAAAAGTATATTATACATATAAATTACATACCTGCTGAGTGAATCTAAACAAACTCCTGTTAAATTATGTTTTCTGGCAATTTTCCCAAAATGGTTGATAGCTTGTGCTGAAGCATGAACTCCTAACATGGAATGGTTACTGTTTTGCTGTAGGAAAAAATCATATGTTTCTGACTAGTTTGACAAATGACAAGTCCAAACAATAGAGTTTAAAAAAAAAAGTCTGAAATATCAATGTGATTTCTTTAAGTCTTTTCTCACAAATACATTTAAATGTAAAAAAATAAGGAGAGTTTCACCATTACCTGCGTATTCTATCCAATCATTCAAAAATTAAATGCTTCTTTTTTGTAAATCTATTGGGGTGTAAAAGGGTTGACCAAAGAACATTTTGTATGAAGCACAAAGGCACTTTATTGAAAAATGTATACACAGTCAATGTTTTCACAGCCCTATAAAATTCCTAAAAGAAGTGTTCAATACTTGTAATTATATTTTATTATAGGATCATGAAAACTTTATTCTATGATTTTTTTTATTTTATTTACCTGTGCACTTTATTGTGGAAGCTTGTGTCATCATGAATGTTACATTTCATTTGAAAATTAAGGTTGATTTTAGAAAGACTTGAGATAACTGTTAGCCAATGAAATTATTGTATTATAATGAAACATACATGTAATGTAATTATAAAAGAAAGAAAATTAATCCACTATTGTTTTCAAAGTTTTTTCTATTTTGTTTTAATTTGTTGAACACTTTTAAAAAAACAAATTTGTAAAACTTACAGGATCTTGTTGAGCATGTGAATCATAATGATTGACAATGAACTGATAATGGTGTTGTCTCCAGGCAAATATATCTCCCCAGTGTGACAGGTCATCGGATATCATCGGTAATCTATTTCTGTAAAAATATAATATACATAAATATATCTCCCCAGTGTGACAGGTCATCAGATATCATCGGTAATCTATTTCTGTAAAAATATAGTATACATGAATATATCTCCCCAGTGTGACAGGTCATCGGATATCATCGGTAATCTATTTCTGTAAAAATATAAAACAAATAAATATATCTCCCCAGTGTGACAGGTCATCTGATATCATCGGCAATCTATTTCTGTAAAAATATAAAACAAATAAATATATCTCCCCAGTGTGACAGGTCATCGGATATCATTGGTAATCTATTTCTGTAAAAATATAAAACAAATAAATATATCTCCCCAGTGTGACAGGTCATCACATATCATTGGTAATCTATTTCTGTAAAAATATAAAACAAATAATTATATCTCCCCAGTGTGACAGGTCATCGGATATTATTGGTAATCTATTTCTGTAAAAATATAAAACAAATAAATATATCTCCCCTGTGTGGCATTTCATCAGATATCATCGGTAATCTACTTCTGTAAAAATATAATATACATAAATATATCTTCCCTGTGTGACATTTCATCTAATATCATTAGTAATCTTACTTTAATGAGAGTAAAATATTATCACCCAAAACAACATTTTATCTTTTTAAGTACCAATAAAAGGGTAAGAAATCAAAATTGCCCAATTTAAAATAAAAACCAAACTAAATCACTTCATTCATGAATCCAGAGATTTAAAAAAAAAAAAGGCTAGTAATATACCATTCTTTTTCTGTAATACCTTTTTTTTTTATCATCCTAATTTTTTCATCAGTTGAAAGATAGAAGAACACTGAATATTGTATAAATAAACCATTTGTTACCTCCATGTTTTCACAATAGCCTTCATATCATGTAGACTAGATCCCCTGTTGATATTAGCTGGTTGTAATCCTTGGTTTATCTGGGCAGCCTCTTGTAGCTCCATTATCTGTTGTGCTGCCTATGATATACAATAAGATACAATTATTGATTCATAACTATTTTGTGAGTTACCAATTGTATATGAAATTAACTAACAAACTATCAACTAGTTTCATGTGAAAAATGAGAAATTTCAAGAACTAGACACGTCAAGACCAGACACACACCAAAGCATTTTGATAAATTCACAGGGCATAACTCTGTGAAAAGAAAGTGATCTGAAAAACAAGAATGTGTCCACAGTACACGGATGCCCCACTCGCACTATCATTTTCTATGTTTAGTGGACCGTGAAATTGGAATAAATTCTCTAATTTGGCATTAAAATTAGAATGATCTTATCAAAGGGAACTTGTATACTAAGTTTCAAGTTGATTTGACTTCTACTTTATCAAAAACTACCTTGACCAAAAACTTTAACCTGAAATTTGCACTATCATTTTCTATGTTCAGTGAACCGTAAAATTGGGGTCAAAACTCTAATTTGGCATTAAAATTAGAAAAGATCATATTATAGGGCACATGTATACTAAGTTTCAAGTTGATTGGACTTCAACTTCATCAAAAACTACCTCGACCAAAAACTTTAACCTGAAGCGGGACAGACAGACAAACTGACAGATGAACGAACGGACGGACGGACGGACGGATGAACGAACAGACAGACAGATGAAGGGACACACAGACCAGAAAACATAATGCCCCTCTACTATCGTAGGTGGGGCATAATAACTGCTCCCTCAATTTGCAAGTCCAAATTATACAGTAACTAAGTTAGATTTTTACAGGCATAAAAGTTAAAACACATATTTGATTTAAGGAAAATAGAATGGTGGAATAATTTACATTGGAACTATATATGCTGCTGCTGTTATTAAAGTGGTATGGGAATAAAAACATGAAATTTGGTACAAATTCAACAGTGTTTTTTTGTGTGTTCTAGGCGTTTATAACATAAAAGGCAGTTTAATGACTATATCTATACCTGTAGTAGTGGTACATGAATATGTGATACAATGTTAGGTAAACGTCTCCATTCCTTGATGGCTAACTGGCTCGATACTTCCACTAGTCTCTCAATCTATACAATAAATAACAACTCATATTAAAATCGACCTCTACTCAATTCTGGTATGTTTAGTGGAGAAAAAATCTTCAAGTAAGGATATCTTATGCATGCATGTTTGATTGCATTTTGAAATTTCCTAAAATATTGATGCAGTGAAACTTTACCCAAACAATCAATAGCAAAAAATCTTGGGACAATATACACTTTCATAGTAAACACTCACACTAGTCAGTTGAGCTATAATGATAGCATTCCTTTACTTTGCATTATCAAAACCACTTACTGAATGTATGTATGTGGAAAATGTCTACATGATTGCCTTCATTTCTGATCAAATTTGGTATTTTGTTTGACATTCAAACTATACTAGCTAATCATACAATAATATTAAATTTAAAAAAAATTATTAATTAATGACACATCTAGTGTATATATGTGTCTATACCATGGTTACCATGTTAAGATGGTGTTCTTCAGGTTGACAGATGGCAATATATCCTCTGAATAGGTTCACTTTCCACGCTAGTTCCTTAGGACAGCTTAATTCAACCTGTAAAAAATAAAAATGGAAATTGAGTAAATACTTCTTTTTATAAATGTTAATATTGAAATCCCTATGGTAAACAAAATCATCAAGACAAAAAAATAACATGTGAATCAATTAAACTAATAGTTTTTTTTATTAATATCAGCAGAGAATAGGCTGTAGGCTGTAGGTTTAATCTTAACAACAAGATATTGAAACCTGTGACATAGCATCCTTCATCAGAGCCCAGTTAGGAACTCTCCAAGCACTTTCTAACACTAGATGGGGATTAGTATTTTAACAACAAGATACTGATACCTGTGACAGAGCATCCTTCATCAGAGCCCAGTTAGGAACTCTCCAAGCACTTTCTAACACTAGATGAGGATTGGTGTTTCCTTTAGAGTTGGCATACTCTAACATCAGGTCCCACTGGTTCAACTCCTTGGAACATCTGAATAGTAAGAAAAATATGTAAAATGTTGTAATCCCCATCACAGAATAGAAGTTACATAATTAATTTAAGAATATCATATACATGTAATAGAACTATGAAGCAAATTGTAAATGAAACCATGTATGTTCTGACTATCAGGTTTTCTGTATATAAATACTGTAAAATATCAGCTGAGAGACACAATAATAAGCTTTTTGTCAATTGAGTGCTGTGAATGATTTAAAAAAAAAAGCTTCATATTGTGTAAGGCAGCATATGTTTTACAAAACAGTATAATGAAACTCTGATAATAGGTTTATATGGTTTTTTTTGGTGATTTTCATACTAAGAACATGTTGGGTTTTTTTTTTAACCAGCAACCCAGAAGGGAACTATCAAAAGTTCATTCATATTTAAGAGTTGTAATAATTCATTAGATTAAATTTTATTACCTACAGTGACTACAGCAGATTATATTTGGTCATTAATTCATTTTTCTATTAACTGACCTTATCCAGTGTTCCTCCCAGAGTCTGTACTCCTGTAATACTGAGGGTGAGGCTGGTCCTGAATTATGATCCTGACGAGCCTTTGACATGGCCTATAAAATATCAGAAGTCACGTGTGTAATATTATTTTCTTAGTACTAAAATGTTTTCAATAAACCACACATTGGTTAAATCCTACCATGTCTAAATTCATATGGAATGTTCTATATCACATTTTTCATGAATCTAAGAAAAGCTGATTTTACCATTTAACCTCATTATCTATGATATTTATCTACCACTGATTATCAAATCTTAAAAAAAACAATTAAAATACTTTAAGCTACAAATTTCCTTTACCTTCTCATAGTGGTCTTGTGCTTGCTCAAAGAAGCCATGCTGTTCATATGCTAATGCTGTATTAGTTTCATTAAACTTTGACCTCTTCTGCCAAATTCCTACCAACATATCTTCCTCTTTGAGTAATGCATACAGTTCACATAAGGCATCTAGTGATTCCTACAACAGAACAAACAAGGTCCATTCCTTATCTATGTATACTGAGGTTAATAAATAAAAGTCCCCTTAATAACATCAGATTGAGTAACTTTAAATCAGTAGCAGGAGACAAGGCTAATTTGTTTTTTATTATGATGAGAGCCAGATTTTCAACATTTTCTTTAATTTCTTATGTATTATGTTCCTTTCATTATTATAATGATATGGAAATCACAACAGTCACAATTTTTTAAAAGGCGTCAGCGTGTATTAAAATACATAGTAAAAATACTTTTAAAACATTGGCAATATACTCCTGTCAATCCTTATCACAACTTTAATATGTGAAACCAACTGATCAAACAATGATCTGGTTGACAAAGTCATTCTATTATAATTTTAATTACCTGTTGAGGTGAAGTGACCGGTTCAAATTCGTATTCACTGATTGGTCTAGATTTGATCAGTAATGAGGCACCATTATCAAACGCCATTTGTTCAAGTTGTAAGCATGATCTGTGCCACATGTTGTGTGTTCTACCAAGGTACTGTCAAAATAAAACATTCATTTTTATTTCTGACAGGATATAACATACCAGTTCATTTTTTCAGATTTATTTCAATTCATAAAAATCAGACACCATTAGTTTTTTTAAACAATGTAGATAAAGAGTTAAAGATTAAACGGAGAGCACACTAACATTGTTCCTTTTAAAATAAGCATAGCACACATAATAACATACTTTCATGACACAAGCTCGTATTTGTACAGGAGGTACACAATGTGATAGTCCCTCCAAGAAAGTGTGTATAGAACTGGGATGACAATCTTTCTGTATCACATGACTTCCACTGCACATAAATGGTATTAATTCTCCACCAAGAATCTGTAACAACAAATGCCATTATTTTTAACATTTTAAAGATATCAATAACTTGGATTTACATGGCAAAGGTATAGTGATTGTAAGAATGCTCCCTTTTGAACGTGTGCTTCTTGCACTTCTTACCATCTGAGAACTTCAGTAAAACTCTACCATTTGAACAGTTTCAGTTGATAAAACAAATTGTAATTGGATCAGCATTTTGAATGAGCTTTTGATGGAAACCAAACAATAACACTCAAGTCATAGTAACAATGTAAATTTATACTTGATTCATGAATTTATAGTAGTGGGAGTAATTTCAAATAAAGAAAGTTTATGTACAAACCTGTTGTTGTTTCTCAGATAATATTTTCCATATCCTTGGAAAGAGGTCGATCCATATGACATGTGTCAGCTCAGTGTTACTGTGATTTAACTGGGACAGAGCACCTAGGTAAGATAATGTCTGAAAAAAGAAGGTTGACATGATCTAATCATAACTTTGTAAATTATAGCTTTTTTTCTCTTATCTTTATTCAAATCTTTAAAAACAGAATCACATTTACTTTAATCAAAAGAAATGGAACATTGATAAAATTTCTGGTCAACCATATTTCAGCCAAATGAAGCTAGCCTGAAATCAATGAAGGGGTGACTACTAAAAGTTACATAAAGTATAACCAGTCTTGATTATTCTGGTGATCTGATCATGCATTGTACCAAAGGTCATCGATAAAAATCCCATTCTAGTTATCTCTGTTTATTGTCTTGCCTGACTGTAGCTGATTTATTTACCTTAACTTCCCTTTAACTCTCTAAGAACATTGCCTGTCTCTGTAGTAGAGTGTTGACATATTTACCTTGACTTCCCTACAACTCTCTAAGAACTTTGCCTGTCTCTGTAGTAGAGTGTTGACATATTTACCTTGACTTCCCTACAACTCTCTTAGGACTTTGCCTGTCTCTGTGGTAAAGTGTTGATATATTTACCTTCACTTCCCTACAACTCTCTAAGAACTTTGCCTGTCTCTGTAGTAAAGTGTTGATATATTTACCTTGACTTCCCAACAACTCTCTAAGAACTTTGCCCGTCTCTGTAGTAAAGTGTTGATATATTTACCTTGACTTCCCTACAACTCTCTAAGAACTTTGCCTGTCTCTGTAATAAAGTGTTGATATATTTACCTTGACTTCCCTACAACTCTCTAAGAACTTTGCCTGTCTCTGTAGTAAAGTGTTGACTTAGTTACCTTGACTTCCCTACAACTCTCTAAGAACTTTGCCCGTCTCTGTAGTAAAATGTTGACATATTTACCTTGACTTCCCTACAACTCTCTAAGAACTTTGCCTGTCTCTGTAGTAAAATGTTGACATATTTACCTTGACTTCCCTACAACTCTCTAAGAACTTTGCCCGTCTCTGTAGTAAAGTGTTGATAATTTACCTTGACTTCCCTACAACTCTCTAAGAACTTTGCCCGTCTCTGTAGTAAAGTGTTGATATATTTACCTTGACTTCCCTACAACTCTCTAAGAACTTTGCCCGTCTCTGTAGTAAAGTGTTGACATATTTACCTTAACTTCCCTACAACTCTCTAAGAACTTTGCCTGTCTCTGTAGTAAAGTGTTGATATATTTACCTTGACTTCCCTACAACTCTCTAAGAACTTTGCCTGTCTCTGTAGTAAAGTGTTGACATATTTACCTTAACTTCCCTACAACTCTCTAAGAACTTTGCCTGTCTCTGTAGTAAAGTGTTGACATATTTACCTTAACTTCCCTACAACTCTCTAAGAACTTTGCCTGTCTTTGTAGTAAAGTGTTGACATATTTACCTTGACTTCCCTACAACTCTCTAAGAACTTTGCCTGTCTCTGTAGTAAAGTGTTGATATATTTACCTTGACTTCCCTACAACTCTCTAAGAACTTTGCCTGTCTCTGTAGTAAAGTGTTGACATATTTACCTTAACTTCCCTACAACTCTCTAAGAACTTTGCCTGTCTTTGTAGTAAAGTGTTGACATATTTACCTTGACTTCCCTACAACTCTCTAAGAACTTTGCCTGTCTCTGTAGTAAAGTGTTGATATATTTACCTTAACTTCCCTACAACTCTCTAAGAACTTTGCCTGTCTCTGTAGTAAAGTGTTGACATATTTACCTTAACTTCCCAACAACTCTCTAAGAACTTTGCCTGTCTCTGTAGTAAAGTGTTGATATATTTACCTTGACTTCCCTACAACTCTCTAAGAACTTTGCCTGTCTCTGTAGTAGAGTGTTGATATATTTACCTTGACTTCCCTACAACTCTCTAAGAACTTTGCCTGTCTCTGTAGTAGAGTGTTGACATATTTACCTTAACTTCCCTACAACTCTCTAAGAACTTTGCCTGTCTCTGTAGTAAAGTGTTGACATAGTTACCTTGACTTCCCTACAACTCTCTAAGAACTTTGCCCGTCTCTGTAGTAAGGGGTTGATATATTTATCTTGACTTCCCTACAACTCTCTAACAACTTTGCCCGTCTCTGTAGTATAGTGTTGATATATTTACCTTGACTTCCCTACAACTCTCTAAGAACTTTGCCTGTCTCTGTAGTAAAGTGTTGACATATTTACCTTGACTTCCCTACAACTCTCTAAGAACTTTGCCTGTCTCTGAAGTTAAGTGTTGATATATTTACCTTGACTTCCCTACAACTCTCTAAGAACTTTGCCTGTCTCTGTAGTAAAGTGTTGACATATTTACCTTGACTTCCCTACAACTCTCTAAGAACTTTGCCTGTCTCTGTAGTAAAGTGTTGACATATTTACCTTGACTTCCCTACAACTCTCTAAGAACTTTGCCTGTCTCTGTAGTAGAGTGTTGACATATTTACCTTGACTTTCCTACAACTCTCTAAGAACTTTGCCTGTCTTTGTAGTAGAGTGTTGACATATTTACCTTGACTTCCCTACAACTCTCTAAGAACTTTGCCTGTCTCTGTAGTAAAGTGTTGACATATTTACCTTAACTTCCCTACAACTCTCTAAGAACTTTGCCTGTCTCTGTAGAAAAGTGTTGATATATTTACCTTGACTTCCCTACAACTCTCTATAAACTTTGCCTGTCTCTGTAGTAAAGTGTTGATATATTTACCTTGACTTCCCTACAACTCTCTAAGAACTTTGCCTGTCTGTGTAGTAAAGTGTTGATATATTTACCTTGACTTCCCTACAACTCTCTAAGAACTTTGCCTGTCTCTGTGGTAAAGTGTTGACATATTTACCTTGACTTCCCTACAACTCTCTAAGAACTTTGCCTGTCTCTGTAGTAAAGTGTTGATATGTTTACCTTGACTTCCCTACAACTCTCTAAGAACTTTGCCTGTCTCTGTAGTAAAGTGTTGACATAGTTACCTTGACTTCCCTACAACTCTCTAAGAACTTTGCCCGTCTCTGTAGTAAAGGGTTGATATATTTACCTTGACTTCCCTACAACTCTCTAAGAACTTTGCCTGTCTTTGTAGTAGAGTGTTGACATATTTACCTTGACTTCCCTACAACTCTCTAAGAACTTTGCCTGTCTCTGTAGTAAAGTGTTGACATATTTACCTTGACTTCCCTACAACTCTCTAAGAACTTTGCCTGTCTCTGTAGTAAAGTGTTGATATGTTTACCTTGACTTCCCTACAACTCTCTAAGAACTTTGCCTGTCTCTGTAGTAAAGTGTTGACATAGTTACCTTGACTTCCCTACAACTCTCTAAGAACTTTGCCCGTCTCTGTAGTAAAGGGTTGATATATTTACCTTGACTTCCCTACAACTCTCTAAGAACTTTGGCCGTCTCTGTAGTAAAGTGTTGATATATTTACCTTGACTTCCCTACAACTCTCTAAGAACTCTTGACTTCCCTACAACTCTCTAAGAACTTTGCCTGTCTCTGTAGTAAAGTGTTGATATATTTACCTTGACTTCCCTACAACTCTCTAAGAACTTTGCCTGTCTCTGTAGTAAAGTGTTGATATATTTACCTTGACTTCCCTACAACTCTCTAAGAACTTTGCCTGTCTCTGTAGTAAAGTGTTGACATAGTTACCTTGACTTCCCTACAACTCTCTAAGAACTTTGCCCGTCTTTGTAGTAAAGTGTTGATAATTTACCTTGACTTCCCTACAACTCTCTAAGAACTTTGCCCGTCTCTGTAGTAAAGTGTTGATATATTTACCTTGACTTCCCTACAACTCTCTAAGAACTTTGCCTGTCTCTGTAGTAAAGTGTTGACATATTTACCTTGACTTCCCTACAACTCTCTAAGAACTTTGCCTGTCTCTGTAGTAGAGTGTTGACATATTTACCTTAACTTCCCTACAACTCTCTAAGAACTTTGCCTGTCTTTGTAGTAAAGTGTTGATATATTTACCTTGACTTCCCAACAACTCTCTAAGAACTTTGCCAGTCTCTGTAGTAAAGTGTTGATATATTTACCTTGACTTCCCAACAACTCTCTAAGAACTTTGCCTGTCTCTGTAGTAGAGTGTTGACATATTTACCTTAACTTCCCTACAACTCTCTAAGAACTTTGCCTGTCTCTGTAGTAAAGTGTTGATATATTTACCTTGACTTCCCAACAACTCTCTAAGAACTTTGCCAGTCTCTGTAGTAAAGTGTTGATATATTTACCTTGACTTCCCTACAACTCTCTAAGAACTTTGCCTGTCTCTGTAGTAAAGTGTTGACATATTTACCTTGACTTCCCTCCCTACAACTCTCTAAGAACTTTGCCTGTCTCTGTAGTAAAGTGTTGATATATTTACCTTGACTTCCCTACAACTCTCTAAGAACTTTGCCTGTCTCTGTAGTAAAGTGTTGACATATTTACCTTGACTTCCCTCCCTACAACTCTCTAAGAACTTTGCCTGTCTCTGTAGTAAAGTGTTGATATATTTACCTTGACTTCCCTACAACTCTCTAAGAACTTTGCCTGTCTCTGTAGTAGAGTGTTGACATATTTACCTTGACTTCCCTACAACTCTCTAAGAACTTTGCCTGTCTTTGTAGTAAAGTGTTGACATATTTACCTTAACTTCTCTACAACTCTCTAAGAACTTTGCCCGTCTCTGTAGTAAAGTGTTGACATATTTACCTTGACTTCCCTACAACTCTCTAAGAACTTTGCCCGTCTCTGTAGTAGAGTGTTGATATATTTACCTTGAATTCCCTACAACTCTCTAAGAACTTTGCCTGTCTCTGTAGTAAAGTGTTGATATATTTACCTTAACTTCCCTACAACTCTCTAAGAACTTTGCCTGTCTCTGTAGTAAAGTGTTGATATATTTACCTTGAATTCCCTACAACTCTCTAAGAACTTTGCCTGTCTTTGTAGTAAAGTGTTGACATATTTACCTTGACTTCCCTACAACTCTCTAAGAACTTTGCCCGTCTCTGTAGTAGAGTGTTGATATATTTACCTTGAATTCCCTACAACTCTCTAAGAACTTTGCCTGTCTTTGTAGTAAAGTGTTGACATATTTACCTTGACTTCCCTACAACTCTCTAAGAACTTTGCCTGTCTCTGTAGTAAAGTGTTGACATATTTACCTTGACTTCCCTACAACTCTCTAAGAACTTTGCCTGTCTCTGTAGTAGAGTGTTGATATATTTACCTTGAATTCCCTACAACTCTCTAAGAACTTTGCCTGTCTCTGTAGTAGAGTGTTGACATATTTACCTTGACTTCCCTACAACTCTCTAAGAACTTTGCCTGTCTTTGTAGTAGAGTGTTGATATATTTACCTTGAATTCCCTACAACTCTCTAAGAACTTTGCCTGTCTTTGTAGTAGAGTGTTGATATATTTACCTTGAATTCCCTACAACTCTCTTAGAACTTTGCCTGTCTCTGTAGTAGAGTGTTGACATATTTACCTTGACTTCCCTACAACTCTCTAAGAACTTTGCCTGTCTCTGTAGTAAAGTGTTGATATATTTACCTTGACTTCCCAACAACTCTCTAAGAACTTTGCCCGTCTCTGTAGTAAAGTGTTGATATATTTACCTTGACTTCCCTACAACTCTCTAAGAACTTTGCCTGTCTCTGTAGTAAAGTGTTGACATATTTACCTTGACTTCCCTCCCTACAACTCTCTAAGAACTTTGCCTGTCTCTGTAGTAAAGTGTTGATATATTTACCTTGACTTCCCTACAACTCTCTAAGAACTTTGCCTGTCTGTGTAGTAAAGTGTTGATATATTTACCTTGACTTCCCTACAACTCTCTAAGAACTTTGCCTGTCTCTGTGGTAAAGTGTTGACATATTTACCTTGACTTCCCTACAACTCTCTAAGAACTTTGCCTGTCTCTGTAGTAAAGTGTTGATATATTTACCTTCACTTCCCTACAACTCTCTAAGAACTTTGCCTGTCTCTGTAGTAAAGTGTTGATATATTTACCTTGAATTCCCTACAACTCTCTTAGAACTTTGCCTGTCTCTGTAGTAGAGTGTTGACATATTTACCTTGACTTCCCTACAACTCTCTAAGAACTTTGCCTGTCTCTGTGGTAAAGTGTTGACATATTTACCTTGACTTCCCTACAACTCTCTAAGAACTTTGCCTGTCTCTGTAGTAAAGTGTTGATATATTTACCTTGACTTCCCTACAACTCTCTAAGAACTTTGCCTGTCTCTGTAGTAAAGTGTTGATTTATTTACCTTGACTTCCCAACAACTCTCTAAGAACTTTGCCTGTCTTTGTAGTAGAGTGTTGACATATTTACCTTGACTTCCCTACAACTCTCTAAGAACTTTGCCTGTCTCTGTAGTAAAGTGTTGATATGTTTACCTTGACTTCCCTACAACTCTCTAAGAACTTTGCCTGTCTCTGTAGTAAAGTGTTAATGTTTTGTTTTTGGTCATGTGTTTCCTTCTTTGGAGGTTCTTTACTACAGTTGTCATCTGATGTTACACCACTAAGTTCCATCTCTATCTCTTCCTAAAGAATATAATAAAATATCCAGTGAAATAAAGTTCTTCAAGTAAAGATCACTTCCTTCACTTCAACATGACACAAACATTACTTTTCATGTATATTTACTAATAATATGAAGGTGTGTACTTTACTCTTTGTATTAACATTAAAAGTGAATTCAAGATACTGTATATATTGAGTAATTTTTCGCAATGGGCTCTGTTCATAGTTTTGTCTTTAAATTTGGCTGTTAACCCTTAACTGTGTTCAATATTTGCATTTCGTGGCCTTTTAAATGGACAGTGAAATGTTTCCCTAGGGTACCCAGCTAAATGTCTCACACGAAAAAAGTTCAAGTTTTGACATTATTTGATCAGATATCTCCTCAGGAATCTGGGGTTCGTTACCTGGTATCTTTATCACACAGGGATAGGCAAAAACAATTAAATGTTGTATTCCTAAAAATCTTCTTTTTTCAGTATAACTTTACCTCTTCCTTGTTAGAGTCTACAGATTCGACATCCATTGGTTCTTCTTTGATCTTCATCAATGTGGCAAATGCTGCTCTATCCTGGCTGTCTGCTAGGTTCACAACACTACTGGCTGATGGTAACAGGTTCATGGAGGATGAACTCTGAATGGCATGACCCGACACAGCAACAGAGAGCAAAAGCTACAAAAACAAAACAAGTGACAATAATCATTATCATTGAAAAATAACAATTCACTGTATATGTAATTAATAATGTGTTTAACAGAAAAATGCTATAAAAGTCACTACTTAAAAATCATGTTGACATCACAGTACACTACAAGCAAGTTGATATTCCATTTGAAAAGGATAACCCAGAAACACATGCGAGGCAACAAGCTTTAAATTCAAATTATCACACAATTTTTCTATATAACAGTAGACTTAAAGAAATACCTATGAACAGCATGATCTGGTGAAGTTACCAAAATACTACTTATAAATAAGATGAAAAATTATATAATGGGTGTAAATGATAAAATTCCAAGGTATATAGAGTTGAACCATGTTATTTCAAATCCCATGATACTATTGAAAAACAGAGGGAGAACACTGTAAAATGGTTTATATAATTATTTTCAAATACTCTGCTAAATCTCAATATACCTTACCTCAGTACATTGTTTTATCCAGAAATGACTACTCATGGCTTCCCAATTCTGTGAACATGTAATATACAGTAGTCGGTCAAATATCTTCTTTGGTATACTACTGTCAAACACCTAATAAAGAGAGAATACTCTTGACTATAAAGATATAACAACTTCATTCAAATCAAAATAAACACAAGACAACATTGTGTACAATTTGGAAATTAGTATGGCGTTCATTATCACTGAACTAGTATATATTTGTTTAGGGGCCAGCTGAAGGACGCCTCCGCGTGCGGGAATTTCTTGCTACATTGAAGACCTGTTGGTGACCTTTTGCTGCTGTTTTTTCTATGGACAGGTTGTTGTCTCATTGACACATTCCCGATTTCCATTCTCAATTTTATTGGTATATACAATTGTTTTAAATGTCTCTGACATAAAAACAAAGAGATCTTGAATCACCATAGAAATTTGTATTTAATTCTCTAGTCATATGAAAGTACCGCAACTTCCTCTTTTAGATTTAAATAACAGTTTCATATTAGTTTTGCAGACTTAAATCCTTATTCAGTACATATATTAGATGTCATACTTAAATTGCTCATCCTGTTACATGATTTTAAAATGTACACCTTCTAAAATAAAAATCAAACCTCAACAAATTTCTGTCTGATGTGATGCTGGTTACATCTTAATCCACCAAGGAAGGCTGGTTCTAATTTAGATGTTAATTCTGTACCTATCAGACTCTGATCTCTGAAATGAATATATAACTTTAGAGAAAAGGTAGAAGAAAGATTAAGAAATAATAAATAATTGTTAAATCATGATTGCTTATTAATAGATGACAATGTTTATGCATTACAATTTGTAGCTTAAATATTAACAAATATTCAAAGATATATGTAAACTTGTAAAATATCTATGGACCTTAAATTCTGCATTGACGTCCTACCATAACAATTTGTAGGATTAGTATCAATGCTAACTATACAAGCATGTGTAAGAAACGAATAAATGAATAATTATACAGATACAAATAAAAGTGAATAATTGTTTTATATACCTATAAATATAGTTGACTAGTTCGAGAAACTGAGCATTAAGTTCAGATTCATCAGGAAATCTTTTTTCGACATTTTGCATCAGTTTAACCAATAGAATAGCCTTTTCTCGAATAACTGGAGACTGGTTAATGGCAATAGCAGTCTGAAATACAAAATAACTGGTAATTAAGCTTGAGGGAAAAAATACAAAATTTTAGATATTGCAAATTCAGAATTATTTGTGTTTTATTATTGAGATTATTGAACTATGTACACAACTAGGAGATAAATAAAATCTTTTTCAGCAAATTTCTTATGCAAAGAATGTTTAGTTGTAGAAATTAAATATGTGAGCTTTCATTTTTGAGACAAATAAACTGTCACAAATTTCTTAGTTATTAAAACATCACGATAGTTTTTGAGTGTACAGTTGTTGGAATCACTTAAACAAGATTCTTACACTGAAAAATAATTTCATTTCTTATTACTGCCCATATCTCATTCTCTTTGTACACTCAGAAAAATCAAATATCTTGTTGTGAGGTAGCATTGTCATTGAGGTACACTCCACATGTTCTTTTATTTATATGATACTAGTAGCCCATCACTTAAATTCAATTTCACATAAGCAATCTGTTCTCACAGGCTAAGACAATAATTTAAATTGATTCTTGTTTAATAATGTTTCTAAATGTATAACTGACACCACATAATCTGCCTACCTTTGTTTTAACCCAATCCTCCACCATTTTTGTTATAGCCTTCATTACTTTACTGTCTGTAGTTTTCTCAATCAAACCAACCAATATCTGACCAATGAAGGATTTCCTCATCTCTAAACTCATCACACCAACACGATTTTTCACAAGGTCTAAACTTAGGATCAATAATTCACTGGCAACTGGAATTAAACAACACTTATTTATAATGTAAATTTATTGCTTGCATAAATTTTGGTCTTCTTTATAAATCAATCTTTCTAATAGGTAACACACTAAACTTAATTGATCCTTCCTAAGCTATTTTCAAAATTTGAAATATTATCTTGTATACATCTACTGCAATTATTGTCCCTTCCCATATAGTAATAGCAAATATACTAATAATGCCAAATCTTGTTTGTGATTGTATTACTCTGACATGTGAGATAAAGCCTTGCAGTCATAAAATTTTCGAGCAAGATTTTTGTACTCAGACTCAAAAATCAACCAATCAAAATACTGGATTTCATGTTTCACGCATGATTTTTGTGCTTTGAGCACTGAGCAAAGTTTTATGACTTCAATCAAGGTCAATCATTTTATATTTTATGAAATATAATAACATTTAATCAGTAGTATGTGCAATGTTCCTAAAATAAAACAAAGTTCTGTCTTCATCTCATAATCACAGTGCATTTACTTTACAAAAAAGAAGATGTGAATTATGATGAATTTGCTTACAGAAAAAGTATGTGATGTATCAAAGTAAAGAAACAGCATCAATACTGCCCTAAAATTAATCTTACTTGATACATCCTATACAAGTTTAGATATTGAGATGTTTACCTGGACTAGTTTCTGGTGTTGTTGGAGTCAGATGTTCTCTTGCCATCTTGTGTAAAACTTTCATGAAAGTTGTAATAAGTCTATCTATATAACATTGATTGTGCATACAGGCTGCCTTTAGTATCATCAAAGTACTGAACAACTGAGAGGGAGATCCTGCTGTTGTGGCTCTGAAATCAAAAAGCAGGTACTTGTTTAATACTTTATTTACTAGTGCAAAGAGAAGAGTAACTTTTAAATTTATCATCTGGCGAGTACTCCATACTCAAAAGCTTAAACATAACACAGCAATTTGTTAAAAAAAAAATATATAAGAAGGCAGAATTTGATGGTTAGATTTTGAAATTTATAAATCTTATTCAAAGCATCATGAGAGCAAAATATGTTTGATTGAATAAAGATATACAAAACAAGCTTACTTTTCATAAGCAGTTAGCCCCTCATACACCACTTTACTGACGCAGGCGTATAGACATTCCAATTCCTCATATTTAGATGCCACATTTGATGTAGCTGGTTCTGTTGGGAAGAAACTCATCAATCTAGATAGTAAGGTATGTACTCCACGAATCACTTTGGTGTTGGGACAGGTCATACATGCAGCAATACCTCGCTGTAGGGGTTTGAAGCTAGATAAAATTGTCTCTTTTTTCTAAATGAAATAAAAAATATAATTTAAATAAAATTATCATTTGGTATTTTCAAAATCAGTACTGTTCTATTATTTATCCTGTTAAAAACTGATTAGCCTTTTCTTCTATATTTGAAGTAAAAGCAATTGTTTTTATTTAAACTGATCTACGAAGAGTTCTTCAAATATTTAAGTTTGTTGTGAATATGCATGAAATATTTTGCACTGAAGGTCAAGCAACCAACAATCAATCAGTTAATCAAAAAAAAGGTATCAATTTTTCTATGTTTCATTAGGTACATATGAATCACAAATCTAAATCTAACAAATTACAAATTTTCTATTTGCTTGTATGCAGATATTCATTCATGAAACCAAATATACAAGAAAATGCAAGTTTTCCTCATTTCAAGAAAATATGTATCAACAAAAATTAATGAATCAACAAAATGAACATTGGTAACATCATTTTACCAGAATCTGTAAAAGGAAACTTAGTAATTCCAGGGCTGTACAGATGTTGTTGAAGTTTGGTTGATGGTTCTCTACAGATGTCAGGAGTTTATCAAACCAAGCTAGTTTTAATTCTGCATTTGGCCAGAAATCAGGTCTTAAGGCTGGCTTCAGTAGACTAACACATCTTCTGGATAACAGTTCTCCTGGAGAGCCTGGGGTTTCATTGACCTGTAACAAATCATTTTTTGATAGAAAATGGCAGTCACAATAAATTATAGCAAAACAAATATGCACCTGACGTGAACAACTTCTTAATCCATGCAACCAGAATAATATTATCACTGGCTCTCTTTAGAATAGATGTTGAAATTCATTTTTTTCTAGAAATACCTTGAGGCTAGTTTATTTGTTATAATTTATTTGTTTCCAAACAACTGCTCCGTAGAAAGAAGTAAGTTGTCTGTTGGTATAACTATTAGTTCTTTAATCTTCATTAAATTTTCTCTGTATATTTCATTTGAATTGGAAGTAATTTGACTTGCTTTCACTTTCTTTTTTAATTTATTCTTTAAAACTGCTGAAGGAAAAAAAATGTTGGCAAAATATAATAAAATTGAGAATGGAAATGGGGAATGGGTCAAAGCGACAACAACCCAACCATAGAACAGCGGAAGGCAACCAAAGGGTCTTCAATGAAGCGATAAACTACGCATATATTCATTATGCATATTCCTGGACTTTTTCAACAATTCAATGAGTTAAGTAGCCATGTGCAGTTATCAGTGTTCAAATGGAAACTCGTTGTTACAAGGGAACACTTTTAGTTGAATAAATATAAGAGATTTCTCACTTGACAAGCAATTCTAAACATGATATAAACAGCAGTATCGCACAAATGATTTTTTTAAGGTCTGTTAACATCACAGAAATAACTTACCTGACAAGCAATCCTTAACAGGAAGTTAACAACAGCATCACATGAATGTTTGTCAATAGGTCTGTTAACATCTGTTAAACTTCTGGTACTCTGTAAAAAAGAAGACACACCCAATTTTAAAAATAATCATTAAATGTTATCAGTTAGTTTCATACTACATAACATAAAATATGTACTAGTTCACCAACCAATTTCAGTATAAAGTATAAATTAAAGTACAACACAAGGAACAGCATTCTACGATTTTATTCTTCCTTCAAACCCCAATTATACTACTACATTACTGTATTCAGGTTTCAAAATCCTAATTTGACAAGTTTATTCAACAGTTCACTTCATAATGAACATATGTACATAGTTTCAAGCTGACATGACCACAAACAACCTCCCTTAAATAACTTATGTATTCACTGAGAACCACTTTATATGCCAACTACAGTAAGATCTTTCAGAACTTCTGGTTAGACCAAAATTTGCTTTTTTGCAGTAGATTGTCAACTTTGGATTAGACCTTAATTCAACCTCTCAAACCCCTTTATCACCTATCCAAGCTGTTTTATCATAACTAAGTATTAGCAGCAGGATGTAGATCAGATTCATATAATTTTTGCAAGCAAATGAAAATTAGACATTACACAGCATGTAAAGAGATAGTTCATTTTAATATAAGACAGTGAAGAATTTTATGATTTTGTTTACTGATCTTAATTTTCTTGTACTGTAAACTTATGTAATGTTTATTTTAGACGACATTAAGAAACTTACACTCTCTGAAAGTTTGTCCTGACCTTCAAGGACAACACTCTGATTACTTACAGCTCCAGAAGAATGTCTCGATCTTTTAGGTTCCTGAGGAGAGTCGACAGATGTAACTGATGCTGAAGTTCTCTTTGCTGGTACATTCTGGTTCAAAGCGTTAGTTACATCATCAGGTGGCTACAATCATTTTATGGAACTATTTTAGTTAACAAAATTTAGATAACAAAATAGAATAAAAAAAATTGCATTGATTATGTAAATACTTAATCCTTTCTTTCAAGACAACGCAACAGTAGCAATGTGGTTTGTAGATATTTTCTCACAATCTTTTTATGTCTGGTAGTCCCTAAAGAAAACTGCTTGTCCTTACTTCTATTTATATTACAAAATACCAAAATTGTGTCTGTCCTTTGTAAATTTACTGGGCAAATCCCTTGGATCACCACTTTTTAAAAACTCTGTCGTGACTTTTGTGTATAATTCTTCACACAATGCTTAAACATTTTAACTAATTGAAGGTGATTTACTTATGTTATACTGAATTTGCTATTCTACCTTTTATGTCAAGATTTATTGTAAAACTTTGATCATAGTTTACTTACCTCTTTATCTACACACTCAACATCTTCCTTTATTCTTTGCATTTCCCATTTTATGATAACTTCAGCCAAATCTACTGCTAGTTTACGATGCTCTAATGAAGCCTAGAATTTACAAAACCTGTCATTTATAAACAAAATACTGAAAAAAAATTCTTTCTTTGAATTTGACAATTTATTTCAACTCATATCATCCAAGATCTTGTCATGTTGTTGGCTTGTTGTTCATGTTTCATATCCACTAAATAGCGGATACACTTCACATAACAATATTTTACAGCTTATCGCAAATGGGTGATAATTTTTTTTTTCAGTTGACCACTTATATTAGAAATGAATAGTTTAGCTTCAATACAAAATTTATAGTATAACTTACTGTAGAGGTATATCCAAGTCTTTTTGGTGAGTTGACATAAGCATTGGAAATATATCAGTTAGCTTGTATATATTATTTATAGTATAACTTACACTAGAAGTAAATCCCAGTCTTTGTAATGAGTTGACCATGTGCGGTATCAGATGATGTCGAACTGGGTAATATACTTTGTAATGACGTACTATTAACTGACTGAAATCAAAGATAAAAAGAAATTGGTAAAAGAAGTGAAATGTTTTTCATCTCTAAACACTACTTTCATGAAGATGCTGTTCATCTAAAATGAAACATTACTTTCAAAATATTATATTTTTAAATTGAATGAAAATTATAATGAATAGACAAACAAAATGAACCAGAAATTACATGAAAGACTGACAATATAATGAATACTGCACTAACAAATCTGTCTGGTACCTGTAAATCAATTATGTTGGTCTAGACCATACAGGACTTTCAGGAGGTTTTTTTTCACCTTTGACAGTAGTGTTTAGGGGCCAGCTGAAGGACGCCTCCAGGTACCGGAATTTCTCGCTACATTGAAGACCTGTTGGTGATCTTCTGCTGTTGTTTTTACTATGGTCTGATTGTTGTCTCTTTGACACATTCCCCATTTCCATTCTCAATTTTATTATTGTCTTTCTGAAATACTTTTTTTTATCTTATTTGATTGCTACAACTTACAGTATGTGTACCAGCTGTGCTACAGTATGACCTTCTTCTACTATTATCTTCTTGGTCCAATGTGTTAACATTCCCTAGGATACAATTTACAATTAATCAATGGTAAATTTATTTGATATGAATAAGAACAGTTGTATTTCATCATCTCAAAGTTGATTCGACTGACAAACATATCTTAAATAAGGAAACAGGAGCAAATATAATGCAAATATTGTTAAATTTGAATATACATTTTACTATTCTAAAAACAGGAATTTTGAGACAAGAAGAGTCAACTGTATATGAAAATTGTATTCCAAATGAGCTTGTTACATATGAGCAATTAATTAGTATTACATTTCCATCCTCCATTCTTCCTGGCATTGCTGGTGTCAATATTTCTAAAGCCTGACGGACAACACTTCTAGCTTCCACAGCATGTGCTTTCAGCAAACTATGAAAAACCTGATAATAAAACAATATAATCAAAGTATTTGTTCTACTTATTTTACTTTCAGGTATAAACCTTTACATACATACGTAGATTTTGTATCGAAGTTATTAGTAAATATCTAAATGACAATGATGTGATGAGAAGAACTGAGATCTACATTGCAAGTTTACAACTTAAAAATTAAAAAAAAAAAGCATTTTCTTTGGTGTAACTTTTTATCCTTTTGTATTTTATTTCATTTTAATTTTTTGTATAGGTTTTGACTCCTGTTCATGGTCGATGGCATAGAAAGGAATTTTATACAAGCCATGGTTCATAACAATTTATTTTACAGCACTTGGAGAACAATTTATTTATAAACGGTATATATCATCACATCATTATTTCATTGTACCTGAAGAACAATTCTTTTATGAATGGCAAACTTAGCAATGATATGAGACAGCAACAGATGTCCATGATATTTGGTAGCAGGATCAACACAGTTCTTTGATAATAAACATGGCCAGGCAAATGTCATCAACCGTCGAAGTTTGTTCCCTTGTTTCCTGAAGAATATAATAGTTTTAAATTATTGTGTATTACTAAGTTGTTCTTCAAATATGTAATTTTTTTTATCAATGATATTGCTATTCCCTGCCAAAAAGATTATACAAAATATTTCCATGTGACTTATGGATGTCTACTTTGATTTGTGTTGTTGGATTACTTTCTTTCTCGTAAATTGTATATTTATATAGATATAGGAAGATGTGGTGTGAGTGCCAATGAGACAACTCTCAATCCAAATAACAATTTAAAAAGTAAACCATTATAGGTTAAAGTACGGCCTTCAACACGGAGCCTTGGCTCACACCGAACAACAAGCTATAAAGGGCCCCAAAATTACTAGTGTAAAACCATTCAAACGGGAAAACCAACAGTCTAATTATGCACAGTATACAGATGAACTGTATTTTCTAAAGTCATAAAGAATTGAAATTGAACAAGGAATTTGAGTATATCTCTTTCTGTTAATTATTTTTGTTTCAGTCCTACCTTTCCTGTTGATGATAATAACAAGATCTAATTAACTACAAAAACATTTCTTCAATCAATAATTCCAATTATCAAATTCCTAATTATGATAACAATCATGACCAATATAAAGGGTCAGACACAAGATCTAGGCTTTGATCCTTAATTAACCCTGAATTATCCATTTACTTGAGTAATAAGCTATATAATAGGTTGATAGAAACACTTTGCAAACAAGTTAATATTACAAAAGAACTTTGAGTCACTCATTTATATAAACAAACTTAATAAACTGTTATAAAAGTGAAAAGGTAGCCTTACTTTATTTCAAAATTCAAACAATGGAGGCCTTTAGAGCATCACGAAAACTAAGAGAATTAATTGTCTGCCATGACAATGCAGCCAGGCAACTACTTATTCTAGGTAAATCTAATCACTAATACAGAAAAAAAATCAACACTGCTATTATCCATTGTCTAAAACAAAATTTCTGGTCTCAATTTGTTATTACAATCAGTTGAGAAAAGCTGCTTAAATAAATTTCAGCATAAAGAAAAAAATTACAAAAATAATATGATTTTAATTAAATGCTGTAAAAAATAATATTAAAAGATATTAAACCATTTTTTTAATTGAAATTACAGACATTAACTTAACCCCAGAAAATATTAAATCCCACCAACATCTTTTTACAAATAAAAGACATTGAGGGGAAGACTATTGCTAATACATGTAACTTTAAAAGGAGGGCCTCAGATGATACAATTTCAACAATTTAAAAGTTTTTCCTTATATTTTTAAGATCTAAAGACTGAAAACTTCTAACAAATTTCAAACATGTTATTTCTAACATCAGACCCTTGTGTCCAGAAAACATCTGAAAAATGTTGTACAATAGAATAATAAAAAAAAATACCATTTTCAAATTCATGGGCTAAGATAGGATTTTGTATCTTCTCTTTCAATCTTGAATTCATAACTTCTAAATAATTTATCATTTCTTAATCATATTTATATCTCTCTTTGATTACAGGTATAAAGATAAATGACCTTCATCAACGTCTGTCAAAGCTTTGCAGAAGTGACCTAACTGACACAGAATCCATCATGTTTTCGCTGATGGATCAACGCAAGTCTATGACAGAGTTTATACACAACATGTACCAAGTTTATCGTCTTATTAAGTGGCAGCAGATACAGATGATGGTCAAGGTATTATGGGAAGGTTTTACCCCCACAGACATTAACCAGATCATAGTTATGGCCATGATGCAGTATGCTGACAGTATTACTAGTGATGAAGATGGGAACTCTTCTGTGATAGAGGAAGATATGATCGTCGAAGAAAGACTGCAGTGATTTCTGATTGAACTGTACTATTATTATACTATTTAATGTCTAAATGTATTCCTACCATAATTTATTGTAATATTTATCATTCACCATAGTGCATATCATATTTAGTGCTGATAATAAATGTACAAAATATTTTGTTTTGTGTTTCCTACAAATCAGGATTATTAAAACTCTGTTTAGAAGCAACTGCCTCTATTCTCTTTATGATGACCCTATATAGGGCTATTCTAACATTATCCATATTCTAACCCTAACCCTGCCACTAGCCCTAAACCAAAAATAAACTCTGTGGTAATGATTAACCAAAAATAAATAGAAACAGAAACTGCCAAACAAAGACAAAACAAAAGAAATGAAATGGATGATTATGATGTAAATAGTTTTGATAATAAATGACAACATTCACTTTAACATTCAATATGGATGACTTACTTATTATTAGCATCATGTATGTGTGAGGATGCCTGCTCCACCAACAAGGACGATAATTGTAATAATAGAATTCTAACAGCATCTGACGTTCCAAATGGTTTGTCTGGGTCAATTATTCTATTTATAAAAACACTGATGACATTCTCCTGACTATCTTGGTCTGGTGTTGGTGGTCCTCCTATCAGTTTCTCTCCGTCACCACTCTCAAAGGCATGCTGACAACAGGGTATTATTACATACTGGAGTATCTATAAAAAAAAACCAATGGGATAAGTGCCATTTAAGTGACTTTTACATTGCAGAACCTTGCAAGTGCTTCCTAGTTCAATTTACATTCTGAAAGGGAGTGTTATACAAATTAAAAGGCATAAAACATAAAAAAAAATTGTTTTTACGGATACAAATTGTCTATGTGAAAATTGGGCAATAAGATCTTAGGCAGTTTCTGTTTAATTCATTTTAAGCAGGATTTGATTTTTAAATAATTTACTTGTGTTCATTATTGAATGTATAATGTTGACCTCTAGGTTTACCTCAAGGTGTTTTTTTCATTCAGTTTGTAGTTTGGTTTGATAAAACAATTGCAATTTGGTCAGAATTTTGAATAAATTCCAAAAACATCCTGGAAATATTGTAATCAATGTTTATTTCATTATCAGATGAAATAAGACGTGTTGGTACGGACAGAATGCCCTGCATCTGCAAAATTGACTTTGAACAAGTAAAATTTCGATGTTATTCTACAAAAAGTTGGTTGAATGAAACACAAACTAACACATTAATTTGCAACTATAAGTATCACTGTAAAGATAACAATACTTCTCCATTGTGTATAAGTTTCAGTAGAGAATTATTGTGAAATTATTCACAAATGACAGAAACCAAACAAAAAGTATTCACAGAGGGGACAATGTAACAATGATAATCCGAACATCTACTTACCTTAGATTTTAAATCCTGACTCCAACTTGGATCATGAAAAAGATCTACAAACTTGAAAAAAGAATTCCTTTTCCAGTCTATTGTGTAAGTCTGAAATAGATAATAAAATACTTTAATATTACTTCACACAGTAAATAGTAAAGCTAAATCAATGGAAATAAGCAAAAAAAAAGGTTGAGGATTATTATATATATAGGAGCAAGACAAATGTGTATATTGTATATGTTAATTTCATCTAGATAAGTGTTGTGTGGTGTCTTATAATATAAATGTATTCAATACATCATTTCTTAACCTGATTTTTTAAGGACAGAAATGCATTCCAGATCATTAAGAGAGTTCCTTTGACTTGAAATGGAAGTTAAAAATATACTGTACTAACAGCAGCAACAGTTTTCTCCAAGTAATCCTTGACAAACTGGAACTGTACTATATATCTGTATGTAAAACATCTCAGGACATTGAATAACAGTTCTACTTCATCTATGTGGTATCTGTAATGTGTTCAAAATAAATATTTTAATAATCTAAATCTTTAAAAAAAAATACATCATAACACAGTTGACTGCCATTAAAAATATATAATACTGTTATCACTGCACAAGTTCTTTGATGATAAAATTATCAATGTCTACAAGATTTGAAGATAGAATCAAATCACTCCTTAACTTTCTGATATACAACTATGAACTGAACATTAACATTGAAATTATTGCAAGAAATTATGCACAGAAAATAGAAAATATGATTTAATGTATGGATAGTATTTTTAAAACTTGAAAGTTTATTAAAAAATATTTATGAGTTATAAGTTGTATGATGGAGACTTGTTGATTGATACTTACTTGAAATAATTCAACAAACATTTAACCAATAGAGCAGGTTCTTTCCATTGAATATAATCTACACTATCCTGCAATTACAAATATTGGAATTTCATTCAGATTACATTTAGATTTGTACATATAGATGACCATTTTTGATGAAAAGCATTCATAAAAATATACACCATTTGTTCATACCATTTCTAAGTCTGACCTAACCAGGAATTAAACCTGCTACTTTTCTGTATCTGAGATAAGAACACTTTCCCTACATAACCAAGACATTTCAAGTTTGCAGCTTGGATGAAATAAGTGCAGTGTAACTATAATATTTGTACAATTTAATTCTGGCAATTTTCTGTTCCAAATCATAATAATATGAACAAGCCAATTGTTAACTTTTGTCTAGACACAGTATAATGTTCTTTACAACTTTTGTAACTTCTGTTTCTGTTAGCAATGTTACTACAGTAGACTCCACCTAATCGGATATCGGTTAAACGAATATATCGGCTATTGTAATATTATGTCAAAACACCGAACCATTCCCTATACATTTCAGTCAAAATACATCGGATAATCGAATATCGGTTATTAGAATATATCGACTAATTGGATAGGAATATTCATGAAAAATGTGTGAAAACCATGTACAATCGAATATTTTGAAATAATTTCATATTTTTCTCGACAGGAAATGAAGCCGGAAGTTGCGCCATTACGAAGTTTAAGAAAACTTCAGTTCAGAAATGTTTCATTTTATTAATAAAACGATCTTTTGCAGTCAAATAAAACATGTTTTTTCTTGATGTCTTGTTTATTCTATGAATCTGATATTATATTTTGCCTAAGATGTGTTTATTATGTGTTTATCCAAATGTGATTGTTATCATTTACTTCACAAACAACGACACGACAGAAATAATAAACTGTGCGTGATGTTCATCAATATTTATTAAATATGAATGAAAAGTACCTTTTTCTCAACAATTTATTAAAATATATATAAAAGTCCCTTGTAAAAATAAGGAATCGTTTGTCAATAGCATATCCCAGGTGAAATAGATTTATGTAACTTGTACACACGTACGCCATTTTCCTAATTTGCATAATATTCAGCCTTTAATTTTGAACCACGACAAATAAGATAGAAAAGCAAATTAATTTTACTCATCTTGATGTCCAATTTTATAATCATAAAAGTAGTTGTATTACTTGAAATTGGAAATGTGTTTCATAAATAAAAAAACTGTAGAAAATTAGATCCGAGTTCGATCAACTTCTTGAGCTATTAATAGATTTACCTGTGGCCTACTTCCGAGAATTCATAGTTATTTTTAGCTTTTACCTGTTTTAACACTTAACACACAAATGAAACAAATCACGCAAAAACAACAAGTCTCATTATTTAAGAGGTATATATTTTATTCAGATAATCAACACATAAAGATAATCAACACATAATTAAAAATCAACAGACTGACAGATAAACAAAATACATTATAATCAACTGATCGATCTATTACTCAATCAACCGAATTATCCGAACTTGTACCTGAAAAAAACATTGAGATTAGTTACAAATTTCCATTAATAAAGCAGCTATAATAGCTATTGGTATCTTAGGGTTGTGTCTGTCAAGTTTGAAAAAAAAACTTGGAGGAATATACGTTCATCGGCTAATTGAATATATCGGACAATCGGATATTTTTAACTGACATTTTGGGTATCCGATTGGCCGGAGTCTACTGTACTTGAAAAGTGTAATGCAGTGTGTGGGTTATTATTTAAAAGAACTCTCAATATAAATCTGACAGCATTATTTGTATGTAGCAATTTCGAAATTCAAATTAGTTAAGGGCTATTCCAGAAAAAATGTAGGGGGGGGGGGGGGGGGGGGGTTGGAAGGCAGTTTTTGTCAGCTCTTGCCACCCAGACAATTGTAATTGAGACTTATAGTGCATTATAGTGTGAAAAGTTGCTCTGATACCCATCACTCATGTATTATTAATATAATGTGCCTTCCAACCCCCCAACCCCCCTACATTTTTTCTGGAATAGCCCTAATCCAGTTAAAAATGCATTAATAAATGTACATGATAATTTCTGTTATTAACAATAATGTATCAAAACTAGTAAAGTGAATGTAAGATATTTAATAACTCACAACTTTATCATGTCTGTCTTGAAATGTGTCTGTTTTCCACAAGGATAAGAGATGTTCCAGCTGTGAGAAAGAAATTTTTATTTGTTATAGTATTAAAATTACAAGATCAAATAGTTTAACAGTTGTAAGATTTTTTGTATTAGTCTACATTATTTGCTGTTTACATTGATAACTGAAATGAAACAAACAAACCAACTTACAATTTTATATTGCTTGTAAAAAAAATTAAAACATTTTAAAAATGTGCCAAGCTAATATTTGAAAAATAATCTTACTGTATCTGCAAAAAGAAACCTAAAATACCACAGAAAGTTAAAATATGGGTTTTGCTGTGAATTTTTCAAGGGATTTTTTTTCCAATTTTGAAGAATTAAAAAGTTGACACATATATATGCAGATATCAGAACTTACAATTTCCACATTTTTAGACAGCCATTCCTCTTCACATCTTACAAGTATGCTAATAATAGAAATCATCTGGTATTGCATGTCCTGTGTCCCTGTTCCAGCAGGTAGAGATGTAGGAGAAGCTGATATATCAACCACAGCAGACTGTCCCTGTGTAAACAAATAGCACAAAATATTTGAATAAACTGTATTTAGTTAACAATGGAAATTACTTATTTCTTTTAAATAGTTACCTTCTAAATCTGAGAAAAGAAACTTATTGAAGACCGTACTTTGACCTATAATAGTTTACTTTTATAAATTGTGACTTGGATGGAGAGTTGTCTTATTGGCACACATACCACATCTTCGTATATCTATTGTTCATATAGTTGTTAATATATTTGTCATTTGGTCTCTTGTGGAGATTTTTCTCGTTGGCAATCATACCACATCTTCTTTTTTTCACCTTTGATGTGAATGCTTACAGAAAGAAGACAACAGTAAAAGAAACATAATAATACCTTATTATCTCAGGGTAGGTATTCTGATAGTATTGAAAAGTTGACTTAAAGAAGGCAAAAAAAACAATAAGCCAAAAGCATATCATATAAAAATGTGTAAAAAATAAGTACCTATCATATTTTAATAGAATCTGTGGAAGCATTTCTATAAAATATTTTTTTTGGGGTAAAACAATAGCATATCTAGCATAAATGTTTTACCTGTGTTAGAGCTATCAGTCTTTGTGGACTTTTTTCTAAGATTTCTCTTAAAGGTTTACCATCTTTATGTGCTAAAACAAACTGAAAGAAAATTACAAACAATTACATGAAACAGTTACTTTGCAAATGTCATGACAGAAACATAAAATCAAAAATTTATCAAAGTCGAAAGGAACCTTATGTCAATAGATAACAGTTCACCAAAGTTTCATGAGAACTGCTAAAGGCATTTTCGAGTTATTGTCTGAAAACTTCAAAATCCCCTTTTTATATGAATAAAACTCTGCAACTTGGAAACATAAAATTCAAAATTTATAAAACTAGAAAGGGAGCTCATGTCAATAGATATAAACAATTCACCAAAATTTCTTGTTACAGACAGACAACTGTGTATATCATAATACATGCCGTAAATGTGCATATAAATAGTTAATATAATGTTTTAAATAGAAATGGCATTTGATGCTTACTTCAAATAATCTTGTCCACTGTTGATCTTGTAGATGAGATTCTTGAAGAAATAGTTCTATGGCAGTATCTGGATATCGTAATAAAAACTTCACAAGTGGATCACGGAAAGGACTGCCAGCCTGTAATTAAAACAGATGTTTAGAATCTTAAAGCATCATCTATTCAATATCAATAGTCATAAAAAAAAATTAAAACATATATATTCATTAATTTAAATAAATAAGGCTGTTAGTTTTCTCGTTTGAAATGTTTTACATTGTCAGTCATTTCGGGGCCTTTTATATGCGGTATGGGCTTTACTCATTGTTTTAAAGGCCGTAGGGTGACCTATAGTTGTTAATTTCTGTGTCATATTGGTCTCTTGTGGAGAGTTGTCTCATTCACATTCATACCACATCTTTCTTTTTTTTATAGTTAATTAGAAATGGTTAATGTAGTATCAGTATGCTAATTTCAATTAATTTTTCGACAAACAACCAAGCAAATTCTTCAAGTCTGTTTAACACTAAAAGCCCATACATTTTGACAAATAAAATAATATTTCTGAAGTAATTTTTTTATTATTTTATCATAGGGTGTTTATCTAATTACAACTGGCCTTACCTCTAGAAACATTGCTTTCTCTCCATGCAGAGTTAACACCACTAAAGGTTCTATTAACTTCTGACTTGCTGCTGGTATCATGTGGAAGATATTGATAATTGAAGCACATGTCTTCAGTTCCTTCAAAGAAATTGTATTATTGTTTATATGTTGACCAAAGCATTCAACAGATTTTATTCAATGTGTTATACAATTAATAAAATTACACATAATAGAAAAAGCTTAAAATCAATTTGCAGTTGTTTATTTATTATAAAATGTTTTTTCAAAAGGTTCTGATAAAATGCTCCAATTTCAAATGTTTACCGATAAAATTATCATATAAAAGAAATGCTATTTTTCAAAATGCTTACGTTATCTTTTATATATAGTTTATAACAGAAATACATTAAATTTACTTAATCTTTTGAGTACACATTCGTGAAATACTCCTAGAGCATTTAACATTTTAAACTTGAGAAAAACTACAAATTTCTCATACTGTGTATGCCAAGAATCTATACTTTTTGCTTTTGTTCCTTTATGTACTTCTATGTCATTTGGTCTCGGATGAAGAGTTGTCTCATTGGCAATCACACCACATCTTCTTATCTTCAAAGTCTGAATTGTGATACAATTGTATTAAGAAACCAAAATTAAACTCCCTTCCTTGGCTTTATCTTTTTACTGGTCTTATGTATGTATTCAATTTTATTAACAGACTAAATCTGTAAATGTATGTTGTCAAGCATGCTGGAGGTTTGTGGGATGTTTGAACAGTAAACAGATCATTAAGGTTTTGTCATTGAAGAGCAACATCATCCTACTACTATGAAGAGTTAACCAAATGATAATAATTCTGTTAAAGGGAATGGGGACAAAAACGGCTCCATTAAAGTAATATCAAATTACGTAACCCCACCCAAACATGGGGTACAACCCTTACCTGAGCTATTACCTCTCCGTTAGCTTTACTTTGTCCACTCTTTTGACTAATAGCTGCCACTTCTAACCACTTCTTCAAATGAGTCTGATGACATCAAATAATATTATGTATTGATTAAATCTTACAATTTTCATATACTAAAAGATTCAAATATGCTGATTAATAACTCAATTCAACCTTTGTAAACTTAATCTATATATCTTGTCGACTGTTATGTAATCCAACTATAAGTATTTTCAAATTACCTATGAGAAATTCTTATTACATGCTGTAGTTTTAACACATCATTATCTTGATGACTATTGATAATATCACTGTACTGGCAACCCTTTTTATAGAGGCCACCCTCAGAACCACAGTAAACAAACCATACAAAAGTGTGACGTTTGAATTGAGGCTAATAAAAATACAATATACTAGTGTATTAAATAAAATACTTACCAACAATTGTTCACAAAGTTTTTCATTGAATGTATTAGGGAACAACTGTGTGATGTATGATAAACGTTTGATAACGTTGGAGTTCAGACTTCTGTGATCCCCTAATGTCAGAAGTAATGGTCTAATGGCTTGGTGAACACTTTCCATATCAATCTGACAGCCAGATATAAACTGAAATAACATTAACATTTTCATTGAACTAGTACACATTTATTTAGAACCATGTGTATCTGTTATGTCTAATCTTTGTATATTTTAATATCAAGTTGATATCTTTCTTTACTGGATATTTTGTGTAGTATTTAAAAGTTTTACAATGACAGACTTGATAAATCTTTTAAACATATTTCAAGAATAAGGTAAGAAAAACCATAATTGCTTACCTTTTTCATGCAGTTATGAGCTACTTCTTGTAAATCTGTACTGTTACTGTTGAGAGCTTTGTAAAGTACATTGAATATCTTCTCTCTTCTGTTGGCAATGTAATGACAAGCTGCTAAAGCTCCTAGAAAACAAACGTTCACTTTAATATAGATTTTCTACTCTTGACAATGTGATTACTTTCAATGCAAATACTAAATTTCAAACAAATATGTGTCTTGCTCCCAGTTAACATAATGCTGGTAACACTATTTAAGGTGGTACCTAACTCTGTTAACTCTGTAAAATCAGCAGAACGCTTTAATAACATTGTGTTCTCAAGAAAATATTAAGCATTTCAATGATCAAAATAAGTGTTTATCAAACTGCTATATAACCAATGTATTTTGGTTCAATTTTTTTGAAATTCTTATAGTTTTGTCAAAGGGTCAAAGTTAATACTTTGTCAAAATTTTGAGAAAATCAAACGAGCCAAATTAATTTCAAATGTTTATAATTCATGCTTGCAACAGATTTATAAACAAAAACTTGATAAAGAAATACAAGTGTGATGAACATCAAATAAACAGCACAACATTCAGCAACAACTGATATCTTAAGTGTAATATGTCTTAGATTACATAATATAATTGTTGGAGTTTACCTGTGCTGACTATATAATAATGGTCTACTTACTGAGTGCACTTTTCCTAAGAGGTACCAGATCTGTGACAGATTTATAACAAGGAAGCTTTAACAATACAGCATCTTCTGCTTCACACAGGCTAAGTAACTGGAAATATATACAACAATTGCATGACAGGTTTACAAATTTCTGCAAAAATAATGCTTATTTGTTATTTTCTTGTTGTTATTAACAATGATCACTTACCCTTCAAAGAAAATTCAAAAATAACCTAAAAAAATAATTCTCTCTTCGAAAACTTAATAATAGTTCCTATTAGTAACATGAAATTTCACTCCATTAGAATTTTACCACTGTTATTATCAAAAAATCTTCTAGAAGATCTTTCAGTATATAATTACCTCTGTGAAGAAGACATTATGCTCCAATACATTTAGATCTATAGTAAACAACCTTGGTTCCAATGTAGTACAGAATGTATTCCCATCCTGTAATAAATAAATAAAGTTGTATCAAATCTGTCATAATGAATCAAAACTTCAAAGAAATACAAAAACAACCTGACTTATTCTATACCCTTTTGCTGATATTTAAAATTTCTTTATTTTAAACCCCTACAGGTCAAAAAGGATGTATGTGCATTAAAATAAAAAAATTGTTTTCGATTACACGAATACCGAAAAATAAAAATAACACTTTAAAAATTCTGGTCCTTCAATGGCTATTTTTTATTAACCATCATTGTGAATGCTGACACATAAACAATTGAAAGCCAAGAAAGTGTTAATATGTAGAACATTTTACAAGAGCTTTATGACCAAAAGGAACCCTTAAAGAATAGCCAAATACTTCTAGGGTTTATTTTGCCTGAAGAGGTTGGAACCTTGGTTTCTCAATAGGTAATTAACTTCAAAAGGGAATTTTTGAAAAATATGTTATAAAGCATGTTAGTAAGGAAGCACTACAGTAACTAATGCAAGTTTACCCCATAGATGTATATTTCCTACATCGTTCATTCCCAATGTGTGTACATTTTTGCCCTTTATGAACCTATTACTAACCATTAATCCAATCTGAGCATTAGCAGGTTGATGTCTCAGTAAATGTTTCTTTGGAGGGATCATATCTTGTAAAACATCCTTATGAGGTTCCATGATCTCTGTTATTGACTTCTTTGTTGTCTTAGCCAATATCTCTAAAGAGTGCATTGCCTACAATTTGAGATTATCTGTGATAATATTTAATAATTTGTTTTAATATATTTTTCCCCATGTAAGATTCAACACATTCAAATGCTATCACAAAACTTGTTGGATATGTAGTCTTGTGAATTGACTAAGTTTATAGCTGAGGAAAATCTTATGGGTCACAAATTATGGAACTTCTGTCACATGTTATCTTGGCTCAGGGTATGGTGACCATTGAAGACTACTTAAAAAAGGTACAACTTTGGTTGTGTATTTTTGTTTTTTGCAAATAACATTCTCTACACACAATATTTATCATATCAGGCGAAATTTTCTGCCATTGACTAAATATAAGATAATGGCAAACAATACTGTACATACCTGTTCTCTAACAATGGTGTTGGGAGATGTTATCTGTCTAACTAGTTCATGGGTTACTTCATGGAAGGATTTCTTTTGAGCAGCCAGTAATTCTTCATTCTCCTTACATTGCGTAATCTCTTGTGAACATTTGACTAACATGTTCTCCAGATTATGTTTGGCTAAGTCGACGGCCCCACTAGATACCTCTTTAGTAAGGTCCATCATAACAAACAACAAGGCTTTCAGGAATGAAAACTGGTGTTCCAGTACCCAGTTCAAGGCCATTCTCTCGTACATGAACTTAATAGCTAGACACCTTAAATTGAAGGTAAATGCAACTAATTTTAAAACACTGAATTAATGAATGATAAACAATCAAATTATTAAATATTGTTTTGAAAGACAATGTCAAACAGAGCAATGCATACCAAACTTATTAGGTTACTTTAGTATAAATTGCATGATGGTTTATATAGCTCTCATAAAAAACAATGTGACAAAATTTACATGTTGAGTTTTGAAAGTTTGTTTTTTGTGAAAATGGCTGCTGACATCTTTGAACATATGAAGGTTCAGAACCCAAATTACTGTTAAATATTACTGCAGAAACTGTTTTTACTTTCATTTACTTACCCTCCAACTTTAGCATACCAAGCTCTCTCATAACATAAGGAACACATTCTTTCTACTAAATAATCGAAGGTTGGTAACCTGCAGGCCTAGAAACAAACATATGTCAGCAGTTAATACTATAGTCAAATTGAGTTATCATACAACACCCAATCATTGTCAAATATTGACTTTCAAATTCACAAAAGGTGATGAAATTTTATCTGTGTAAAAAAATTGTGATAAAAATATAATAACAAGCAGATTTTCTTCCAAAATAGTAATCATATTTTTCCCCCCAGATATTAGCTTGAAATTTTTTCTGACACCAACTCTAACCTTTTCTTTAGACCCCAGTATAGTAGTGGCAGTATCTAGAATGAGGACAAGGGCCAGATTGCCTGGCTTACACAGCTCTTTCTCTTCATGTCCCATGATAACAGCCAGAGCATCAATCAAGATCTGTGTATCCATACCATGTAATTTGTTCTGCTTATCTCCAACAGGAAATGGACCTGAAATAGATATCCTCCTGTAAATAGTGTCCTCGTTTCAAAACTTTTTTCGATAGCAAATACAAAAGTATAGAAAAGCAAATAATTGCTGATTATTAATAAAAGCACTTTGATTTGTCAGATGATTGTAAGGTCGGCATGTCATGAATAAATAGTCCTATCCCTTATTTTCCATTAAAATAACAAAATAAATATGTCAATGACACAGCAACCCATATAGCATATGTGTATTAAAACTGCAGTTAAGTTTCAGACTTTTTAATGTGTGTCTTTGTGGACTTTTAAGTCTACCGAGTTTTAAAACATTTATTTCTCACTTCTTTTTTATATCTTGATTTGTACATCTTCCTTTGTTTTTTAATCTCTAATAAGAAACCAATAAATTATATATGTAAATCTATGTATGAGGATAGTAAGTACATTGCATACCTGTTTGCTGAGAGATAGATATCATAGTGTAATGTCTGACCATACAAGCCATGAATGGCAGTGCTGTCTGTCTTAGTTCCTTGATAGCAGCAGCAACTGTAAAAGAAACAAGTTAATGTAGAATGAAAGATACAATGCATATCTGTTTTCACTTCGAACTGGAATGGTCTTTTCTACTACAGAAAATATGCACATCTCCATTGCAGTGACATGCAAAGCATATCTAGTTACGTTCATAAAATATAATTTTTATTAATCATGTTCAAGGTTTTAAGTATTTTTGTATACCTCATTTGAATAACTCTTACAAGTTTTACACATCAAATTATCTTGAAAATTCATTTACTTCTCTATCTTTTTGACAAATCTATATTAACCCTTTCAACGCTACACCAAAAAATAGAAAAATGGCTGCTGCTGCTGCATTTTTTTTGTGTTCATTCATTAGAACAGTATATTCCTTTTCAGACTGCTGTATCTTTTTTATTAAATGAGATACAGAGAATAGCAGTGGCGGACGGCTTATGTCATCCAGCATATGCCGTGAATAGCGTTGAAAGGGTTTACAAAAAATCTTTGAATATATTTTAATGCTTTTGTATTTACCAAACATTCCAGTTAATGCCTGCTCATGGACTTTTCGGGAGTGGGAGTCTGGTGTTTTATACAATGGTCCAGTTTGAAGGGGAACCTCATTTTCTGTAAAACTGAAATAAAAGATAAACGTATCTGTATTCTAATAACATAATAGTAAATTTGTATTACATTATACTATCAAGATTACATTGAAAACTTGTATTACATTGCTTTATTTGTATTACATTGTTTTATATGTATTATGTTGTAAACTTGTATCACATTGCTTTTTTTATATTCAATTGTAAAACGTAAAATAAAAAAAATACTGAACTCCAATGACATTGATTGCCCTACCTTGTGTGAGTGAAGAGATAAGTCAGTGTTTGTTTGTCATCTTCCAGATTCATAACAGAAACAAGGAAACATTTAATAAGTTCCCAAGCTTGACGTCGTACAAAGTTCTCTGTTGTACTACATTTCAAGGCCGTCAATGCTGCATCTATAGCCTGAAAATATATGAAAATTATGTAACACTTTTACATATTCTAAATGAAATCACATATTTAGAAGTTCCATCTTACCCTTATTCATGTATATTTTGAATGCATGTACAGATATGTGTCATAAGAAAGTGTAATCGTATAGGAAGTATCTATGACCAATAACATAGCTGTGATATGCATAATCATATGACGCACGTCAAGCAAAAACAACCCTTATCGCATTTGACGTCGTTATCAGTAGTCAAAAAACAAATATGCTTAAGTTAAAAAAGAAATAGATACTCTTCGTCGTCTTTTATAATACATGTAGTTCGATATGTCGGCTCTTCCTGTAGTTATTTCTGCAGCCGGATTAGCACGTGTTATGTAGGAACATCTATATTGAAAAAATCGTCCATATGCTAGAAAGTAATATCAGGTTACCTTTTGTCAAGCACCAGAAGAAGAGTAAACTAGTAAATTGCAGCAAACTTAAAACGACGTTAAAGTGTATGAATCGTTACGTTACGTTACGTTGCATTTTACGTTAGAACACATTTTTATGGGTAACTAAAATAGAAATTTCTCAACTAGTTTTTCACCGACTGTTTCAAATTTTTTATATTGAGTTGGCATTAGTATTTTCTGTTTGATCAATAAAAAATCTGATAATTCATAATTTTTGCCATAAGGGTCGTTTTTGCTTGTCGGGCGTCATATGTATAACTTTGAAACTATACCTTTTCTACAGGAAGTGTTATAGGTGTTTTGGAGTCTTGGAAGTATATTGTAATACATGGACCAGCTGTTTCTTTGTCGTTATACTGAAGCTGGAAAGAAAAAAAATACAAAATAGGCATTTAATTTGCTGCAAATATATCTTTTAATTTTGTGAATAGGAATATAAAAATTGACTATCAGTATTTCAACAAAATTAACTATCAACATTCAATGATGCTAATAAAGAGTGCAACTTCAAATTTTCAAAATAATCTCATGCAAGCCAAACCACTAGCATTAAACAGTGCAACATTGTTTGTGGTTTTTTTTTTCATTTTCAAACAGTATTGTTGCAACAAGCAAAATGAGAACAAATAAAAATGCATTGAAAAATCTTTTTACCCATATTTGATTGTTTTGTTTTCTGTATCTGTACTTACCCTCTGTGGTTCTCGTAACATTTTTCTATTTCCACCACCAAATTTCCCCAATACTCTGAATGCTACATGAGCAATGTTATCTACTGGATTTCTCAACGTCTTCCATAATGCCTGCAAAATTATATTTTAAATCAGTAAACTTTTAGTCAAACCAATAAAATATGTTTGTATTAACTACAATGTAGTGAGTTTGGGCTAGGTATTTCTTATTCTTAGAGGCTTTTTACAGTTAATGACTTAACTTGATAACAATCAAGAATGTGTCCACAGTACACGGATACCCCATCTGCACTATCATTTTCTATATTCAGTGGACCATGAAAATGGAATAAAATCTCTAATTTGGCATTAAAATTAGAAAGATCATATCATAGGGAACATGTTTACTAAGTTTCAAATTGATTGGACTTCAACTTTATCAAAAACTACCTTGACCAAAAACTTTAAACATGAAGTGGGACGAACGGACGGAAGGACGCACAGACCAGAAAACATAATGCCCATAAATGGGGCATAAAAATAAATGACATGTCTATTCATTTCTTCCAATAATTTGCAAATGAACTAAAATATCTTTAAAGGTATTAATTATATATCTAGGTGACAATTAACACTAGCATCAAAATCAGAAATATTTCAAGAATGACGACTTGACTTAGGTAGAATCAGAATCAAAGTATCTTACCTGCATTAGTTCAGCCCTGACAGGTTGGATATGATCATAAAGGAAGTCTGGCTGTAAGTTATCTACACATAATTCTAATGTTCTCAAGCCCTACAATAATTAAAACAAAGTCATATTGATGGTACACATACAAATATTTTCAAACACTGTTTAAATGGATACAAAACTTGCTCAAAATACTACCAACTATAATGACATTCTATTCTGGTGTTGTAGATCTTTCAAGTTTAGGCCCACATATTACCAAACATAGTTGAGTCCTGAAATTTTTCAAACAATTTTTTTATTTATTTGCTTAGTCTTATAATGTTCATTTTTAGTAAATGTGAGATATATCATAAAGCTTCAGAGCTTAGAATGATGAAAAGCTGTTGTATTTCACTTTGATATACTTTTACACCACCCGATCTCTTTCATAAATAAAACTGAAATGTTATCCTGCAACATAGTTGCAAATACAACTATCATATTACCTGACTGACAAGAGTCTGTGATCCATTTAATGCTGATACAAGTGGATCCATTAACATTGGTAAGTAAGGTAAAAGGGAACTCAAACGGACAGGTACAGTCAAACAAAGCTCCACAAATAAATCTTTCATATGCTGTCTATGTAAACCACTCTGTAAACTGTTTAATCCTGAAATTTAAGTAATTAAAATTCAAGCATTGTTCAATTTCAAGTAAAACAAAACTCTGTATCTTATTTACTAAATAAAGTATCATTTTTCAAGTGATCTATATTTGAAGAAGTTACTATTTTCTATAGATTGAATGCTGAATTTGGCCCTAAAAAAATCATATATTCATGAAAAAACAAGGTTTCCTCAATCAACAAAAATCGATAACCATTAAAATAAATGAATCCAAAGTATTAGAATTTTTAAAAAAGCTTGATATATACATGTGTTGGCATATTTTATAAGTGCGTTCAGTATCACACATCTGTGAAAGAATTTTACTCTTATACTGTTTTTTTTTTAAATTAGACATCTTGTATAATAGAATATATCATGTAATCTTCTTGGCTTTAATAATTCTCACCTTGCAGTAGATTTGGAAGTAATGGTAGAAACTCCTGATACAAAAGGTCATGACTTCCTCCTCCTATTGACCTAAATAATGCCCTCAGTAACAGGAAATAATTGTATGGTTCCTTGGCACTCATAGCTAACTCCATAGATCTGTTTACTATGACATGCAGATGAGGCTGTAAATACAAATACAAACTCAAATTTTGATTTACAATCTGTTGAAAAATCTCTGAAAGTATTTTTTCAAATTTCATTTCTAAAAATAATTGATTTTTTTTAAAGTTAATATTGTAGTTTTATTCTCAACTTGCAAGTTTGCTGTTTTCTTGAAAATAAATGTCAATACAAAGAATGCTAGGTGTTTCTACAAAAATTAAGCTTTTGTATTTTTTCTTGCTAGAGATGCATTTCCTAAACTTAAATGCGGCCTTGTACTTCATGCACCTAATTCTTTCTTTTGATAAAAAAATCTTTATGAGGTTTTTGAATATATAAAAGAAAAACAAACTTCAAATACAAGACCAATCTTCTTGAATATCTCGAAAAATTGGCATGCAATCCTATCAGTGCAAAATTTCAACCTTTATGTTGTGCAAAAAATAAAAATAAATAATAACCAAATCATATACCTTCAGCATTTGTTCATTTTCTGCAGCAAATAATGAAACAGAACCAAACACCAGTTTGAACAACTTCAGATACAAGTTAGATCTGTCCATGTTAGCTGCAATACACAAGGGTATTATATTCATACAAATAAGTGATGAAACGGTAGGAAATTACAGAGGCACCATGGGCAAAGTTCTAAATACATGCATTTCATACAAGGTTACTGTTTTCATTTTATTTTGATTTTGCACCCTATAAACTTCAACAATGATGCATAGACAGCTATAAAAGGCCTCGAAATGACAAATGTAAAATAATTCACACCATTTACATACAAATAATGAATGAAAAACAAATATGTAACACAGAGACAAATGACAAAAAAGTCTGCAACAATTAATGTAAAATAAAGAAAACATATACTCATAAAACCTGCGTGTCATTTTTGACTCGCATTGTATACTTAGTATACCTTATATACTATATATTAACTTACATCCCATTTCTTCTAATCTTGCGAGTAAATAGTCCACCAGTATTGTAGCAAATGTTGGCGATGTTGTAGGATTGGCTAAGAATGAATTAGCTACTATCTGTAAAATATAATAAAATTATGAAGCATTGATGCTCATCTAAATAAAATGCAAAAATCATATACATATAAAAATAAGAAGAAATGGTATGACTGACAAATAGAAAACTCTCCACAAGAAACCAAATGATACAGAAATTAACAGCCATAGGTCAACGTATGGCCTTCAACAATGAGTAAAACCCAACCATTTCTATATACAAAAGATATATTTATTCTAAGTTATGTCGGTAAATCAAAGATGATTTAGATAATCATTTAAAATGGGTCTATCCCTGTACATTTCAGAATCATTTGTAACTGATTAATGTACATATATGTATTACTGATTTATCTGCATGGTATATATTACATCTATGACTATGAATAATAGTTCAAATACATTAACTTATTCTCTTCAGCATACCATACATTCATATGATCGATATGTAAATAAATTGCATACCTGTAGTGCATAATTATTATGGATTCTATCAACCATATACTGAAAGATAAAAATCAATAGTATAAGAAATTGTTTATTAATTAATATGGAAATCTGATTTCATTCTGGAATAAAATATGATCAAACAAAAAAATTCACTCAGTCTCAAAGCTGATCAGTAATTTCCTACACCTAATCTGAGCTTTGTATAATATATTTGTAATTTCTTCCTGTAATATCATTTTGTCTATTATTGTTTCTGAACTTATCAACCTAAGGTTATATTCAATTATTTTATATCATCAAATATTGGTTACATCAGTGTACAATTTATGCCTTTTTATTTATCATATTTACTTATAAAGTAAAGTAGTAGTAAAATTAAAAATCTTAAATAAAATCAATATCTGTTGGCCACTATAATGGTGAATATAAATCTCTGATTAATATAATTACCTCCACTGTTGTTGAAAATATTTCTTTGAATGTCTGAGTGTGCATCATGTTGAACTAAAATGAAACAACAAACATTGTGTTATATGTCAAATATCAACAAACACAACAAATACTATCTAAGACAAGTTCTTATTTCTGAAGTCTGGATCTATGGAAGTTTATTTGTAAAATATGTATTTTTGAAAGTGAAAGTAACTCAAAATTAATGACACATTTTTTGAATAAGACAATATAAAGTAACTCTGCAAAATGTTCGATAAGCTTGTCTCATGATCTGACTATACAGTGACCTCTTTGATATCAATGTTTAGTTATGATATTGTCAGTTTGCTGTCTCTCAAACAACTTTAAATTGTTCTTATTGTCTGAAATGGTTTTGCAATTTAAAAACTATTTTTTACTCTGGTTCAAGAATTCTTAAATATCATGTTTGTTTTTTTAATTGTTTATTTTTAATTATAATGACCAAAACATTTTCAATTTACTTCTCAAATACCATCAATACTTACCACCCCTGCGAAGTGTTCCAATACCTCTTTCTCTTCTTTAGTTCTTACACTCTGAACACTGAAATAGTATTAAATGCAGATTGTAGTGAGTCATCTACCACAAAATCTCTGACTTACATAAATTGTCAATGAAAAGCTTAAAGACTAGTTTTAAATGAAATAATCACTTGTCTAATATAAATTTAAAAAAAAATTGTATTTGTTTAGGAAATGACTTACACTGCTGGTCTGATGACAGCCTGCCCAGTGGGTGATACATTTATAGTATAGATGTCTAAGGCTTGAAGAGCATATTTCACAAGTCTTATGTAAACAAGTGTTTCTTTTGGCAAAAATTGCTTGGCTGGTATTGTTGTGGCTTCTGAAAGATAAAGGGTGTAAAAATTAGTTTTTTTTCTTACAAAACATAACAAAAACCAGATGCTCCGCAGGGCGTAGCTTTATACGACCGCAGAGGTTGAACCCTGAACGGTTGGGGCAAGTATGGACACAACATTCAAGCTGGATTCAGCTCTAAATTTGGATTGTGATTTAATAGTTGACACAGCATAGGTTTCTGACACAGAATGAATGTGTTCTAATGAACTTAAAATTTTTGTTTTCTCTTAGAGCAATTCACTATGCTGTTGAATATTAATCCTCTCAAAAAAATGTTTGAAGAAATTTTCTTTTTATTTATGAAATTTCAAATGAGAAAAATTGAACCCAATTTTTTAATCACATCCCCCTTTCCCTTATTCCAAAACTAATCTCAATTTAAATATTCTAATGGAGTTTGCAACAATAACTACTCATTTAAATACATCATAAAATATTAAGATGTAAAAAAACTGCTTGTTATCACTGAATGGTAAAGATTGTTTAAATTTATCAGTTGGTAGTAAAAGTGAATATACATTGTATATTGTATATAACAAAGATTTAAGTTGATTCTGGACAAAGAAAGATAACTCCAATTAAAAAAAATTCTTGCAATAAGATATTTTTGCTTACTATTCTGGACAAAGAAGATAACTCTAATTAAAAAAAAATTTGCTATTTCACAATATTGTGAAATTAGATATTTCTTGCCATTGCACAATACTGTGCAATTGAAAAGACTTGCTATTGCACAATACTTAATATAATAATTTTAGATCCTGATTTGGACCAACTTGAAAACTGGGCCCATAATAAAAAATCTAAGTACATGTTTAGATTCAGCATATCAAAGAGGCCCAAGAATTTAATTTTTGTTAAAATCAAACTTGGTTTAATTTTGGACCCTTTGGACCTTAATGTAGGCCAATTTGAAAACGGGACCAAAAATGAAGAATCTACATACACAGTTAGATTTGGCATATCAAAGAACCCCATTTATTCAATTTTTGATGAAATCAAATAAAGTTTAATTTTGGACCCAGATTTGGACCAACTTGAAAACTGGGCCAATAATCAAGAATCTAAGTACATTTTTAGATTCAACATATCAAAGAACCCAACCGATTCATTTTTTGTCAAAATCAAACTAAGTTTAATTTTGGACCCTTTGGACCTTAATGTGACCAATTTGAAAACATGACCAAAAGTTAAGAATCTACATACACAGTTAGATTCTGCATATCAAAGAACCCAAATTATTCAATTTTGATGAAATCAAACAAAGTTTAATTTTGGACCCTTTGGGCCCCTTTTTCCTAAACTGTTGGGACCCAAACTCCCAAAATCAATACCAACCTTCCTTTTATGGTCATAAACCTTGTGTTTAAATTTCATAGATTTCTATTTACTTATAATAATGTTATGGTGCGAAAACCAAGAAAAATGCTTATTTGGGTCCCTTTTTGGTCCCTAATTCCTAAACTGTTGGGACCTAAACTCCCAAAATCAATACCAATCTTCCTTTTGTGGTCATAAACATTGTGTTTAAATTTCATTGATTTCTATTTACTTAAACTACAGTAATTGTGCAAAAACCAAGAATAATGCTTATTTGGGCCCTTTTTTGGCCCCTAATTCCTAAACTGTTGTAACCAAAACTCCTGGAATCAATCCCAACCTTTCTTTTGTGGTCATAAACCTTGTGTCAAAATTTCATAGATTTCCATTAACTTAAACTAAAGTTATAGTGCGAAAACCAAGAAAATGCTTATTTGGGCCCTTTTTGGCCCCTAATTCCTAAACTGTTGGGACCAAAACTCCCAAAATCAATACCAACCTTCCTTTTATGGTCATAAACCTTGTGTTTAAATTTCATAGATTTCTATTCACTTTTACTAAAGTTAGAGTGCGAAAACTAAAAGTATTCGGACGACGACGACGACGACGACGACGACGACGACGACGACGCCAACGTGATAGCAATATACGACGAAAATTTTTTCAAAATTTGCGGTCGTATAACAATGGACATTACAGAGAAAGAGTGCAGACTTAAATTAATTTATTATGCACTGCCAACTTAGTTGATTATTACTTCAAATCAAAATCTCATTTATTATATTTAATTATTTTAATCTATATATCCTACCTGTTCCAGTGGCTTTACATGAGACAATGCCCCAGGTTATAGTTTTAACTCCACACACTAATGTCTTGACTAGACTTCTACAGTCATTAACAGTATAGGTACTGGTCTGCCCTGGGGTAATACCAAATCTGTTGGTAGATTTATCTGGCCACACCTTGTCATCTTTATCTTTAGAGGAGGGATCATTCAACAGAGAGGAAGGTAGTTTATTGTCCAGTACTGTGTCAGGTGAAGGCTGTTTCTGTGGTTCTAGTACTGGTTTGGTGTCCACTTTAGTGTCCACTTTGGAATCAAATGTTGAGGTCTGGGTAGTCTGGGGTTGTTGTTTACTGTAAATATAATTTAATCATTGAGAAATGACATTATTTGCGAATAATTAAATTTTGGAGGTATCACATCTTCTGTTGGCTGACATTGTTATGTTTATCAGCTCATAGACATAATTTTGTCAAGTGACTGTGACTTAATCAACATTTATTCATGGCTTACTCCGGTTTAAAATTAAATTTAGAATAAAGTTTTAAGAAATGACTAATATTGTTTCTGTCTATTCCAAAATAACAAAAACAAAAAAAATGTGGTGCACCCTTAAAAGGAACCTGCTACGCTTATTATTCAGTGTGCACCACAATTTGGATGTTATTTCTTCATAGAAAGAAAAAATATTACAATGATTTATTCATTGTAACTTTTTATATAACAATTCTGAACCAGATGCTTCGCAGGGCGTAGCTTTATACGACCGCAGAGGTTGAACCCTGAACGGTTGGGGCAAGTATGGACACAACATTCAAGCTGGATTCAGCTCTAAATTTGGATTGTGATTAAATAGTTGACACAGCATAGGTTTCTGACACAGAATGAATGTGTTCTAATGAACTTAAAATTTTTGTTTTCTCTTAGAGCAATTCACTATGCTGTTCAATATTAATCCTCTGAAAATAATTTTTGAAGAAATTTTCTTTTTATTTATGAAATTTCAAATGAGAAAAATTGAACCCAATTTTTTAATCACATCCCCCTTTCCCTTATTCCAAAACTAATCTCAATTGAAATATTCTAATGGAGTTTGCAACAATAACTACTCATTTAAATACATCATAAAATAAACTGTAAATAAAATGTAAAAAAACTGCTTGATATCACTGAATGGTAAAGATTATTTAAATTTATCAGTTGGTAATAAAAAGTGAATATACATTGTATATTGTATATAACAAAGATTTAAGTTGATTCTGGACAAAGAAAGATAACTCCAATTAAAAAAAAATTCTTGCAATAAGATATTTCTTGCTTACTATTTTGGACAAAGAAAGATAACTCTAATTAAAAAAAAATTTGCTATTTCACAATATTGTGAAATTAGATATTTCTTGCCATTGCACAATACAGTGCAATTGAAAAGACTTGCTATTCCACAATACTTAATATAATAATTTTAGATCCTGATTTGGACCAACTTGAAAACTGGGCCCATAATCAAAAATCTAAGTACATGTTTAGATTCAGCATATCAAAGAGGCCCAAGAATTTAATTTTTGTTAAAATCAAACTTAGTTTAATTTTGGACTCTTTGGACCTTAATGTAGGCCAATTTGAAAACGGGACCAAAAATGAAGAATCTACATACACAGTTAAGATTTGGCATATCAAAGAACCCCATTTATTCAATTTTTGATGAAATCAAAAAAGTTTAATTTTGGACCCCGATTTGGGCCAACTTGAAAACTGGGCCAATAATAAAAAATCTAAGTTCATTTTTAGATTCAGCATATCAAAGAACCCCAAGGATTCAATTTTTGTTAAAATCAAACTAAGTTTAATTTTGGACCCTTTGGACCTTAATGTAGACCAATTTGAAAACGGGACCAAAAGTTAAGAATCTACATACACAGTTAGATTCGGCATATCAAAGAACCCCAATTATTCAATTTTGATGAAATCAAACAAAGTTTAATTTTGGACCCTTTGGGCCCCTTTTTCCTAAACTGTTGGGACCAAAACTCCCAAAATCAATACCAACTTTCCTTTTATGGTCATTAACCTTGTGTTTAAATTTCATAGATTTCTATTTACTTATACTAACGTTATGGTGCAAAAACCAAGAAAAATGCTTATTTGGGTCCCTTTTTGGCCCCTAATTCCTAAACTGTTTGGACCTAAACTCCCAAAATCAATACCAATCTTCCTTTTGTGTTCATAAACATTATATTTAAATTTCATTCATTTCTATTTACTTTAACTTAAGTTATTGTGCGAAAACCCAGAATAATGCTTATTTGGGCCCTTTTCTGGCCCCTAATTCCTAAACTGTTAAAACCAAAACTCCCAAAATCAATCCCAACCTTTCTTTTGTGGTCATCAACCTTGTGTCAAAATTTCATAGATTTCTATTAACTTAAACTAAAGTTATAGTGCGAAAACCAAGAAAATGCTTATTTGGGCCCTTTTTGGCCCCTTATTCCTAAAATGTTGGGACCAAAACTCCCAAAATCAATACCAACCTTCCTTTCATGGTCATAAACCTTGTGTTAAAATTTCATAGATTTCTATTCACTTTTACTAAAGTTAGAGTGCGAAAACTAAAAGTATTCGGACGACGACGACGACGACGACGACTGACGACGACGACGACGCCAACGTGATAGCAATATACGACGAAAATTTTTTCAAAATTTGCGGTCGTATAAAAACTGTTTTTTAATTTTTCTCCCTCCCCCCCTTTTTTTTATAGTAAAAATTGGATAAATAAAATAATCAACAGATACTAATGTAGTACTTACCATTTCTGAAGAATCTGTGGAAGCTGTATTTTAGCTATTGACTTAAATTTGAGTACAAAGACTTCTAACATTCTCATTAGCAATTCTCTACCCTGAAATAAAAAGAAGATATCACTGAAATGCACAGTAATAAAAATTATATTATAGAGGGAAAATGAACATGAAAACTTCAAACAGTTATCATTTATTTGACTTGGATAAACTATATGTATTGGGAGGTTTTTACATGTAATTAAAAAAGTTTGAAAATAAAACATAAAGTATAAAGACGTATTTATAACTACTCACATTTCCATTGTCTTGTTCACTCTTAGCCCGGATACATTCCACTAAGTTAAGTAAGAGTTTACATGACATGGTCTGTATACTACTGGGTAAGGAATCATCGTGGACATTCTTAGAGAACAAATTTACAGCCAGAGACAAATTACTGAGTGGTAGTGATTGTCTAACATGATGTACTAAGTCTGCTAATGTACTGTAAGCTAGTGGTCTGTAATATAAGGGAACAAAGCATGTAGTTTTATAAAACATTAACCTCAAAACATTTAAATCAAAAACAATAATCAGTCAGAAAATGTTGTGATGATTAGGAAACGATTCTGCATATAAAAAGTTATTGACTTAAGATAGCTATAAATGTTACAACATATCTTCTAAAAGCATTTTGAAGTAATTTTGGGGACTTATATAGCTTGCTGTTTGGTGTCAGTCAGGGCATCTTGTTGAAGGCCTATAGTTGTTTTCTTTTTATAAATTGTGTCTTGGATGGAGAGTTTCTCATTGGCACTCACACCACATCTTCTTAATTCTATTCATTAATTACGAAAAATAACGTGTGATACTTCAAATTTTAACAAAACTGATTTAATTTTCTAGCTGATCAGTTTACTATTCAAACTATAATTGATACCTTAGTGATTCATATGTGGTCCAGCCAGTTCCAATAAGCACATTCTCATCAAATAGCTGATCTATACAGGTTACAAATTCTGAAAGCAAAAATAAAGAGATACATGTACCAATTTGTTTGGTTTAATTCCTTCATTGGGATTTCTTAATTACACTGACACAGTATTTTGGATTCATCATTATTTCATAATTCTTCATATTTCAGTTATGTATATTATACAAAATATCATACTTACTATTGCGTAAATCTGTAGCTAATATATGTCTGGCTGCAATTAGTAATTCTTTGCGCAAATGTGCCACTTCCTGTGGACAAAATGTTAACAATCCCAGCAGGCCTTTCACCATCTGCGCTGAGTGAGTTTGAACTTGTTCCTGAAGGAAATATTATCTTAGTTTAAAACAAAACATTATGTTTGTTACTTTTCTTCAGTTCCTATTTTAATCTCTAGAGTACATGCCCTTAGTTGTTATCTATCATATTTGTTTATTCTTAACTCATAAATCAGGCATATGTTGGTTTTTTTTTATGATAGAGCATGTCAGCCCTTATAAAACTGTGGATTTTTGTCTGTTCTTGATGACTGAAAAAAGACCTATAGTTGCTTACATCTAAATCATTTGTTCTCTAGTGAAGAGTTATCTCATAGGCAATCATTCTCAAATTGTTATGAAAGTTTTAATGATTTTCTTCATGTTTATAACTTTTATTGCAAGGACAACTACAATAAAATTTAACCTCTTAGCTCTGGCGAATAGTAAAATATTTACAGAAATTTAATCTTCTTGATTTTCTTTCTTGTCTTGAATGTATCTCTTTACTTTTGTTATGTATCTCAGTAATACTATCTAAATTTTATAACTACCTGGTATATTCTGATAATGTAGGCTAAGAAGGATAAAGTTTTAATCTGAGCAGCTATGAAATCAACAAATATCTCCTTGTTGAAGGATGGACTAGCCCTGTAAAAAATAATAAAAAAAAAATCTTTTTAAAATAAACATATTTGTCTTGTACATAATAATTGCTTCAGAGGAGGTGGTTTGAAAATTGAATAGAGACAATAGACAAGACAAAAATGAGCTATTTGTGTTTTGGTAGATTTGGCCTCTGATGATGAATTGACATTGTGCAATTGTTGCAATTTAAAATCCGAAATTAACAAATTGGAAAAGTGAAATCAATTTTTTTCACCTAAATATAATAACATATTGAACCTTGATACTTCAAAATAAATTGTTTAATCCATTTGAGTTCAATACAAAGTAACAACAGCTTTAAATCTAGATATTTTGGCAACATTTTTTTGAAAATAATAATAAAAGTTTCAATCAGAAGAAAAGGATGCAGGAACTGTGGATCAATTATTATTTGTTGGGTTCAAATTTTTGAGGATTTTATGGGTACAAATGAACCAACAAATAAAACTTTTTTTAAAGACTTGAATGCAGTCCGTTATGAAACCACAAAAGTAAATATCCATAAAAAATCATTTTTTCCTAAAACTATGAAAATTCGTACAAAAGGACATAAATAAAGAACTGTGAGATTCTGTACAAATCATGATGTAACTTACCTTTGAACAGCAGATGGTTGTAAGATAATTGTATTCATGATTAGTGGAATGAATTCTGCGACTTCTTGGTGAACATTAGGTTTATATAACTGATACATTAACACAACAATTATAGGCAGCTCTGCTAACACTTTCAGAGACAAAGTTCCTTTGGGGATTATGTTGTACTGAAATAATATAATACAAGTTGTGAGCATCAAATGTATTTGCATTAAATGCATCTGTTTTAAATGAAATCATGTTCTTTTTAAAACCACAAATAATAATAGCTAAAGAAGAAGAGTTATGTCATAAGGATTTTAAAACCCAGAATATTTAAAATATGTATTCATTTTTTCCAAATATACATGTACATGTAATTCGTATATGTCTCAAAAACAGTTGGATATCTGGATCATCATTCCACCAGCAAATTATAAATGAAAGCAATGACACATATGTATGGCAAGCACTGTGGCTGATAGAGTCCCATTGTTGCTCCATTTGTTCCTAATTTCTTTTTGCTATTATCAATCATGAAGAATTTAAAGAATTTGTTCATGTAGAGTTTTCAAAATCTCAACAATAATAACAAACTTACAGAGATATTTTGATTGTCAGCGTTTTTCTTGTCTGTGAGTATTGTAGTTGTAGTAAAAGTCTCCTGTAATAACTGGTCCACATTTATCTCTGTAACATCTTTTACTTTAATTTGATTCCTTGGTTCAAATATTTTTGGTAAATGGTTTGGTAAACCATTGTATATATTTTTAACAAACTGCAAAAAGTCCTTGATCTGAAAAACAAAATGACTCCGTTATATGTGCATGCTTACATCTATGTGATTTATCATTTAGTGAGTAGCTTTCCCATACCACATCTCCTTATGCGTATACGCTTTATATTTCTAACTAACAATCGTCATCTGAAATCTATTATATTGGCACTTGGATATCAATTTGCCATTAGACAAAAATATTCCTTTATAAGTTTGGTTATCACTAACATTTAAAATTATCTTAGCACACTTTTTGTCACTTACAAAACTTGGAATTAAATGTGTGAATTCTCATTCAGACCTTGATGGCAAAACATTCTTTACTTTACATAATGCTTGATTTAAAGAATGAAGAATATTTCATGCAAAATCCTTAACAAAATAAAAATATTCAGTACCTTAACATTGAACAATTAGGATTAAAATGATCTTTATACTTACAGAAATAAAATGCTGGAATAAAATAAATAGAGAAAAATAAACCATACTTACAAAATATTAACAGAATTTTATCATAAATAAAATTGCTTTTGATAGGGTGTCATCTTGAATGTACAGACACTTGCAATAACCTTATTCTACATGGTTATACAGAGGCGGATTTAGAGGGTTTTGCAAGGGGGCTCTGGCCCCCCTTTTTTGGAAAAAAATTGATTGATTAATTAAGGAATCACAGTAGCATGACTGGAGCAAGCCCCCTCTTAGGCAGTTAGCTGACCTCACCCTTATGAAAATTATCCTCCACTGTTATAAAGTTGTAATTTATCTATTGAAATATTACCATTGAGACAATAATTACCACCATAAATCTCCTAACGATAGTATACTTACCTCTTCATTATACTGAGGTCTGTACTGTTTATGTAATTCTATAATAATTCTCAGACATACTATCACATTTTCTTCATTCTCAATCTAAAAAGTACAATGCATTCAATCAGAAAACATTCAACATAAAATAATGAGAATATAATGTAGTGAAACATCATTCCTATATATCTATTGTTTCTGTGATGTTGACAACCAATGCAAATTTTAACTTAAGTCACTTACATAAACAGTATTCTTTTACATGGGAGAAAATTTTAAAATAAAACATATATAGATACATTTTTGTACTATATTTATCCACACGAGACAGTTAAATTTTCAAATTCAAAACAAAAGGCTCATTGAGCATTTTAAATATTTAAGAGAGTGTTGAGAGTGAATAAATTTAAGATTGCAAGATTTGGTGGAGGAATCTGTTTCTCTAATGATTTTTAAATGTAATGTAGACAAAATCGCATCTTCTTATTTTCATATTAAAGATAACACTTATAGAACAAAATGACAAAGAGTATAGCAATCAACTGTAAAAGAAAGCACAATGCTAAGTACTTTTTTCATATGTTAAAAAGCTTAAGAATATTGAATTTTACCTTTAGCAGTTTGAACATTAGAGATAAAATCTGTTGTACATATTTCTTCAAATGCTCATTACTTGGTATACGATGAATGATTTCCAGCATCAGCTTCCGTAATTGCTAAAATAAATGGAACGTATAAGTTATAGTGTTTTAAAAGAAATTTTACAATAAACTTAAATTCAAAGTATGAGAAAGATGAAACTAGTTTACAGATTTAATAAGAAATTTTTGAAAGTCTCATAGCTAATAGAAAAGATAGTTTCATCCAAATTGGTAAAGGCATTTTGAGCTATCTTACATGATGCTGATAGATTGAAAGACGGATGGACAGACAACGGTATAACATTTCACATTCTGTAAACGGGGGAATAAAAAATCAAATCTTATACTTATTCTCTAAGGACAAACTTTGGTTAAAAATGTTCTGGCGGTTTCAGGACAAATTTTTTATTATGGCAAAAAACTCATGCCAAGTGATGACATTAGCTAACACAGCCCATAGTGCCAGGCAGGTGAGCTAAATTCAAGTCTTTAACATATTATATGTTATTACCCTAAGCAGGTCCAAGAACTTCTGACAGAGAATATCTTTTAAAGTCTTCTTTTCCTTTTGGCATAAAATTAAATAGAGATGTACTCAAGAAGAAAACCTTAACTTGTTAAACTAAATTCTGTTTTCAAAATTCTTATTGTAATAACCATTGGAATAATACATACTTAAAACAATGATTGTGTAAATTGATTTAAAAACATTTAAAAGAACTTTAGTGACATTAAACATAATTCTCTGTATAATTTAGAGGCTTTTTTAAATTTAATTGTATACACTTGTCTCCTCAATACAAATTTCTAAATATAATCGCAGAGTAAAAAAACAGATTTTTTTAGGAAACATGTTATGGGCCTAAAAAAATACTGACACCTGAAACCATCATATTCTATTTTAAATGTAAACTAGTTGTACTCACATAACTTGATTTCTTTAAGCTAGATTTACCTGCATGTTCTGTTCAGCAATGAATTGAGGTTCTCCATCATCCAGGATTTTGAGGAATACTTTCAAGGCATCACATAAGAACTGTGGGTACTGGGGTGATTGTACAACACTCTGTCAATTTTAAAAGCAATTATGATTAACTATTTGAAAGATCTCGCAGCAGATTAAATCTACAGTAATCTCTGAACAACTGTATGACAAAACACTGTGTACCACTATAAATATATATTTTCACTTTAACAATAACAATTGTACTGTGGGTTTTTTTATGTTTTCCCTGCTAAAATGGATAAAATAGTTTCAACTTAAATTTTAAGTGCATTCTATATAATTACAAAAAGCTACTATAAAAAATAATGTTTCAATTAGATAAATAAATAATATATGCAGGAAAATGTATAGTTACCTCAAAGTTTTCACTTAACTCCTGTGCAGCTTTCAGCTTTTTCTCAACAACTTAAAATACAAAATTTATAGATTATATAAGGCCACATCCATTTCATTTCTCGATCTTGACTCATACTGTTGTAAAAAGGGGAAAGAGCAAGAGAATATCTAATTTTAAGTTTTTTCTTTTGATTTCTCAGGGGCAAACAAGTTTTTCTTCCAGCAAGTGACAATTTATTTTTTAAATGTTAAAACAAAATGTATGGAAAAATCATATTCAAGTAAGCTGCATTGTTTTATATGTAAATTAGTCTAACCTAAGCAAGTTTAAGTCAAATAGTATAAAGTTTTGTGTGATTTTTATGAAACAAACTAATTCTTTAATGAACTTAAAATTAATGGAGTTTTAAATGAAATACAGTGTACTTTGAGGGCAATTAAGGCCCAAAGTCCACATGCATTCTCCTTTATAAATAAACTTGATAAAAGTAATATGTAATAAGGTATTATTCTACAGATCAAAACTTGATCACAGGAACATCATTATTAATGTAAAGTAATGTGTATGAAATAAAGTATCATTGGACAGATCCATTTAGTATCACAGGTAGTCAGATCTTATCAGACTAATCTACATGTGACCTCTACTCCAGAGAGGAGATCATCAGTCAATATTATAATCATTCTACCTCTTACAACACCATACTATTAAAGAAAGAATTTTGTTTATGTTTTTTTTTTTTTTAAATATTTCATTCATTCCTACATATAACACAATAGCAAGTTATAGGGGTCTAAGTCTTTATTTTATGTAACTCAAGTTTAGAAAATTTTAGAAGTTTTGAATGAAATCAGGTCCAGGCCAACAAGGCCCCAAATCATACATGTATTATGTTTTCTCCTTTTAAGCTATACCAGACGACAGGGACATTAATATTATTTTTAAAGTTACCAGTACATGTATTGAAGTATTATCAGGATTATTGGACAAATCTATATATGTACAATTGTAACAGAGGTAGTCAGATCTTATCAGACTAATCTACATGTGACCTCTACTCCAGAGAGGAGATCATCAGTCAATATTGTAATCATCCTACCTCTTACAACACCTCATTATTAACCTAAGAATCTTGTCTGGGTTTTTAATTCATTTCGTAGCATGGTTCATATATTTATCATGTTTATGACAATAGCTATTTCTATGGTCCATGTTAAAAAGACTTCATAAATTAGTGATAAATAAATATAAGCCTAAAAATTATGCAAATAAATCGTACATTGTGATTCAAAAAAATCTATACAGTATTGCCTTTATTGCAGATAAAAGATCTTGTATTATAAGTTACATGTAGATGCAAATCATTCGAAAAGAATTTGATTTTGTTAAAATAAGCCATACTTCCTGGTGTGGGGTCAGCAATCAATGCCACATAGGATTTAAATGTGGTTAGCTGGGCAGTCAAATCATGTGGACTTAATGGGGATTGCAGCATCTTGATAAGCCTTTATCTGAAAATGTAAAAGCATAAAAATCATTAATGTTTTCCTATAAAATTAAACATTTCTGCATTGTCCAACAATCAAAGAAAGACTTCAATTACAAACAGAAAAGTCTTCATTGAAGATTTGAATTGCATTGTTATCTGAATTGGACAGCTGCATAGTTTTGCATATACATCTAGGTAGATTACTTATGTATCAACCAGCATCAGACACTGTTTTTAATTATCTCCTTTTACAGATCATTTTGATATTTTTTGACATTTTCCAACATAGAATGGCCTTTAAGTTTTACATGTAACTTATTATTTTAACTTGTCTTCTCTAGCAAGTTGCCTGAAATCAACTTTTCTAATTACTGAATTCACTTGCCTGAATCAAAGTGCAATATGGACCATAATTTGGTATTCGGCCTTTGGTTTCTTTTTGTATCCTTTTTTATAAGTTCTAAAATTTTAACTTTTATTTTGTGGGTTGTGTTGGTGTTCGAATAGTATGAATGGAACAATTGAGTTTTTTTCGAGAAAAAATTAATACATTTTGATTCACCGTTTACGTGACATGAAACCAAACAGGAAACCAATCTTTATTTTCTTTATTTTGCACAATATAATTCAAAAGGCATAAATAAACACCATTACTAGTATTACTTGCTTCATGTTAATATTTAAAATCTATTTTCAATGTTATATTAAAGTTTTTTTTAAACCTGACAGGAAACCATAAGAAACCGAAAGCATTTTTTTAGTTTTTATTTTATTGCAAAATCTGCTTAAAATAATCTGAACAGTTTACTTTTTTTCTTAAAATCCATCTTAAATGTAACAGTATTATAAAACTCCTAAATATGTGCTTGTTTTGAATACAATTAGTACAATTTATTCAGAATTTTCCATATTTTCTTCATTGATACAGGATACCATAATCGTTGTATCTTGATGTTTAAGCCAAAAAAATGTATTTATATTTGGTTTTGATATTCCAGTTATATACAATTTATTCCAAATCATTGACAATGTAACATTCTTTAAATCCAGTAAAGAAATTTTTTTTTAACTTGGAATTAAAATCTTTAAAATAGGCACAATGTGATACTTGTGACCTGTACACCATCTATATGGTTTCCACATTTTAACCTACTTTAGTGGGCTAAAATCAATAAAGTACTTCCTTTCAAGTCATGCATGGTAAAAGTTTACTTCTCCTTTGACAAGTTTATTGTGTTTCTGATAAGTGTTTGCAGAACATGAATAAAAAATATTACTGTGGATTCATTAATTTTTGTTGGATACCAATTTTCGTGGGTTTCGTGGTTACAGGTGAACCACGAAATCAAATGTCCAACGAATATTATATTTTCAATAGGTTTTATATACAGAGATTGGCAAAACCACGAAAACAAATATCCATGAATATGCAAGTTTTCGGCGATCCACGAAAATTGATACCCACGAAAATAAATGAATCCACAGTAATTAAAAACTGTGACAAAGATTCCAACTTTGTACATTCCAAGTGTAACGGTATATTAACATGTATTTTTTATTAAATTATATTTATTCACCTAAAATATCCAGTAATATTTACTGCTGAAGTTAAATCAATCCAACGAGCATTGGTACAATGATAAGAGACGTAATTTCGATTGATTTTTCCAAGGACTCTTCACGTCATTATCAGGAAACGTCTGTCAAATATGAAATCGATTTTGTCAAGTCATTGGGCATTTATTTTCACACAGGATCGTATGTAACATTATGCACATAGGAAAAATAACAGACCACCGGCGCAATCTCTTTGACAATAGTATTTTCCTCTTTTAAACAAGACGAAACAAGTCTACAGATTATGTTTGCTAACATCCCGTTGGAAACAAAAACAATGTTTAGACCTAGTATTTCGTACATCCAGCCCTAATGGCGTTATCACATGTTAGTCACATGTTTCACGTATGACCGGAAATGATTAGAACTTAAGGACAAAAACAATTTTAATAAATAACTGGACTTCTGTTTCGTGTGAAATGTAACGCATAACGATAACGTAATTTTCTTACTTAATTATTACGAAGATCAAAACAAGAATATAAATCATCTCGGATTAACCTGTTTGAACATCTCGCGAGAGTTCATATTTGCATATTGTTTTTAAGAATTCTATTACAACAAAGCAGATTACATCATCTAAAAATTGCATTACGAAATCGGACACAAAAATCACGCCCACTGTTCTTACATCTGCTACATAAATACTTATAGTTCTCGGCATTTTCTTCTCACTATTCTTATTGGTCGATGTTCTTTGTTATTTGAAAGCAAAAGTTACGAATTTGCCGGTGACGATTATCTATAAATCAGTCAGCGTTATGGTCTAAGGAAGCAAAAAGTAACGCGAGAAACAACACAAAAATACGGTTGTAGAATCTTTGAAATTCATTAATTTTAAATTTTTTCTAGGGAAGAGTAGCATACACTTGTATGTTGATAAAAATAATGGCATCTTTAGATGTAGTTACAACTTTTCTTAAATACAGTAATTCACATTTTATCACTTTTCTATAGTTATAGGAAACGGAGCCCAATAGCAAATTATGGTCCATATCTTAAATATTGTACAAACTTTAGACTTCTACCATATCTGATAAAGGTTAATCCAGGAAAGTTAGTGCTTTGAATGTAAGAAATATTATATACAATGTCTGTGTGGCATGTGAATTACATTTGTACTACTATCTTTAGGGTTCTCTTTTAGGCACATTCATGCATCAGGAAATTATCACAGACATCCTTGAACGCTCTATGTAGATCTTACTAATCATCAGGAAATTATCACAGACATCCTTGAACGCTCTATGTAGATCTTACTAATTTTTTGGACTCCAACACATTCAAATAAGCGAAAACTAAATGAAGATGGGGGAAAAAACGATAAAAATACACACCTTCTTACAAATGTAAATGATTATATGTTCTTATGAAAATGAAGAATTTTAGACCCACACCTATTGTATGAATACATCAAGGAGTTGATGAATGAAAAACAAATATCATATTCAGTGAGAATCCTTAAACCCACTAACAGCACATGTAATTTCTCATGTCAGACCAGACCCTTCTTGTTTTCACGCACAATCATTTGACTTTCTTGTGCCACATTTTCAAAAAAATCAGCCTATCTCTGATACACTGAGACCAGAATTATGAATACTGACATGAATTAACTAACTTTACTATAATTGTCCGTTTATAAATTTAGAAATTATTAAGAAACTAAAGTTTCAACTCCCTCAGGCAAAGTTGGCTTTAGATGAATTTGGCTATTTATTTTTGGGTGTTTTTAACATATGGCTCTTCAACGGTCTCTGTACTCGTGCATCTTCCGGTTTGGAATGTTTGGCTACAAGCATTCCTGATGAATGTAAATCCAGAAAAGCACTTTGGATGCACAATTTTTTTAAATCTGTTGTTTTCAAAAAAAATTATGGAGTGAACCACTTTTAGCAACTGAGAAGTTTTCTATTTTAAGTGAAACTGCATGATTTAAATGAAATATATGTGTAAAAGTCACCTAAAATTTACGTTATGTACGTATATATGCCGACTTTAAATGCAATTTACTAACTTACTGTACTTCAACACACACAAAAACAAGGGGAGATAATTAACTCAAACAATGAAATGATCGAAGTAATGAGGCTACAGAGCGACAGCAGCACATGGTGTAAACTTTTCTGTGTATTTATAATGATAAGTTGTGTATAAGCTAGGTTCTTGTGTTTATGCATTACCTAAATAGGTTGCTTTACATGTTATATTTGGAAATTTGGTCTAACGCTTCTCATTCCGGAAAGCATAGTAGTTGTCTAAACTCTGAACCAATGACGGACTAATTATGCATTTCTGTATTTGACAACTGTTTTGATTAATTTAAATCTATCGGTTTATGCTCAAATATGAAGCTCAATGGTAGTTAAGCTATTAAAATCTTAGTGTTAGAAATGAAATAAGCAAGCAATCTAGATGTAAAATTGCTAAGTATTATAGATGATGCTATTGAATCATGGGTAATTTTCTGTTAAGTAATTTTCCCGCTTTTATTTAATTAGATTTTAAATACGGGAACAATTTTTTAGTTTTGTGTTTATAGGAAGTAAAGGAATATGAAAATTAATACTCTGACCTTGTAAGAGCTGATGATTATAAATCGCATGAGCTTGGTCCTACATTGGCACTTTTCAGTTTTCAGAATGAATGAGGGTGGTAAAAAGGGGGGGGGGGGGGTGCTTGTGTAAAGCAAAATTATATCCGGGGTTAAATTTGAAAATGTCACAGTAGTTGTTGTAATTTTTTTTATCCGTGAAGGAAATATTTCCCTGGGATATTTTTTCCTTTGCCGTGAAATTCTATCTGGGTAGTTAACTTATTGAATAGTTATTAGAAAAAACTTGTATTCTTTACAAATACTATGAAATAATAATAGTGTATTTGTATTAAACCTATATTGTAACAAAAAATGTATAAAAATGGGAATTATTCCCTTTTTTATACATTTTTTGTTACAATATAGGACTCAATTATTTCACAAATTATCATTGAAATAATTTCCGGAAAAAAATCAAGTAAATATCATTCGTTCAACAAAAAAATTATCATTAAACATAAGAAAGAAAACCAGAAATAATTTCAAATATCGTAATTGTGAAATAACATCATGATTAAATAAGGTAAGTGAAATCAGAGATATGTGTATATATGTCTCTGGTGAAATACATGGAAAAGTGAGTTGTTTTCAGATCTCAGTACAAATGTAAAATTAAAATTAAAGGTAGAGCATTTATACTGTTAACAGTAATGGAAGAATTTGATTATGATAATATTTTTAACTATATATTTTTTTTTTGTCTGGGAACAAAGATGTTGTTGTTGATTATATGGAAATCGGATAAATTATAACATAACAATATTTTGGAAAAAAGCAATTTTAACAGCTGGATAGTATTTACCTGTGAAATGTTATCTGTCTTATTAAAAATTCATTTTGTAAGTCATCTTTTTATATCAATGAATATATAAAATAAAAGGTTCAAGGAAAAATGTCACTATGAATTAGATTCAGGAATATATTATTATATATCAATATCTTTAAAATATAAATTTCTCATAATTTTAATTCCCTTTGATAAATTATGCAAATTTGTTCTACCTTTGTGAAACATTTTATAATTAATGTCAGGTATATATTGATTGCGAGTAACTTACATACTAGTTAATGGGACTATATTTCACAAGGTTCTGTGAAATACAATACGGCAAATATATTTCGGTACATTCTATCCGCATAATACAGATAGATTTTCACTCCTCTGGAAAAAATCTACCTGGGAAATACCATGCCTGGAAAAAAATCACCGTGACAAATTATCCTCAGGATAAAATATCACAGAGGAAGAAATAAACCGTTACACTTGCACGAAAAACGAAATACATTTATTTGAACCTTTTGTGACTATGTCACTGTCTTCTTGTATACATTAACTCTTTGTTTTACTTGATATTCCCGATTTAGTATACACATTTATAATATAATTGGTTTACGGCTTTTAAAAACGTATTTCTTGATGATCCCTGCCAAGTGTTATTTTTTGAATTTTAATAATTTGAAAATCACAATGCACGTAAAATTTAATAAGCAGAACACGTTGATTGAGGCACCCGTCTTCATGTTGAACCTGAAATAAAAAACAGCGATCACATTGCACGAAAAAAAACTTTTACCACCCTCATTAATAGTCATACAGTCTTTTTTTTGGCATAGTGTCTCAAGGTACTTATATACTAACATACTTAGTATAATAGTCCTGGCAGGTCTCATCCAACCTTTTTTTAATTAAAACTCCTGCCCTGCCTTTTTTCAAAATTTCAAAATATGTTTATCAAATATAATACGCAACAAAACAACCTACTTCTATCAGAAATTAGCATACTCTGTAATGGGATTATAACCCTTATATAGTACACAATTCACATAATTTTTTTATAAAATCGTTTATATACATTATCATATACGATTGTAAGGTTTTTGGAATTTTTCGTACTTTTTGAAGTTTTGATCAGTATTAAAAGATTAAAATTAAATAGTCCAAAAAAAAATTCTAAACAACAACTCTGAGACTACTTTAACAGTTATAGTAGTCTCAGAACAACTTAACCATATAAAGTCTTCATCATGGGCTTTTCCAGATAAAAAAACACAATTTTTGCTAAACGTTTCTTTTATCATACCATTTTCAACAAATAATATTTACACATAATTTACCAAAGCACTGTTGGTAATCCAACTGCAGTCTAGTACACAGTTTAGTACTGTTGGTAAAACTCAACCCTCAATGGGACTGAGCGAAATCTGTACATTCATTTGGCCGATGATATTATATCCCTCAAGCCTTTTTTCCAATTTCTTGTGTTACTTTGTATGAGTATCCTGGAGTCCTGATAAAGGTCCTATCCCCCCTCTTGTATGGAAAGAGAAAAAGGGGTGGTTTAGATTTTAAAACATCACACTTAAGTGTATCCTATATTATTTTACTTAACATGAGTGTGTTCCGCAACAGTGAGGAACGACAACTGTTAGTGGTCACATGCCATATCATAATACACCCCCCCCCCCAAAAAAAAAACACATACAAAAACAAGAATGTATCCCTGGTACATGGATGCCCCACTCGCACTATCATTTTTTATGTTAAGTGGACCATGAAATTGGGGTCAAAACTCTTTATTTGGCATTAAAATTAGAAAGATCATATCATAAGGAACATGTGTACTAAGTTTCCAATTGATTGGACTTAAACTTCATCAAAAACTACCTTGACCAAAAATTTTAACCTGAAGAGGGACGAACAGACAAACAGACGGACTGACGGATAAACGGACAGACCAGAAAACATAATGCCCACTGCTATCTTAGGTGGGGCATAAAAAACACTCCTAATTCCTCCTTTTTTGAAGAATTACCTGTGCAAATCTTTGATTGTTTCTGCTGAATTATATATCTCTTATAAAGTCAAGACAAATATTAGAGAGACATATTGTGTTTGTGTGGTCACCTGTCTATTTGTTGTAGACTTTATGTGTACATCGAGGAGTCAATATCTTTTTTTTTCTATTTCACTATTGATTCTCTGAGTACACTGCAGGCTAAAAAATAAAGAATATAAATCTGATAGCACTTATAAGACATCATATTATGACACAAGATTGTACATGTCTCTCTGAGATGGCAGCGGTTATTTCTGCTGTATCATTGATGTATACCTCACATCTCCTTTTATTTCTATAAACTTATTTTTTTGGCGTACATTTCTGGCTGAAAAAAATCTGATAGCACTCATAAGACATCAAGTTAGGACTCTTGTATTTGGTTGAAGACTACATGTCTCCCTCTAGAGGTCTTTCGTGGTGTTTTTTTTCTGTAGATAATTTTTTGCTTTTTATAGTTTCACTTTAATATTATAGATTTGAAGATAACATTCAAAATGCTTACTTGAGGGTAATAGCTCATATAAGGACTTTTCTGATATTTCACAATGAGTGGTAGGTAGATATTCTGAACATTGGTGCCCAAATCAAATTTTCTCCTTCTATAACTGATTAAAAGGAAATGGATCATAATCAGGTTTTACCCAAATGATATATCTTAGTTTTGGCAGCCATGTTGGTTGGCAGGCTTGACACATTGCATTAAACTAAATACCTCTTGGGTGATTGTGGTTTGATTTGTTTCCCAATATCCCCCTATCTACCCATCAAATTGGTAGCAGCTATTCTTGGGTAGTTACCAAATTTCATTTAAATGAAAGAAACAGATGAATCAACAACTATTAATAAGCTGCTCTATATAAAAAAAAAAACAACAACTAAAGCAAGTTTCACATTTAATTCACCACTCTAGAAACAAGAAAAAAATCATAAATAATGTTCTATTTACAAAACAAGACAAACAAATAAAATGTAATGTACATAAAACAAATAGATATGATATCCACAATATTTTCTGTGATAATCATATAACATCAGCTGTGTTCCAGGTTTACATGTTTTTAGAATTTCATCCTCACAATCAGACTAAATACCACTGTCATTTTAAAATCAGGGAGTACAAAATACACTTATGTAAATGTAATATTCTTTCATGTATAAAAATTAGAGCTGTGATTTTTTTCTTGACAAATCGTAAAATATTTCTTCAAATCAAAGTTTTTATCAATCTCAGCATCTTTTTCAATAGGTAATTTTACTGTATCTTTGATTTAGATTAGAAGTTAGAGGGAAAAAAAATTGTGCATTGTATTTCAAAAATCTGGAAGATATCCCATTCAATTTAAATTAATCTGGAGCTATGCATTAACACTATATGTTTATAATTGAAAAACTACCCTGCACTTATAAAACCACCAATGTTTCTAAAATTTAGTTTGTTAATTTTATAGGATTATTTTTATTTAAAACTGCTACAATTTTCAAATAGAAGAAATAATGTAATCTACAATAACAATATATACATGATTTATAGAGGTGTTCATTGTTACATAATGTGTGACCAACACAAAAATCAACTACAAGGTGGAAAGCACATATCAAATATCTATTCCTTCATCCAAACTTCATCATTCTTGCTTATATTAAGGCATCAGACTTTAATTCCCTCGCATCATGATGCATGATGGATCTTTCTTTTGCCAATTATACAACAGTTAACATTTATAATAAAAACCTTTCATAAGTAAAATAATAAATAAGAAGCTGGATATATTTTAGCTGTTTGTCTTGGCACTCTTAGCTGACTAAAATGTGCTAATGTCATCACAGATATACTTCAAACAATAAACTACATGTACAAGGATGAGGTGGGATGATCACTTTTGGGATGTGAGATAAAGGGGGTAAGAAAAGAGGGGATGTGATATATATACATCCACACAAATGTCAAACAACAGGTTTTTTTGGACAGAAAAAACAAAAACAATCACAGAAAACGGTTTTAAATAAAAAGTATTACTAGTAAGATATTTGGAGAATTTACATACAATATACAAAAAATTTACAAAGAATCTTTTACTGGCCTTGCTAATTTATTTCATTCAGCCTATCTAACTGACTATTAAACAGTTACTTTTGCATGTAATACCCTTACCATAATATAGATTAATAGATTATATTCTCCTATAGAAACAGAAGCCTATTTAATCATCAATAAAATACAAGTTTCTTGAAACATATTTAAATAAAAAATTTGACATGTATAAATAAATAGAGAAATGTTTCCCTTATACAATATCACTGTATTTCACAATATGTTCATATGATCTTTAAAATTTCAGCAAACTACCAGTCATCACAAAATTTATTATTTTCTAAATAAGATATCTAATTGAAAACCAGAAGTGACTATCAAATAATCATAATAAGATGTACTGGTTATTGTTTTTAAAGAGTATACTTATCAGAGATAGTTGTTATTGTACTGAGCTGACACTTGATCATGATTAAATATGAATGATCTTAATTTTAATCTTTTATTCCTTACCAGGTTCAATCGATTGTTGCTTGTTTAACCTCCAGCAACAATTATTTCATCCATATTCAGGGCAACAAGATCGATACATATTATCAACACATTTAAGGAAAATTGAATTATTGTAAAATATAACCACCGAGTATTATCAGGTTATATGATGTCAATAATTATTTTTAGTGATAAAAAGATAAACAGTTTTAAATTTCAATTAAAACACAAGAAAATATATTACACACTGTAAAGGCTAACCTTTTTTACACATTGCAACAAGAAAATCAATTCATATATTTTAAAGCGAAAGTAAGAATGCACATGTTATAAATAATCATCATTCTTATATTTCAAAATTAAAAAAATCATGAATTTCAGATAGGCTTCATAGCCTATGCAAGAACTTGACAACAGCCCCACCTCACAAAGCTTAAATACAAATTTATAAAGCCAAAAAAACTGCATAAATGAAATAAACTGATAAGTGTAATTGAAAGGGATAAAAATCAAGTAATTCATTTCTTTATATTTTTTAATTAAAATATATACAAAGTCAGCAAATATATTTTATCTTTGATATGTTTATATTAAATAGATATGTAATCAATAATTATGGAATGCATAATACTTTTTTTAACATGTTTCATAACACAACTCATCTCTTTATTCTTGAGCAATTGAAAGAACCTGCTTTCAATGAAAATCATCCATCCTTATTTCAATTAAGTTAAAATAGATACCTATCTTATACAGCACTGCTATATTCTATCAAACATATATATTTGGTAACAGTTTTAATATTTTCAATAATCTATGCTAAAATAGAATTGTTATTATCAATAATTTTTTAAATATTTTACTATGACTGGCCAACAACATTCACATTGCCTAAGAAAATAGGGAAAAACCTATAAACTTTGGTCTTTCATCTCAAGGATGTTGCTCGGATACATCTCTTCTCCAAGATATTGCCTTTCATCTCAAGGATAATACTTGGCTACATCTAATCTCAGAGATATTGCCTTTCTATGAGACTGTAGCTGAGACTCTGCCTTTTTATTTCCAATACAATAGATAATATTTAATGCCATTCATATATTTACATACTATTTACATGATAACACAATAGTTTTATCTTGGATAATTGCTACTTACTGTCTATAAACAAAATTTAAATCAAGAAAATTCTGAAGGAAAAATTTATTGATAAAGTAGAAGTCCAACATTTTTACCTGATCTCAACACACCAATAAAGAAAGCTCATAACCTGCTACCAAATTAATTTTAAAAAATCTTAAAATTGCGTCTTATTTAAGGAAATGTAGTTTTCAAATTTTACAAACATTTTGTGTAGTGGTCCAAAAATTTAATACAATGTTCCTACATTATTTCACTGATAAACGATTTCATTGTATCAAACTATAGAAACAAACATATAAAATTACCATCATACTTAACAGGCTGCTATGTTAAACTATATATGTCTACAATTTTAAAATGCCTGTATTATTTATCAATGATTGAGAAGAGAATGAAACATTAAGACTTATCTCATTTAATAAAGCTTCACTAGTATTTACTAAAATGTGTGAACATTTATAAAAAGCATATTTTCAAGCAAAGTTATAAACAAAAGCAGCAAATAATAACAAAGCAATTGTGAATGATGTGAGTGTAAACAGGAAATGTTAAGGAGAAAAATCATAAAAACATCTCATGGACCTTGCCTTATTGAATTTTGTTTATTGTCTCTTTTATGTCATTTTAACCATTAAGACACTAGATTTTAAACATTTGATGTGTTTTTTTTTTATATCTCAATCAAACTTTCTGCCCCAAAAGTCCAATATTTTAGAAAAAATATGCAACTTAGCTATTGTAACAATAATGTCTGCGGCTAAAGGGGCCTTCTCTTTAAGCAATGCCTACTTATTACTAAAATTATTTATGTTATTTCTTTTGCTCATCATAGATAACAAATCAATATTTTGTTAGAAAAATATATACACTAATTCATTCCATCATAAAAATAATCTCATACAAGAAGTTAATTTATAACAACGTTTAACAAAATACTTGTACTTTTTTCCATCCCTGAATTGTTTCAGTAAAAAAAAAACAATACTAAAACACCTTTCCTATTTACAAAGTAATTTCATGGAATGTCAAATACAAATTACATAACCAAGATAAATCATACTGACTTGAATTAAAGTTAAGAAGAAATAGTGATGGCAACACACGGAATATAAAAGTTTTCTTAATTTCCAGAATACCTCTTTTAGCTTTCAAATTTCTTAAAAAGAAAATTTGAGTAAGATTTTATGTTTTTTTTAACATGAAAACTATAGTTTTACTTGATTCATAAGAAATAAAAAGAAAACTAATATACCCATGATCAAAGAAGTTATATGGTTATAGAATTAAATGTTATTTTACATTTTTTTAAAGGAAAACTGTAAGAACCATATGCTTTTTCTTCACATGAAAGAGCGTAAATTTCTACAGGTAACCAAAATGTCATTCAAAAGAAAATTTAATAACAGACAAAAATCCTAAATATAACTATTCTAGTACAAATATTACAATACTATTCATATGTCTCTAATAAAAGAAGATTGATGCCTATTACAAAAGATAAGTCATAAAAACTCCTGTTCTTTTCTTCTTTGTACATATATAGTAGAGGGTAAACATAATAAAAGACTTTGTGATTTCCGTTAGAAATAAAACCATCCTATACCATTCTGAGTGTGCTTATCTTGATTAAGTACTTCTAGACTAGACTACATATCACAGACGTAAGAACAACAACAATGTTAAGAGGAGTTCATGTTCCGATAAAATATTATCCCAAATGTCAGCAAAACAATCTGAAAGAGAAACAAATCAATTTAATTATATGATTGATTCAACTGATTATTATAGTTTCATATATTATGCTGTTCCAGAATCAGTAGCCTGTAATTCAGTGGTTGTTGTTTGTTGCTGTATATCATTTGTTTTTCAATCGTTGTCTTGTACATATATCAGTCCCTTAGTTTTCTTATTTATCATTCCAGGGTTTTTTTTGCTGACTATGCAGCATGGGTTTTATTCATTGTTGATGACAGTATGTTGGCCTATAGTTGGTAATCTCTATGCCAATTATCCTCTAGTGGAGCGTTGACTCATTGGCTATTAATACACATTTCCTTATTTTCAAACTAAATTAAAATGCTACATTCTATGATATTCCTGTAAACTTAACAATCCAATATCTAGTACAAAGTAAACAGAAAAAAGATTGGGCTGCACTTTGTTGCATGGGGAGATTTGTTAAGTATTTACAGCAAAATGCATTGAGTGTGTAGGTAAAAGGTAATATCTTTTGATTATCGGTAATGCCACTGTCTTTATCACTCTGCTCAGCTCTTAATATTTTTCCATATCACGGCTTCAAATACATTGACCCAACCTTGATAACTTTGACCAACACATATCAGTGACGTCATAATGTTTGAACCGACGATGATAAGTTTGACCTGAACTTATCAAGTCATTTACCAGTTACTGGTGAAACAAAGGAAACACTTTTCAAAAAGACGCAAATACAGCCTTATAAATCCAATATCACAATAGGCTGCAGTTTGATATTGTAAAATATCAGCTTTACAATATCAAACTGCTTGACACAATTTGAAGGCTTTTTGATCTCGTTCGCTGCTCTCACTTTACAAAATTTTTCATTTAATGTCTTGCAGCTGATATTTTACGATATCAACATGCAGACAACCTGATAATAGGTACCTATCTTGCTTGCTAGCTGAACCATGAAGTCATTATAAGGTTACGTATACTACCCTCAATCAAGAGTAGACTAGTCTGGCAGATAACCAATCTATCTGTCTGTAGGACTACAATACTCTGAATGGAGTGTAGTATACCTAGCCTAATAATGACTTCATGTTTCAGCTAGCAAGCAAGCTAGTCAAAGATATTATCTTTACCTACAGACTCAATGCATTTTGCTTTAATAGGAATCACTTAAACAATTAATGATGATATGTTAGCTTCTGGTTATAACTCTTTGTGTCTCTGGGTCAGTATTAAAGTCCTTAAAGATATCCACTGATTTATTATTGCACATACAAGATTCGTTGATTAGAAAAAGCATATTAAATCATTAGTCTATGATAACTTACCATAAAAACACCCACAACTATAGCTGCTGTCCCAATCATTATGCCATTCATTATAAGATAATCATGCAGCTTGTCATAACAACCCTACAATATAAAGGTTATCAGAATTTGTACAATGTTGGAGGTGGAATTGAGTAATCTTTGACCAGATGCATTCAGATGCATTGTTGTAGTTTCAAGATCCTGGTTAATTTCTACAACAGATTTCAAATACAAATGCATTGCACTGCACTGCCAAAATCGAAGCATTTTATTAAAAATATTAATCTAACCAATCTGCATTTACATATTACTTATGTATATGCCTGTCCCAAGTCAGGAGCCTGTAATTCAGTGGTTTTTGTTTGTTTAAGTGTTACATATTTGTTTTTCATTCATTTTTTTCTATAAATAAGGCTGTCAGTGTTCTTGTTTGAAAGGTTTACATTTTCATACCCGACTTTTATAACTGACTATGCAGTATAGGCTTTGCTCATTGTTAATGGCCAGACAGTGACCTATAGTTGTTCATATCTGTGTCATTTTGGTCTCTTGTGGACAGTTGTCTCATAGGCAATCATATCACATCTTCTTTTATATTTGGTTGTTTTTTGTTGTTTCTTAGGAATCTATATAAATAAATCATGTTAACATTAAAAATTTAATGTCACACATGTTTATGTTGTTGTCTACCAAAAAATATATAAAGACCTTAAGCTGCACAGTATTTTTTTAGTTGAAATTTACAACATGTCTTTTTTCCTGAATAAACAAAACATCAGAAGCAATTAAAATAAATGAGTCCATTGTAACTAAGTTAGCCTCATTTCCAAACTTACAGTAGTATAGAGAGTGTAATTAAGAGGTGTCTCTAGCACAGGTGGTAGTTTCGTTGGTGGCCAGTTGGGATCAGACGAAGTTTTCCCTGTACACAAGTCAAGCTCGTGTTGATCTTTAGGAGATTTTATAAGACAGCAGCTTTCTGGTACCAAACTTCCATCTAAAATCAAATTTGAAAATATTAGATGATATTTAACATAAAGAATTTTTCAAGAATAATATAACAGGGTTCTCTTTACAGAAACAAGCATTAAGAGTGAAGCAGCTTAATAATGCTACCTATAACCAACAGTTATGAAATTGAATAACTTTTTAGGTATATACAAAGACAAAGTCAACATATCTTTGATCATCTTTTATTGCATCTTTTTCAAAACTTTTTTTTTTGTAAAAAAATCTTTTGGTCAAAACTTTTTTTTTTGTAAAAAAATCTTTTGGTCCAAGGCTATTGTTCAAGTTTTAATCTGTGATTAAGGATAGTACTTGAGTTATCTAACAAACTATAAATTTTCTTTCTGTAACTTTGTCTCATACTTGAATAAATTATGTTGTCATGGCAATGCACATTCTCCTTGTAAGATCAAATTCAAAAAGTGCAATTGCATAATTTGTGACAGTTTAAAAAATAAATTTTATGTAAACTTACTGGAGTAACTATCAATAAACCAGAAAGTTTCCTGCTGGTAAAGAGCCCAGGAATGTGAGGAGTTCTCACTACCATAAGCTCCACAGCATTCAAACTAAAAATAAAAACATCAACAAATCAATTAATGTGCATTCAATATTTGTTTTTCAACTTGTCTTGTTACATATTTAACTTCTTTAGATACTTATGTCATGCGTACAAAATGTACATACAATATAAAAATTTTAGTAACTTAACACTTCTCAAGTCTAACTTCTTATAAATAATCTCATGTTATTAATATTTTACCTTTTTGAACTGAAATAACTTTTCATATTTTAAACCGTCTTGATGTCCCAAGATAGCAACTTCATAAAATAATTTGTATTGTCTAATGTAATTTAAAAACTTCCAAGACAACTGTTGAGGGTGACTAAAACAAACTTCTACGGTCAGGTTGTTGTCTCTTTGACACATTCCCCATTTCCATTCTCAATTTTATTAAATATTCTATACTACAGTTGTCTACATACACTTTGTTGAATGGAGTCCCAGGATTTTGTTATATCATCATTTTTTCTCTTCTTATCTACTACCACTCCATAATGTTTCTTTAAACTTTCTTCCATTGATTTTCTTACATTGTCCTCTAACTGAAAACCAGAAAAAAATATCATAACTTGACAAAAAATAATATCATATTGTTATTATGCTGTTTGCAAACTAAATGTGTCCTTTTCTACTTCTGCTATGATAATAAATTATCCGGATATAGTTGTCAATTTTAAAATTCAATCAGTCAGCAAATTTTAAGAAATAATTCATGAGGGCAAACATGTGGTTAAATCTGTATGAATTCAAGCCCCTATGAATTACGGCACGTCATAGTCAAAGTTGTGACTGAGTGCAGAAATATAAAGATAGATAGATAAAATTAATAAGGCAAATACATACATCCTTTTGGATGAAAGTGTTCTTAGTAAAGAAAATTATTTGCTGATCCCCTAATTGTACCCAACTATTATTATTGAAGTTAAAGAAAACTAAATCAGTGACAAGCTTAAATGATTTACAATTACATACTTGGCAGGTTTGGACTAAGTTGAACTTTTTGTTATACAGAATACTTTTTATGTGTGCATTAATGGTGAATTTACAAGGCCTCATAAGCCAAAAAATGTACCTCCTTTATATTAGGGAAGATTTTCACCACAACTTTGATCAACCTTCATACATACATATTTATATATATAATTACCTGTGCTATAAATATATATCCAAGTATGCCTGCAGCAAATACCATTAGAGCCAAGAAGACAAAGATACAGAGATACTGAAAATAAGATTTTGATATGTTTATGAATCTATCTTCATGCATTATAATGTTTTCTCTAAACATATATTTCATACAAATATTGCTAAGTACTTTGTTTCTCACTTTCTTTCAAATAGCATTAAGAACTGTTAGAAATTTCATCTGTTTTTTAAACTTGTATATTTGTTAAATTCTGCCTTAAAAGAGACGAGTAACAAATTGGTTTTTTTTTATTGTGATGTCTTTTTATATACCACAAAGTAAATGCTACTGCATAATTTCTAGGATTAATATTAATGTCCTAAATATTAAATTTTGGTGTGTAAAAGCAAATTTATCAACCAACCTCACTCCATCATGAGTGCTTCAAAAGTACTAGTCCTATAAGGTTAGTTGAAATTATGTTTTTATAAGAGCCATGAGCTTACCATTCCAACCATACATTTGTGTTGTCTGTAAGCTCCAATAAATCCTAACATAGTTATAGCAATGATTGCAGCTCCTCCACCAATCATCATCACAGAATCAGCCCGGTACATAGAGGCTCCTATTAAAGACGACAATTGTCTACTGCCATACTCAACTTCATGGGTATAGATTCCAATAGCCAGACATGATATGGCCCCAATCTGTTTAAAAAATATGTCTTGATATAAAATGTCTTATCATGCTTAATATTGAACAAGTTGAAAATCAAGTAGAAATAATGCAATTTAAATAATCATATCTTACCTTTTTCAATATTCAAAAATTCATAAATGCAAACAAAATTCCATAAAAAGCCTTAAATAAATGTACTGCTAAATCATGTCTCTTTTTTCTCTTGTCTTTCCAACAACAAAAAAATCTTTATAAAATTCACTTATTTCTAAACTTGTATTCAGATATAAGAATACTAGCAATTGCTCCACAAATTTACTCTTTGAGATGATGATTTAATTGCTAATTTATATACTGCATCATTTTTGGCCTCCCATGTGAAATCGCACATCAAGCTTTGCAAATTAATGGTTGACAAATTTCCAACCCCTTGATAATGGTAATTGAAGTCCATCCAATAAAGGACCAGTTGTGTTCTCAGTTTAGTGAGCTTGTCAACCCTACATGTTTAAGTATTTACCAGAACTACTGCTTGTAGGAACATAACAATGAATCTAAGGAACTCTTTACAACAAAAACATGTTCCTTCATCCTCATCCTCCATTATCCCCAACTCCTTGTGGCTCCTGGAAAACATCCCCATCTCTTCTGAAAAAAAAAAAAAAATTATAAAAAAATGTGTTTTTAAATAAATGAAGAATGTGTATGGGACACAGATGTCGTCACAGCTTGCATTATAAAAGAGCATAACTTGAGAACAGTATAAGTAATGCTAAATCTGGACACAATATAATAGCTACATTCATAATTAATTGGAACCTTACCCAACCCTGTATTCTGGCAATTAGTCTCCAATGCAACAATAATTTTTCTATTATTGTTACATTTCTGTGTAACCGTCATAACCGTAGCCAGTGCCTTTTTTTAAAAATAAGCATAAAAATGATACAGGGCAAATTATATACAGATGTTTATAAATACAAAAGAATAAGCTTTCAATTACTCAATAGTCCAGAATAGATGTACATGTAATTCAAATCAAAAAGAAATGTACGAAGATCACAATTTGAATGTATGAAACAAATAATCTAAAATCTGGTTGGTTATGTTGGAACATAGTGATTGTGAATAGGAATTATCAATTTTTTTTATTTTTTTTAAAAAGTTGACATATGATGGTATATTACCGTGTAAATGTAACCATAGCCAGTGCCGTTAAAAAAGCATATATTTCAGATTCTCCTGTTGTTCACATAATGCAACATATTTGTTTCAGCACTTAAATAAATACAACTATGATAGTTGTATTAAGATTTGATATACATTTGTACATTGTAGATATTAATAACACAAATTGATTTGACAACATCAGTTCTGAAAATCTCTTAATTTTGGTAACAATTATTATTGGGTTATTGTTTCTGATTAATTAATTAACTGACCATTCATTGACAACTTCAAAATGTTTATTTCATTTTGGCATAAAATATGAAAATGAAACATGTGATATGATTTTGACATGTTTGATCAACCTGTAGATAGATTTTCATTTTAACCAAGCAGAATTTTAGAAATTTCTGTACATTCAATTAAAATATTCTCAGCATGTCGGTTTGAATTTATAAATGCCAAAACCAATTAAACTGAAGTTACTTAATTTATTCATATTTCAGTTAAATCAATTTGATGACAGTAAGCCAATTCATTAATGTTATCAAATTTCAGAGATTTCCAGAACTGACATAAGTCATAACACTCAGGGGTACAAGTTTAATCGACACCTGGTCAAATCGGCCCCTAAAGAAAAAGTCAAATCTGCACCTGGTCAAATCAGCACCTTATCAAAGTCATATCCGCATCCGATAATATTTGATTTAATACAATTAATTATTACTATATATATATAAACTCAATTCCTAATTATGTTTAACAAAATTTAGGTGGGATATTTTCTATGTTCAGTGGACTGTGAAATGGGGTCAAAAGTCTAATTTGGCTTTAAAATCAGAAAGATCAAATCATAAGCAACAAGTGAACTAAGTTTCAAGCTGATTGGACTTCAGCTTCATCAAAAACTACCTCCTCCAAAAACTTTAACCTGGAGCGGGACGAACGAACAGACGAACAGAGGCACACAGCAGAAAACATAATGCCCCTCTACTATCGTAGGTGGGGCCTAAAAATAGGCATATTCCACATATTTTACATGGTTGCCGAAATGACTACATTAATAGGTGCAGATTTAACCAGATGCAGATTTTACTAGGTGTCAATTTGACTATACCATGTGCTGATTTGAACCAGTGCGGAATTTGACTAGAATCTTCAATCTTTGTCGTGATGACAGAGTAATCTCTCTTGTAAAATAATTATCACAAATGTAGTTTCTCCTTTGTACTTATATATTGTAGGTGGCGCTTTAAAAATATTATAGAATTATTGTATGAAGTGAAATAAATTTAAAAAATGGTTTATTAGGTTATTGAAATTAAAAATATAAAAAAATTAAAGAAATTTGTATCAAATTATCCACTAAAATGGTTTGTTTCCTCTATGTACTCCGCTATTAGTTGATTGATATTTTCTGCATTTGGCAAATTGATTGTTAATAAATTGTCTAGATCTGTTGGAATTTGTCCTGTTATGAAGTATATTTGATGAAATAATTTGTCTCTGGCATCTGAATACAGGTCACATTCAAAAAGGTAGTGTTGTACATTTTCTTTTTTTTGCAGTGATCACAGGTTTCCGAGTTGATGAGCTGGTTTATTATAAATTGGTATGCATTTAATTTAGAATAACCTGTTCGTAAACTGTTGATTATGTTGTACATTTTTTTTGACAGGAAGTCTTTTTTAACTTTATCTTTAACTTCAGGATGAAATCTGAAATAATGACGTCCAGTATCACTATTTTCCCATCTGCGTTGCCATTTTTTTGTAACAGAATTTCTAGCTGCTTTTTTTACATCTTGTTTTGTAAACAATATGTCATCAACTGCTAGTGTTTCTGCTTCTTTAGCAGCTTCTTTTGCCAGGGAGTCTGCCTCGTCATTTCCTTATATGTTGGCATGTCCTTGTGTCCAGTTTAAGTTTATTAAAAATCCATGTTCGTTTAAATTTTTTATTTTCCCTTTGATTTCATTAATGGTTTGATGATAGCTGTCACTTTTCCAATTGAGAGTTCAGATACCTAATGCTGTCTGACTGTCCGAAAATAAAGTTAAAGTATTAATTTGCTCTTTTGAAAAAGATTCTATGTAATCCAGAACCATTTTTATTGCTATAAGTTCAGCTAGCAAGATTGATCCTTTGTTAGAGACAGGTCTTTTTAATTTTTCTTCTTTATCATTAATGTAAATTATAGCTCCTGCACCGCAGGGGCCTGGATTTCCTAAACATGACCCATCTGTAAAAGCAACTGCTGTGTTTGGTGTTAGAGATTGGAGTTGTTCCGAGATGATTTGTTTTCCTTCCTCTATTTGGGCTGTTATTCTGGATTTTGAGCATTTCTGGATTACCGGAGAGCACGTACCTACTCTACAAATTCATTTCGTCACCACCGGGATTCGAACCCCGGTCGTCTGGGTGACAGTCAGTGCGTTAACCCACTGAGCCAAAGAATCGATTCCCTAGCTCAGTTGATTAAGACTGGCTATATATGTTCTACCTGTACTAAGGGGAAGCAACCCCGCTACACTATTCCCCCACCACAAGTCATCATATCTTCATATATGACTCTTAACAACACAAACCCTGGCTATATCGTGGATTTTTTAGTTGGGCGCCAAATGTAACAGTTATTTTAAATGTTGCATTCAACTAGAATTCAACTCAGGACTGTGACGACAACATAACAAAAGTCAAAACTGCATAATATATAATTTGATGTGGCAACTTTATTAATCGAATCAAATTCAAGTTACAACCACAAATAAAACCTTATAAAACACTGCCTTTTCGACTTTTTTTTTTGTACAGTACCACTAGACAAATCTTTTATGAAAGAGCATTACTAAAAATAAACAAATGAAATCGGGTGACTCATTTTTTTGTTTTCGGTTGTTTTATATGTAGATAATTGATTGTCTTTATATAAATCGCCAATCCTTTAAGTTGCAAGTTAAATGTCATATTGGCTATCATTATACCTTGTTTTATCTGTTTAAATCCTTGAAAATACTTAATTAAAATTATTTTTTAAATTTTTTGACTTGAATCCAACGACGCCATTTTCTATTATACGAGAATAATTTTAAATCGGATGTGGGAAAGATATGTGCCATTTTACGGGTTTTGTTTTGTCGGTGCTCGAATTTCGAGATAGAACAAGAATATATGTTTTTAAAATAAATTCGGAGTGCATTGCAGTGCTAGTATAACGTCAGCCTTTTGCTTTTTTCTTTGTGTGTGTGTTTTCCCCGTGTTTTTTTTAAAAAGGGGGGTCGAATTCCTATTCTGACTCGGGTTGACTAGTTATTGATACAGTAGTTAACTGACTACTTAGACCACCACATTGTTATGCTCTCTTGTTAATTTTATTGTTTCAAGCTGCATTATAATGCAACTAAAGAGCACATCGTCTGACGGATGTACACATACATACTGTTTATGATACATTGATTCTTTATATTTATTGTATTCAGATAGTTACATATATCCAAGCTAAACCAGAATAACAATCACGGAAAAGATCCACCAAGGAGACTACAATTTTCAGCATACCTCACTATATAGAAACAAACGTCTAAGTACCAGAATTTCTATTGGGTTCGGGTGAAATACACAAAATTACTTGGCACAGTCATGGCCTAAAAAAACAGGACGCAATAAAGTCAAGCGAGATATTTCCAATCAACTACGAAACCTACATAACTGACAGAGGAGACAACTTCATGAGTAGTCCATAATGAATTTGTATCTACAGAAAGACCAGATTTAATAACCAATTGTGAAAAAAAATGGATAAACCCGAAAAACTTAAAACAAATTAATCGTAACTACATTTGAACTTAGGTTGTCTGAGTCTCACACAGCAACAAGACAGACGCAGAAGAAAAATCATTACATAAAGCTTTGTAAAACGATAGAAAAAATGTTATGCTAGTTGGAGACTTCTATTGTCCCAACATTGACTGGAACAACATAAAAGTCATTTAGTAAAATCTAAAGCTGAGGAAAATAAATATATTACAAAACGCTATAATTGAAATATCAACAAACTCGAGCATAACAAATTTATAAGAGAGAATGCACGTATATAGATATGACAGCTTTTTACCAAATCACAAACTTAGAGGAAAAGATACACCTCTTCAAAAGCAAACTGAAGCTCCGTGATGAAGACCGCGAGTCCTTTGACCTATAATGGTTTACTTTGAGACTTAGATGAAGAGTTGTCTCATTGGCATTCATACCACATCTTATATCTATGAACCAAATTCAAAGAAGACCTTAAGCTTAGCAATAACAATCAAAGGGTAGTACACTGACTCAAACATTTGACATCGCTAAAATTTAGACCACTTTCATAAAAAGTTACCCATACACAAAAAGGAGATATGTCAACTAAAATCAAAAATGAACACAAAAGATTAAAAGTTAAAAATATTAAACAATAAATATAAAAAGACCGATATGGCGGCAAAAAATCAACGGTCTTACTATGAGTCTCATTTTTTATACGATTTTTTTTCACACTATTGAATAACTAATTCTAACTAATAAAGAAATCATGTACTGCAGTGCTAGATATTTTGTAATTTTAAAATACAAATCCACTGGAGTAAGCCTAAATTAAGATGCTGATTATCCGCGAAAAAAACATTGCTATAATGTAAGGCAAAATATAAGTATCAATGAGTGAAGGAAACAAATTTGATTTTATATTTTCCTGCGAAGAATGTGATATTTCACTTATCATTGTTTTAAAACTACATAAGTGAAATGTATAATGAGAAAAACAATTATATAATGTCAATATATGAACTGTGTAATTGATGGCTCAACTTATAATTGTTATATGTAAGCATAATATTTGAATCGATAATTTTAAAGAGGAGGCATGCTGTAAAAAATAGTATTATAATTAATATCAATAATCTATATTTTTGGTTTTCTTTCAATGCTACATGTTTGTAGTGTTGAATGTCTATCGTTTTGTAATTAAAATGCCTTAATTTCTGTTTGTTTATTTTTGTTTTGTATTTTAGTATCAATCCTATTGTTTGGATTTTAGACTAAGAAAATTCCTATTCTTATTCTTATTCTGATATGGTGTACAAAACAAATGTAAAGTAATACATATTTGGTTACGTTTTGATTGATTAAAAATATCAATGTTAGTTCCGATGAAAACAATATTCAAAGATACCTTCGAGTTAATTTTGCTAAATAGCATACAAAGGATACATTTGTTTTTCAGAATTGTATAAATATATGCTACTTGTTAAACCTGGTAACATAAAACACGATACATAGTCGAAAATATTCAATTTTCTTTCGTTTGGTCTTGACTGTAGATCGAAGTATGGATGTTCAGTAGCTATATAAAAAAATATCATGAATTTCAGTTGTATACGCAAATAAAGGGTATGGGAAGCGAGAGAGAACACTGGCCAATTGATAAAGCATGGAGTTGCACTACTGCTTTCATCATATTCTCGTCAGTTTCCATTCATGGGTGCATTTGAAAACCACATACTTCACGTATTTCTCTACCTAATACTTTTGTTATCAATCTGATTAAAATTCAAATATACCTTTTAACTCAGTCGCGTGCTCGTTTATATATGTATAAATAGGATAAAGAAATTAGAAATCTATATTTGTTCATATTTTGATCAGTAGATTACTTTGTTATTTTATTACTTTTTATCGAACTTCTAATTTTATTTCTTTTGTCTGTTATCGCCTTATATGAGCATCTAACTAGTGAAGAGGTTAATATATGGTCGTCAGCAATATGATATATATACAATTTGTCAACATCAAAATCTCCTGGTTCTAGAAAAGTTGTGAATATCAATCTTTCAAAAAAGGCTGCATTCAGAAGCAATCTCAAAATGACAAACCGAAACAATGGGGTATATTACTCAAATACATTCATTTATGATGCTCCTGTCTTGGGACAAACTCTTGGACATTTTGTGGGATTAAAGTTACTGACAATTTGTTTTAATATCCCAATCATGAATAAACATTTGTAACATTTTCTTTGAAAAGAAAGTCGGAAGTTGTTATAAAATAGTGGACCATCAGAAATCGATATTCAGAAATAAGAAGGATAAAGAGAAATACGTTTATACCAAAAATAGAATGAAGATGGTTTCACTCACGGATATTTAACTTTTCTAACCTTTATATTCAGCATTAGTAATACGGTTTCCCAGAATCCGGAGTATGTTATGTATAATCGAAAGAAATATGGTCTGTTTCATACGAATAAAAGGAGATATTTATAAATGGAGAAAGAAATAAGCCACTAATGTACTGCTCCGAAAGTACGCACTGTAGTTTACAGAACACGAGTTGCACCGAGGATTTGTTTTAAAGTAAAATTTCTTACTATACAAATCCTTGAGTGCATAGAAAATTAAACATTTCATTTTCTGTCATTAACATAATTTTTATATATATATTTCAAATCACGAAGTAAATCCTACAGTATCCGAATTTTCTATCTTTTTTTTATTTGTCATAGAATTGACCAAAACTATCACCAAATTTAATGAATTATTTGCTAAAAGTCGATATCATACATTGGGACATGAGATAAAATGTTAGGGGTTATACGATATTTATAGTGTCTGAAGTTTAGGCCACTTCTCAAAAGAGAGACCAAACCTCACACTAAGAGGCAGATTTATTGGGCACATGGGACCAAGGTCCCCATTAATGAGCATCATATATATGCTAAATCATAAATGTAAAGACTTTTTACAAGTATCTTTCCAAACGAAGGTTTTGCCAGGGTTCCTTCACCTCTTCAAAATCATCATTGCACCTGGTCGTGTCCACAATCCACATACGAGTTCAAATAGTTCGATTTAACCATGGAAGTTTTATATTGACAATATGATACTTCCATGATTCAACGTAGGCAAACAGATCAGTGGACACATACTGTGCATGAGAATGACACTGAACTCATTCTCCTCCGACAATGTAACTTTCAAACGATGATTTTTCAGCTAAAGGAGAAATATATGATTTCTAGTATTATTGAATAAGAAATAAAATAGAATTCTTTCATTTCTAAGTTTAAACAATAGATAAGCAATTGAATAACCTAATAAAATCAAATAGATATATCTTCAGTTTTATATGTTATATTAAGAATTAATCTACAAAATATTCAATCTTTTCTTTTGCCTTCAGTTTCTATATCGCACAAAAATATAATACTTACCGAAACAAGTGCACGCCATACCATGACTCTTTGAAGTCCACCTCAAATTATTACAACTTTAAATTCGTGTCCATTTTGATGTTTAGACGAAGTGAAATAACGGATAAATTCCACTGTAACATAAAGGATGCCTATTTACGTAAACCATAAATCTTCATATCAGTTGGCAAATATTCAATTTAAACGTCAACTTTTAAGTATTAACACCAAGTTTACTACATACTATACGAAACATTTAACAGTAAGGATGTAATTTAATTGATGTTCATCATGCTATTGATGCAATTATAATACTTATTTACAGTTTGTATATTACAATTTTTTGCCTTAAAATATATGCACATACATCAAGACAGGTAATCTTGGTTTAAAGTCAGTGTGAATATTGAACAGTTTAAAATCAACTTTTATTTCCGTTTGAAAACACAAGAGACTACTTTTGTGTTATAGCTGTTCAGAAAACATGAATAAAAAATTTGTGGTAAAGGAGGATTGTAATTTGCACATTATATATTCAAACTTAAAAATTAAAGGTCAAGAACATGCATTTTCAAAAAGCAGGTTTAAGATTATATTTTTCATACAGAAATTCTAATGGGGATGCATTATATATTATGATGTAATTTATTAAACTCTTAAAATAGTTGTGAATTCTTACAAATTGACTGCGATGATAAATCCGTGTAAAACAAACATTCAGTTATCTCAAACAAATCAATTTTCTTTAAAAACTGACATAATGTTGTCAGATATTTCTTACATATGAGCATCTATGCTGTTCTTATTTCAGTTATATGTGGAACAGGATAAGTCAAACATTTTGCTTTTAAGATTTCGTAGGAGCATCTGAAATATTTTACTCATAATAATTACTACCAGAAGTACAATACAAGAGTCTAGTAATGGCCTTCTACTACTAACCACACACTATGATTTTAATGGTTCATGAAGATTCACACTGTTTCATGACCTCTTCAATTCGATTTCAGGCCATAATATTTAATCGAATTATGGAGGTCCCCAAGTAATTGTCGATCTCAATGAATAATATCATAATTGAAATGTGTAATTCCTTAAATACATGATTACGAAGTCCCATAAATATTAATGATATATTAGATATGTATGGAGATCTGGGTATAGTGCAGAAGATCCTTGATGATTCATGGATATTCTGAATTCGAACAGAAATTATTTTTGACCAAGTATCATCCTCGAATTGAATTGTTGAGGTCATATGTAGGCAAAACCTAATGTTGTTGTTTACCTTGCTTGCATGAAATAAGAGTTGCCTAAACATTAAGCACAACCATTGACAGTGTCCCTCAATAAAACATTTATAATATGATAATGGTCTGTTAAACTCTGTTTACAAGGCCGTAACTAGGCATGTTATTTTAGTGAGGCAAAATAATTGAGCCGAGCGAAGCGAGGCGAAAATTTTTTTTTGAGGGTATGAAATGAATGGTGCAAAATCCTGCATTCTAGGCATTTTTAGACAGTTTGATAATGTTTTGATTTTGACACTTTTTATATAATTTTTTTCATATATTAAGACTTTTACTAACACCAAATTTTTAACACTTTTATTTAAATTTATATGTAAGATAATTATCCAAATATCACTGATTTGAGTCTGATGCCAGAACATAGAACAAACATCGAATCAGTAGAGTTTGCCAAAATTTTCTATTGCCGGTTCAGTCAAATCGTTTCAGAATCATAATTTGGTCTGCTGATATCCTTATCGCGATGAACATGGAGCATGGCAAGACCGCACAATCTCTCGCCACTCATGCATGCTCTTTTCCAAATTTTCAGTATTTTCAGGGCAGTCTGTGTTTCTAAAGGTAGCACATTATCATCCACATAATGTCCAATGTATTCTTCCAATTCCTTCTCCTTCAGCAATTCGGTAGCAGCATCGGTAGTAACAGTTTTGTTTGCAAAAGGGAATTAAGCTTTCCTGTAAGCACCATCATACAGTCGCAGTTACAAAATATTAAACTCGCTTTTATGCTGACAAAGAGTAGACAAGCTAGGGATAGAATGAGATAAGATACATGTATATGATTCTATCTATAGAGTAAGTATATCTGATATGGGTACAGAGGAAACTGGAATGGAGTTTTTGACGTTTATTCTACATGTAGGTCCGTAATTTCCAATTATTTCTGGAAATAGTTTGTGGTATTTTAGTTCCAGAATTCATAAAATTAGGGGTTAAAGGTTGGGGTGTCCGATTCCGAAACCCCGAATAGAAATTTCGTAGTCCCGAATAATTTAAGACGAAATCCTAAGTTAAAGGTTCTACCATTCCTCAATAATATCAAATTGGAATATGGGATATTCTTTCAATTTTTAAGGTTAAAGAAATATGGATAACAACTAATCCGTGCATGTTTCATATTATTTATATTTTATTTATCCGTGTAAAGAGAAAGATTCAATTTCGTGAAATGAATACGCAGACAGAACTGCCCCCTTGCGATGCCCAGTACTTGATTTGTCAAAAGTTGGTGAAACGGAGAAATGAATACGCAGACAGGACTGCCCCCTTCCGAAGACCAGTTCTTGATTTGTCAGTCTACTTATCGTTTTTGGATTGTACTAATGAAGTTATATGCAATACTCAGACTCTGTTCACAAAAATAGTTTACTAGAATTATTCCTTCTTTACCTTCAGTGTCGCTTTTCCGTTTCTCCAAGAGCCTTTTTTTAACTAGAGATCCATGATGATTATCGTTACTAGGTTAATGTAATTGAGAAACATCACCCGTTTAGATGCTGAGTTATATCCAGGAAGAATAGTTTAAAAGGAATGATGACAAGTCATAGAAATCAACGTTGAGACAGGACAACAAATGACTATTATATTTATATATATATATGTATGTATAAAAAAAAATCAGTGTCGAAATTTTAGTGAGGCAATTGCCTCACTTGCCTCAAGGGTAGTTACGGCCTTGGTTTACTATTAATATCATATGTTTACAACAAAGCTCCTGTTACAGGGCATCATTTCCAATTTTGAAAACATGAGTTCTTTAGAATATAATTTAGATCATTCAATATAAAAAATCTTTTGGTTACAATAATAAACTTTGAATAAGGGGGTATACACTTTTAAAACTATCTACATTTATCCATGGGTTGGCAGTTGTAGTTTTTTTCAGATATCAAAAATTTGGTTAAATCATTATGGTATTGTATGACATCTGAACAGCAAAAGACAATATTCAGAGAAAAATCGAAAATATGTTTATTTTACAGCTGGCTAAGGTTGCTGGGGTATCTAAATGTTCGACTATAGATCTTTCTTAAATTTTGTGTCAATGACTATTAAATTTCAACAAGGATTTGTATAGTTAGACTAACTATACAAATCCTTGATTTCAATATAAAAAACTGGGGTCACAGACCTTAATTTTTTCGTAAAAACAAATGGAAATCAATAAAAGCAGTTATTTGTATCTTTTATTTTATAAAGGGGAAACTTAATTTTTTCCTATTGAGGATAAAACAAACGACTTAATTGGACAACATTCAATACTGCTTTAATAAATACTTCCGAAATATAAAATAAAACAGTGGTAACCTGACTCATTTTCTTCAACAATCCCGCAAAAAAACCAACTGTTCCTATCAAATATATGAAAGACCTATTGATTTTGTTTAATTATATATATCTTCTTCCACCAGCTTTAATCAATATAAATGTTTGATATACATCAACTGGTTTTAGCACTTTTAAAACTCACCTATATTGTTAATCTATTCTACTTTACCATTTGGGAGTTACTGCCCAAAATACTGGTTTTGTTGTCATGGCTTCTCCTGAGAAACTACAAGATATTGCTAAATTTTTTCGTCAAAATGTTCACTTCCACAGGATAACCTGTTCACTGTTAACCTAAGTGATCTGGTTACATGTAATAAGATTCTTACCCCTGTTCTGTTAGAATGTTGATGTAACTCATAGAGATCTATTGATATGAGGTCCTTAGTTTAAAGGCAAGAAATTGAGGTCATGGTCATAGATCAAGGTCACTATCTAAATCGTTATCTTTGTTTATAATCTGATTATCTAAACTCCTTAGAAACTGCAAAAGTTATCAACAAGACAAAACTACACTACAAGTAGGTCAAAGCACTCTGGTACACTTAACAATAAATCATGTAATTAGTAAAATAGCTCTTTTGTTGTAACTTTTTAACCATACATTTTTTAAACCTGGGATCTTCATTTGAGATCATTAGCCTTTGACCTTTTAAATTGAGCAAAGGGCAAAAGTTAATTTGACATTCCTGATTTTGACCCAAGTCACCTTTGCTATAAAGTTCTGGTATACGATAAAGTCATAAGGTCTTTTGAAATAGGTTGCAAGACCAGGTTCCATTTTGAAGGCTAAATTTTGACCTGTAATTGTTTAGTTTACACATTGTGACTAATGGATGGAGAATTGTCTCATTGGCACTTATACCACATCTTCCGATTTAAATATGTGACTTAAAAAAGGGTTCACTGAGAGAGACATGTACAAATTTCTTTACTTATTTCATGTAAAAGTATCAAGAAACAATACCTTGTTTGATTCAATATGAAATTACCTTATCATATGAAACTAAAAGTAGCAAATTATCTCCCTTAATTCAAGCAAAAGTATTAGCAATCTTCCAATTGTTATAAATGTAATGTTAGCTTATGGCATTGGAAGTAGCATTGTGATTCCCAGAATGAGCCAATTGTCTTGTTATTCCAAAGGAAAATTCATAAAACGGTTTAAACCATATATTTTCAAAACGGTGAAAACTAAACTATCAGATGATACTGGAGGTAGCATTGTGAACCCAAGATGAAGTCAATATATCCCTTAATATTCCAAAGGGAAATTGAGACACCATATGTATTTTCAGCATCAACGAAACAGTCAGCTATTGGTTGATATCTGAAATAACTGTTTTAGATAGAAAGCAGCTTACGTTCTCCTTCTTTTTAAAGACAAGAACTTCAAACTATATATTTTAGGAATCTGCCAAATAATTGTTAAATACTAAAAATCAGTAACTCTGCCACATGTGTTCTTTATAAAAGAAATAAGCATTCATGAAAGACATTAGTCTATTGTATTTTGTTATATGGTATGTTGACCCTTCTATGACTTTTTTTTATACTGGCAATGGGTATCTGCTCTTTTACATACATCAAACTATCATATTATAAAAATAACAACAAACTGATTTCATTAATTGTATTCCCAAAACTTGTTTACAAAGCTAATTTTTAATACACTGTGTAAAAGGTCTCTAACATACAAATGTTTATATTCAATTTTTTAATAATTTGCAGATATCTTATCTTTCAGGAAATGTTGTCAAGTTGGTAGCAATTATTAGTCAAACTTATCCTGTGAATCTTTGCTATTGTTGTTATCAAATAACATAAAGTCATATATACACAGTATATATAAAACATATACACAGTATATATAAATATATTACAAAGCAACAATTTGTTTGGTATCTACTGAAGTTGCAAGACTTATTTTTGAATAATAAACATTTTTACAAAGAAAAACACAACCCACATATTTCGTTATACAGAAATATCAGACAAAAAGCAAAATGTATACACTTTTCAGAATGACAGAAGAGTGGCCCCTTAGAACAATAGGCAGTGTAGAATAATCAGATTAAATACAAATTTTATGTTTGAATAAAACATTTTTTAAATACAATAACTAAGACAATTCTAGCACTTTTTAGTGTAAATTATGCAATTAGACTTGTAGAAATCATTACATACTTTGATAAACAATTGCTCAAGTTGCTAAATAGATCAGCAAACAAACCACTTATAACAAGTGTGAGATTCTTACAAAAAAAAATTAGGTACAAATGTGATTGCATTTATTTAGAATAGTGAAAATAATTTCACTAAAATGAGGTTTTATAAAAAAAAAAAATACAAACAAAACTCTTGATTTTGTTCATACATTTCAAGATTGTCATTTGGTTGCAATCACATTTGATATAACCTTTACAGATCCTCTTACTCATAAGATTTAAATAACATTGGTCTAAAGACAATTCTAAAAATATGAATATTTCAAACAGAAACAAACATCTAATTTTCTGTTCTTAAAAAGTGACACAACCCATACAATGATAAAGTATAACAGTATAGCACAGATTAGGGACTAAAGTATAACAAAACTTAGCACTATATACTATTTTACCAAAAGAGAACTTTTTCCATCTTGCATGATTGCCAATATAATTAAATGTTTTTCTGGAAGATAATACTTCAAAAAATCAGTAATGATAATAAATCAATATTAAAACATAAATAGTCCACAAAAGTATACTATGGAATGCTGATCTGTTCCCCCAAGTTGTTAAGAAAAGGTTTATACCTGCAAAAGAAAATAAATGTCATAGATTGAGTGGGGAGTAAAAACAAATAAAATATCACAAATAGTCAATATATACTTTTAATTAACATTAGAAACAAATCAGGGATAATATAGGTGGTTAATATTGTTTTCTTTTCTTCACATGTTTAAAATTTTGTGTTGTTTCAATGATTAATACAGCTCTGTTTATTTAGATAATTTGGGAAGCCAATTCATAGCGGCTCTATAGAAAGATGAATGCTTACTATACAACATATAAAACCTACAGGGCAACTTCTAAAATGGACTACATAGATTTTGAAGTAACATCTGTTACCAAATTTCTATACCATATTCGAATTACAGGTAGATTTTATTATTTGTATGCTTATTATTCATTCTACAAATAGACATGTTTTATTACCACTGAAGCTGCCTTAAGAGCTTGTTTCAAATCTTCTAATAGATCTTCTTCATCTTCAATTCCTACAGACAGACGTATAAGTTGGTCTGAAATTCCCAACTCCGCTCTTTCTGATTCTGGTACAGAGGCATGTGTCATTATAGACCTATAAAAACAGAATACATTGATTCATTTATAGTGAATACAGTTGAGATCTTGATGAAACTCTAAAAGTGAAGTGTGTCATATGTTAACAAAGGATCCTCATAGAAACGAAGATGCCAGAATTTCAATGGAAAACACTCTGGAAAATGTGAAGGTCAGGACTATCACAGTGTAATCACTTACAGCTATTACATTAATGCTAGCAAGACAAATCTTTGTTTGGCTTGCTTGCTTTGCTTGTATCAGTGTTTGCTCAAGCATGGCAAATAAGATAGGCGGGGCTTCAGATTGTATACATCATACTTAAATTTTATTGGACGTTATGTTTGAAGTTAAGGACACTAAATTTTAAAACATCACAGGATGACAAATATAAAGCGCAATTGTAGAATTTTATTTTCTCGAAGATATGCATTTTCATCATCCAACTTAAAAGACTGTCGTCAAGTACTTTAAGTAAAACAAAATAGCTATTCGAACACACCTACTCTGATTTTATGATTCATTACATAGGTATTTCAAAGTTTGACCCATATAATTTATCTTTTAGTACTGTGATGTTTTTATGTTACAAAGTCAACCTGTAGCTTTTATATATAAAAATGATAGAATCTGAAGCAAGATGATGTATCAAATGTTCTTGCTTTGAACGTTTTCAAGACAAAATATTCATCTCAATCACACCCTAATATAAGAAGGTTCACTCGATTTTCTCCTTTTGATACAATTGTTACCAATTTTGATTTTTTTTCTTGAGTCACATAATGGAAGGGCAGACACGGAAATAACTGAACTTATAGATTGCTCCGTCCGTAGTAATTTTAAAAAAATCGGAAGTTATGCATTTTCCTCATCCAACTTGATAGACAACCATGTCGTCGACTTGATATCTAATTGTTCTGCTTAACTATGTAATAGATAAATTGAAAACTTATACAAATGTTTTTTTTTTTTTTTTACAATAAAACACTTTGTATTTGAGAAGGAAATTGTTATTTTATTTGTTTCTATTCACTTTTAAAAAAATTGTTACTATAGTAAACATTACAGAAAGCATTTATTGCCTTCTCTATAAACAAAGAATAATCAGTTTGAAGGTTTGCAAGAAAAAATTATTCCAAAGTTTGCAATATTCAATAACAATGGACATAATAAATAAAAGGGATGAATTAAGTCATTTCCCCCTTTTATTCGAAAATCAAGTGCACCTTCTTATGTTAAGGTGCGTTTGAGATGAATATTTTGTCTTGGAAACGTACAAAGCAAGAATATTTGATACATGATTTCGCTTCAGATTCTATCATTTTTATATAGCAAAGCTACAGGTTGACTTTATAACATAAAAAAATCACAGTACTAAAAGATGAAATATATGGGTCAAACTTTGAAATACCTATGTAATGAATCACAAAATCAGAGTAGGTGTGTTCGAATAGCTATTTTGTTTTACTTAAAGATCTTGATGACAGTTTTTTAAGTTGGATGATGAAAATGCATATCTTCGAAATACATTTTTTTGGATTCCATTTCTACGATTGCGCTTATATTTGACATCCTGACGTGTAATGTTTTAAAAAATTAGTGTCCTTAACTTCAAACATTACGTCCAATAAAATTTAAGTATTATGTATACAAGCTGAAGCCCCGCCTATCGTATTTGCCATGCTTGAGCAAACATTGATACAAGCAAAGCAAGCAAGCCAAACAAAGATTTGTCTTGCTAGCATTAATGTAATAGCTGTAAAAGGTAGGTTAGTAGTGGTTTTTCTTTTGATGATTTATGAATGGAATGTGAAAAACTATATCACAAGTGAACGTGGTTGATAGTTTAGATTATTTTTACCGATAACTGCTAATAATTTCAGCTGACGGCGACTATAGACATCTTGAGGCTATTTTGACATTCACCCTACATCTCCTTGTTACCCAAATAAAATTATAGCTCAAGTAGCAGGTTTGTCCCTTTGCATCTTCCACTTATTTTAAATACCACAATCCCCTTCACTGATAGAGTTACATTCTTAAACAACCTATCTATACATCACAGATAAATCAAACAGCAGCCAACCATTTCAAACTGAGAAGAACTAATCTAAGTCATGTTGTCTGAGATGAAAATAATCCAAACAGAATGGTCAAGTGAATATTTCAGAAAATGAAGATAATAACTGATAACATAGGCATTTTAAGGAACTGATGCAAAAGTTATTAATAAATTGCAAAGATATTTGATATAGTCTCCCTAATGTTCTATCGTCACATGTGCAAAACAGCACTTATGAGCCATAGTAACAAGGTGTTTTGGGTAAAACTTACGGAAGTTCAGCTAAACTTTCAAATCCTCCTAAACTCTCAGCTAGGGTGAAAACCTGGAAAATAGGTGAGACATTATTTGAATAGGATTTTAAATGTACTGACTCAAATTCATAAATAGTAATTTGAAAAATATCATTATGTAAAACATTACCTTCTATCTGAAAAATTTATATGAAAGCCATAAATTCTTTTAAATCTGATTAAAAATCTATTGTCATGATTTTACATTTTTTTTCCCATTAAAATTAAGGTTAAAGATCAAATTCAAAATGTCTTGCTCTATAAATCACAATTGTTACTTTCTTTTACCACATCCTATTTTAAAGTGTTCAGAAATTTTTCCAAGGTTTAAAAAATTAATAAAATATTGTAACAAAATTTGATTTATCAAAACTATGCATTCATCCTCAAGAGGCATTTGGACAGTATCACAAATACATTGACCTCTGTTTAATGATTTCTGTTCATCTTTTGTTTTAACACTTAATGTTTGTTGGTAAAATCAGTTAAGTATACATCATTTACTTTACCTTGAGATTTTGAAGGAAAGCTTTAGAATTCTCTAGTCCTCCTTTGATAAAGAAAGTAACCATACCACTGGTCCCTCTCATTTGTCTTTTGGCTAGTTCATGTTGTGGATGTGACTGTAGGCCTGTATGGAAAATAAAATTCACATGCTATTAAAGACTTATAAAACAAGAATGTGTCCATAGAACACCAATGCCCCATCTGCAGTGTCATTTTCTATGTTCAGTGGACCATGAAATTAGTGTAAAAAATCTAATTTGGCATTAAAATTAGAAAGATCATATCATAGGAAACAGGTGTACTAAGTTTCAAGTTGATTGGACATCAACTTCATAAAAAACTACCTTGACGTCACAAAAAACTTTAACCTGAAGCTGGACAGACAGATGGACAAACGAACTAACAAACAAACAGAGATGGATGCACAGACAAGAAAACAGAATGCCCATAAATGGGGGCATAAAAAACAATCTTCTATGCAACAAAAAGTCTAACATACAAAAAGATTAAAGAACTTAGTAACCCTCAATAAATCTAGCCCCTGATTGATTAATATTATTCTTGAGTGAAATATCCTTGCTTAAACCATGGAAATTGATGTGCAGAATTGACAATAAACACTGTGACCATAAAAAAGATCAGAAACTTAAATTATGTTACAAAATTTCTATGCCCTATTAAAACTCCCCAGCTGCTGTGTACTGAGGAATAAATAGTATGTACAGTTTATAATCATAGACAACATTATTAAGTGTATGTCTGTCTTTGGTGTTAGTTCCTGGAATTTACTTCTAAGGCAAAATAAAGTATCATTGTTGTACAATTCCGCCAGAGCAAAATGTTCGTCAGGAAGGTCACAAAATAATTTTGCATCTCATAACTAATGACCTACCTGGATGGATGACTTTTTCAACATTAGGGTGTTTTTCTAGGTATTTTGCTACAGCTATACCATTCTTCATGTGCTCCTTCATTCTAACATGTAAAGTTTTCAATCCTCTGTTAACCAAGAAACAATCAAATGGCGAAGGGACTGGTCCAAAAGCTAAAATATAAATCAAACATCTAAATGGCCCTTTAACAGGAATTGTTTACCATGATAATTTTAATTTTTAGTTGTGATACATTTAATGGCTTTTTTTACCCAATATTATTTCAACATGTTTTAAAAGATAGTGCTCAATGGACTATAAAAAACTATAAACATGTTGACACTATATCAATCTGATCTTGATTTACAATAACATCATGACATTTGACTAGGCACTCAATCATGTTTCCAAACCAATGAAAATACAATAAATAAGATAAGACATATCCTGAACAGATAATCAGGATTTCTATAGCCTGACATTGTGAAAAATACTCCATGCAATGTATTTGTCTAAACTGCATCAGTAACTTGATAAAAAAAGATTTACACTCTGACTAGCTATGACATAAAATTGAGAATGGAAATGGGGAATGTGTCAAAGAGACAACAACCCGAGCAAATAAAAAACAACAGCAGAAGGTCATCAACAGTTTTGTTAGATCTATATGCCCAATTCAATTTAATTTATTGATAATACCCTACAGGTGTGTCAATGCATGAATGCAGTATGATTGATTTATAGAAAGTCCATGGGACTGTTTTTAATTGCAGTGAGATGAGCATTTGCCCTCCATCTTGCAGGTCTCACTATGATTTTGATAAGAAAAACAGCAATAATATTTAGCTATCCATATCAAGTGGTAAAGATTTCTGATAGGTTAGCGATAATATAAATAAAATAAAAAAATAATTACACCAGTAAATATATATACTGTAAACAAACAAAGTGTAGAATATGGACATACCATTCTGCAAAAATCTTAGTCTCTCACACTTTTCATCACTGTTTGTTGCACAGGCTCCCATTACAGCATCGGAATGACCTATACAGACAAAGCAATAGTGTCATGAAAATTTATCATAGGGAGGCAATTTAATCATACAGGTAAATTAAAACAAATACAAACTTATAACCTGTTACTTCTCCCATATTTCTTTATCATCTCAGATTAAAAACAAAACAAATGAATAAAATCAATGGTATCAAATGAAAGTGGATTTCTTGTATGGATATATAATAATCATGATTTTCTGCAAACGCCTACCATCAGTTTAGGAATCCATTGGAGGTACATAATCCAAAGTAACTGCAGCAAATGTAATTATACCTACCATTCATGTATTTGGTTAAAGAATGCATCACTATATCAGCTCCAAAATCTAATGGTCTCTGGAAAATCAACGAAGATTTGGTAAAATATGTTATCTTCAGTCACAGTCAATCTTACAGTGGAAAATTTGGTAACTTTGTCATTATTCATATATTTGTATTTATTTGTTTTTGTAATGGGTATTTTAATTTCTATAAGGGAAGTCTTAATACAGGAAACAGCAAACAGATTGATAGGAGTTTCTTTTTTGGTGATTTTATCGATACAAATTTTAGGTTTATTATCTAGCCATCTATATCTGTTTAGTTTATTCTCGTTTAAATAACAAATATGATGAAAATTGTTTTAACTAGAATAAAATTTAAGAACAAGTACAAAAAGTCTCAATAACTCTTCATTCAAAATATACTGAAAGCCAGAATATGCTACTTATATTTTACACCATCATAACCTAAATCTTTTAAAAAGTTTTTGATACAGAACAAAATCTTACAATTCTTTGGGGGATACAATTTTTATAATTTAACCAAACACATATTATTCCATTAATATCTGAAGTTTCTAACATTATAATGCTTGAAATTGCTGAATACAAAGTTTGAATGTTTTCTCTTTCATCATTTTTGTCTTGAACTAAAATAGATTAAATGATAAGTACCTGCATACAGGATGACATAAAGGTATTATCCACCACTACAAAGATATCCTGTTTGGTAGCTCGTACTACATTTACAACAGCCTCTATATCAACCAACTGCATTGTGGGATTGGTGGGTGTTTCAACCCATACCATCTGAAAAACAAATAGTCAAATGCCATCACAGATCTGCTACATTCTATTAACTGTGGACCCAATTATTGATATCTGTAGGCCTTTGGATTTTTAATTTTTAATGCAATTATGTCAACAAGTTTCTATTTTGTAAAAATTTAAACAAATTATTTAACATATTACAATTCAATAATATATATATATCAAATGTATCAGCATCAATGTATCTCCGTCAGACTAGAGTAGTAACATATAAAATTAGTAACCAAGAAAATAAATGAATCAACAGTATTCTAAATTACTTTTGTGTTGGCTTTGATTGCTTTCTGGACTTTCATTGCATCAGTACAATCTACAAATGATGTTTCTATACCCATCCTGGAGGCACACTGCTTAAAATAACGGTTGGTTCCTGGAAAATAAATTAACATTCTTAATATATATGATAAAAAAATCCATTTTCTCAAGGTAATATATTATGAGGTAGAATTTCTGCCCCTGAGCATCATTCTCTTTCAAATCTGATCCAAATTTTGTATTGCCCATAGAGTTATCATAACTGAAGAGCCTTCCAGTGTTATTATCTTTAAAGGATGTTTTATCATAAATATATAAATACATATTTTGTTATAGGATATTCAGCAAATAACAATCAATTAATCAATATATATTTCATTGTTCAAACTGTTGTACAAAAATAATTCAATTTGTAATTATGTGTATTCATATCATATATTTTTACCATTAACAGCTGCTAGGCTTATTCAAGTATTTCCATTTTAAAGTTTGCTCTACAAGAGATGAATTAGAGAATTTTATTTTCAATAAGACCTACCTCCATAGACATCATTCATGCTGACTATATGGTCTCCAACCTGTAGCATATGTGTAATAGCTGATGTACAGGCTAATCCTGACGCAAACACCATAGCTACAATATAAACAAATATCATGTTTACACTGACAGAGATAATAGAACTCACCAAAACTGACTATTCCAATTTAAAGTACTACTCATGACTACTGTTAACCAACTTACTTTTGCATGTAAAAAAAGTAACACCCATTTATAATGCACAATGAACATAATGAAAACTTTTTTACAGTAACTTCCAAAGAAGTATGTCTGTCTACATGGTCAATAAATACCCTAAACAGTTAAATGGATGTACCCTCATCACTGGTCAGAATTCTACACCAGGTTATCCCCACATAATAAGTCTGTGCCAAACTGTTTTAGGGTTTGTCTGCCCTAAAGAGATATTTGGACTTATCTACTACATATTGAACCAAAATATCTTAAAATTTCTGTCTGTTCGAATGAATTTTTGTCGGACATTTTGTTCATGGACAGACAGAATTTGTGATACAATGCCATAACACTGTTTTGGTCCTTTAAATGTGAATTGTAATGACTAAGTTTGTCTTAATGAATAATGCAATCATGTGACCTGAAAATTGTGTTCTTAAGTTGTTGGTTATCTACAATACACTTACCATGCTTAGCCCCTTCTAACTTAGCTATACACTCTTCAAGACAGTTTCTGGTAGGATTACCACTTCGAGAATATTCAAATCCCTAGAAATTAAAATAATTCTACAGTGAAGAAGGAATGGCAAATGTCAAAGTATCGTGAGATAAAAAACTATCCTAATCCATAAATTTCTTTCAAGATTTTGTAAATTTTCATTTAAGAAAGTAATCTCTACTTAATAAAGTATCTTAATCCTTGTTAATCATGGTTAATAATAACTGCCAAAAAATATGCAAAGGATTCAGTTGAATCCTGTGTATCATTTCATAAAATTCCTTGAACTTTTGACAAAATTATGATGTCTCAAATAACCTATCCAAGACTGTTGATAAATGTTAGCTGCAAATAAACTAAGAACTATCGGTATAAATGCAGTCTTCACAATAAACTTTTAAATCTACAGGCCCAAGCTCAATTTTTGGAAAATTCAAGTTAGATTATGTTGGCCTGTTGTACCTAAAGACTAGATCATTTTACAGGCCTGAAAGCAATTTCACAAGCCTCTGCTTCTGGGTATGTGGGTCATCATGATGTCTGTTTGAAATATTAAAGCTGTTGATCAATGGTGATAAGTAATATCATTAGTATTCAAGGAGTAGAAGTTTATAATTAAGTTAAGGTTTGTTTGGAAAATTTTCCAGTTGTTTGATGCATGGGGCAAAATATTTTCAGAAATATCCAAAAGTAAATAATAAAAGAGGTAACAACTTAATTTGTGATGTGCAGTGACCTTCTATCTTTTTAAAAGGTTTCCCTGGATACCCAATTAAGATCCTTCTCTATTAGATACTATAAAATATCAACTCAATAAATTTTTATGGTCCAAATAGTCAATATATAATAAATAGAACATTCGAAAAATTCTGGTCCATCAACTTTTCAAGAGTTTGATAACAAAAACTCTTGAAGGGTGAAGGATCTTAAGAAATCAGAAGAACAAATGTTTTGAACCAAAAACACACAAAAGGTAAGAATTATAGTACAAATGTTTTAGCTGTCAAAGAAAATTTCATGGCAATACTGGGTCATAGTCCTATAATATAAGACGCTGCAGGTTATTTTTTTATTGGATATTTTTTTTTACTATCAATGTTGAACCATTGGGGTTCATCATTGATGGTAAAAAACAAAATCCGATAAAAAGCAATAAATGATATGAACCTGCAGCGTCTTATAGTATAGGACTAAACTGGGTCACAAAATATAAAAAAGAAGATGTGGTATGATTGCCAATGAGACAACTCTCCACAAAAGACCAAAATGACACACACATTAACAACTATAGTATAGGTCACTGTACATTTTGTACGGCCTTCAACAATGAGCAAAGCCCATACCGCATAGTCTCAAAGTTATGCAGAAAAATTCTCTCTCCAAGTCCAGACAAAAAAAAGGCTGCAGCATTATGACTTTGTATGAAAAAATTACACCAAAAAAATCAAAATAGCCTTTGAAGACATCATAATTATTTGGACTATAGATCCCAGCCAATGAACAAATGAAGAAACACTTGTTCTATTTATTGACCTAAATATGCAGATCTGTATTTTGCTTTGAAACAGAACTGAAAAGGTGCAAATAAATATTAATGTCTTCTTTCGAAAACACAAGCTTTAAGTATGTTTATTTCTATTATGTATTGCAAAATAAAAAATTTCTCACTGAATGTTCACCAGGTGCTGACTGCTTGAAGGTTGTCGACATGGAAATCAGAGGAACGACAGCTCTACACTTCCACTTGTCAGGATCCTGTCCAGCATGAGTAGCATCAGTACCAATATGGGGGAATGGTTTGTAACTCTCCATTGTAGTATAACAAGAAATAAAGCTAACAGATTTGATTGTCAACCACCACGTTCTGCGGTTCAAATGACCTTAACCTTTAGAATGTCTGACTGTTGTTTTCGGTCATATATAGTACAAGGGAGAGTACTCAATTTTGGAGGTGTGTCTGGGGCACACCACGGGTTAAAATATTATTTTTTTTGTGTACTAGAATTATTTTTAGTTTATTTTGGTATGATTGAAAAATATCTCTGAAATATCTCGGACCAAAATAAGTTGTTTAATAGTCATGATAAAGACCTCACTAAATTTGAATCAAATGCACTTTCCATTGTCTATTGTACCTGTTCCATTTCACATAATATCTTTCTTTTCTTCTGTAGCATAGCAAGTGGTTTAAATATAAGCCTGTTGAGAATAAATTGCATGCAAGTTTTTCCCTAAAAAGGCAATAATCTTTGTATCAGACCATACTGTTTGTAAGAAAAGTTAATTGCAAGAGTCTTTTTGTCCTCAGATTTGTTGTATCATGTCCCATGAGTATAGAAATGATAAAAAAGACACAATTTTTTATTTCTTATAGCCTCAATATGCATTTTTTAATGTAAATATGTGGCACAGCCTAAATTGACCCTAAATTTTTTCCAGTCTTACTTGGCCTAAGACCCTTTTGAACTAATATTATATGTAATTTGTAACTTTTCTTTCCATTTAAAGTACTTTCAATACATATGTAAGGATTATTTATAACCAAAAAGCTTCACAAATTTAAAATTGCTGGAAAATATTACATCTTCATGTAAGGCCCCCTTCATTGAAAAACCTCAATTTTTAGGCGCAGGCTCATATAAATTTGACTTTTGAATAATTATGCCAAGTCTGATAAATCAAATGAGTACTTTATTGCTTTTAGTACATCATAAGTTATATATTAAGGCATTTAAAAAGTATTTTTTTGCAATATTTTAATTTTTAAAGCCCCAAATGTTGATAGTTGAAATTTTTCAATTTTAACGTCAAAATTTTACACGCAAAGATGAGTATAGAACTTAACTTAATGTCTACAATATACATCCTATTGTCATGAAACTTTGTAAGCAGTGTTATAATTCATTAAGCTTTGGTCACACCAAGTTTTATTAAGATTATTCAACCCTTTCTATCCTATTAGGTCCGAGAACACAATTGTCGTCCCTTGATTTTCGTTGTTCACAAATATAACCCCTAGTGTTGACAGTGGGTTACTTGCCATTAATTTTTATACCCCTTCCAAATTTATTTCTCCATGTTTAATGCCTCAAATTGCAAGAAGGGGGATGAAATTACACTGTAAAAAAAATTGGGTCCAGAATTTTAAAGGAAAGAAGTGATTTGGTCCAGCTGAAAAAGGCTGAAAATCAGCACTTCGGAAGCTGTCAAAAGATTTCAAGACGCCCTTAACATAAAATTGTCCATATTTTGAGTTAGAGCCGATGAAGTTTTCTATAATTTTAATATAATTTGTCCTAAAAGTAGTACAACACACTGTAAAAGCGCAGGTGGGATTTTTTTAATTTTCATTTATGTTCTAAAAGAAATGCACTACGAATTAATTGTGTTCTCGGACCAGTTATCTTCTACTTTAAATAGCTTTTTTAAAGTATGATTAACCAATGAAGTCAATCATTGCTAAATATTCCCACTTAAAACTAAAATTAAAAATTCTGCCCATTTCAAATCCATTATGGATAATTTGAACAATTTTGAATAGAACACGTTATTAAAAAACAACTCAATATTTATGATGGCTGTCAGTTTTTTTCATAATAGTGGCTACGTACCTAGTATTTTTTTCTATTTTATGCTATCAGCAAGAAAAAAATGTTTGAGATCTCATTTTTTTTGTCAATTTTCTAAAAGCATTTTATGGCCAATATCCTCTCATATCTTGTGCAATAATTATGTCATTTGGTCACTTTCAATTCACACCAAGCTTTCCCTTTTATATTATTTATACAAAATGTGTCTTTTGATCCAGAAATAATTCTATTTGTTTAATAAGAAATAAACTGATTCACCTGGTTAATCATATGCATGGAACTTAGAAACTGCATCACCTAAGCATTAACACCTAACAAGGATTGTTAAACCATGCAATTGAGGTCAACAGGTATCATGATGGTCCATCTGTTCAATGAACATTTTTACCCTGAAGTGATTGAATGAACCTGCAGACCTGTCACTCTTTCTTGACCTGTTATTTTTAAAACTCCTAGAGCTTACCAGTCGTTTCTTTTATTTATATAACTCTTCCTGTTTAGCAGAGAAGCACCAAATACCAAATTTCAAGTCATGGATCAAACCAGCAACCTTTACTTGAAGCTACTATAAAGTTGGTACAGAAATGTACCTCCAAATAAAATACTGTTGATCTTATACTCATGGTACATGAAAATTTACGCAAATGCAAATACATTTTGTACTATCATTAAAAGATTAAAGAATTTGACTCATTTCAGATGAATTTCTATTTGTGTAGATCTGATAAGCTGAGCCATTTTTAACTGATTTTTATAGTTTGTTCTTATATATTGCACTTTTACACCACTGTCACAGTTTAAGGAAGGTTTGGAGCCTTCCAACAAGTTTAACCCTGCTGCATTCTGTATGTGTTTGTCTAAAGTCAGAAGCCTGTAATTCAGTGGTTGTTGTTTGTTGCTGTGTAACATTTTTCTTTTTCATTCATTATTTTGTTCATAAATTAGGCTGTTAGTTTTACCTAGGTCTTTTCATGGCCTTTTAAAGCCAACTATTCCACAAGGGCTTTGCTCATTGTTGAATGCTGTATGGTGACTTATAAGTTATTGTTGCTAACCTGAGTCATTTGGTTTCTTGTGGAGAGTTGTCTCATTGGCAATCATACCACATCTTCTTTTATAAGTTTATCTTAAAACCGTTCTATAGAACGAACAAAAATTGACTTAATATTAAATAAAAGAAGAATGTATCAATGAGACACAGATGCCCCTGCTTGTAAATATACAGAAAATGCAGCAAGATTCCATTTATTCAGTGACATAATTTGAGAACAATATCAGTTGCATTACTCAAATTTGAACATGATTTGTGGTTTGTGGTATTAACTATTAAGCCTTCTGTACAAGTTTCATAACATTTGGTTTCGGCAAAAATAAGTTTAGAGTGTGCAAATGACACATTTAGCAATTATAACGGGACATAACTTGAAAATGGTGAAAGTGACATCACCTATTAAAGATCGAACTTGATCTGTATTTGGTGATACATTTGTAGTAAGAGTTATGTAAAAGTTTCATTACATTTGGTAGAAGAGCAGTAAAGTAAGAATGTGGAAAGGGCAAATTTGATAGTTTTTCCATTTGTCAGGGGACATAACAGTGAAAATAAGGCCACCAATATTTGAACATGAGCTGTGTCTGTACCAAATGGAATTTTCCAATATATATATATAAATATAAGCAATATGCATCAAAATATGGCTTTAGCTTTTCTAGCTTATGACTTATTCATCATTGTTATACTCCAACTTATAATTCCAGTTTTACATCATTTACCGGTAGCTGGAGAATGATGTTCTATAAAACATAGATCAGCTGTCATTAACCAATAATATTAAAGACAATAATTTAAAAGAGAAGGATTTTAATCTTAAATCAATATATTAAAAGACAATAATAACATAACATGAAGTATAACAGATCAAATAGCACAACTTTTCTATCACCCTCTCAGCTATGCATTATATATATATTTTATACAGTTACCAGTTGTAAATACATTTGTAGTTGCAATAAAATGGGGATGGGAAAACTGTGATTGATATACATTCTCCCAAATTCTTATTTTATTTGCAATTTCTTATTCAATCTATATGTCTGGTTTTACATCTTTTATGTTGAAACAGTTATAAATATTACTATAACTTCATCTATCTATTGTCTTCAGATATAAATCTAATAACTATGCTTGAGCAAACAAATGGTTGGTCAACATGAATTTATATAAAAGCTCTAATTAGAAAAGCGATTTCAGTTAACTGACAAAAAGATACCATATATATGCTTTATGTTCCAAAGGTCCAAGTGAGATAAAGAAAAATATTTATCAGACCAATTCCATTTGATTACAGACACTGCAGTTAATGTTCCTGTGTGACAGTTTTATCAGCAATAACTTTGAGTTATGACCCCTTATAATTTTCAAGTTAACCTAGGGGTTCTTTTTCTACTTTAGCCTAGGGGTCCTTTTTCTACTTTAAAAAAGAAAGTTTTAACAAGTTCATAACAAACATCAGATGCCAAGTGATGCACACTCACAAAACATTCTATCATTACTATCACTTATAATTTTTGGTGTGACAGGATTTAGCATTTATTGAAAACTTATATGATCATCTATTTCATAAACAATTCTTTTCAAATTTTAATATCAATAATATTCATAATTTCCATGAGATTTTTGGCCAACACAAGCACTTTATCAGTCAATCTTCAGTAATATGACAAAATAATTTATAATTTGAAGAATCAAGTTTTCCCTTTCTTTGTATTTTTGCTGCCACTTTTTTCTTTTCTTTTCTTCACATGTTTAGGAATTTTATTTTTCCTTTTTTCTCTTTGTTCTTCTTTAATTATCTTTTTCCTTTCCTGTAAATTCAAAAAAAAAATCAAACTAATACTCTTTAATTGCTTTATATAAATCCATGTTATCATAGTTATACATGTATGTATTAGTATCATTTGCTATTTGTGTATGATTACTTTTATATTTGTAATTTTTTTAAAAATAGTTTTATATTTCATTTGAGCTCATAAAATTCATATTTACCCTCTACAAAATATCACCCATCCATTAATTGAATAGTTGCTTAAATATGAGACATCAATCAACAAGAATGTGTCCAAAGTACAGGCATGCCTACATGTGCAATCATTTTCTATGTTCAGTGGACCGTGAAATTGGTGTGAAAACTTTAACCTGAATTTGGACAGACAAACTGATTTACAAACGAATGGACAAAAGAACGGACAAACAAACAGACACATAGTCCTTAAAACGTAATGCTCCTAAGTAGGGCATAAAAATTTATTGCAATGTTCAAACAATCACTCTAAACAGTATTATAACATACCCTTTTACTATCAGGTGATTCCTCTCTAGGTCTATAAGATTTGGTTTTATTACTAGATTCACCCTGATCTTCATTCTCACTATCTGACGACTCTGTATCACTATCAGAAGCACTATCCTTGTTACTTTCTATGTCTTCTTGTAACCTGTTACAGTCATCAGTATTTTCTAATAATTTTGGTGTCTACAGAAAAAATGTTAGCAATATGATTATAAAATTGAATGCATACTTCTCTATACACAAATGATAAGTTGTGAAAGGGTTTTAAAATTTTCAAATAATTTTTAAACATGCTACTTATAAATGTAAAAAAAAACCTGACATTTTACTTGATATTACTACATTAAAACTCGTTTGCAACCATTCAAAATGAAAAGCTAATTCTTTGACCTACACAAACATAGTAAAATTACATATGACTGACACAGACTTATATTGTGACTTGGATGGAGAGTTGGCTAATTGACACTCATACCACATCTTACTTAGGTTCTTTTACTGATACAGGAGCTTAAGTTTCTCTTCATCAGTCTCTATATCTAAATCTTCTCCACTTCCGGTGATTATTTGTCTAGTATATTCTCAAATGTATTTGTGGTTGGTGATGCCACTATAATTTCAGGTAATTTATTTCATGATCTCACCACTCGTAGAGCAAAGGCATTCCTCCTTAATTCTGTTCTTTCTCTCTGTGGAAATATTTTCAGACTGTTGCCACATACCCCTATTCGTGTAGTCATATCCTTCCATAATTTAACAGATTGTGCCATGAACATTCTTATATCTTTTTATAGAGCAGGTTAATAAATGGTCAGGACTAAATAATATCATAAACTTGGATATCACAGATATGTAAATATCTAAATGGAAAAGGGAATATTATACCTGTTGTGGCCCAGTCAAATCTGTCTTTAATCCTGTTACAGTTTGATACAACAGCTGAAAGAATAAAACTCATTTGTGTGATTCTATTTATACTCAATGCAAAAACAGTATTACTGCATGTGCAAATTAAGTTTAAAATACTAAATTGACATCTTTTATTGGTTGACATGTCAGATTTGTGTCTTTAGGTCCTGAAGATACCAATCTATTTATAGAAACTTGTTGACTAATCAAAGTAGAAGTTTACTTAAGCATTGCAGTCAATAATGTTGTTGTTACTTATTATATTTGATACTCTGCATACATTGAATGATTCAGTATCCACTAAGTGAAAACTTTACCAACACGAAATTTAAGAGGCATTGGCTCAGCAGTTCTTTTTATCTTAATAAATGTACTGTAATACTGAGCAGAATATTATAAGATTAAATACATCTTTTGAATTTCAAGTCAATATTAAAATTTCATGATACTAAAACTTAAAACTTGTTAATTTCATGAAACTTTTAAGTTCTGTAACTTAAACATGTAATATTTACATTATTAGAGTCTCCTCTCTTTGCCTTTATGATGTCTCTTTCATAATCAATGACCTCATCCAGTGTACGAGGAATATAAGAATTCTTGAAAACCTGTAATTATTAAAAAGAAAGTAAAGTTAGCTTTTCTAACAATCACTTCAAATATATAACATAATAAAATAGCTGACAGTTCCATGGATATAATATTCATTCAGAACTTCTTTGACACTGGTTTCTACATAAGGGGTTTGGTGTCTAATGGAGAGCTATCCATTGGCAATCATACCACATCTTACTTTTCTATACTGGGACAGTTCATATGTCTAGTCTTTATTCTGTGAGATATTAAATGTTTACTTTGAATTTTAATATATAACATTTCAAGGAATTTTTTTTTCCAATTAAATGTTTCCATACAAAAGACTTATGCTTGTACAAATAATTCACCTGTTCATCTATTTTTTGTTGATCTGTGACTTCATCATGAGATCTAGTAGAGGTCAAGGTCATAGCTTCTTCCAAATAATGGTCAATGTTATCTTCATTAATTGTAATGTCAGTTACAAAATCAAATAATTCTTTTACTGTCAATGTACATACACCCTTCTTTCTAAAAAAATCTACAAGAAAACATAATTTTTTTATGATTTAAAAGGGCAAAGTAATTTCACACAACAATTAAACGAAAAATCTATTACTGAATAATATTTGATCTGTGTCTTGTGTCCTTATGAGATAAAAATTCAAATACACAGCATTTATCAAATCTTATTTGAAGTACAATGATTTTGTTTGGATTTTCACTCTCTTTTCAATTTATATTTAAGATAACAGCAGAGGGGGATTTAGAGGGGGCCAGGGGCTCTGTCCCCTTTTTTATCTACAAAAAAATTGGATGTTTATAAAGGGAATCTTTAAGCATCACCGAAACGGGCCCCTCTAAGGCAGTCAGTGGGCCCCCGGTTCTGAAAATTTCTGGATCCGCCACTGAACAGGATATGTTCAATACTTTGAGATCTATATTATAATAGCCTACATTCTCAGCAACCTTTGAGTCCCTGAAATTAATAACCAGGACATACCTAAATCATATCAATTGAAGTCTTTATTTGAATAATATCCTATCCTTGAGAATTAATCCTATCTAGCTTGCCATTTAACATGTTTATGCCATACCTACCTGTAATATTAGTACAATCCTTCCTGAGGAACTCTAAAGCATGGACATGATCATGTTCTACTGACTGAGAAACATCTATCACATAAATATTACCATTATGATATCTACAAGAGAATAGTATAAAGATTATTCAAAAATAGAAGGTGATTTCAAATTAATTTCTATTATTTTTTTTAATATCTAATATGTAATAATTTCACTTAGAACCAACATTTTAAGTAAATCAATATATAGATGCTGTGCTGTTCAGCTTGAACTTATTGCCCTATTGACCCCAAAAGTTATAAGGTTCACCCTAAATCAAATGAAACAAGTTTGAGAAAAATTGGACAAATGGCTAAAAAGATAATAAATAACAAAATTGTGCCAAAATTTCACTTCTATAAATTTCTACTGTGACCTTGAACTTTGGTCTATTGACCCCAATAGTAATACAAGAAAAATATTAACTAACAAGTTAAAAAATATTTTTATATAAATTAAGTTCAGAAAACATCTTATAAAGTAATCAGTGCTCCAGCTTCAAATCATAAGGGGTAAGGTGCCAGTGGAGGGCAGGACACTTTTTAATGATAGGAAAAGGCACTGCTCATTTCTTTTATTAACGTTTCTGTGTGTATCATGAGTTCACGGCACAAAGGTTTTTGGGAAAAAGGCGTCAAGGCAGAATGCGCCGCTGAGGGCAGGCAGGGCAAGACTAAGGGCACGCAGGGCGCTGCACCATTCAATTTTGGGCTAACAAGACCACTGGTAATATATATTTAGTATACTTACAACATATTGAATTCACTTAGATCAGCATGGATAAGTTTACATTGGTGATATAAAGTTCTAACCATATGTATACACTCTAAATACAACTCTCTAGCCTTAGATTCTGAGATGTCGCTGTCTTTTAATAGAGGTGCTGGCCTGTAAATACAAAATAATGTTTACAATTAAAATAATACAGTTAAAAAATATTTTCACATTATATATAAATACAAATCTGATTAATCCATAGTTTTAACATTTTCATAAGAGTTAAAATAAATGGATTATGTACATAGATGATGCTCCTGCTTGCATAAGGACATAACCCAAGAACTGCAATAGTAACACTACCCAATATTCTAAAACAATAAGAGTGACACCCCTAAAATTTAAACCTGATCTGCATTTTGTGCTACTAAGCATTACGTAAAAGTTTCATAGCATTTGGTTGAGGCAAACTTAAGCAAGAGTACAGAAACTTTTCCCGTTTAAACGGTTAAAGTGACACCACAAAAATTCAAGCTTGATCTGTATTTTATCGTAATAAGCATTGTGTATAAGTTTCATAATATTTAGTTGAGGCAATCTGAAGTAAGAGAACGGTAACAAACTTCGGAACGTACAGTGCATGGGGAAAAAATTAATGCCCTCTTCCATGTCGTCCACTTTTGCTGGGACATTAAAGTTTTAAGAAGAACTAGGGAAAAAAGCAAGCACTCTTTGTCCACTAACTTATAGGGACATAAAAAGTCTCCCACAATTAGGTTAATATTGATACTTACCAGCCATCTGTACCTATAAATCTCATAACCAAAACATGGCTCTTTAGTAGGATTGGTTCTGGACATAAAATACCAGCTTGATGTATTCTGAAAATAAATTTCAATCTTACAGGTTCGAACAATTGAAAATAATCAATGTTTGCAATAAGCTCATTATAGATACCAGGATTGATATTTTGTATTTGTGCCAGATGCAATTTTCGTCTACAAAAGTTAAAAGGCTAAATAAAATACCCATTTGAAATACACTGAGGACCAATAAAAATCCTTAAAGTTTTGCCAAATACAGCTAAGATAATCTGTTCCTGAGACAAAAAAGCCTTAGCCAGCAATATGCTATCATGAAATGTTTCCAAACAACAAATAATTCTGATTGAAATTATACTTATTGCTATTCTTTATCAAATAAATTGTTTCTTTTGACAGTAGTAATTTGTCTCTATGACTACTCTTCAGTTTGAGACAGGATCTAACCTGATGAGATTTCTCATTTCTTTCTCAGCCCAAGTCTGTACCATCTTCCTTGGATTGTGTTTACAGTAACCGTGTCTAAACCTGAAATAGATAAGTTATTGATATTGGTAACTGTTTGGTAAAGAGAAATTACACATTTCTACATTCTAAATATTTAAAATTTTAGAACCTTCCAGCAAACATTGTATCCTTATTGCAATATTTTTGGGGAGCACATAAATTTATTAAATGCGGAAAATTAGTCATTATCATTTACCTGAATTCCCCCGATACATATTTGTCCCTGTCTTTGAAAACCAATATTGATGTTTTATAGACCTGAAATTAAATTGAAAATATTTAAGAAAGCTGAAAATGAAAAAAAAACCTGCTATACAAATATTTTTTTTCATTCTTTATTTTAATTCTTTATATTAACATATACATTTCTTATTTATCCTTAGATACAAATTGAATAAACAAGATTATTTTTAGTCACACCAATGCTATAGTCCAAATGTGATTCAACTTATAACCAGATGCTCCGCAGGGCGTAGCTTTATACGACCGCAGAGGTTGAACCCTGAACAGTTGGGGCAAGTATGGACACAACATTCAAGCTGGATTCCGCTCTAAATTTGGATTGTGATTAAATAGTTGACACAGCATAGGTTTCTGACACAGAATGAATGTATTCAAATGAACTTAAAATTTTTGTTTTCTCTTAGAGCAATTCACTATGCTGTTGAATATTAATCCTCTCAAAAAAATGTTTGAAGAAATTTTCTATTTATTTATGAAATTTCAAATGAGAAAAATTGAACCCAATTTTTTAATCACATCCCCCTTTCCCTTATTCCAAAACTAATTTCAATTAAAATATTCTAATGGAGTTTGCAACAATTACTACTCAGTTAAATACATCATAAAATATTAAGATGTAAAAAAACTGCTTGTTATCACTGAATGGTAAAGATAATTTAAATTTATCAGTTGGTAGTAGAAAGTGAATATACATTGTATATTGTATATAACAAAGATTTAAGTTGATTCTGGACAAAGAAAGATAACTCCAATTAAAAAAAATTCTTGCAGATATTTCTTGCTTACTTTACTGGACAAAGAAAGATAACTCTTACTTAAAAAAATTTGCTATTTCACAATATTGTGAAATTAGATATTTCTTGCCATTGCACAATACTGTGCAATTGAAAAGACTTGCTATTGCACAATACTTAATATAATAATTCCTGATTTGGACCAACTTGAAAACTGGGCCCATAATCAAAAATCTAAGTACATGTTTAGATTCAGCATATCAAAGAGGCCCAAGAATTTGATTTTTGTTAAAATCAAACTTAGTTTAATTTTGGACCCTTTGCACTTTAATTTAGACCAATTTTAAAACTGGACCAAAAATTAAGAATCTACATACACAGTTAGATTTGGCATCTCAAAGAACCCCAATTATTAAATTTTTGATGAAATCAAACAATGTTTAATTTTGGACCACGATTTGGGCCAACTTGAAAACTGGGCCAATAATCAAAAATATAAGTACATTTTTAGATTCAGCATATCAAAGAACCCCAAGGTTTCAATTTTTGTTAAAATCAAACTAAGTTTAATTTTGGACCCTTTGGGCCCCTTTTTCCTTAACTGTTGGGACCAAAACTCCCAAAATCAATACCAACCTTCCTTTTATAGTCAAAAACCTTGTGTTTAAATTTCATAGATTTCTATTTACTTATACTAACGCTATGGTGCAAAAAACAAGAAAAATGCTTATTTGGGTCCCTTTTTGGCCCCTAATTCCTAAACTGTTGGGACCGAAACTCCCAAAATCAATACCAACCTTCCTTTTGTGGTCATAAACATTGTGTTTAAATTTCATTGATTTCTATTTACTTTAACTAAAGTTATTGTGCGAAAACCAAGAATAATGCTTATTTGGACCTTTTTTGGCCCCTAATTCCTAAACTGTTGAAACCAAAACTCCCAAAATCAATCCCAACCTTTCTTTTGTGGTCATAAACCTTGTGTCAAAATTTCATAGATTTCTATTAACTTAAACTAAAGTTATAGTGCGAAAACCAAGAAAATGCTTATTTGGGCCCTTTTTGGCCCCTAATTCCTAAAATATTGGGACCAAAACTCCCAAAATCAATACCAGCCTTCCTTTTATGGTCATAAACCTTGTGTTAAAATTTCATAGATTTCTATTCACTTTTACTAAAGTTAGAGTGCGAAAACTAAAAGTATTCGGACGACGACGACGACGACGACGACGACGACGCCAACGTGATAGCAATATACGACGAAAATTTTTTCAAAATTTGCGGTCGTATAAAAATTCTTAATGTCATCATTTGAAAATGGTTACAGGGATATTGTCATCAAACTTCAAAACTTCAATTATTTAATTTGGAAGTTTTACAATTTTTATAAATTCTAACCTTAACAGCCATATCCTGATCTACGCCTGTAGCATGGTAGACATTGGCCTCTTTTCCTGTGCTGATACAACCATTGATCTCTGATATAATACCTTTACTTAGAAACTTGAAGAGAATTAAACGTGTTCTCTTGTCCATAACCTGCTCTGCAGTAGCTCGGTCAGCTTTGTCTTTTCCCCTGTATCTATAATAATAAAACACAAATAATCAGATCAAATCTCTCTTGAATTACCTTCCTTATAGTCTTTCTTAAACTTCATTAAATCGTTAATGAATAAACAACTAACTTAGTAACTTTTAAAAATTCACATCACATACAGAGTTACTTCCCCTCTACCCCAAAAAATCATTTTCAACTCTACTTGATTTGTTAAATTACATTTCACAGATTCATTTACAGCCAATTAACAACATATGTTCTATCCCATTTTATATCAATGATATCCATAGATCTGATATTTTCAATTACCAACAAAATACTGTATTTTAATGTCCTTCTATTTTTTTTTGTAAATTATATTTTATCTACATGTATAACACAGATAGAACAAAGTGAATCTATCATTTAAGCTGGTTGATAAAGAACTTAAAGGTATCTTTATCCAACATTGACTTTCATTCTCTATACCTATCATTGTCCATTTTCCTTCCTTTTTCTACTAATGCTGACATGGCTTTGTTGGACAGTTGTGGTCCTGCATATTTCTCTGTAAAAGAAAGAAGCATATGCCATCTGAAATCAACAGGATTCCAAAACATGAATTATTTATTCAATTGAAGGCACCTAGTAAGGAAACATCATTCTGGTAAACCTACATAAAATAAAATTACAAAAAGCATTAAAATATGATTGTTTTGTCCTCATTTGATGAAGGCTGGGATACCAGCTTATGGAATATCATAGTACTTTATAAAATAACACATAGTGTTTAAATATAAATATCTGTATTTCTGTAGAATTAGGCTGCAATTCCACCTTATAATTAATCACATTTTTCACCAAATTAAACCATTTGTGACAGGAGAGACTAAAACTATAAAAAGCAACCAACAATCCTACAGTTCTTACCAACATTTATCTTATCCACATATTTTTTCATTGTCTTTTCTACTGGCTGGAAGTTCTTTGTAGCATTTGTCTTTACTTGCTTATTTCTGGATGCATTTGGCTGAAATGACAAGTATAAAAATTTATCATTTTTTTTGTGAGAGAGAAAGACATTCTTTAATGTCATAACAGATATCTATGTGTATTACAAAATTCTTATCTGTCAAAAGCATGTGATTTTGAAGCGAAGGTGAAGAATACTAATCTGTCAAAAGCATGTGATTTTGAAGCAAAGGTGAAGAATACTTATCTGTCAAAAGCATGTGATTTTGAAGCGAAGGTGAAGAATACTAATCTGTCAAAAGCATGTGATTTTGAAGCGAAGGTGAAGAATACTAGCTATACTTGATCACAAAATGTAGTAAATTACATCTATTTGACTTATAACCTAAATTATTTGAAAAACAACTTTATGAGAATATGTCATCAATTCAAGTTCAATGTAAATGAATAAATACTTAGCTGAAGGACGCCTCCAGGTGTGGGAATTTCTCGCTACATTGAAGAACTGTTGGTGACCTTCTGCTGTTGTTTTTTTATTTGGTCGGGTTGTTGTCTCTTTGACACATTCCCCATTTCCATTCTCAATTTTATTAATTCATTAATTTTCTTATATAATACTCAGTTTTTCTTCTTAATGTACAAATATAGGTATCATTCTTCAACAATGAGAAAAAAACATACAATATGGTGGGCTATAAGGTAGTTAGTAGTAACTTTTTATTTCAGTTACCTGTTGACTATTTAATACTGCTGCATTGTATTTCTTTGTGAAATCTCCGGTTTCTCCATACCAGTCATATAAATCACTATCATCATCATTGTCATCATAGTCATCCCAATCTTCATCTTTAATTACTATGTCTAAAGTGAAATAAATAAGTATAAACAGTTAGCTAATTAACAAATTCTGACACAAAACATTCTTTAAGGGAATAAATATATATAAGCCGATTTGCAATTTATGACACAAACAGTTTCACAGCAAAATAATATTTACTTGTACACTATACTTTGCTTTAAGTTTCTGCAACGAATTACATACTGTAACCAGATGCTCCGCAGGGCGCAGCTTTATACGACCGCAGAGGTTGAACCCTGAATGATTGGGGAAAGTATGGACACAACATTCAAGCTGGATTCAGCTCTGAATTTGGATTGTGATTAAATAGTTGACACTGCAAAGGTTTCTGACACAGAATGAATGTGGTCTAATGAACTTAAAAAAAACATGTTTGCCTTTGAGCAATTAACTGTGCTGTTAACTATTAATCCTCTCAAAAAAAAGTTTGAAGAAATTTTCTTTTTATTTATAAAATCTGAAATGAGAAAATTTGACCCCCCCCCCCCCCATTTTGTTTTCACATCCCCTTTTTCCTTATTCCAAAACTGATCTCAATTCAAATTTCTAATGGAGTTTGCAACAATAACTGCTCATTTAATTACATCATAAAATATTAAAATGTAAAAAACAGTGCTTGTTATCACTGAATGGTAAAGATTGTTTTAATTTATCAGTTGGTAGTAAAAGTGAAAATACATTGTATATTGTATAAAACAATGATTCAAGTTGATTCAACTACTATACTGGACAAAGAAAGATAACTCAAATTTTCAAAAAATATTGAAAATATTTTGCTATTGCACAAATATCTATTCTGGACAAAGAAAGATAACTCTCATTGATTTCTTGCTATTACACAATATTTTGCAATTAGATATTTCATGCTATTGTGCAATACTGTTAATTGAAGATTTCTTGCTATTGAACAATACTGTGCAACTGAAAATTTCTTGCTATTGCACAATACTGTACAATTGAAGATTTCTTGCTATTGCTGAATACTGTGCAATTGAAAATTTCTTGCTATTGCACAATACTTAATATAATAATTTTGAATCATGACTTGGGCCAACTTGAAAACTGGGCCCATAATCAACCAGATGCTCCGCAGGGCGTAGCTTTATACGACCGCAGAGGTTGAACCCTGAACAGTTGGGACAAGTATGGACACAACATTCAAGCTGGATTCAGCTCTAAATTTGGATTGTGATTAAATAGTTGACACAGCATAGGTTTCTGACACAGAATGAATGTGTTCTAATGAACTTAAAATTTTTGTTTTCTCTTAGAGTAATTCACTATGCTGTTGAATATTAATCCTCTCAAAAAAATGTTTGAAGAAATTTTCTTTTTATTTATGAAATTTCAAATGAGAAAAATTGAACCCAATTTTTTAATCACATTCCCCTCTCCCTTATTCCAAAACTAATCTCAATTAAAATATTCTAATGGAGTTTGCAACAATAACTACTCATTTAAATACATCATAAAATATTAAGATGTAAAAAAACTGCTTGTTATCACTGAATGGTAAAGATTATTTAAATTTATCAGTTGGTAGTAAAAAGTGAATATACATTGTACATTGTATATAACAAAGATTTAAGTTGATTCTGGACAAAGAAAGATAACTCCAATTAAAAAAAATCTTGCAATAAGATATTTCTTGCTTACTATTCTGGACAAAGAAAGATAACTCTAATTAACAAAAAAATTTGCTATTTCACAATATTGTGAAATTAGATATTTCTTGCCATTGCCATTACTGTGCAATTGAAAAGACTTGCTATTGCACAATACTTAATATAATAATTTTAGATCCTGATTTGGACCAACTTGAAAACTGGGCCCATAATCAAAAATCTAAGTACATGTTTAGATTCAGCATATCAAAGAGGCCCAAGAATTTAATTTTTGTTAAAATCAAACTTAGTTTAATTATGGACCCTTTAGACCTTAATGTAGGCCAATTTGAAAACTTGACCAAAAATGAAGAATCTACATACACAGTTAGATTTGGCATATCAAAGAACCCCATTTATTCAATTTTTGATGAAATCAAATAAAGTTTAATTTTGGACCCAGATTTGGACCAACTTGAAAACTGGGCCAATAATCAAGAATCTAAGTACATTTTTAGATTCAACATATCAAAGAACCCAACCGATTCATTTTTGTCAAAATCAAACTAAGTTTAATTTTGGACCCTTTGGACCTTAATGTAGACCAATTTGAAAACATGACCAAAAGTTAAGAATCTACATACACAGTTAGATTCGGCATATCAAAGAACCCCAATTATTCAATTTTGATGAAATCAAACAAAGTTTAATTTCGGACCCTTTGGACCCCTTTTTCCTAAACTGTTGGGACCAAAACTCCCAAAATCAATACCAACCTTCCTTTTATGGTCATATACCTTGTGTTTAAATTTCATAGATTTCTATTACCGTTATGTTGCGAAAACCAAGAAAAATGCTTATTTGGGTCCCTTTTTGGCCCCTAATTCCTTAACTGTTGGGACCTAAACTCCAAAATCAATACCAATCTTCCTTTTGTGGTCATAAACATTGTGTTTAAATTTCATTGATTTCTATTTACTTAAACTAAAGTTATTGTGCGAAAACCAAGAATAATGCTTATTTGGGCCCTTTTTTGGTCCCTAATTCCTAAACTGTTGAAACCAAAACTCCCAAAATCAATCCCAACCTTCCTTTGGTGGTCATAAACCTTGTGTCAAAATTTCATAGATTTCTATTAATTTAAACTAAAGTTATAGTGCGAAAACCAAGAAAATGCTTATTTGGGCCCTTTTTGGCCCCTAATTCCTAAAATATTGGGATTAAAACTCCCAAAATCAATCCCGACCTTTCTTTTGTGGTCATAAACCTTATGTTAAAATTTCATAGATTTCTATTCACTTTTACTAAAGTTAGCGTGCGAAAACTAAAAGTATTCGGACGACGACGACGCAGATGACGCCAACGCAGACGACGCCAACGTGATAGCAATATACGACGAAAATTTTTTCAAAATTTGCGGTCGTATAAAAATCTAAGGACATATTTGGATTTAGCATATCAAAGAACCCCAAGATTTCAATTTTTGTTAAAATCAAACTAAGTTTAATTTTGGACCCTTTGGACTTTTATGTAGACCAATTTGAAAACAGGACCAACCAGATGCTCCGCAGGGCGTAGCTTTATACGACCGCAGAGGTTGAACCCTGAACAGTTGGGGCAAGTATGGACACAACATTCAAGCTGGATTCCGCTCTAAATTTGGATTGTGATTAAATAGTTGGACACAGCATAGGTTTCTGACACAGAATGAATGTATTCAAATGAACTTAAAATTTTTGTTTTCTCTTAGAGCAATTCACTATGCTGTTGAATATTAATCCTCTCAAAAAAATGTTTGAAGAAATTTTCTTTTTATTTATGAAATTTCAAATGAGAAAAATTGAACCCAATTTTTTAATCACATCCCCCTTTCCCTTATTCCAAAACTAATTTCAATTAAAATATTCTAATGGAGTTTGCAACAATTACTACTCATTTAAATACATCATAAAATATTAAGATGTAAAAAAACTGCTTGTTATCACTGAATGGTAAAGATTATTTAAATTTATCAGTTGGTAGTAAAAAGTGAATATACATTGTACATTGTATATAACAAAGATTTAAGTTGATTCTGGACAAAGAAAGATAACTCCAATTAAAAAAAATCTTGCAGATATTTCTTGCTTACTTTACTGGACAAAGAAAGATAACTCTTAATTAAAAAAAAATTTGCTATTTCACAATATTGTGAAATTAGATATTTCTTGCCATTGCACAATACTGTGCAATTGAAAAGACTTGCTATTGCACAATACTTAATATAATAATTTTAGATCCTGATTTGGACCAACTTGAAAACTGGGCCCATAATCAAAAATCTAAGTACATGTTTAGATTCAGCATATCAAAGAGGCCCAAGAATTTGATTTTTGTTAAAATCAAACTTAGTTTAATTTTGGACCCTTTGCACTTTAATTTAGACCAATTTTAAAACTGGACCAAAAATTAAGAATCTACATACACAGTTAGATTTGGCATATCAAAGAACCCCAATTATTCAATTTTTGATGAAATCAAACAATGTTTAATTTTGGACCTCGATTTGGGCCAACTTGAAAACTGGGCCAATAATCAAAAATCTAAGTACATTTTTGGATTCAGCATATCAAAGAACCCCAAGGTTTCAATTTTTGTTAAAATCAAACTAAGTTTAATTTTGGACCCTTTGGACCTTAATGTAGACCAATTTGAAAACGGGACCAAAAATTAAGAATCTACATACACAGTTAGATTCGGCATATTAAAGAACCCCAATTATTCAATTTTGATGAAATCAAACAAAGTTTAATTTTGGACCCTTGGGGCCCCTTTTTCCTTAACTGTTGGGACCCAAAATCAATACCAACCTTCCTTTTATAGTCATAAACCTTGTGTTTAAATTTCATAGATTTCTATTTACTTATACTAAGGCTATGGTGCGAAAACCAAGAAAAATGCTTATTTGGGTCCCTTTTTGGCCCCTAATTCCTAAACTGTTGGGACCGAAACTCCCAAAATAAATACCAACCTTCCTTTTGTGGTCATAAACATTGTGTTTAAATTTCATTGATTTCTATTTCCTTTAACTAAAGTTATTGTGCGAAAACCAAGAATAATGCTTATTTGGGCCCTTTTTTGGCCCCTAATTCCTAAACTGTTGAAACCAAAACTCCCAAAATCAATCCCAACCTTTCTTTTGTGGTCATAAACCTTGTGTCAAAATTTCATAGATTTCTATTAACTTAAACTAAAGTTATAGTGCGAAAACCAAGAAAATGCTTATTTGGGCCCTTTTTGGCCCCTAATTCGTAAAATATTGGGACCAAAACTCCCAAAATCAATACCAGCCTTCCTTTTATGGTCATAAACCTTGTTTTAAAATTTCATAGATTTCTATTCACTTTTACTAAAGTTAGAGTGCGAAAACTAAAAGTATTTTCGGACGACGACGACGACGACGACGACGCCAACGTGATAGCAATATACGACGAAAATTTTTTCAAAATTTGCGGTCGTATAAAAATTAAGATTCTTCATACACAGTTAGATTTGGCATATCAAAGAACCCCATTTATCCAATTTTTGATGAAATCAAACAAAGTTTAATTTTGGGACCCTTTGGGCCCCTTTTTCCTAAACTGTTGGGACCAAAACTCCCAAAATCAATACCAACCTTCCTTTTATGATCATAAACCTTGTGTTTAAATTTCATAGATTTCTATTTACTTATACTAAAGTTATGGTGCGAAAACCAAGAAATATGCTTATTTGGGTACCTTTTTGGCCCCTAATTCCTAAACTGTTGGGACCTTAACTCCCAAAATCAATACCAACCTTTCTTTTGTGGTCATAAACATTGTGTTTAAATTTCATTGATTTCTATTTACTTAAACTAAAGTTATTGTGCGAAAACCAAGAATAATGCTTATTTGGGCCCTTTTTTGGCCCCTTGTTCCTAAACTGTTGGAACCAAAACTCCCAAAATCAATCCCAACCTTTCTTTTGTGGTCATTAACCTTGTGTCAAAATTTCATAAATTTCTATTAACTTAAGGCCGTAGTTTTTTTATTTTTAGTTTTACGAACCCTCCTACCCTAATTTTTGCCAAATAGGAAAAAAAATAAAATTAAAAATGTTGATTTTAATTTTTTTTTCTCCTCCGACCCAGTGTACTTCATGCAAAAAAAAAAAAATTTTAGTTCATAACTGCATGAAAGAATCTAAATTTATGCTCTTGGTGATTAAGTAAGTTGTTACACATTGATTTTCAATTCAAACCTTGTCAAGAAAAAAAAATAGTTGTTACACTAGTAGAAAATCTCCTAGTGAAATAAAAATATTTTTTTTTGAAATTGACGGTTTGTATTAAAAAAAAAATCAGCAGCAGCAGTTTTTTTTTTTCGTCCTCCTACCCATTGGTTTTGTCAAAAAATTTCGTATAACTAAAAATATAATAACTATGGCCTAAACCAAAGTTATAGTGCGAAAACCAAGAAAATGCTTATTTGGGCCCTTTTTGGCCCCTAATTCCTAAAATGTTGGGACCAAAACTCCCAAAATCAATCTCAACCTTCCTTTTGTAGTCATAAACCTTGTGTTAAAATTTCATAGATTTCTTTTCACTTTTACTAAAGTTAGAGTGCGAAAACTAAAAGTATTCGGACGACGACGCAGACAACGACGCCAACGTGATAGCAATATACAACGAAATTTTTTTCAAATTTTGCGGTCGTATAAAAAAATCTTGTAAACATTTCAGTACAAAATACAAACAAATGTATTTTTTAAATTTTCTGTGAAAAGAACAACTGTATGGTATCACAAGTGATTGCTACACAAGTGGAATGAGCTGTAAAAAACTAGTATAGTCCCCTGTGTGAAAAAAACCCAAAAAAACCCAATGCTCAAAAAGATGCAAGCTGTGCTAGGGGCTCTTTAAAATGTACAGCCAGTCAAGGTTGTTTAAAGATCCTTAAGTAAATGAGAAAATGTTACGGTATTTTATAATCTGTGGCAATATTATTATATTTTTTTTAAGAATCTTAAACTATTGCAGAATTCCTGGACATGGTTGGTAATGTAACTTTCAATTTGAATCTTATCAGTTTAGGCATCTCATAAATTTATTAAGTTCTAGCAACCAATTTTTTTATAGTTAAGTCTGTTCTTCTATAAGTTTTTAATTTAGACAAATGCATCTTTTCCCGATAAGTCATAGTTAGGAACGTTATAACCTCCCTTGTAACTGTATTGTATGCCCTTAAGCCTGTTCTTTAAAACTTTTTAATTTAGACATATCTCTTTCTATAAACTCATTGTTTTTACCTGTTTCTGTTAATTTGTTATCAGATGAACTTGTATAGCTGAAAAATAAAAAAATATTTTTTTAACCTACATGTATCAATATTTAGATTTATACCAAATTAATGTGTTCTAATTTTTATAGAAAGAATAATCAGATATATCTATTCAGCTGTTTCTTTCCTCTTCATATTGTTTTTTTTTAATGTTACAACAAACTTCTGCTTCCAAAATCTTTCCAGAAAAAAAAAATACAGCATGAATCTAGTTTCCAATTTATCCTTAAGATGAGAATACATGGAATATAAGCAGATTTGGGGGACAATGTAGATATCAATGAGACAGCAGACAGATCACTAAATAGTTTTTTTATTAAAAGTAATCATTGAGATGTATAAGTTTATAACTTTTAATTACTAAGCTGACTGAACAGACAAATGAAGTGAACAATGGGTCTTTTAAATAGTTAACTTGTTATTGATTAATTCACAATTTTTTTACGTAATACTTGAAGAAAAATCCTACCTTACAATGTCAGCATCATCAAACTGCCCTTCTACTGTATCTTTTGACATATTCTGGAAAAACAAATACTTGTATAAAAAAAAATACAAAAGTATAACAAAAAAGAAGGAAGGAAATGGAATGATTCAAATTAATTTCTATATTGAACCACCATTTTATCTTTTGACCCCATCAGCCTGTTGGAAATCTATTGTAAGGTGGCACCAGCCATAAGTTGAAGTTTTCATGCTGAGGATGTATTCATCCAAACACTGTAAAGAGCAGGAAAATTGACCATCTCTGCACTAGCGTTTTTATTTCCCATACATTTACATGTACATGTATGCTTAAATTACACTTACATTCAGAATAACTCTGGTTTACCACCCTTAATTTGTATGAATAGAAGCTATAATAAATGATATTCCAATAAGTGCATTATCAACAAAAAATTAGGTCATTAGGTCTCAAGACCTTTTAGTCAGAGATTACTCTGACGTCCAGCTTGTCTGGCAAAACAGCTTTTGGACATCAGAGTAATCTCGGACTAAAGACAGCTCAGATCAAAATTAAGTCCAACAATAATTATGACGTCCTGTAAGGCTATTTTAATATTTTTTCTGGGACACCTTCCTGTCATGGGTAGTCAATGTTGTAAAAACACCTACCAATGAGACAACTATCCACCAAAGTTAAGTCACTGAACAGCCTTCAACAATGAGCATTCAGACCCATCCTGCATTCATTCATTAAAAATGGAAATCGGATTTTGTAAATATGTGCCATTTGCTTGGACACTATACCATATTTAAGTTTAAATATAAATGAATTAAAACTTCCAGTATATGATGCTAAAACAAACTGGGTTAACCGTTATTATTTATTTTTCTATATCTGTTAGTGTTAAATATTTTTTTAGAAAAGCTGAGATTTCTATTTATTTCATATCGTGATTAAGATACAGGGAAATATTCCTGATAAGATATTAACAAAGGCTGCACACAGAGCTTTAAACATGATACAGTTGCTTATGTCTTTAAAACACTTACTACGACGACATGTGCTTGTTCAGAACGAAAACATTGTGTAATTTCCGGTAGATAATCTTCGCCAATTCTGTTCTGTTTGAGAAAATCCCTCCTTCAAAGGAGCACTTCGCACAATGACGAATAATGTTTATATAAATATCTAAAAAAAAAAGACATACTACGTACGCCTCGTGAGATGAGTGTTGGTACCGTCAAAGACCCTTACGCTTGCTTGGCGGAAGGTTTTTAATAATGCGAGTTCGTAGTCCATGTAGAGCAAAGCAAAGCTTCCTTGTGATGTATTCTACAGTGTAGCAGATATCCATGCATTTACATTTACAACCACAAGCACAAATAAAGCTACTAGGGTCTAATATAAAGTTAGTGTCTAGAGTGATGTTACTATGGATACTACATTTCATGCACACATCAATACTACCAATAAAATTATCTAATTCTTGTAGATAAGGTGAACGGATTTCATGCAGAGCTGGACATTCCATAAGGAAATGATCGATCGTTTCTGGCTTACCCTTGCATAATAGGCATGTTGGATCAACTGTGTTTTGGTTGAAGGCAGCTTTGTTGCTTTGTAAGTAGTAAGTACCTGTCAATAGTTTCAACTTCGTCGGTAATCTACTAATATCTTGAGAAGAGGTATTTACGCTGGCTAAGCTTGGATGTGGCCTATTCCATAGCAGATTATTGGTAGATAAGAAGCGAAGCGATGAGTATAGACGAGCAGAAGATGTGGTTTGAGCTTTATAATAATTGTCCACAGCCTTTTTTACTATTGATTTCCAACGCTCCTTGCTGTATGGGTTATCAAGAATATCCTGTGCTGATGGGAGGTCATAAATAGCAAGGAGATTTCGAAGCTTTCCAAACCAGCTAGAAGAGGAAAATCCAACTAATGCAAGTTGTCTTGTCGCAAGATCCTTTTCCACGGATGTATCCATACTGCAGATCTTATTGAAGGTGTTGATAGCTGATTTGTGAATTGTCCCAATAATAGGAGTGACTCCTGCAAGTGTATATATTGCAACGTCTGCTGTATTTGTTGGCATGGATAGAATTTGCTTTAATGATTTGCGATAAAATACTTCTATATTTTCTAGTTGTTTCTTATCTGGGAGGAGAATTTCTAAGCCGTATGTTAACACCGGTAGAACGTATGTATGAAATATATGAAGACTTGTTGTAGGGTTAAGTCCATTTTTGCCATGGAGTCCAGCACCCATCAGGCTATACATACTTCTTCTTGCTTTCGATATGTTTTCATTTATGTGAGAGGTGATGGTCTTTTTAAAGTTAGCATTATGTTTAATTCCCAGGTGTACCGCTGAGTCTGGTTGAATAATTGCCTGCTCATTAATTGAGAAGTCTTGGAGAGAACTGGCTCTACTGTTACTGCCTATGTTTTTTAAGACAACGCTCTTAGTAGGTTGAAGAACATATTTTTCGTGTTTACTGTAATTTTCCACCGTTGAGATCATTACTTGGAGTTCTGTTGGCGAGTTTGCTACCAAGGCAATATCATCGGCACATGTTGGCGCTCCACAGTAGATGTCTCCAATATATTTTCCTAACCCGTTGTCCTCTAGTTGGTCAAGTACATCATTCACATAAAGTTTGTACAGTTCAGTACTTAAAATTCCACCCTGTCTAACTCCTTGTTGTATAAGGAATGGTTCCGAGGTAAGACCGTCCCATTTGATAGAAGTAAGTGCATTAGTACTTAGCTGTCGTATTAGTAGCCAGAGTGTACCTCCTACACCTGACAGAAATAGTTTTCGGTACAAGCTGTTATGGTTCACAACATCAAAAGCGGACTTTGCGTCCAGAAGAGCTATAAAAATTGATGTTTTTTGATCGAGAGATTCCAAAATAGATTCTAGAAGAATAAGGGCACTGTAGAGCGGGGAGACTGTCGGAGTAAATCCCCTTTGAAGCCTGTTTTGTAGAATTTTGATGAAGTCCCTGATAAGATCACGGAGTAGACATTCTAAAATTTTCCCTATAACTGGTAGAACCGTAATTCCACGGTAATTTTTTGCTTCAGATAGTATGCCTTTGTTTTTGAAGATTGGAGTAAGTATACCTAATTTTAGGGAATCCGGTACTGATGCTGTTGAACATATATGATTGATTATTGCTGTAACTGCCTTAATTAATGTATCTCCTCCAAATTTTATATGCTCTACCGTGATGCCGTAAATATCTGGAGCTTTTTTGGTATTAAGTTTGCCGATTGCTTGACAAATTTCCTCTTCTGTAAAAATAATTGGGGAGGCGTTGTGTTTGCAGATTTCTTCGATAACGTCAATATCAAATTCTCTATCTGTATATTCCACATTTTCGTTTGACATTTGTGGTGTTGCAAGTTGTTTAAAGTGTTTGTTCCACCCTTGAAGAATGTCGTCCTTTGACGAGTGAATTTCTCCTTGTACATTAAGCTCAGATAATATGGTTTTTCCTGATTTTCTTTGCGCATTTACTAGTTTATGGAACATTTTACTGTCACTACGTTGTGCCGTCATAATGGCTTGCATAGATTCATCCCTTTGTTTGGCAATCTCCTGCCGCCTAGCTCTGCGAAGTGCCTTTTTAGTTTTCTTGCGCTTTTGCATTGTTTCTCCATCAACAGGTTTATCCTCTTGTCTCCATTGATAAAGTGCCTTTTTGTTTTCTATAAGTGCCAGACCAATTTCATCGTTCCAAATGTGTTTGTTTCTTTGTTTTGAGGGCTTCTTTATAGTAACAACAGAATCTTGTGATTGTTTAATGATGTCCAACAGCTTTTCAATGGCTAAAGGATCAGAAGTATAATCAATTGGATTACGATCAAGTCTATTTGTTAACTCAGCCTCATACTTTGAAATGTCGATTTTATCCCAGTTGACTTTTTGTGGTTTGATTGGTTGATCACTTTGATGTTTAAGCTTTAGTTCCATTTCAATTTCTGTCAAAAGTGGGTAATGATCAGATGTATTATTATGAAGCATATCTAGTCGTATTGTATTATAGACTTGAGCATTGATGGAATCATGAGTTAGGATGTAGTCAATAGAAGAAGACTCGTGACCGTTTGGATCAATCAAATAGTTTGTTTTATTCTTACGTGAAAATTCAACCAATCGCTATGTTACTTTCAAAATTCGTCTGCATAAAAATGTTGCTGTGAAAACACAGCTGCAGCATCAAAAGATGTACTTACGAATTTCGCCTTTTCTACCATAGATTATGAAAAAATTGATAACCAGGTAAATAAGATGTACATGGTAGCAGACCTCAAAGAAATTTCTTTTTAATTTTCTTATTAAAATCGTTGTAATAGCAATTTATTGAGGTTTTTGGACTGATCAAGTAAAAAATCAATTTTCTCAACTGTATTAAAACATGACAACAAAAAACAACCAATGACAATTTTAAGCAAATACGTAAAATGATTAAATACAATGATTTTAAAATATAATGGAATCTTTATAGTTATGAAATTGAAACTCTATTGTAATATAAAGTCTAAATCGGTAAATTTTTAATTAATTAAAAATACTTAATTCCACGGATGCTTTCGACATTACTCGTTACCTGTTTGTACAAAAATTTATCGTTCGTAATTTATACGCATTTGATTGGTTAACAGAAATACCTGTTCACTTCAGGTAAATTTTCATAAATATTTCCTAGTCATTTCGAAAAGTTTACTGGTCAGTTCAACACGTTAAATTTAATTCCACAATCTAAAGGATTTAAAATTTTATGTTATTCTTATTTTCAGAAAATACTACGGAACATTTTAGAAAAGTGTGGTATAAATTCTTCCAAATTTTCCTCTCATTCTTTTTGGAGAGGAGGGGCTACATGGGCTTTTCACAGTAAAGTTCCTTCCGAGTTGATACAATTTCACGGGGATTGGCGTAGTGACGCATATAAAGTTTATTTAGAATTTGATTTACATGACAAATTGTCTATTTCACGAGCTATGGCTGATGAGATTCTGAATTAATATTGTTTGTTTATCTTATCTTATTTTATTTTTTTGTAGACATTGTGTCAAAAAATAAGGTTTTGTTGCTGTCAGATTCTACTTGTAAATATGTAAATAACATTCAGTGTTCTCCCCATGATTTTTGGATAGCACCAGGGTAACGCGTGACGAAATGAATTTTACAATATTTTTACAATATTTTGTGTCGCGTTGCGTCGCTTATTTTTTTCTTGTTCGTTTTTGTCATTACCTTTTTGCCTTTGTTTTGTTTACTGTGGTACTGTGTTGTATGGACTTTGGGTCAGAACATTATTGGTAGAAAAAGTAAATCAATAAAACAGTTTGTATACTTTAAAATCTTTGAATATTTTGATCAAGCCATTTTGTCCCAATACTTGTAGTTATACTACACATTCCCCATGTTAGATTTGACCATTAACAATGAACTTTGAACAAGACTAATTTCTGATACAGAACCTTCAGTAAATTAAAAACTATTTTCCATACTTTTTAACAATGACATATTTCTTTATATTCTTATGCATATTAGTTATTAATTTAATTATACTACATAAATTGCTTCATTTCAAAATTTAAAGGTAATTTTAAAAGTTATATTCCTTTTAATATAGGCATTTACCTTTTCACTCTCTCAACAAATGGAAGTTTTTAACAATCTTGACTGGCTATACAGCCCTTGCCAAAAATTCAAATCACTACCAATTTAATATAAAATGTCTGTGTATAAAGGTATGATTCTCTAAAATAATTTGCAAAACATTTTTGTTGGTATGTTCTAAGAAAGTTTTTATTTTTAATGTAACATTCTAATATAATTTTGCAATCAATTTGTACTTTATTTTAATTTTCAATGAGAAATTATATGTGAGGAGCATTTATTTGTTATAAGCAAAATCAGGGGAAGTAACTCCACAATTGATTTCTAACAGGCAAATTATTTTGACTAAAGACACTAAAGACTGACGTAATAGAGTTCATTAACAAATGTCTGCTTGTCCCCTATTACAAGTCTGTTATCAAAATTATGATCTCATCATTAATTAAAACACAAGAGAATGATGTACATCGATTTAATCCAATCATCAAAGTTAACCTCAACAGGTAAATCGATCACGTGGTGTAAACAATCTACTTGTCAATACTGGATTAAACTGGTTAGAACTGGTCAATTTTCATGTAAACTTTTAACCCTCACTGAAAGTTGAAGTCATTTGAAACTTTACCGATTTTAATACGATTTTTTTACCGAAAACTTTAGCACCACGGAGAAAAATTATACATCGCGGCAAGAACGATACCACCGCGGTAAAAAATTATACATCGCGGGCCCGTGGTCCTTTAAGTGCCTGGGGAGAACACTGTAATTTATGTTAAAGTAATGATAATCATATTTAAAATTTTTTAATAATTTTAATAATATAATATAAAGTCTAAATCATCATATAAACAGATAAAAGGCCAAGCCTAAAAGCGTCTTTTCACAATGTCTTCAGTTTACAAAGCTCTGATTCCTTTCACGGATTTGACTATACCTTTTGGACCTTTTGAATTAGGCACTGGCTACGGTTACATGGAAATGTAACAATAATAAAAATATTATTGTTACATAGGAGACTAAATGCCGGAATGCAAAGGCGGATAAGGAACTGATTAATTACGAATGTAACAATAATTACTGAGGCTACGGTTACATGGCGTTATTGTTACATGAAAAACAGCAATCATTAAACTTAAATCTTGTATAGTTTTGTTGCCTTAATCTTGCATATGTACGAAATAATACTTGTAATAATGATAAATGATAAATATTATCGTTAACAAATGGTGTTTAAATTGGTTTTTTTCTAACGTATAAATGGTTTAGGTGTTTTAAAGATATTTGTGCCAAAGGCGAAAATATAGACCAATGGTTTGTTGTTGAGAACTCGGGCTGAGAAAAGTGTTCACTTTAAGTATTTAACTGCACACCTACTCGTATTACTGTCATTATACAATGCACTATGGATGAAGTGACCAATTTTGTTGTGGGTGAAAAATTTAAAACTTGGGATTCGTTTGAAACACAACTGAAACAATATCAAGACACAAATTTCATTCAGCTATACAAACTTCTTGTCAAAGTACCTAATAACTGACTCAAGATTAGTGTCTTTAAGTTCACGATAAAATTCTGAGTAGCTGTCTTTGGTCCTAGCATATGCCATCTTTTGAAGCAATTCAAGAGCCAAAATACGTTCGTCTTTTGAAATTCCAAGCTTCTCAGTAGTCACTTCTCTCTTGAAAGTTCTTAGTACATGGAAAAGACATATTAGTAAGGGTACATTTGGTATTTCTTCCATAATGACGTCTCTCTCGATCATGTCTTTGTCACTCATTACACATCGAATTTTGGACCAATTTTCGTTGTACTTTTTGAAGAGTTGCGTCATTTCTTTTATAGTTTCTCGAGATAAGTCAGAAACTATCCAGAATGCTATAACTTCGCTCTCGCCGTTTCCATCAACAGACATAAGTACAAAAAGAGGAAGACGCAGTATCTTTAAAACACCAAAACCATTTATACGTTAGAAAAAACAATTTAAACACCATTTGTTAACGATAATATTTATTATTTATCATTATTACAAGTATTATTTCGTACATATGCAAGATTAAGGCAACAAAACTATACAAGATTTAAGTTTAATGATTGCTGTTTTTCATGTAACAATAACGCCATGTAACCGTAGCCTCAGTAATTATTTTTACATTCGTAATTAATCGGTTCCTTACCCGACTTTGCATTCCGGCATTTAGTCTCCTATGTAACAATAATATTTTTATTATTGTTACATTTCCATGTAACCGTAGCCAGTGCCTTTGAATTATAGCTCTTCATCTTTTATATAAGCTTTGGATTTCAAATATTTTGGCCTCGAGCATCACTGAAGAGACATGTATTGTCGAAATGCGCATCTGGTGCAAGAAAATTGGTACCGTTAATTTTATTACAACAGCGGATCCCACTGACTGCCAGACAGGTAGTCTAAATAATTATGCTGTCTATTTTTTTATTTTGCTATTATGCCTTCCTACAACTCTATTTTTTTTTTTTATCAAAAAGCCATACTAAAGCGGCATAATAGGGCTCTTCACGGTTAGTTTGGACATATTGGATAGGGGGCAGATTTTTTGGAAGGAGGTGGAAATAGTATGAAAGTGTGGGAAATCCTATGTGTGTTTCCAAGCAACAGCTTCTGTTTTAATGATGTTTTCCTGTATGTTTCACACCATTTTTACCTCTATTATGAAAATCTGCCCCCTATCCAATATGGCTGAACTAACCGTGAAGAGCCCTATTATTTGGACTACCAGTCAGGTAGACTGAATTATCTGTTGTTTAAAATCTTCTTTTTAAAGGCAGTGCTTTTGTGACCAGACAGGATGTCCGCTCTGGTCATGCTTCAGTGATTCCCTATATATAATAAACCAAAATTTTTCAAGAAAAGTCCCTTCCTAAATCCACCTCTGTTTTATAATTTTTTTTTGAAAAATGTTAAATGATAATTTGTTTCATTTTCTTGCGTTTATTACCAAAAAAAACCCAACAAACCAGCAAATCTTATAATTACATTTACACACATAATAAAAAAGTCATTCATTTTAAAGGTAAATATAAGTCAGTATTTACATGTATATATAATGGATGTGTGGACTAAGTTTGTACCAACAACCAGTTTTATAATTAAATTTCTGAATAAAATGTGAAAAATACATAAAAAAATACCTGTAACTTATGAATTCATTGATGAGAATTCCTTGTTAAAGGCAATTACAAGACTTTTTTTTTGAGTAGCTACTTTAACTCTCCAGATTTGCATTTCCAAAGTATCAGCACTGTCTCGCCAAATACATTTCTTATATTCATGTGGGAGTTTGCAAGTTGAGGTTTCATTCACTAAAAGGATTTTGTGCTACAATGGAAAAAATGCCATGGCCCTGAGACAAGCAAGTGCTATTTCCAACCCCTGAAATATCCCTAAACACCCAAAGTTAGTTCTCCAGCAAGTTAGACCACCATGTTTAATTGTATACATAGGCTGGTTATGGCACTTAAGAAATTAACGTCTTTTTCTTTCAGTTTGATGAGTGAAATGATTGAGTGGAACTGTGAATTTGTTCATTTTATGATTAAAATTTACATGATCTTTTGTTTTTTTCAGATGAGACATCTTTAAAACCTAATAGCGGGGTGCATCCGTATAAACAGATGATGTATTATTTACACTTCTTATTAGCTGTTACCACACTTTTGATTATCTTACCAAAGGATATCACATGTTATCCAGGGGAAGAAAGATACGATATGGGTAGATTAGAAGGAGATGTACAGAACTGGGCTCAACTGATAGAAAACTACATACTGCAGGTAAAATCGAATACCGTATATATATATACTGTGAGCCTAGGCTCCGTGTTGAAGGCAGTACCTTGACCTATAATGGTTTACTTTCATAAATTTTACTTGGATGGAGAGTTGTCTCATTGTCACTCATACCACATCCTCCCAAATCTATGATGCCTATGAAATTAAACATTACATTAGCAAGTAATCATTATTTGTACAACTCATACATGTACATATATATTATAATAAATTAATGATCAGATGAGGTGCCTTATTAAAATATATATTGAATAAATAGCTAAATACATTGCATCTCAGCAATATTTTTTAGAACAAGTTAACTTTTGTATATAACAGCAGAGGTGTTTACTTGTACGGATTGTCCCTATTTTAAAAGGATTTTTCAATGAAATTATTCAATAGGGATTCGTCAAGAAATACTGTGGATTTTCTAACAATCCAGAAAATATCATAGTTGCTTACCTTTACGGCGATCAGTGTCTAAAAGGCACTTTTTTACTGGGAATAGCAGCTCTTTAAAGTGCAAAATGATAGCTATCAAGTATATTTCATGGACGGCATGAATCAGGATGCCAGCATTAGGAATTATGAAAATTCCCTACAGTAGCGCACATTGTGAAAAGTTTTTCTTGCGTAAGAAAAAAACGAACTGAACAAAGATCCTGCGAACTCTGAACTGTGAATTGAATACGATCTTTAAAGTACCTTGTTGAACTCTTAAACTATTGGCAACTTTGTATTGATAGTAACTTAATAATATTTATAGTCATTCAATGATTATTGAAATCTAGTCCCTATTGAGTTTATTATTTTGAGGTTTTGTAGTTCTAATGTGTTGTACAAGATTAAATAATTAATGAAATTTTAAATGTACAAATCTTGTTTCTTAATTTATAAGTACACAGTGAACATCAGATTTGCATGTATTAGCTTATCCCAAACTTTAGCTCAACTTTTTGTCAAATCATGCAAATTTTAGGTTATAATCTTTGTTGCAAAAATATCTGAATAAGACTGCAGATACTATCTAATTTTTCAAAATTTTCTTAAGGGGATCATGCCCCCAAACCCCTCAAGATGGCATTCATAGCGAATATTACTGACAACATTGCAAAACTACTGACAATTCTAATGATAGACATCATGTTGGGTAAACAGGTCTGTAACTGTATGACACTGATGTTTGCATAATGAAGCTTATTTATATCAAAAGGTAAATTTATAATTTTCAAAAACTCAAATAGACATAAAATTACAAGGTTGATTTTTCTGTTATTTGTAAGGCATTAGCATTACTTTTAAAGAAGATGAATAAAGAAAAGAAATTGTGTTCATTTATTCTTAGACAACATTAACATTATAATTCTCTAGAATGATTTATTTGACTTGATTTGCAGCTAGCTAATGATGGGATCTGTAGAGATTTCTCCCAGGGTTACTTAGATAATGCTACATACACCTTTGAACAGAAAGATGGGAAAGAAATTGTCAAACAAGTGAAAGAAAAACTGAGTGATTATTTCAACAAAAAGGAAAGAGCTGCACAGGTACATTTGTAGGTACTGTAATTCAGAAATTATTGCGATGTTTTTATTATTGCAAAAACTTGTACAGAGTTATCAAAGCAATAACTAAAACTCACATTTTGAAATTTTCTATATGAATCAAACAGGATTTTTCTGAATATCGCAAAAATTAAAATCACATTTTGGTTTTAAATGACTAAATCGCGATAATAAATGCACACAATAATTTCTGAATTTACAGTATTGTCATTGCATTGTTTTTATTATAAAAAAAACCAACACACACACTAGAGCAGTGCAGTCATCAAGCAGAATAAATTCTTGAACTCTTAGTGGGGAAACTACATGCACAGTTGTATGTCATATTTATGATTCTTTTTTGGGATTTGAATCCATCAATAAAATTAAAACTTAAACAAATATGTGAATTATTTTCTGTATGATTTATTTAGAGACTCGCAGTAGAAGTAGGAGAATTGTATGACACTTTTTTGTCAGAGAACAGAAGTTTACAATTGAAATCTTTGTCAGCATTAAATGAGACCTTCTATGTGGACTCTGATATCCCAGAAAAATTACCAAAAGATCGCAAGTTTATCCCGTAAGTATATGTATATTTCTACTGAAATGATAAAATTATTTATTTATTTATATACATATATAAGTTTAAGATGAAATATTCCATAACTTAGATTTCTATCAATGATTTGATATGTACTTTTGATTGATGTTTCCTGATATTGTAATGATAAAAAAAGAAAAACAAAACACTTTAATTTTTCAATTAAGACCAAAAAAACTCTATCTTTACTTTCTAACAGTATTATCAAGAATGAAAGTTTTTGCATACTAAACACACCCATACATTCAGTTCACATTCCTTCTTATGAAACCTGAACATATCTTTGTATTCATTGATTCAAAATGCCAGATACATTGCACTAGTCCATAGAACAATTTAAAAAAAATATACATACACACTGAAGCGCAAATTAAAAAAAAATATGGTAAAAGTCAGCACTGAATACAATTCAACAATGACTTACAATGTAATATTATATCATAGGTATTTCAAGCAGGAAGTCATATGGAACCATTCTACAATAAAGATTGCAGATGAAGTACCCAGAGATGACAATATTGTTATAAACAATGTTTATTTCACTGCTGCATTGGAACAAATGTTTAAACAAAACCAGGCTGAAGATTCTTCTCTCAGGTAGTTAAAGTATTAGTCATTCATAATTATTTGTATTTAATGGACAATAAAAAAAACACAGTAATTATGGTATCCTAGAACATTTTGAAGGATGTTTTTTACTGAAAATCAAAATAACACTATTTTCAGAAATGGTGTCTATTTCAATTATCAAAATTCTGAGAAAATAAAGATAAGATAGGTGCTTGTTTTTTTGATTCAAGCTTTAAAAAAATTAGAATTTTGTATGGAAACTTTGTCAGCATTTTTCAACAACTTTTAATGCCACTAGTGTAGGCAAGCTGGGCGTTAAGTGTTATCCTTAAATGTACATCCATCTGTACTATTTTCATGTCCTTACTCTAAATTAAGTTTCTTGCATATAATGCTAAGAACCAAAACTCTCAGAGAGGTTGAACTTGGCAATGAGTCACTCACATTTCTAGATTTATGCCCCTTTATAACTTTGAAAATTGTAAATTATTAAGTTTCTGCACTCTAACTTAAGTTTGCCTCATCCAAATTTTATGAAATTTATATAAAATGCTAAGGACCACAAATCTAAGACAGAGTTCCAATATTTATAATAAAATTTTTATATTGAAAGATGGCAGTACTTTGGATCAACAGCAGGAATTGTAAGAATTTATCCAGGAAGAGAATGGTCTACAAATTTTGCTGGATTTTACAATGATTATGATCCTCGAGTTAGACCATGGTATATTGCTGCTACAAGCGGTCCAAAAGATGTAGTCATTATCTTAGATTGCAGGTAATAAACATTATATATCTATATATATATATCTTTATTACCAAAGTCTATATAAACTATAGGTATACAATTATATCAACATCAATAATACATATAATACATACATAAACACAGACTATGTGACAGCAGAAGGTGTTGTAGTTATAAACAAACATTATTTTAACATTTCAGATCTAAGCTTAAAAGATCTAAATATAAATTTACCTAAATTACACACTTCTTTTACATTATTAGTACTCATCAGTTTAATAAATTTGTACATAGTATATCAATCATACAGAAATGTACGGAAGGAAAGTATATCTGACATCTTGGATATTTAATCTGTCAAATCAAAGGGAAATGAAAAACTACTATGTGAAAATAAAAAGTCCTCCTTTTGAAGCAAAAAAAAAAAGAATTACAAATTGAATTTACAAAATTATATAATGTTATAAAAACCGATTAACTTTGCAGATGTAATGTTTTAGTTATTTTCTTTCAGTCTATCAATGGATGGCGAAAAATTCAGTATAGCTAAAGGTGTAGCCAAAACTGTGATAAACACATTGACAAAACAGGACTATGTCAGTGTTATATGTGCCAGAGACTCATACTGGGATGATGTTGGCAAGTAAGTGTATAATAGTAGTGTATATATATGTAGGTTGTGATTAAATCATTGAAAAAACTGGACTATGGCAATGTTATATGAACTGGGATATTAAGGCAAGTAATTTAATGTGTAGATAAGGAACTCCCATGAAAGTAGATGTGCCAGTGTTAGGGTAATTTTTTTCAATGGAGGTCATAGTTCTCTTGTCTTGGTTCAAACAGTTGTATCTATGTAATTACATCTTTAACTAAAGGAATTGTGTTTGCTTATCAAATCAAACAATGCAAACCAAAAATGTAATGACTAAATCTGTTATATTTTCTTCCAGGTGGCATGCATATTCGACAGATGTTCTAAGCTGTCGTGAAGAAAAGTTGGTGCCTGCTACCAATGCTCATCGTAAAGATATCATAGAAAAGATTCAGAAACTTAAAGCAGGAGGCACAAGTGAACTTGAGTATGAACAGCTTTCTTTGTATATTAATGCTTACTTCAGTATGAATTGATTTTTACTACCTCCTTTTACTACCTTTTGTCAAGATTTATCATTAAAATTGTTATAGACTGAGTTAATTTTGATGTGTACCATAACATTTTACTTTCAGGAAGGGATTTACTATTGGGTATGACCTACTAACTAGAAGTCCCAGGACAGGATGTCAGTCTATTATTGTATTTGTCACGGATGGTAAAGATACAGATGCTGAAAGTGTCAGATGTGGACCAGGTAAGTCATTGTCAAAGTATTTGGCTAAATTAAAACAAAAAAATCTACATACTATTCTCTTTGTAAAATCATAGTTAGAAGCTCTTGATAAAAAATCATTTTTCCAAAAATCTGGTTAATGTTAGAAAAATTTATCAGTATTTTGTTAAAAATGGTATCTTACTATAATAAATCCAACAAGTTCTTCTGCTAAACTGAGTATTGAAAATTATGCTGGTCTAATGATTACATTCTATGACCATATGAATTTTAAGAAAATGTGGTGAAGTGGTAGTTATTTGAATGATCCTACATTGTACATACATCAGACAAAATTCGACTACCTTTCTATCAGATATAAAGAATGATTTTAAGTATGAAGAGATATTTGTTAAATATTGTACTTACAGGTTACTATACCAGAAGTGGATTTGTACCTGGACCAGTATGTAAATACAACTGGACATTAGTATGGGATGTAGCTGAAGAGAAACAGAAGTACCTTAACCCTCAGGTAATTAAATACAATATACAATTTACTATTAGTTTTTACAGAAAAGCAATTGTAAATGATGCTCTCAAAGCATTAGGTTTTCATGCATAATTTGTTAGCTCGAAAATTATTTATTTTGTTATTTTTTTTCTTTTGGTTAGATATTTTATGTTTTAAGTAGACAAGACTTACTACAGTAAACTGTATAGGTAGCAAACTGATTCCTTAAAGTGAAAATATCAACAGTATGCATTTGTTGAAATGTAGATACTATTGATATGATTATTTCACATTTTCAGGCCAGATTATTTAGTTATTTAATCAAAGATGATGCTGAAGAGTTTCCAGGCAAGTTAGCTTGTGGACATAGAGGCAGCTTCACCAAACTTACCACTGGTGAAAATTTAATCTCACAGATGAACAATTATTTTGATTTCTTGTCTTCTAATGCCAGAAGCACAGAGCCTTTGTGGACATCACCTTATTTAGATGCCTGGGGCCTTGGTTTGATGGTGACTTATGCTGTCCCAGTCATAAGCAAACTAGACTCAGATAGCAAGTAAGTTCAGTCCCATATTGTGATTATAACCTGTTTGAAAGTACCTATGTTCTTGAAGACCTCTTTTTATTTGCTGAATGGTTTGTCTTTGTCTCATAACAGATTTCATTAGCAAATTTTTTAACATCTATAAATTCTAACTTGAATAGACAGAGAAGCAAAAAATACTGAAATATTTTCAATGCTAAATAATAGCAACAGTAGCATACCACTGTTCCAAAGGCTTACATAGATTGAGAGAAAACAAATCAGGGTTACAAACTAAAACCAAGGGAAAGATGCTACCAAGAGACCACTTGAGACATTTCCAAAAGCACAAGAATATATTTTCATGGCACATTATGTTATTGGATTACTACATTTTAGATAATGCTTTGTGTAATTTTATGAACGAATTGTTATAACTAGGACAATAGGAGTAGTTGGAGTAGATGCTACACTGGATGAGATTGAGAACTTTCTAAAGAAACACCAGTGGGGAAATGTTATTTCCTTCTTAATTAATGACCAAGGGGAGACAATTTATCATCCAAAACTGAAGCCTAGTACAAATGTAAGTTTAGTATGGCCACGGACCACAATTAATTTCTCTATCAGTTCTTTAGAACATTTAGTATCATTAAAAAAATTGCACCATGCACTTTTGTCAAATTTTTTGTGTGTGTAATGTAGAGTACTAGTCCAAATATATATCCAAAATTCAGAAAGATTGAAGCAATCACTTTTACAAATTTAGCCAATACACATCCATACCCCTATGGACAAGTCAAGAGATGTTTGGAAAACTGTAGATATTACCTTTTTGCACTTGGTCTAATTACTCATTCCATATCAAAATCAGTTTAAATACAACATCCAAAAAAATATTTCACCTCTCTTCTTTCATTTCCACCCCAAAAAATCTAAGAAATGAGTGAGGAAGGGAAAGAAAAAAATTAAGGAAAAATACACTCTAATTAAAAAGAACTATATTCATGAACAATGAAAAGCAGGGTCATTAATTGTGGTCTTGGGTCAGTATATGAAGTACAATTTTTAATTTTGAAGATTAGGTTTTTTTTCAGAATTGTTTACTGAATGATTTTACAAGAAATGGAATTTGTTCAATGGTAACTTGCAACTGAAATGTCTTCAATGATTATATAAATCACATTCTTGCTTTAGGATCAAGATTAGCTATAGCAATTTGAAAAGATAGTTTTGATATATAAATGACTCATAAGGTTGATTACCACTTTGTCTTAAAGATTTTTTTAAAAAGTATCTAATTGTATGGATATTTGATATTAAATTTGAATATAAGAAAAGACAAGTTTTAGACATAGAATTTGTGAATTTTATAGTCTTAAAATTGAGAATGGAAATGGCCAATACAGTCACTGGCAACTGAAATTTAAAGCAAGGTCATATGATGGTACACATGATGGTTCATAACTTGAAAATTTGTGTATAGTTTTCCCAAAGTGATATTTTTGATATCATTTAAATTGACTGATTATAATCCTTTAATAAATTTTCATTTATGGTTTAAATTTTTAGCTACTAGAAGACCCTATATTTATACCAGTTTCCCAGTTGGAGATGGACAATAATGGTAAATTTTCTAAAGTCCTTAAGAACATGATGATTGGAAGAGAAGGAATGGTCGAAATAGAAAAAGCAAAAGATGGAAAGAAAAGGGTAAGTTACCAAAATTGGAGTAAAGAAAAGTTAGATTCCAAAAACTCTTGTACATGTATTGCATAAATTGCATATCAAAAATCTTATTCAAAAATTGAGTTTGCATATTTGTACTAGTTTACTCAAGAATATTTCTTAGTTATTTTTTTGTCTAAGAGTAATCAGTGATTTTGTAATATTAGTTGAATGTAGAGTATATTTACAGTAACTGACAATTTGTATGTTTTAGACTTATTACTATGCTGCACTGAATGAATCAGAATATTCCTTTGCATACAGTTTAGCTGACACAGATATGGTAAGTTTTCATTTATTCACTAACTATCATACGTCTAGCTTAGTTAGGTATTAAATAACTCGCGTTTAGAACTAATATGTTGTTTCATTCAGGGATGCATGTTTGTCTGCTTGAACCAGATATCTTATATAAATGATAATATACAATAAACAAGTAAAACTTTATATATATTTTAGTTTGTCAGGAGATCTCAGGAGCCAAAAGACAGATCAAGTTATACAAAGAGCTATTATAACCTTCTTCAGGAATATAAAAACTTAATGAAAGAATTACCTGATGCAGTGAAAAATCTAGATATCAGGGAAAATGAGCAACGGTATCCAGGATTAACAATTACCTTCAATTATTCTACCATTTTTCTTCCTCCTAAAAGTCATTGTGATCCAACACAATATATATATGATGATAACTTGGCTAAAAAGACTTTAACAGCACATAAATGGATTAACAGTTTTGAAACAGATCGTGGCTGTGAAGCTGGACAGAAATTTCATAAAGGGATTAGGTAATTGTTACAAAATCTTTGTTGCAGGCAAGGCTTCCAAAACGGTCATATATTCCGGACAATTGTATAATGTCCGATACAAGTCAGGCTGGGGAAAGCATGAAACGGTCTTTTACTTTTTAGATATCAAGGCTTTTTCGGTCATTTTTACATAATTCACAATCTTTTAGACCCAATATTTTGCCTTTCACAGCCACACATTTCCGGTCATAAAAGTGAGATGATGATTAATTACTATCAAAACAACCCCTACTTCAATACTTTCTAATTTTAATCAAGGCTAATTAGTTGTTGGACAGCTGAAATCGGTGAACCCTGAAATCTACCTGTTCAGGTGACTGGTGACTATTTTCAGTACCAGACATCGTATAAATTGATCGGTCTATTAACAATTATTTTTTAACATTTCAGCGGTTTGTATCTTATTAATTAAGTCCAAAAGATTAAAATTATAAGAAATCGGTTATAAACATGATTTGATGAAAAATTAAAAAAGGTTTTAAATGAAAAATCGTAGGAACTACGTAGTATGAACTAGAACACAAGTGCACATGTGCCAAGTGGGAAGTTTAATTATGCATCCTACATTTCTTCATAAATGCTAAAATTATCATTGAAACCTGTATCTAAAGTTCATTTGAAGTATTTTGTTGAAGAAATAACGTGGAAAGAGCTTCTTCACTCAGTTGTGCTTTGTATACGTACATGGATTTTACGTATCCGTATCCGTATATGGTCCATGTTTTACCATTGTCATGTCAACATCCGGTTTAAAAACGAAAGTAAAGTTGTTGACAACATCATTTTGCCCAATTAAAGAGACTAAGGCAGATATGAGCACGCAGATGTGCACACTTTAAATTATGCACTTTCAATTTAACAGTTAACGTCAGAACATCAAATTCATATCAAAGTAAAGTTTAATAAACGTTTTTTTTAAATTTAATGTCACTCATTGGGATGGCCATCTGATTACTATAATTCATTTAAATTGCCTTTTGTGACTTGGTCTTAGAGATTTAAATCTGGATCAGGTATAAAATGTCCGGCTGGCATAATATTTTTTGGAAGCCCTGGCTGGTGGCAGGTAGCATTATTATTCTTAATGAAGCATATTCCTGAATAATTTAATTTTGGATGTAACGCGCCTTCTGATTGGCTGAGGTAATTTTGTTATGAGCTCATAGACATAATTTAGTCATGTGACTGTGATGTCATCAACGTTTTTTCATGGTTTTCTACGGTTTAAAATGGAATTTAGAATTAAATTATAAGAAATGACTGTAATATTTTTTCTGTCCATTCAAAATAACATAAAAAATTTGGTGCACACTGTTAAATAACCCGCTACGCGCGTTATTCACTGTGCGCCAAATTTTTTATGTTATTTCTTCATAGACAGAAAAAATATTACAGTCATTCCTTAAACAACTTAAGAATTATTTTGTACATGTGTACAAATTTTGATTTACCATTAAATAATTATTAATGGTTGTTGATGAACTAGACTCTACGCTGTCTTCTCTTTGAAAGTGGATTGCAAATCTACAAATTCAATTTTAATGAACCTCCATAAGAATTCTTTGGTGAGGTTGAATACTTTTTTATGTCTGACTTTTCATTTATACATAAAAAAAAAATGTCTTCCCATTTTCAGGAATAACAAATAATATCTGCCTGAAATTTGACATAAAATTTCATGTGAGCATGCTATACTGTATGATTTGTTTCACATTCATCAATCATCTTGTTTACCTACTACTAATAGCAGTTATATCCTTTGAAAGCAATAGCTCACACCTTAACTTGTTATTTTGTTTTAATTTCAGAGCTGATGTTTTAATAACACAACCAATAGAAGAAATGTGGAAAAAGAGAGCATTTGAATCCCTTGATCAAGTGAAATGGACAAATATTGGTCTAAGAAGTGGAGTATTTAGAACATTTCCAGGTCACAGGTCAACCAGAGCATATGATCCAACACAGTATGTATATAAAAATATGAAGGTATAGTGTTATTGCCAATGAGACAAATGTCTATCAAGTTTGCCATGTCAAGGGTTAAGTTATGAAATGATAAGGCATACTGTCTATTCTTATATTAGGTGGATTTTCTCCTTTATAAGCTCTCATATTTAAAATTCTAAGTGTTGTAAATGCCAACCTGGAAGAAAAGTAAACTATACTAAAAAAGAGTAGAGAGAAACTATCCAATTTATATCATAGTTGTCTTGATATAATCTAATTGTGTCTCATCTTTGTTGGTATCTTCAAACAGTCCGTCTTATTCATTTAGATTTTTATTCATAAGATATTGATAAACTCTGTGATACAAATCAGTGTGTTAACGGACTTAACTAAGTACTTCCTTTGCTCAACCACTTCGGACAGAATAAGTATCTTCTAATGAAGGGAAGCAATCCCGTCAGAAAAATGTATGCTTTTGATCAGCATACATTAATTTATATTCATGAAATTTATAGGAGACCATGGTATAAAAGAACCAGCAGTGCCCCCTGGAAAACCTCTATATCTACACCTTATATGGATGCTGCAGGAGTTGGTAAAATCAACACTATATCTCAGGCTGTGTTTGAAGGGATGCCAGTGATAAGTAATGATGAATGTACTAATGCATCACAGAATGGAGTACCACTTCCTGGTGGATGTAGATGTGATCTAGATACCGATTGTAGTAGCAGTATGTAATAATTAAAAAAACATATACAGCATGATAACATATAGGTTTTATACAAACACCAAACATTGATTAAATGTATTACTATTCGGTGTAAGCTACCATATGAAAGCTAAATACACTTTGGAACAATACTTGATAATAAAAAACATGAGTCTAAATGACATTGATGTAAGCAGCTCTAGGTATATATGAATATTTATTCATATTTGTATTTTGAATATTCTGATACATTTTTAATCTAAAGGTCATGTTCTTTTTTAATTGTTTTGAAAATTTACAATGTAGACCTAAAGTCAAAGTCATATTGTGATGACAGTGCTAATGAAAACCATGATTTAATCTAAATCAATTATATTTTGATAACTGATAGGAAAAGAAGGAAAAGGGATGACAAAAGTCTTATAACAAAATTTTTAAAGAAACAATGCTTTTATTACTGCACTTCATCTTGACAGTTTGTCAATTCATGATGTAATTGAAATTGTAATCACTGCTGGTTGGCTTATTATTCATGAACTTATATATTTTTTTGCAATCAGAGAGATATAAAAATTAATGTATGAAAATTTCAGGAAAGTGTTATCTGAGTAAAGCTACAAAGTTAGCTGATCATAGACGTTGTGCCACTGTTAGAGTAGAAGGAGTTACTGGCCTTGATATTTTATATGATGATTTCCATAATAAGATCATGGAGAGTATGCAGGCTAGTAACTTCAACAAATCTTGTGGTCAGATTTATGATTGTCCAGATAAAGAACCAGGCTGTACAACAAGGTAAAAGTCCACTGTATTTGCAATACTTAGATTTGATGCATGAAGTGAATAGTTGGAACTCTCTAGTTATTATTTTAATCAATTTTTTATACCCCCCGCTTTAAAAAAGGGGGTGGGGTATACTGTTTTACCTCTGTCTGTCAGTCCGTCCGTCCATCAGTCCGTCCGTCCATCAGTCCGTCCGTCAGTCAGTCCGTCCCATGAAACTTTCGTCACATTTTTCTCAGGAACTACAATACCAGGATTTCTGAAATTTGGTTTCAGGGTTTAACTAAATCAGCTATACCGTGTGATGCGTTTTCAGATTGATCACTTGACAACTTCCTGTTTACCGAACACTTGTATGTTTTTACACATGATAGCCAAGTTGAAATTTTTGTCACATTTTTCTCAGGAACTACAATACAAGGATTTCTGAAATTTGGTTTTAGGATTTATATAAGTCAGCTATACCGTGTGATTTGTTTTCAGATTCATCACTCGACAACTTCCTGTTTACCGAACACTTGTATGATTTTACACATGATAGCCAAGTTGAAAATTTTCGTCACATTTTTCTCAGGAACTACAATACAAGGATTTCTGAAATTTGGTTTTAGGATTTATATAAGTCAGCTATATCGTGTGATGCGTTTTCAGATTGATCACTTGACAACTTCCTGTTAACCGAACGCTTGTATGTTTTTACGCATGATAGCCAAGTTGAAATTTTCGTCACATTTTTCTCAGGAACTACAATACAAGGATTTCTGAAATTTGGTTTCAGGGTTTATCTAAGTCAGCTATACCGTGTGATGCGTTTTCAGATTGATCACTTGACAACTTCCTGTTTACCGAACACTTGTATGTTTTTACACATGATAGCCAAGTTGAAATTTTCGTCACATTTTTCTCAGGGACTACTATACAAGGATTTCTGAAATTTGGTTTCAGGATTTATATAAGTCAGCTATATCGTGTGATGTGTTTTCACATTCATCACTTGACAACTTCCTGTTTACCGAACACTTGCATATTTTTACACTATTAATATTATCCACTTGTGGCGGGGGTATCATCAGTGAGCAGTAGCTTGCAGTTTCACTTGTTTATACATGTATAATCAAATGCAAGTTATTTTTTATTTTTTAATTTGTGTTCCTTTAATAGTATGCTAGTTTCAAAGCTATTTTATGTTATATCACTTTAGAAAAATAAAAATTTGGGTCTAAATAAAACGCTAATTTAGAATTAAATAAATTTATAGTTTTTTACACCAAATTGTTCTTTTAAATTCAAATCATTCATACTCTTCTTGTTTTTCTAGTTAAAATTAGGAAAGTACTTAAAGATGTATATAGAGTTTAAAAATAAAACTAGTTGTCTGTAATAATAATTATAAAGTATATAAAGAATCAGTTAGCAATTCATAACAAATTAATTTTGATTTTGTTTCTCCTATTTCAGATGTTACCTGTTTGATAGTAAAGCAAACTTGGTAGTTGATCCTGATTTTATTACTGCTAGTAACTTAGACAAGAGTAAATATGCAGGTGTACAGCTTGGAAAGAAAGAAGGAGAAGTTATGAAAGATCTCATTTACAAACATAAATTCTTTATCAGAAAGGAAACTTTAGAATTCCAGGGCACATGTAGAATTACTCCAGTGGAACCAAAGGTAACAAGGATTAGGTTAATTTGCTGATTTGTATGATGCTATATCTTCTCAATGCTGTTTTCTCTAAGGAGTCAAAGACTTCTAGCTCTCCATGTTCTTTCAATGCTTTAACTATCATATATAGATATAAGAAGATTTGGTATGAGTGCCAATAAGACAACTCTCAATCCAGGTCACAATTTTTAAAGGTAAACCATTTTAGGTCATGCGCATTGAGGCCATTTTGATTTAGCTAAGCTATTAAAAATGATTTAGTTTCATTGCTGTTGGGTCATAATCTGCTGAAATATGAACAATTGATTGCTTTTTCTAGATTGCTCCAAAATTGTTACCACAAATAATTATTAAGGGGTCAATCATCTTTTATTTGTAATCCTGGTCTGTAAAGACTTTTGAATATTGTTGATAATTGATGTTTCAGAAAGTTTTTAAGCTACTTTGAATTGATTTTTAGGTAACATTGGAAGGAATACCAAAGAATCCTGCAGAGAAAGATGACTATTTCAAAAACAAAGGTCCAATACCTCAATTCAGTAGTGAGTTTGGATGTATCCAGGATGTTGTCAGCTTCAGTGCTAATGATACAGCTCTAGGTAAGATTTCTATTAACACTGACACCATGCAGATCTCACTAATACCATACAGTGTTGGTCTCTGGCCCATACTGTCCAGTATAGTTTCTACTAGTTATTATGATTTATATAATAAGGTCAAGATATGATGACAGGGAATATTTCATCACCATATTTTACTCCATTCTAAAAATGGTTCCTATATTGTAATCACCTTGTCCGCCTGTCCAACTTATAATTTTGTCAATTTTTTAAGAAAATACTTAGAAGATTGACTTCATAATAGTCAGCCTCTTGGCATTGATGAGTTGTAAATGTGATAACTTTTTGGATCATTATCTCATTTGTGATGAGTATAGTAGTAATGTGTATGTGCTTTTAGCATCTGACAGAGGCTTACTTCCTGTTTTTTCTAATACATGAAATGAAAACTATGGGTATGTTAAGTAGGACAATACATTCCTTTTTGTTGTTGAGTATAGATAATGCTTTATATTTTCACAGGTTAAGATTTATTTACATGGAATGTATCAGCACCATGTTGACCAGTATAGATAACTTTGGAATATATTGATTTGTATTTGTAGGTAGAGGTATGTTGACAGGGAATGTCTCAGGACCGTGTATGTCAGGTTTCTACTATGTAACATCTCTTCCAAGGACCAATCTTTATCTATTAGTTATAGAGGACTGGAATAATTACAGAGAGACTTTGTTTTATAACTTTAATTGTAGAATCACAAGAAGGTAAGACTAAGAGGAATACAAAAATTGAATAAAAATTGAAGTCATTGTGAAAATAACTGACAGATGATATAAAACCAATTAAGGTCAGGCTGAATTAAAAATAATTAAATTAGATGTCAATACATTAACAATATAAAAAAGAAGATGTGGTATGATTGCCAATGAGACAACTATCCACAAAAGACCAAAATGACACAAACATTAACAACTATAGGTCACCGTACGGCCTTCAACAATGAGCAAAGCCCATACCGCATAGTCAGCTATAAAAGGCCCCAATAAGACAATGTAAAACAATTCAAACGAGAAAACTAACGGCCTTATTTATGTAAAAAAAATGAACGAAAAACAAATATGTAACACATTAATAAATGACAACCACTGAATTACAGGCTCCTGACTTGAGACAGGCACATACATAAATAATGTGGCGGGGTTAAACATGTTAGCAGGATCCCAACCCTCCCCCTAACCTGCGACAGTGGTATAACAGTACAACATAAGAACGAACTATAAAAATCAGTTGAAAAAGGCTTAACTCATCAGATAGACAAAAAAATACAAGTGGACGTGGTCGTGTACTTATACATCCCAACACAAAAAGACACAATGAACAGATCTGAGAGTACTGACAGTTATCTGACAGCTAGTTCAAAGCCACTAACAACTAATAAAAAAGTCATGCTTCTAAGACTAAACACTCAATCCGTACACATCCAACATACAATGGATTTAGTGTAAAGACGTCATAAACAGCCAGAGAAGAACATGACCTTGTGCAATGATTCAATGCAAATAACTTCTAACTAGATAGATTTAGGGACAACAACCAAACAATATCTGTAAAAGGCCCGGATATACAGAAACAGTCAAGAAAACTTTTTTTGGTGGGAATTTGCCCCAAAGTGGGTCAACAGGTGCAAAAAGCGTCAATTTTGCCGATTTTTCACCCCTTCTCTTGACCCAGAAGACCCAGGGTTGCTGGTTAAGGTATCCAGCTGTAGCCTGCGTGTAGAGTGGACCCTAGTGAACAAATTGACCCCAACAGTTGTTAGGTTGGAGTGAATCTGATCTTGATTCATCAGTCTACAGAAGGTCATTTGGACCCAAAATACCGAATTTCACGATTTTTGCCGATTTTTGACTTCGAAAGGACCCAAACCGGAAGTAGTTGTTTCCTATGCGTACTTCAATAATAATAATGATCAGTAGTTATATGGCTGTGGGTTTGCACTATCTTTGCCAGTTTTATGCCTCTGAACTTCTTGTGTAAGATACAGATGTGAAGCCTACCCCTCCAGAAAACCGAGTTTTAGCCAATTTCAATTTTCCAAGTCCGTATTTGTGCTCAAAATGCTACTTATACATGAGAAACGTGAATATGGATAGCCTCAGGTTGATGGAACATGCATAACTTTTAAAATAAGTATCATAAAGTGGACTTCTAAAAGTATGGAACGCCATTGGAGCCAAATAAAGGTTATTAGGGTCCGCCCGTCAAAAGACGGGCACCGCATGGTAAGGGTTAAAACATAATCTGGTATCATATACATTTGTAATCCAAATTATACTGTTTTATTTGAAAGAAAAATTCATAATTGAAATAAATTTGTATTTCAGTATTGTGAATTCTGGAGCCCATAGAATTATTAATGGTACCTGTGCTCATGAGGACCATTCTACCAGTACACTGGCTGCTGAGGAAAAATGTCCAGTACTACGTGACCTTGACCTGAAATGTGCTTATACACATGGAAATGTCTGTCAAATATCAATGATTTTACTGTCTTCTGTACTTACAGTTACATTTACACTAGTATTTAGTTAGACATAGGATTTTATATGTTAATTTAACCTATAATGGTTTAATTTTTAAATTGTTATTTGGATGGAGAGTTGTCTCATTGGCACTCACACCACATCTTCCTATATCTATGATATTGGTAAACACATCGAAAAATTAAATACTGCCATTTTGAAATTTTTAAGCATTTAGTTATTTTAATTCAAGGCTCATTGTGGTGATTGCTCAACAGTGTAAGATGACTTGAATAATTATAACAATAACTTTTTTCATTAATTGTTAAAAGCTCATGATGGAATTGGACATAAAATGCTAATTTGGTAATAATTGGATATTTTTTTTAATCTTTGTTGGGTAAAGAATAGACATAATACTTGGTTGACACCCTTTCAAAAACCATGTTTGAATTCAATCAGTGAACTCAATGTTAATATCTTAAAAGATTTTTTTATGTATATCTCATGTTTAAATTCCATCAGTGAACTCAATGTTAATATCTTAAAAGATTTTTTTATGTATATATATCTCATGTTTGAATATAAGATTCTAAAAATTCATGTCAAAGATTTGTCAGATGTTACTTACATGGTAGATTTTGGAGAATCGAATCATATATATTTTTCAAACATAAGAAAGTCAAAAGTCACAAACCACTGTCTGTCCCTTAATGTTCTGAGTTCTATTGTTGTGTAGAGGTTGCATCAGTCTACTTTGTTTTATAGTTTTACATTGATATACTGTCACCCCATATTTTGATATTTTAGAATTATCATATACATGTATTGTTTTCCAATTTGTGATAGATATATAGTGTTTTATATATTGTTGTTTATTTTGTTATTTATTTTTGTCTTATTTTATCTGTGTAAATAATATTTTTTACTTTTTAAAGTGATGCTTTTATCATATGTAATTTGATAATAAGAGTTTTAGCATCCTTGAAGAAATCAAATACTTAAAATACTTTTTTCTAGTCACATATTTTTTCAGTGAAGAACATTTTTAGATCTTTTGATCGTGCATTCCATTTTTTTGACATTGTATTAATTTTTTGTGTGTTTATGTTTTTAGTTTACTATAGTTAAGTTTGAATGATAATAAAAAGAAAGAAAAAAAAAACAGTGTTCTTAACTTATTTATATAAAGTTTCAAGATAAAATAATATCATGGTAAATGCATAAAGGTAAGCTAAATTGTTGAATCTTTTCTGGTTCATTTAACCCTTTAACGTTCCTACCGGTCAATCTGACCGTTAAGCTAAATTTGTGGCGGAGTAGTTTGCATGAAGTTTGGTATTGTTGACAACTTTTGACGTACATATGTGGTTGTGGGCTCAAATTAAAGATCAGTATACCAACAACTTGATTTTTGGTGTCTGAAACCAACAAAATGCAATGCATTATGTCAATTTGCCCTATATTGACAAGAATATTTTTGGGGAAAAATGTTTTATTTTTATTTTTAAATAGAATATTTTCACAAAATGTCACAAGACAAATTGTTGCTGTTTTTTGTTTGACAATGACAATTTTGATAACTGTGCCGTGATCATTTACAAGAATACTATCAAAACTGTAAGTAAAACCCATACACATACAAAAGAACTGATTCAAAGAGTATCAACACTGAAACAAACTCAAATTACAAGGAATTTTCATGTTTTGTTTTGTCAATTTTTATAGCAAAAGAGATGAGAACATCTAAAATGTGTTAAAAATTGTTAGCCAAGTCAGAATAGCAATAACAATTCTTTGTTTCTTTAGTGTCTGGTTATGAGGATGTTGAATATCGTATCGCTAAGGTAAGAAATAGTGACATATGGACGAAAAAACGAACATTTCTGAATAACTTTCTTACAAATTTGCTTGAAAAAATAATAATTTTCAAAAACTAGCTTTTCACTTAAGAAAAAGAAGTTGGATTATGTTCTCCCAAAATTAATTTCTAGTCTTACAGAGAAGGTGACTTATATGCTTAAATTTCATAAGATTTGTCAATGGTATCTGTGGCTCAGTGGAAAGATGCACAGTCTTACACCCGGATGATTGCGTGTTCAAACCTCATTGCCGGAGGATGAAAAACTAAATTCCTATATTAAATGTAACTTAACTTAACTTGCCGGAGGATGAAAAACTAAATTCCTATATTAAATGTAACTTAACTTAACTTAACTTAACTTAACTAAATTCCTATATTAAATGTAACTTAACTTAACTTAACTTAACTTAACTTAACTTAACTTTACTTTCAATTTCAATAAAGACAACTGAAATACATGATTACATCAAAAACAAAACTTTTACACCCCCCCCCCCCCCCCTTTTTTTCTCCCCTCTCTCTGTTTTTGTTACATTCTAAGCCTGGGCACTCAATAATACCAGATTTTTATTCAATATTTACTCAAAATTCTTTCCTAAAGGCTCATTCTGTAAGCAGTTATTAATAGTACATCTTTAACATAAACCTGGGCCATTTATTTGACTATGACAAAAATTCTCAAAAAATCCACTATTTTTTCGGAGTTTCGAGTCTTGATATTTCTACCAATCAGAGAGGTTTTGCATCTTTCTGTATAAAGTTTTCACCGATAACGTTTCTGAAAGTCTTCATGCATTAATTTAACACTAAAACTATGTTCTATTTTCGTCACTAAACGTCTGTAAAACCGCTTTTCCGCTTGAATTGTACATTTTTGTCACTTTAATTCAGCATATCACGTGACTTTTGAGAGATATCACATGACCAACGTAAGAATTATTTTCCTTAAATCAAGTTTTCCTGAAACCTTAATCAATTATCTATCAGATGATCCTAACTTGTCCTTTGAGTGAGCTTTTTATCGAAATGTGCAATTGATTGAAAACAGATACCCTTTATTCGGGAAGAAAAGGTAAAAATCCTTGAATGTTAAAGGGTTAAGAGAGGACTGTCAATTCAGAAATCTCATTTTTGTCCATTCTTCAAAAAAAGAAATCTAGAGGTCAACATACCATCTTCAACAATAGGTAAGTGTCCCAAAATTACTGAATCTAATGCAGAATAGGGTTTCTGAACGAAAGTGGTGGAATCCTACCTGGGATTGGACCAAAACTTGGGTATATGGTCACATGTCTAAAAAGTCCATATTGGTTTTGAGGTTAACACTCCCAAGATAAAAAAATCATTCAAACTAAAAGAAGACTGGTATTTGTGCTGTAGAGAGGTTTCTGGATGATTACTAGAACTTCATTTTAAATTTTACCATTCTGTAGTAATATATATTGAAAGAAGAATGAGTTTGAATAATAAGATTTTGCAAAACTTTTTCATTGTACACTTTGATGACAATTTCTTCTTAGAAAAAAGTTTAGTTGAGGTGTGTGAGCTTTCTCGCCAAGTTTTTTCATTAAATTTCTTATAAAATTTATGTCATGTTTTCAAATGTTGTATCTGTTTTAAAGTTCTACAGAACAATAGGGCCATATTCTACAATGAAAATAAATCCCAACCTTCTACTTATGGTATTTAACATTTTGGTAAAATTTCAGAGCAATTGAAATACTTATAAACTTGTTGCCCTGGAACTAGATAAATGCTTGTTTTTGGCCCCTAATTTCTAAACGTTTTGGGACCATAACCCCCAAAATAAATCTGAACCTGTCTTTTCTGGTATTGAACCTACTTATAAAAATCCATTCACGTAAACTAGTTATTGTCTGGAAACCATGTGTCTTTGGACAACGACGCAGAAGAAAATGACAACAATGTAGACGACATCATACCATTATACGATTATACTATCCCAAATTATTTTTTTTGAATTTGTATAACAACATTACTATAACCATTGAACCATGAATATGAGGTCAAGGTTAGATGAAAATATAGGAGACTTATTGCTTATAGTGTCTGAGATACACTGATCCATGAAATGAGGTTTAGGTCAAGTTAAAACTGTCACAGGCATGGCGACCTTGTAAGGTACCCAATACCAAATATAGTTTTCATATTACTCATAATAAGAGAGAAATTAGGAATACTAAAATCTAAACTTTTCTCTAAGTAGTCACTGAACCATGAAAATGAGGTCAAGGACAATTGACATATGACAGACAGAAAGTTCATAACATAAGGCATCTATTATTCATCTATATACAAAATATGAAGGATTCAGGTCTTCTACTTTCTGAATTATTAAGCTTTTAAGAGATTAGCTAACATCGCAGCTGCCACCAGATCACTATGCCTGTCTGGCTTTCTGCAACAAAAGTTACAGGCTCACCGAAAAACTATAAGAACCAAAAAATTAGCAACCTCACTTTTTAGATTGAATGCTATTATAGTTTTGTGTACATTGAGAATTCAGTAAAGTGTAGAGGTTAAAGGATCATATACATGTCAACTATGTTTAAGGTGAAGTGCAGTAAGCTTGAGAAAAAAAAAAGATTACCATGTGCAAGTATGTTTATCTCTGGTTTAAAACAATAATACTTGTAAGATTGTAAATAAAGATTTTAAACATTTCAAACAACTGTATTTTCGCTTGCATACGGTCAGGCTATAATAAGAATGTTTAAAATCTTAATTACTATTCCTTTAGATGTGCAGACATTGATTGCTATTTTAGTCAGGGAAAGCATGGTTTATCTAGTTCAAATTGGCTTAGTTTTCAGCAACTGAATACAGTACACATTGATGCTTTGTGTATTTTGTCTATTTGTTAAGATTTATTTTGTGCCAATCTGAGGAGTCCCCAGCCCTTTCCAGCTTATTTTTACAATTCTTATTTTTTAAGGTTACAAACATATACAAAGCCATACATAGTTGTTGACACCTGTATCCTTTTGTCTATGGTCTAGAGTTTTCTTATAGTCAATCATACCACATACATCTAATTTCAATATTCTGTTTGGTATCAAATGTTGAAGACTGTGCAAGACATTCTTGGGTAGTCAAAGTTGTTAAAATCAATCCTTGTCATGGAATATTGGTTTTGATTGAATAAATTTAGTTACATCACAGAGATTGTTTCCTAAATTGAATAAATTTAGTTACATCACAAAGGTTGTTTCCTAAAAATTTCAAGAATTATTCTTGCTAATCCTTAGATTCAGTAGTATGACACTTGGCACAATGAAATTAGTACAAACCTCCTTCAACATTGACAAAAATGTATTTCCGTTGTAGCAAAGCAAATAAGGCTAAATAAGATTCATTTTTGCTTTTGATAAAAAACCTGAAATATGGAATGTTAATTTTATTTTATATAAATTAAAGTCTTACAAAACAAATTATAGAAAATTGATATAACAGTAGAGACAAAGTATAAATTACAAAAATTACAATCATACATAAGACTCTTGTTCACATTACTGATTCTATTGATTTAACAATTCATTTTGTAGTAAAAAATCTACCCGTTTATTTTGTCTATTATTAGAACAATAACTTTCATATTCATTATAATTGATGTAACTGCTTGAAAAAGAACTCATTTGTACCCTGCAATCATTACAATACAAGAAAAATATATTTCTTCACATATATTGATAAAGTATTATACAAATATGAAAGTTTGAAGAAAATTTCTTAAATATACAAAATAATATATAAATTTTAAGAAATAAAAGGGAGACAATTTTTTTATTCAAGTGATTCATATACTAGATTTTTTAATAAGTGAAACAGGAATTTAAAAATAAAATAATACTGCACATCTATTTGAAGCAACAATGTTTAAGTATAATAAATATTTACAAGGAAAACTTAGAACAATTAAGAAATTGTGGAGAATTATACAACTGATCAACATAAAGCAATATGTGTTGGTTTTCAAAATAACTGTTTATCTCTTTTCACCTGACATATAAAGTAACTTTTGTTGCATCATTCTTTTATTTTAATAAAAGTTTGTATGTGATATGAATAATTTCTGTTAATTCTAACAATAATATAATAACAAACTTATTGAGTATTTCAAATTGATCCATAATTTAATACAAAAAATTAAAAAGTAAATTTTAGAAGAATTGCAATCATGTTTTGTTTGCATCAGGTCCTTGTAAAGTTCTATTTGAGGAATTTGTTGACAATATTGCTGATAAACCATTCCTCTGTAAATTGGAGATGATCGCCAGGACTAGCTAAGAAATGGAGACGTCCAGCTTCATTCATCTGTTTCAGACCAAGCAAATCCTATGAATAATAATAATTACCAAATCACTTTAATAATAAAATAGAAACAAGAATGTGCTCCAAGTACATGGATGTCCCATCTGCACTTTCATTTATTGATGTTCAATGGAAGGTGAAAATGGAATAAAATCTTGAATTTGGCATTTAAATTAGAAAGATCATATTGAAGGGAACATGTTTTTTAAGTTTCAAGTTGATTGGACTTCAACGTCATCAAAACTCCCTCAACCAAAAACTTTAACTGGAAGCGGGAGAGATGGACGAAAGGATGGACAAATGAACCAATGGAGAGACGAACAGAGATACACACAGACCAGTAACCATAATCCCATTAACGAGGCATAATAAATGGGGCATAAAAAAAGATAATTATCTACTTTTGATTTAAACATGAATAAGTGAAAGCTCCATACTGGCCAAACTGTCTTCCTTAAATCATCTAACATAGATAATAAATGAAAAGGATTCTGAATTCTACTAAAATGTGGGTGCCTTTGACTCTTGAGACATAAAATAGTGAACTAGGCATTGATCCATCATGATTTCAAAGCAATAATAAATTTACCTGTGTGTATAACTTTGACTGTGTTAGGTTGTATACAGTCTTTGCTTGTCCTGGGTTGTAGAAACCAAACCACTAAAAGATAACAATGAAATTATTTGATTATTACTGCAAGTACATGTATGAATATAGGTACAATCTAGAGCTAAATCCCTTATTATCCAGGCTTCATTAAATTGAGCCGGGGAAAAAACACAACCCAAAAGTGGAGGATTGTTTTGTTGTGTTTTGAAAGTTATATTATGCTCCTTTATATAATTGAATATAGTCAAACAGATAGTGTGCTGAACCGCCATAATTCAATTAAAGGAATTATAATATGGTGAATTTAACACTATTTGTTACACAAAATTCAGTGAACTTTTGATTCTTTTGATTAAATTTGTTATTTTTTCTCAGGTACTTTTATTCGTCCATATTTCATAGTCAATTTCCTAATAATAGTTGTCTCCTCCTGAAATATAAGATATTATTCAGCCCATACATAACTGAATCCCTTCCTGGCACAGTATTTGTAAGAGTATAAAAGTTTGTCTTACCTCACTGTCTCTGGGTTGTACCATACCATCATCCAAGAACTTAACAAGAGCAATATTCTTCACTTTCATCAAATTGGTTTTGTAGGTAGCATTCATTTTCTGTCAAAGTAAAATAGTGAGTTATACACTGATTTGAATACCGTAAATACTGAGAAATAATAGTAACTGTTTATAAGTCACAGATACCCCTATGTGATGTTGAACGTATTTAATAGGCTAAATTCCTTTACACAAAAGGGTGAGTGTGTGACCCAAGTCGGAATGGGGGTTTCAATACTCAATATAAAACATTAATACAATATATCTAGGCTCCCAAAAATATTTTTAGCAGCATCTGTCATTGCTGTTGTCTGTCTGTCAGCCAGTCAAAGTGTACAAAACAAATGCTAATTGGGTAAAATCTTGAGTTTTCTCTACAATTATTATAACAACACTTTTACCAATGGAAAATATGGGAGAAAGGAAAGAATCCCATTTAGTTTGGGTTCAACAGACAATGTTCAAGCCTTTTCACTTATGGAAAATGACAGGAAGGGGAAAAAGATTACAGATTTGGGTGTCAATAGCTCAAAGATCAAAAATAAGATGCCATATAATTGTCAATGAGACAATTAATTTCACTTTTCTCTAAACACAAAGAACAATAAACTATGCTTTCATCCATGCAAAGACAAAAACTAATATATTCATGTTTGGGCTAAAATGTAAGGTTATGAGTCTTATCAATTGACTCTAGGAAAATATAATAATTTATTGTGGATTGAGTTGGTTTTCATTAATGTATTGCCTTTAGTTTGGACAAATATTAAAGGGTTATTGCATCAATATTGGGAAATATTGTCCCGAGTAGAATTTTAAATTGCACGAGCTTGCGAGTGCATTATATGTTCTAGGAGGGACAATATTCCCAATATTCATGCAATAACCCTTTTATTGTATAGCAATATAATATTTGAAGTAAAAATAAGTTTAAACTAAGATTTTGTCGTTGATGACGTCATGAATTTTTAAGATTTTATTGCACACTACATTTGGTTACTTTCCGTTGGAAATATTAGCTATACAATAATATAACTTATTGTGGGTTCATTTGGTTTTGAATACATTAACATTTCTATCATCATGGTTTTAATACTGTGAGCATCCTTCCTGATTGTAATAATAAACCAAACATTTCCTGGATAATTTTAGTTTATAAAAATTAATTATTAATGACATATAATTACAAAATCTATAATAGGAAATTGATTTAAAATATTTCATTCAATAAATTGTTAATTCACTGACATCAGATTATTATTTTTTTGTCTTAAGAATACTAAATCTGCAGTTTGATCAAAACAGCCAATGCTGTGTACACAATTGAAAACATTAAAATTCACCTATTTGTTGTTAGCCCTAAAGTAACTAGTATCAGTACATAGTAGTATAAAACGATAAATTTGTTGAGATATTGTTTTAAGGTAAAATGGTGTAAAGTCTTCATGCTTTTGTTCACAACAATATATAAAATTATTAATTATCTATAATTCTAAATATATTACATTTTCTTGGTTAATATCTGCTAAGAAAACACTTTTCTGCTTGTACTCATCCTCATTCATTGGGTCATGCCAATACTCAGCCTGAACCAACCTGTAAAACATGTATATCAGCTTTTAAATATCTATATTGCTGAAGGGAAGGACTGTTATATTTTCTGTGGAAAAAAAATGTATCTAAATAATCTCGGCAGAAGTCCTTTTGCACCAATTACTGTTTTTCAGGGGTATCATTTGCGCCAAATTTTGTTTTCCAAATGTTTCAATTGCGCCAATATTCAGAACTCATTTGCGCCAATTTACCTGTACACATATCTATCATAAGTATAAATGATTGATATATATGTATTCTTATTTTTTGCTTAAAAAGTATCATATGTTTGGAGATATTTCACAATGAAGATGAGCATCTGAATAAAATGATTTAAAATGCATTAGACAGTCAATGTACAGAGAGAGAATAAAACTTATTTGTTTGATGAATATATATAATAAAGATGTCAATAGAGAAGAAAATAGAAGCTTTTGCTGATTAATTTTTAGCCACATATGTTGATGACACAGTGTTTTGTTCCCACCATAATTATGGGATTTATTATTATTAGGAATTATTATGAACTGTTTTAAGCATTTCATACTTTAATGATTGTGTTTTTTGACAATAAAGTGAAGTTACAAGCTACTACATACATTAAATTAGGAAGTACCCATGCAGCAGCAGTAAGAAGAAGATATGTTTTAGAAAAAGAAACATTCAAGTCCGAATAAAGGAGTAGGAAAGTCATTTTTTTTCTAATTGGCGCAATTGTATGGTTTTTTTTTGGCGCAAATGATACCATGTAATTTTAAAACATGTGGCGCAAACGTAGCATTGGAGAAAAAAAGTTGTGGTGCAAAAGGACGCATATTTGGCGCAAACAGATCTCCCCATAATCTCTACATTCCTTTCATTTATAATTTTAAAGATGTGGAATTTCACTTTCTCAAAAGCATCATCTGAATTAAGATTACTATGTTCTTTAATATGTTTGATTCACATATTGATGTATAAACAGAATTCCTGCATCCCAGAACTGACAATGGGAATCAGACTTATTAGTAATGTTGTCATCAGGGGCGGATGCAGGAATTTTTGAAAGGGGGGTGCTAACCCAGGGCAAAGGGGGGGGTGCAAAACATATGTCCCGATACAAATGCATTGATCGGCAAAAATAAAGGGGGGGTGCGCACCCCCGGAACCCCCCCTCTGGATCCGCCACTGGTCATGACATGCATGTATTCACCTCAATCTATGATATCTAATTGGACAGATAAAAAAGCTGTCTACAACATATTGAATATGTTCAATTCTGAAAACTTACCTATCCTGAATTGCACTGAAATAAAGAAAAAGATAAGTAAAGTAAACAGTTTTGAAATTTATAAGGAAATAAATTATAAACAAATAGTGCATGTTTTTTTACCTTTAAAGATCTATGAAATTTTGTGAAACAGAATAAGATATTTTTTTCTTCACAAAAATATGCATTATATTATTATGAAAACAAATAACATGTGGTGTCTGTAATAGTAAACTTTTAGTGAAAAAAATCTAATTGTATCTAATTGCACATTGTTCGTTGCTGTTTTTCCATTGTTTTTTATTTGCATGAAATAATATAAAAAAAAAACACATACTCAATATAAGCTCCAAGATTGAGTAGTCTCCTGACCTCATCACACAAGGTTGAATTACCGCCAGGGCATCGAGGAAATCCATACACACCTACAACAAAAGAAGAATTCTGGTTAGTAACCCTGACCTAAGGCTCTTAATGTCAACTTTAAATGTCTGTATTTAGAGAGATAACAGACAACATTTATATGTTGTAATTACATAGAAGAGGACAGACAATCCATTTTTGGATTTCTAGACTGATTTATTACACTTTTGAAATATTGACTTAATCTTCTATTTAAATAAACCTATAGATTGAGATCAAGAACAACTGTCTGATTTATACAATATTTTATTTCTTTTCCCAATAATATCATGACGCTTTTGTATATCATGTCAGACTTTCAAATCATCACTATCAAATAAAACTATACAGTTATGCAACTCAAATAATATTTGTGTCTCAATGAATATTTTAGTACTGATGAAATTTATAGTACCAGTATTTGGAAATATGAGGTTTTAAAGGGTTATATATTGTTTCCATAAAAAAAAACAGGTTTCAAGTTGGTGATATTTTTTCCAAATTTTATAATTTGTTTACATTTATAAGAAAAAAGATGACATGTTTATTTCATTTTCCTAATTTCATTGGTAGGCTATTATCAGTTGGCTATGGAAAATGTTCAAGCCTCAAATTTCTGCAAATTTTTGTTTTATTTTTTCAACACATCAGATCCCATGGTAACTTTTCAAATAATGAATATGATTGATTGATTGTTCTTTGCTTAACATATAGGACTAATAGTTTATATTAAAAAAAAACTCCAGTTTTATTTTTATTTGTAAGAGCCATCATTATTATCAAATTCTGTTTCCTAATATCACATATCAAATTGAGTTTTGCCACTATTATATTTAATTTGTTTTTTGTTGTTGTTTAATAATGATCTTTTCTTTTGAATCTAACAGTAAATATTTCAAAGATAATGTATAATCTTGATTCAATCTTGAATATGGAAAAATTATAACATACACTGTTTGAACTATATTTAAAAATTATAAATAGCATGTCAAAAGCTGATCAATACAGACTATTGATACTTGGAATAAAGATTTGTTCAGCTCCATTAGCTTGCAAAAGTATTGTGCATGCATGAAGATATCTTGTACTTCTTTCATTAAAATTGATTGCCATGAAATTGTTAAAACAATAAACCCCTTAACCAAAAACCAAACACTGTCACGCATAAAATTTTGCATAAAATTTTTCGGTAAGATATATTTATTTTTATTAAAAAGAAATAGTCATGGATCAACTAGCTGTTAATAAGGATTGATTGATTGATAGTAGCTTAATGACTAGTTGCAAATTGTTAATTTAGACCAGTAGATACTGGATGAGGAATAGTATATATACTAATGTGGAAACAGTTATTAAGAAACATTTTATAATGAGTAGAAAACAGTTAATAAATGATAATCTATGTTGGTGCTGGACTTCCCTGCTGTGTTGAAGACCCATTAGTGGCCTTGGGCTGTTTTCTGCTCTTTGATACGGTTGTTGTCTCTTAGACACATTCCCAATTCCCATTCTCATTTTCCCTATATAGTGGGTAGAGATCAATCAAAAAGGAACAGTATATAATGCATAGGGAACACTTGATAAGGAACAGTATATATTGGGTAGGGAACAGTTTATAAGGAACAGTATATACTAGGTAGTTAATTGTGATAAAGAATAGGTCACAAAAATAAAACCACCTTTAACAATGATCAAAACTCGTAACCGAGCAATAAACTGTTCTAGTAAAACAAAATATGAAACCATTCAAAATAGAAAACAAATTACCTGACTTATACAAACATTAATGCCATAATGGAACACAATAATATAAAAGCAGAATAAGGAAAAAAATCTAAATGCTATCATTCAAAATTGACACAATTTTTTTTTTAATCTGTCGGCAACATAATAAAATTCAGCAACGTAGCCAAGAATTATTTTGCTAAAAATAACAATTATTACTAGAATTGATGAAACTGTCAAATTGCAAGTTCGTTTTCTCTTTTTTAACTGAAAGAAACAGCTACAGTAAAATATAATGAAAGAATCTGAATTACAGAAGACAAAAACATATGCATTGTAATAACAGACTACAAAAAATCTATTCAAGACATATATCTTGCTGAGAATTCTCAAGTGGTTAATTACTAGAAAAGATTGCTTTTTGTCAAACATTTATCTCCAATAAAATGTTATTGAACAAATAATTGGTGTCTGGAAATCCATTATAGAAGTGTTCTGTCATCAAGATTGTATAAAACTCAAAGTCATTAAAGGAGTATTTATCTAGAGAAACAAAAAATACAAAGTAGAACTGTGAGGCACTGCTCATCAATAAACCAAAAAACTTCAAGTATTAAGTCTTCAGGAAATTGGTGAACAATGGATGTGAAACTGCATTAGACAGTATAGCACGTTCTCAAGATAAAATATAAGATATTCTAGGAAGCTTCTAAATGAAGCCAAAGAAAAATGTTCCATAAATTTCATACATGGTTATTATGGTAAATATTTGGTAAAACGGACTTTAAGGACTGAAAAATCTGAGAACCCATCACATTGTCGATCAATTTGTTCACATGAAGCCTGATCACAAATTTCAAGCAGTGGGCGGATCAAAAAAAAAGTGTAAGGGGAGGCCCACTAACAGCATAAAGAGGGGCCCACTCCCGACATGCTTCAGTGATTCCCTTGATAATCAACCAAATTTTTACCACAAAAGTGGGGGGGGGGGGGGGGGGGGGGGGGGCGGCATATGAACAGCTTAATCTAAATTGTTATTCTATACAAAGAATAAAGTTTTCTGTTTTATATAAAACCTAAAACAATTTGAGTTTGTTGGTTAAAGTAGTTCTGCTTCATAACAAATAAGATTTAAGGTAAAAAATAAGAAGAAAAATCTGATGTTTTGTGGAAAATCATAATAGGATCATCTCTACCATTTCATAATAAATTAGGACCAGTGATTTTAAAAGATTTATTGAGTTTCAGTTACTCAGAGACCATGTCTGCCCCCACAGCATATATTGAATATTGGAATTTGGATACACACAAATCAATAAGTTTGTTGAGGTCCATCTTAAAGATCTGCTTACCCTTCTGGGGGACCTGGTGGGGTTGGTGGTGTTTATTCTTTAGTTTTCTATGTTGTGTCATGTGTACTATTGTTTGTCTGTTTATCTTTTTTATCTTTAGCCATGGCGTTGTCAGTTTATTTTAGATTTATGAGTTTGACTGTCTCTTTGGTATCTTTTGTCCCTCTTTTAAACATTGGTAATAATTGGCTCAAGAGTTTCCGAAAAGTCTGTGACATATAACAAATGCCAAGTGGTCAGAAAAGTTCTTTGTAGTTGATTAAAGTGAACTTCAAAAATTACAGATTAAGCATGGTCTGCATTCAGTAAGTTTTTGATGGAGAAGAGCTGCATCGAACTTGTGGAATGAAGCCAAGCATAACAATTGCAATGGTAACAGATTATTTTTAAGCATACAAAGATATATTGGAATGCAACATTAAGAATACAATTAAATGTAAAATGGCTGTCATTACCTTGGTGTTGTCCTCCAACAGAGATCAAGTTAATCATAGGTGGACTGGGACATCTCTGGGCAACTGCTCTCCTACAATGAAGTTATTATCATGTATATATTTAAATAAAATTTATCTTTGGACCTCTACTTTATATCTAAACAAGAATACATAGCCATAGGTTGTGCTGAGCATATATATCCCCACTCATAGTTCAGTAGCAGAAAACAGGAAGAGGTGTCTCACATGTTACAAATCATCACTGCCAAGCTGTTGACTAAAGTCATTTTGTTCAGTTCTGGAGAAATGTGTAAAATTCAAAAATTTCGGATGAGATAACATTATCAATAGATGTAAACAATTTACAAAGGTTTCTTGAATATTGGTGTTTTTTTAAAGTTACTGTCCAAAAATTGGAAAAACACCCTCTTTTTATGAATAAAACCCAATAACTCTGAAACATAAATCTAAAATATATAAGAATCAAAAAGGAGCTCACGTAAAACAAAATTCACAAAAATTTCATGCAAGTTGGTCAAAGCATTTCTTGATGTAAAATTAGATGTATCAACTTTGTAATTAACTTATTTTCAGTATTGGATGGTATTTAGAGGTATCTTTAAAAGTATTCTTAATTCTACATTGAAAAGTCTTCAACTATTGGAGTTCTGAAAATGTATAATCCTAATAAGTTAAAAATAAAATATTGGTTACAGAAAACACATGGGAACTGTGAAATTGGTCTGCTATGGATTGAAGAACCTGGTATGTAACATAACATTTAATCAGACATTATACAGCATAACAAGTGTTGTCTCATGCGTTATATATAGTCAAATAAATGACATAATCAATCATTAGAACAAACAATGTGTAGGACAAAATCATAAAATAAGAAAAATCTATATATACAGTAATGATTTTTATAAAGACGGAAGTCATAATTTATAACTTTGCTTTAAGTCAATCCCATAAATTTTTAACATCCTGCAAACATAAATATTGATTATTACATAATTTGGCTTAGAGTGTTCCTGATGAAATTTACTAAAATTCAGAAAAGGATGCAACTTATCTATAAAGTTTTGTTTTCATTGTCTTGCAACCTAGGCTATTGAAAAATTTCGTATTTATGTACACGATATCTCTTAAAATGGTATATTCCTTCTAGGGAATAAATTCTGTAACCTGTTGGTGTTTTTTTTTCTTTAGAATTCAGTGATCTGCATAATTAATATCAATTACTTGCACTGTTAAATTGCATTAATAACTGATCAGATACTAACATTATAAAACAAGCAAGATTTCATTACCTGCTTCAATTAATATCATTGATTTTCTATTTTAGAAAGATTTTTATCAAAAAAATCAAATAAATTCTATTAGTTAGACATTTTTTTAAGTATTTCTTTTTCTGTTGCATTGATAAGAAGATATTTAAATGGATTGATGTGTGCTTTAAATTCTCTGTAATTATATGAAATACAATGTAGTGAATATAATATTGACTTTTAAGTTTCCACTGATTCAAAAGTAGAATAGTAAACATTACCATATGCTGTGAAATCTAGGAATGTTGTACAACTTCAGATATTCATCAGTCATTTATCCATGCATTGCATATTGTGGACATGTTATTGGGTCATTAATAAAATAGGAGCTGAACTATTTCAAAATTTCTTCACTATTACAATGCAAGAGGAGTCATATAGTGCAGAAAGAAAGTATGGCCTGAAGCAATTTGCAAAACCATTTAAGAAAATGATCACCTAATTCTGAATTATTCAGTCTACACAAATATCTAAACCCTTATATTCAGCTGGAAAGTCAAAACTGAGGTTTGGAAGCATGGTTTTCTAATTGCCCATTTCTGACCTTCACCTTTTTACTTTCCTCTACAAAAATAGCCACTACTTATGATTCTGGAAGATTCATCTGACATCATTTATCATGAATGACCTATATATTACTTAAGAAAATTGCACTGTTAAGTCAGGCCAGAACTAAGTAAATGTGTTGATGTCTTAAAGAGTTCTTTTATGTACATTATGTATACTAAAATTGTGTATTTTTTCAGCTTGAAAGGGTTTGACTCAGCAGGAACTAAGAACAAATATAACTACCAAAAAGGCAGAAGAAGACATAAAGTACTGATCTAACAGAACTTTCAAAGTGATTGAAAGCTAGTTCAAAGCTAAATTTCAACTTATAATAAAACATATATATTTCCCAAGCTAGAATGCCAACCAGTTCACTGCATATTTGATATATTGCTTACAAAAACTGTCCTCCCTGTGAAAATCCAATGGCATTATAACCATTCTGCAGTTTTGGGTCTTTAGCCAGCATTTCACATACCATACTAATTTGTGTATTGCAATTCAGGAAGAAGCCATTTACAGTGTCCTGTAATGTAATAGTTATAGTATTACTTTACACATGAATTCAAACGAAGTGTGCTAAAAACTAAATTTCTCATTTTGTGAAAAATACGATATTCAATAAATAAAAGATATTTCACAGACTAAAATGCAAACCATTACTCTGCAAAAAATGAAAATTTATTTAAGTATAAGTCAGGATGTTAATTGACATACAAAAAGTTCTGAGCCTAAACATGTGCACTTGTCAATGAAAATAAATCTCTAAATGTATAAAATGAACCTAATAGCAGTGAAAAATGCCTGTTTTCACTTAAATTCAAATTGCTTGAAAATCTGTCTACCGACATTTGTTAATACAAGTATACATGATATGTTATTGCTGGGAACATTTATGTTTCAACAGTCAAGATCAGTGGTGGAGGAAAGGTCAATGAGACAGCAACCAAAATACAGATAAAGGTCAACATATAACACTGTGGTTGTGTGAATATTTACCAACTATACAGCAGAGAAACAAATAGGAAAAGAGAACAACAAAATATAGAGATTGACAATATTGTTATCGTTGCAGATGACCATACACCTAAAGTATACTACCGATACTAACAGTATATGAAGCCAAAATTATATGTAGTTTTGATGAATAATGATACCAGTCTTACTGCATACTCAACTTTATTGCCTGATTGATGTGATCAGTACAATTCTCGATTAAGACGGTGGTACTGTCTATACAATATATCAAACTATAAATTGTCTTGACAATATAGTTTATTTTCTGATAAAAAAGATCATCTTATACCAGTATGTTTTTACTGTAATAAGATGTTAGCTTAAAAACAACAAATAAACATATATTTAGCAATTTAATTGTTCTGTTAATGCTTGAACAAATCACCAAGAAAATTTCGTAATAAACACTTCCAAGATATCAACAGGTACAAGGGTAAATCCAGCCATTTTTAAAAGGTGGGTTCCCACCCTAGGATAAAGGGGGGGGGGGGATCAACTAATTGTCCTAATTCAAATGCATTGAACGTAAAAAAAACCAACCTGGAACCCCCATTTCCCCTCTGGCTCCTGAGGTATGTGAAAATGTATATATATATATATATATGTTGGTGCAGTGGATTGAAGCAAGAAGATATTCAAACCCTTGAAATAATAAAAACTATATATTACCTCTTCAATATTATCACCAATCTCCAAGGACTTAACATATACTTTGGACACTTGTTTTTCTATCAGACCTTTGATTGATCCCATGCTAAGTGGGTTACAACAACTGTCACCTGAAACATAATAGGAAAAATATCAAAATTCTGTTTTGACAAAACAAATCATAAAATATTGATTTTATAGTGAAGTAAGAAAATGTAATTATTTAAAAATTTTATGCTTAGGAATTATCAAACAAGCATCACTTGAAACAGTAACTCATCATTAAAAAGTGCATATATACATCAACTTCATCATCATGTCTGTGGGGATCACTCACTCACTCAGACTAATAACTATTGTTTAGTTTAAACATATTTATTATAGTGGATTTGGAAACAAGTTATTGAAACTTATATAAATCCCTCTCTGTGCTGGTGCGAATGTGGTCTTTTAGCGACATTAGCCTGCGATTTTTCAAAATCTACAAGGATGTTTTTTAAGTGCAAGATATATTGCTATCCACAGATCAGCCATTTATTGTCCCCTTATGACAGACTTTCCTCTTTCCTTAAGACCATACTATCAAACGGTGTCAGGGGAAAGCAGAACATTTTGTTTTTGAAATTTTCTCCCAGGAACCTATGTGTCTAAACTATTATTAAATAAGATCTAAAAGGCTTTGCCCATTCTCAGATAAAATGCAAACATTTTCATATTGGAGTTGGAATTGATTTCTTTAAAACTATCAATTAGTGAAAAGTTTCAGTTCATTGCTTTAATAAGAGGCTCTCAAGAGCTTGCATTGCTCACTTGTATTTCAGAGGAGAAGATTTTTAAAAGTTAGCAAACTTGATGAACAAATTGTGCAAAACTGTCTTTAAAGAGCAATAACTCCTTAAGGGGTCAATTGACAATTTTGATTATATATACTATTTTGTAGATTTTACTTTGCTGAACATTATTACTGCTTACAATTTATATCTATCTACAATAATATTCAAGATAATAACAAAAAACTGCACAATTTTGTTAAACCTACCAATTCAGTGGCATCAACCCAACAATGGGTTGTTTGATTCATCTGATAATTTCAGGGCTGATAGATCTAGACGAATTGGACAATTTTACCCCCTGTCACATTTGCTCTAAAAGCTTTAGTTTGGAGATATAAGCAAAAAAAATGAATTTGACCCTGATGTTCTATTTTTAGCCATGATGGCCATGTTTGTCAATGGATCAAAGCTTTGAATACAGTTTATAAACAAGATACTCTAACGAACATTTAGTTCAAGTTAAGAAGGTAATTGGCCCAGTAGTTTCAGAGGAGATAATTTTTAAATGTTAGCAAACTTGATGAACAAATAGTGTAAAATTGTCCTTAAAGGACAATAACTCCTTGAGGGGTCAATTGACAACTATGACCTCATTAACTTTTTTGTAGATCTTACTTTGCTGAACATTATTCACTGGTGTGAAACTGATAACCGTAACTGGAATTATGACAATCCAAATATCATATCTACAGGCCAACAGAATCTAACTAAATATTTTCAAAAATTGAGATCTGAGCCTGTAGATTTAACAGTTTATTGTGAAGACTGTTTACTTTTTTTTCTGTTTGACACTGATATAAATATATGATTTTAAAAATTTATAAATTCAAATGTTTGGCAATTGATTAAATACCCATGTATTTCAGGACGTTTCTTCAAACAGTGCTCCCGCTAACATGTTTAACCCCGCCACATTATTTATGTATGTGCCTGTCCCAAGTCAGGAGCCTGTAATTCAGTGGTTGTCGTTTGTTTATGTGTTACATATTTGTTTTTCGTTCATTTTTTTTACATAAATAAGGCCTTTAGTTTTCTCGTTTGAATTGTTTTACATTGTCTCATCAGGGCCTTTTATAGCTGACTATGCGATATGGGCTTTGCTCATTGTTGAAGGCCGTACGGTGACCTGAAGTTGTTAATGTTTGTGTCATTTTGTTTTTTTTGTGGATAGTTGTCTCATTGGCACATCATACCACATCTTCTTTTTTAAATACTGATTGGTAAAGGATCTAGAATAGTTACAAGTTTGTTGTTACTATTGTTTATTGTTACTTTTTTTTATTGTTACTATTTTTTATTGTTACTTTTGTTTATTGTTACTATTGTTTATTGTTACTTTTGTTTATTGTTACTATTGTTTATTGTTACTTTTGTTTATTGTTACTTTTGTTTATTGTTACTATTGTTTATTGTTACTTTTGTTTATTGTTACTATTGTTTATTGTTACTTGTGTTTGTGGTTAAATACTAGCTATAACATGCATAAACCAACTTTTTTTTGTGGATACTTTATTTTGAGTTTAAGCTCTTTCAAATCTTATTCACTGCAAATTTAATTTTGTGATTCACAAATGTGTGCTGGATGACACTAAGACTATTAGACCAGGAAAGATTCATCCTTGTATTTCAGGTTTATCTTCTATCACAAATTATTCAAATTTTAAAGTAAATTTGGATTTTATTAGATAAATACTTACCATCATAAATTCTGAGTGTAACCCCAATTGCGTCATAGGTCAGATGGAAAATCCCAACTAAAAATAAACGTATTCTCACTGGTCCGGACATATACCCCTGTTTGCCCATATTCTTCCATTCAATTTCCTCAAGACAGAAAACATAAGGAAAGGGGATGAAGGGGAGGTGGGTGGGACCTATAATTTATGATGGTAAGTATTTATCTAATAAAATCCAAATTTACTTTAAAATTTGAATATCTTATAGCTATAAATACGTTACCATCATAAATTCTGAGTAACAGAATCTAACGTAAAGCTGAATCCCCTGTAACAGAAGAAACAGGAGGAAAGTTCAATCTTTGTGCTGAAACTATAGGTCCAAGAGAGTATAAACTCTCGGCAAAAGTAGCCATAGATTGGAGGTAGTGAGATATAAAAGAGTTCTCATTTCTCCAGAAACCTGCAGACAGTACCTCTTCTAAAGATGCACTGTTAAACAGAGCCCAGGATGTAGAGATACCCCTAACATCATGAGCTTTAACATTAAAACTATTTAAAAGTTCTGCCTTAGAAGAACCATAAGCTAAAGATATGCATTTGCATATCCAAGTAGAAATAGTTTTAACAGAAAGATCTGAGATTCCTTTTTTAATAGGAATAAAGAGTCTTGAGTTAGAAACAGAACGTAAACTACACGTTCTTTCCAGATAAATAGAAAGGATTCTTACTGGACATAAAAGTACAGAAATGGAATCGCTAGGGAGTGCAGGAATCACAACTGGTTCTGCACCCTTATCTGGAATCTGATTCTTTGCCAAAAAAGCAGGATCCGTTAAAAGAGTAACAGAAGATTTATCCCTGTTAAATCGAAGGCAAGCATCAGAAATAGAGAAGGCATGGATTTCACTCCTTCTCCGTCCAGGAGCCAAAGCTAAAAGAAAACAGCATTTATAGGAAAGAAACCTTAAATCTATTGTTTCTGCTGGTTCAAAAGGAGGAAGTTTTAAAAAGGATAAAACTAGTCCAAGGTCCCACTTAGGAACTAAAGTTTTTTGTCTTGGTCTTTCAAGACTAAAACTACGAACCAAAAGAGAAATATGTTCATTGATTCCAAAATCTGGGCCACCAGAAATATGAATAGTTCTTGAGATAGCTGATCTATATCCCTTAATAGTAGAGGGACATAATCCTTTGGATTCAAAAAGAAAAACTAGAAAGTCTGCTAATTGTTGTACAGTGACTTGGAAAGGATCAATTTCCCGCTCACTACACCAATCTGAGAAGATTGACCATTTTGCATCATAGACAATGCTAGTGGAGTCTCTGACAGACTTTGTGAGATGCTTGGTTGCTCCTTCAGAAAAAACTCTCTTTCTGAGGCTAACCCTGAGAGAAGCCAGGCGTGTAGATGAAGTTTTTCTGGATTTTGATAAAGAACCTTGCCCTTGATTTGAGACAGAAGGTCTGGTCTCAGAGGTAGAACTAGAGGACAAGCACATGATAGGCGCAGAAGGTCTGGAAACCAAGACTGTTTTGGCCAAGCTGGAGCAATAACTATGATCTTGCAATTTTCCCCTGCTATTTTCTGAAGTACTGGGGAGAGAAACCTGAAAGGAGGGAAGGCGTACCCGAACATTCCTTTCCAAGATAGGCTCATTGCGTCTACTGCAAAAGATTTTGGATCTGGAACCGGAGACACAAATGTTAGAAGTTTGTGATTGAGACTGGTCGCAAACAGATCTATCTGAGGTGACCCCCAATGAAGAGTCACAGCTTTGAAAACTACTTGAAGTAGTTCCCACTTCGTGTTTACTGGAGCAAGAGATCTGGATAGAGTGTCGGCTAGAATATTGAGGTGCCCCGCAATATGTCTCACCACTAGATGAACCTGGAGTTGAAAACACAGAAGGAGAATGTCTCTGGCTATCTGATAAAGAGAAGGTGAATGAGTTCCTCCCTGATTCTTGAGATAAGCTACAACTGTTGTGTTGTCCGTGGCCAGAATGACAGACTGATTCTTTAGAGACATTTGGAAATGATTCAGTGCAAACAGAACTGCTTTCATTTCCAATACATTGATATGCTCTTCCAAAAGATCTGGACTCCAGACTCCCGAGATTGTAAGCCCCTCCAGATATGCTCCCCAACCGAGGGTGGAGGCATCTGTGAATAATGTTAGACTGGGAACTTGAGGGGACAGACATAGGCCCCTCATTACATTTTCCCGTACTAACCACCATTGAAGGTGTGGAAATAAAGGCTGAGTGATTGGAATCAATGCTTCCCATTCTTGTGAAGCTGCAATCCATAACTTGTGCAGATAAAACTGAAGCGGACGAATGTGAAGTCGTCCCAATGGAATTACATCTGCCAGAGAGTTCAATAGACCCAGAAGTTGCAAGAATTGACGTGCTGTGACTGATTGAACCGTCAGGAATAAATGTATTTTCTGACATAGTTTTGTAAATTTCTCCTCTGGTGGTAGGACTAGGCCTACACTGGTTAGGAAATGTTCTCCCAGGAAAACAAAGTCTTGAGACGGAATTATCTCTGACTTTTTCCAAGAGATAAGGAAGCCTAGGGACAGAAAACAATTGATGACCAAATCTGTCTGAACCCTCAATTTGATTGGGCAAAATTCCTTGAGAAGGGAATCGTCCAGATAGGAATGAATCTGAATAGACAGGGAATGTAGGTGAGCTATAGTTGCCTGCATGATTTTGGTAAAAGCCAAAGGGGCTGTAGACAGGCCAAAAGGGAGAGCCTTGAACTGGAAAACTTTGTTGTTCCAAACGAAGCGAAGGTATTTCCTGTAAGTTTTGGAAATGGGAATGTGGAAATAGGCGTCTGAAAGATCCAGAGAAGTAGTCCACATTCCTGGAAGGATTGAAGCCCTGATGGATCTGTTTGTTTCCATTTTGAAGTGGGGAACAATAAGAAATTTGTTCAGAATAGATAGGTCTATGACTGGCCTCATTCCTCCAGTCTTCTTTGGAACCAGAAAAAGACGGGAATAAAATCCCGGAGACAGAGTTAAGATCGACACCTCCTCTATTGCAGCTTTTTGTAACATAGTGTCCACTTCTACTGATAGAAGTTGACACTTGACTGGGTCTTGTGTATGAGACAAACTTATTGGAACTGCAGACAGAGGAGGTGGGTTCTTGAACTGAAGTGTTAATCCCCCTCGAATTATTGACAGCACATAACAGTCTGAGGTAATTTTCTTCCACTGATTTAGGAAAAAACTTAACCTCCCCCCTACTGGTATTGATTTTTGAGGAACTTGTTGTAAATTTTCCCCTGGGGAAGCTGTCAATAACGTACGAGGGGGCAAGAACCTAGGTACTAGACCCAGGTTTCTTGGAACCCTTAAAACCACCAGAAGGCTTACCTGAGCTTTTTCCTGAGTTATTGGGTTTGTTCTGCGGTTTGCCGTAGTTATTCTTCCTTTTCTTAGCAGAAGAAGGAGGACCACCTGAAGCAGAAGTACTATTAGAACTAGATGTAGTATTAACCGACCTCTTGCCATAAGTAACTTGTACACTAACTTTGACTGGAGGAGGGTTTTTGCTGAGTTCCTCTTGAACCCGCTGTAAGGGTAAACCAAACATCTTGTCAGAGAGTGGAGATTTCAGTAAAGAATCTTTCAAAGGCTCAGCGATAGAAATGTTTTCAAGAAACTCTGCTCTTTTAGATAGGGTGCAATTAGCAATAGAACCTATTAAAAGCAACTGAGATGAACCTAAAGCTTTATCCAGTTGAAGTAAGAAGGATCGTACTTCTGCTGGAACAACCGAATCTTCGCTGTTAAGCAAATGTCCGGTTGCAGCTAGAAAATGTTCGGCTGTGCCAAGAACTTGAGAAGCACTACGAAGGAGATTCTCAGTCTTTGACCAAACAGGTTGAGTGAGACGAAGACCATCTACTGGCTTTTTTTCCCAATAAAGATGACATAGATTTGTCACAACTGGGAACAAGTCTACCCAGTGAAGAATCAAAGATATCAAAATCCTTGTACTTAACCTGATCAGAAAAGGATGACATTCCAAATCCTGAGATATTGTTATTAGCAACCTTTTCACTAGCAGAATTAGCGATACCTTCATTAATAAATTGTAAAGCAAAAGCCGTATGGCCAGATTCAGGAAAAGAATTGTGAGAAGTCACAGTATCCTGAGAAATACCACAGGAAGCTTCAAAAGTTGAAGAAGGTTTCTTCGGCTTGGAAGGAGAGGCAAAAGGGATATGTGCTTCATCCCTCATCAAGGTATACACCTTATCCCTAAGATCCTTCAAGGAAGGAGGATCCTCAGTCTCCTTGGTGGGAGGTTGTTGAGCTGACTTAGAAGAAGGCTCAGGGGCCGTCTTCGATACCTTGGGAGAAGAAGAACTTTCAACATCCTCATCAGTGAGGAAAGCCCTTTCATGACTCCCAGGGGAAACAGAAAGCTCGTCATCCTCCCTCTCATCACATTCTACAGACTTAGCTGGAGAAGGTTGATGAGAAGAAACTCTATTTTCCAGTAGAGTCATACGACTGGATAGAGTTTGGAATTCTGCCTTGAAAGACTCACCAAAGTCTTAAAGTAACTTCTGTAAACCATCCAAAGGTGATGCATGATCAGAAACCTGAGTACCATGTGAAGAACTAGAAGCTTGAGAGTCAGGTACGGTGGTAGAAGGAGCTACTGCAGAAGTCAAAGATACTGCTACGGGTAGAGCAGGAGCTAAAGGTGGTGCAGTAGCTACCCCAGAAGGGGGACCATAGAAATTGTCCCTATAAGGCCAAAAACCAGGTTGGTTTGGCATAAACCCACCATAAGGGTAAGACTGTGGCCAAGGTGGCTGAGACCATGAGGGTAAAGGTTGTGTGCCCGTGTTGGGAAGCATATACCCACAATAGGATAATGGGGGTCTAGAACCTGGCAAGTTCAAGCCCATAGCTGTACCTGGGACAGAACTAATAGTACCCGCTGAATTAACAGACCTAGATAAAGTATGAGTCACCGAAGTTGACGTAGGTACCCCCCCAAAATGCATGGCCGAACCTTGTGAAAGGGTCGGATAGGTAGCATTACCAGACACCGTTGTCGAAACTCCGGTCAATGTACTGGTAGTTTGGGGGGGCTTAAAGGTAGTGACCCATCTAAGAGATAGTCCGAACCAGGAATACTTACATACGGACTATTCAAATTAAAGTCCATAATAAATTTTACTTTAGTCAAAAAAACACAAATAATTTGTTTAGAAATTTAAACAAAACAAGGGAATATATTTCCAATAAAATACACAATATATATGAAAAGCAATTAAGCTATTCAAAAAACTAAACACTTCTCTGTTGAATCTGTTTGATGTGCACGTGTGACCGATGTCGCAGATGGAAATTGAATGGAAGAATATGGGCAAACAGGGGTATATGTCCGGACCAGTGAGAATACGTTTATTTTTAGTTGGGATTTTCCATCTGACCTATGACGCAATTGGGGTTACACTCAGAATTTATGATGGTAACGTATTTATAGCTATAAAATCATTGTGACATCACAATTTCCATTAAAAAAGCAAACATAGTACTAATTAAAAACCAAATCTTCAGAGAACAATTGAAGGTCTTTCCACCTCGATAATTAGAATGAAATTTTTAAAAAAATGTTAGAAAGGGTCACTCCTTGTTGATGTAATTTGGTACCTCAACTGATACAAAAAAAAAAAAGATTAATAGGTATATATGCAGAAGACTTAAATGTTTTATAATGAATAAAAACAAATTTAAAGCAAAGGTCAAAATCTAGAATGTCAAGTTGACCTTTGATCTTGACCTCAATTTCAAGGTCATTGATCTCAAATCAAAAGACCCCAGGTCAAATCACTTGTATGGTTGTAGAGAAATATCGATTTCAAATACAAAAGGGGAGAAAACTCCTAAAAGGTTTAACCAAAACACTTTAACTGAAAAAGGTTGAAGTTGCGCCTTATTGTAACCAGTAATTTGGCAAACACATCATATCATTAACTGTAACAGTTTCTTTTGAATAACGATAACAAGCAAAATTCAAAATTTAAAACATGACCTTGACCTTTGACCTTGACCTCAATTTCAATGTCATGGGTCAGTGAACTCAAATTAGAAGGTCCTAAGTCAATCACATGTATGGTTGTGGAGAAATAATGATTTCAAATACATAAGGGGAGAAAACTCCTATAAGGGTAACACAAAACACTTCGACTGAATAAGTTAAAGTTGCGCCTTATTGTAAACAGTGATTTTGCAAACATATCATCTCATTAACTGATACAGTTTTTTTTTAATAACGATAACAAGCAAAATTCAAAATTTTTAACATGACCTTGACCTTTGACCTTGACCTCAATTTCCTTTATATGGACCAAGGACTTCATATAAAAAGACTGTAGGCCTCTACAACTTTTACCGTATGAATTACCACAACATATCGTTTATTTTAAATTTTCAAAGGGAAATAACTCCCATCAGATGTCTTCTGATCACTTCAGTCTAAAAAAATTTTTACCCCTTGTCAGATTTGCTCTAAATGCAAATGAAATGCTTTGGTTTTTGAGTTATAAGCCAAAAACTGCATTTTACCCCTATGTTCTATTTTTAGCCATGGCGGCCATCTTGGTTGGTTGGCCGGGTAACAAAACACAAATTTTAAACTAGATATATCAATGATGATTGTGGCCAAGTTTGGTTTAATTTGGCCCGGTAGTTTCAGAGGAGAAGATTTTTGTAAAAGTTAACGACAGACGACAGACGCAGGACAACGGACGACAGACGACAGACGCCGGATGCCGGACGCCAAGTGATGAGAAAAGCTCACTTGGCCCTTTGGGCCCGGTGAGCTAAAAAGGGGACGCAGGGAGATAACTCCTATAAGATCAAGTGTTCGGTCACACAGGGTGAGTTTTGAAATCTCCATTACTGAACAACATCATTGGCCAAACATCCATTTGATATGTTGTAAAACAAAAAAGCATCTCAGACGGCAGAAGAAAAAAAAAATAATCAGAAGAAAAACAAAAGGTCTTTCCACGAAAAGTGGAAAGACCTAATTATTATGAAATACAAAAACACATCATCTGCGAAAAGTTTTAAATTGTTGCGGCAATTTATAGTCACTTTAATTTTTCTTCTTGAGAAAGTTACAAAAAAATAAATTGCTCACAGTGATAAGTTGCTTTACAGTATCTAATTCAAAACACAAAAACACATATGGACCATAATTTGGTATTTGGCCTTTGGTTTCTTTTCCTTTGACAAGTTTATTGCGTTTCTGAAAAGTGTTTGCAGAACATGAATAGAAAAAAATAATTATAAATTGTGACAAAGTTACCAACTTTGTACATTCCAAGTGTAACGGTATATTAACATGCATTTTTCATTTCATTATCTTTATTCACCTAAAATATCCAGTCATATTTACTGCTGAAGCAAAATCAATCCAACGAACATAGGCACCATGATAAGAGACGTAATTTCAATTGAATTTTCCAAGGACCCTTTACATCGTTATTGGAAAACGTAGTGTGTTTAAACGTCGGTCAAATCTGAAATCGATTTCATCAGGTCATTGGGCATTTATTTTCACACAAGATCGTATTTAACATTATGCACATAGGAAAAATAATAGACCCCCGGCGCATTCTCTTTGAAAATTGTATTTTCCTCTTTTAAACAAGACGAAACAAGTCTACAGATTATGTTTGCTAACATCCCGTTGAAACAAAAACAATGTTCAGACCTAGTATTTCGTACATCCGGCCGTAATGGCGTGATCACATGTTAGTCACATGTTTCACATATGACCGGAAATGATTAGAACTTAAGGACAAAAACAATTTTAATAAATAACTGGACTTCTGTTTCGTGTGAAATGTAATGCATAACGATAACGTCATTTTCTTACTTAATTATTACGAAGATCAAAACAAGAATGTAAATCATCTCTGATTTACCTGTTTGAACATCTCGCGAGAGTTCATATTTCCATATTGTTTTTAAGAATTCTATTACAACAAAGCAGATTACATCATCTAAAATTTGCGTTAGGAAATCGGACACAAAAGTCACGCCACTGTTCTTACATCTGCTACATAAATACTTATAGTTCTCAGGATTTTCTTCTGACTATTCTTATTGGTCAATGTTCTTTGTTATTTGAAAGCAAATGTTACGAATTTGCCGGTGACGATTATCTATAAATCAGTCAGCGTTATGCTCTTCGGACGCAAAAAGTAACGCGAGAAACGACACAAAAATACAGTTGTAGAATCTTTGAAATTTGTATATTTCAATTTTTTTTTCTAGGGAAAAGTAGCATACACTTGAATGTTGATCAAAATAATGGCATCTTTAGATGTAGTTACAACTTTTCTTTCAGTAATTCACAATTTTATCACTTTTCTATAGTTATAGGAAACGAGCCCAATAGCAAATTATGGTCCATATATCAAAAAGTACAAACACGTGAAAGAAACCAATACATAAAATTGAGAATGGAAATGGGGAATGTGTCAAAGAGACAACAACCTGACCAAATAAAAAAACACAACAGCAGAAGGTCACCAACAGGTCTTCAATGTAGCGAGAAATTCCCGCACCCGGAGGCGTCCTTCAGCTGGCCCCTAAACAAATATATACTAGTTCAGTAATAATGAACGCCATACTAATTTCAAAATTGTACACAAGAAACTAAAATTAAAATAATACAAGACTAACAAAGGCTCCTGACTTGGGACAGGCGCAAAAATGCGGCGGGGTTAAACATGTTTGTGAGATCTCAACCCTCCCCCTATACCTCTAACCAATGTAGAAAAGTAAACGCATAACAATACAAACATTAAAATTCAGTTCAAGAGAAGTCCGATTCTGATGTCAACCTGCATTTCTACCAAACCTCCCCTAACAAAGTACCTTCATATCTTGTGCAATGTTGTTTTGCATAATTTGTTATTATTTTTTATTGCATTATATGTGAAATATGCAAAATTTACCCATGCCATGCCAAAGAACCACTGGTGTCTGGCCCAGGGCACTTGACAATGTCAAAAACACCACTAAAGAGACCAAAGTTAGTCTTCCGTCGTCTGCCATCTTGTCCAATCACATGAGAAGTATAGGGAGAATATCTACTTTCAATTTAGATAACTATTCATTTTAAACTAACGAAGATAAATAAAAAGTTATCAGATTTGATTGTTACTCTAGAAACATATTAATAATTAAAAAAAATGTTTTTGAATGGATTTTGCATTAAATATAAGATTTATGTCAATAAATATAAAACGAAAGTTAAATAAGCACTGAAGGATCCCTTGCACTGTGCACTCGTGAAGGGAAATAACTCTACTTTCACATTGCCACATTGCGAATGACAACAGAACAAGGATAGGTTAAAATCAATATTTTCTTGAGGCTCTACGATAATGGTTTTCTTTCGTTGAAAGGTAAAAGACACTATGGCTGCTGCGACTTTGAAACTCCAGCGTGGAGTTTGTTTCATGTGCAAAAGTTTACAGAGTAAAGTTCATGTAATAAAAACTACTTCAACAAGAGGAACACACAAATACACACATGTGTCTATTTCAAAATCTTACAATAAATACAGCTCTGTTTATAGAGATTTACATGGAACTGTTGATGATCAAACTATAGCAAAAGACTTTGTATATGCCTTAAAGCCAATGGAAAGAAATCTGCTACTTTCAGAATTACAGAATTTTGATTTGTTAAGGAAAACAGAAGGTATGTACTATGTAGAAAAGATCATTTATCATGTTTATATTTATAGTTTTATAATTTAAAAAGTTTTGGTCATATTTTATTTTTTGACTTTTGTTTCAGTTTTGTTTTTTCACAAAGTAGTTTGATAGGTCTTTAATATTGTGAGCATTGTGTTAAATTACACACATATTACATGTCTTTAAGTTTAAATATTGTGAGCATTGTGTTAAATTTCATATTACATGTCTTTAAATATTGTGAGCATTGTGAATTGTATTTTATATTTGCACATTTTTTGTTTAAGACCTTATTTTAAAAGCAAGAAACATGTACATATATTGTTCTCTGCTTAAGCTTCTTCTTTTCCACTTTTAAAGATTATTTAATTTTTCTTATCTTTGTATTTGAATTTGATGCATCTTGATGTCAAAACAAGGATTTATTAAAATTACTATTACGTAAAATCCTGGGCCAGAATGACACTTACAAATTTAATTGTTCAAATTTTAAATTCTTTGTAGCTGCCTGATGAGTTGGAGATTTCTTAAATCGAACATTTTGATTTAACCTTTCATATTCCATTGAACATGTTGAAAATGATAATGAATCAGATTATATCAAGTCAGAAATATGGAAATTATTTTCCAATGATTTCAACAAGTTGTTCAGAAGTCACCTCAATAACTCTTTTCTTTTTGATTATGCGAAATTGAAATACTTATTTCTTTTCCATTATCATGACAATTGATTACTGAGTAAAGAAGTAATTACCATTTTATAGCATCAGTTAGGAGATAAGATACTTTAAGGTACTTTTGCTATATAAGATGCATGGAAAATCATATTAAATTTTAAGATAGAAATAGAAAATATTCTCTGTTGATTGTTGAAAATTCATGTACATTTACTTGTATGTATTATACAATATTAGTATTTAGAACAAACCCATATACAGTTATAGTAAACATGACTAAAGATTAATCTTATTTGACATTTAGTATTGATAAAATATATGGGCCTTAAAGATCAAGCCACACAGTTAGGACAGTGTTCCAGTACATATTATTCTTTTCTTCCTACCAATATTATACAGGACGAGGACATGTGTCAACATATATTTGTTCTGCCTAACAGAAGTGCTGCACTGTTTCCTCCCATTTCTACTACAACACTGCCTAGAAATTACTGCCACCTTTATCTCTCAGGACTTTAAATTTAATAACATAATTTCATAAACAGTACCAATTTTTCTGCTCCAGATACAAATTTCTACAGTATGACTCTGTAGTGATGCTTGAGGCCTAAGTATTTGAAAAGCCAAAGCTTATTGAAAGTATGAAGAGCTGTTAAATAATCCCAATGAACCAAAAAGTATAGCCAAAGCTGGGCAAGGAGCTTTGCATGAGGGAGATTCATTCCTTTATTTTAAATAATTTCCAAATTTAACTTATACAAAAGCTTTCATATCATTTATATACAATTATATAGATTGCCTACGAAAAATATAAAATATTTACAATGTCATGACAAATGAACACATTAATTCACTAAACATACTCATAAAGCTTCAACAGACATGCAGCTCCAAGTGATATTGGAATCGTGATATACATTTTCAAACTTTTGAGCTGAAGAAGTTTTTAGAGTAAAATCAGGTCTAATTGTACTGTTTTAATAAAATTGCAAGACTATAAATCTTGAAAATAATACAATTTTATGCAACACAATTAGATCTGCTGGTGTGCAAAAACTGAAAGCTGAATGATTTTATACCATTAGCATACTGATGAAGCTAGTTTGTCAAGTGAAATATTGCATTGCCTTTAATGTGCCATCATGTTGTAAATATTTTATATGTTTGCATACCAAATAGTGTGTTAAAATCACCTCAGGAAACATTTATTATTTTTATTTGAGTAATTTTTATAATCTTTGAACTGATTAATTCACACTCAAAACATTTGAAATTGCTGTGATGTTATTTATAGGCATTTATATATATTTATATATTTATTTTGAATCTTACATGGGAAAACAAACATTTTTTCTGTTAAAGGTTTCAAAGAATGCATATTTGTTTATAAACATGAATACACTGTTTTTGAATAGCTGAACTTTATATGGTACATCTGAATTTTAAAAGGAAACGTGAATGTTTTATTAGCTTATTTTTTTTACATTTAAAAGGAAGTATTGTAGGTAAGAAATGCTATCTACAAATAGACTATTATGCCCACATCACCTTATACATTTATATTCATACCCTCTAGATGGTTCTGTGAATTTATCATTTTTTGTCTCTCAATATTTACAACTATGTAAATAGATTTTGAATTTTGCTTGCTAAAATAAAAATAAAATAAATGGAAATATGTTAACATTCAGGTTTGTAATATTTTATTTTCTTATTTCTAAATAAACTTATTTTTTTCTATTTTGATAATCTCAAACAAGAGATATACATGTTTTGTAAATGTAGGCCTTTTCATTAAACATCTGAAGTTCAAATTGTATTGCCAACAAGCAAACTCATTTTTTTTCTGTATGAATTGCGGTTATTAAAAAGAGGAAAACATTAAGTTTTTGTGAATCTGTGCCTCCAGTTATTGTACATATATAATAGTTCTATTGTATTTCCTAAAGGCAAACATTACAAGGAGAGAGACTGTATGCAGTGATTTATTATTATTGATTAATCACAAATACTGTACTGATACAGTTTATCTGCAGTTTAATTGTAATTATAAGCTCAATAAAGCCATCACTTGTCCCTTTATCTATTATGACTTTGGACATTAGTCTGGTCAGTTAAGATAATAAGTAATGTCAACTGACATTGGGAAGTGAAGTAACTTACAAAAATTGAACTTTAGCTTTTTGTTAAGGTTGGAAATGACTAAATATTTTCATGAGAATATAAAGTAACACAAATCTTCAGTCACATTTTTTGCTATATAATGACTGTTGGTAATTTCATACTTTTAAATCACAAAAAAACTACTCTTACAATATCTTATTTTGTAATTCCAAATAGAAAATCAGTAAGTCATCTCCATTAACCTGTTTAAAATAAAATATCTTTTTTTTGCAAAACCAAATCCAGTTCCTCTAATAGTGACATAAGAAAATAAAGATCTAATGTAATCTAAAAAATTAAATGCTGTTGAGTTGGTCAACAAAAACATTGTTACAAACATTTGTGGTTTAAAAAGTTTGTATTACTGATTATCTTTATTATAAATAGGTTGTGAAATGAAAATGTTAGGTAAGTTGGTAAAAGCATGTGAAACAATTGTGGGGCTTTAATTTTGTATGTTTCAGTAGTATTTAAACCAGTTCACCTATTATAAACCGAGGATTTCCATTTTACAAAGTACACAGGTTTTGTGCTGTGACAGCGTGCACAAAGCTGAGTCTACAAATGTAACGTCTTCAAATTACAAAAACCATTTACGACGTCGGTATTTTCCCTCAGAAAACGTAAGCGTAACAAAAACACTGGACACTTAGTTTACCACATAATTCTAAACATTCACCTCCAACATATTTCTTTTTTTTCGAACAAAAAAGTGCAGCAAATGCACATTTTCAAAATATAAACAAATATTTGCTACGAGCAGTATAATGGAAACAATTAGCGGCGATGTTGTTGACCCTTTTCAGAAACAGCGTCAAAACGCCATTTCTATAGATTGTAACATAATAGCTGGACATTTAAAAAAATCAGGTGTTCAGTCTGGACTATCGAATTATTCATATGTTGCAGATTTTATTAAACCTCTGGTTTTGCAAATTTCGAATACCAAGTTATTTTATAAATAAAATAATAGCAATTACATATTTTTCTTACCGATTTTTCCATTTTGATTATTAGTCCTTCCAACTTACCACTTCTTACACATTACAAAGATTATTCCAAGCATATCTACCATGGTCGTTTTTGACTTTTTTTGCTGTAAATTTCATATAATATCAGAGTCCAAATCTGAACAGTTCTATTATACGAAAATGTGGGATACACTGTTAAATTTGTATAAGTTTTAGGTCAAAAACTCTATTTTATGATAATTTAATGTTACAAGTTACACCGATTTTTTGCTGTTTTCTTTATGTCCTATTCATGCTTTATAGATTAAATATTAATTTACCTTACTAGTAATGTGGATTCTTATGGCATGCATTCATCATTTTATCATGAAAAAAAAAATCTTATTAAAAAAATATTATAAATACATATAAATATTACATGTTTAAAGCTATTGAAAAAGCGCATTTTACAGTTGCCGTCAACTTTGTGCACGCTGTCTGTAGTAAAGAATTAACGTCATGCGTGCAGAAAGATTTTAAGTACAAATGTAGTATAGTTTAACAGCCAAACATTAAAGTAAAAAAAAAACGAACTAATACTAATGAAGTTTTAAAAAATGTTAAAATGTAGAAATAGAATGATTTACTCCATTGCAACATTTATTTATCAAAGAAACAATACCTTTTTTTAGTACGATATATCGATTTTAACTACTGATTCAAGTTTTAGGATTCATATTGCATGCATATTGGTTTATACAAATACAGAATATATTTAAATGCAGAGGATAAATTCTTGTTTTATAACTTATTTGGTGGATGGACAAGCATGTTGATTATAAGATCTTCTTATTTGTAGTATATTTTCTGTATGGTTTATGTAAACTGTTCTGTACCATTTTATAATTGAAACTAGTGAGAATATTTAACCATTAAAAAAAATCAAAGAAATGCCAGAGAAGATGCCATAAATGAAAGAAATCTAAAAATAACTCTTAGAAATCCATTATAGAACTGGTTGATGTTTGACAAATAAATACAAATAAAACGACAAGATGTTGATTAAGAAAGATTAGAACAAATAGCACTAGTACATTTAAACAAGACGGATCAATAACAAATTGGTGTCCTGGTAGGAGTAAACCGACCTTATAGTCTCATACTATTGTGATGTCATGTAGAAAATGACAGGAAATACAACTGATAGTTAGGAGCAGCATGTTAAATGTTCTATTTCCTGTATTGTAGCAGTCATTGCAGCAATGCATAACAAACATCATTGATTAAACATACGGAATGTTGTTTTCTTTCAAACTTATTAGAATTTCATGAATTTCATGACATCAGACATGTTTTTAAGGTTTTTGTGTCTTTTATGGATCTCTGTTACAAAAATGGAAGGATTTGTGTTTAAAAAATTAAAATTCTATACAAGGAAATGCTAAAATCAATGTTGATATAACCAGAGACATATATACACATATATATGTGTATATATGTCTCTGATATAACTAAAGAATTTGGTCACCAGCGTTGTAAGAAAGATTTATTTAGTTACATGTTATACAACTAATGACACAAACAGCACTTCTAATTCTTGACATTTGTTTATTTCTTTCAGATTCATCTGGTACAACATGTACACCTCCAACAGCTGATCAGCTCAAAAGAGGTAACAAGTAGTGAATAATACCATTTGTTTTAATATAAAAGCATTAAGGGAGTACACTACTCAGTTTCAAAATAATTAGCTTTTCATAACATAAGTATATATTGATAGGGGATTAATAAGGGAACAAAAAGAGCAAAACTAAAATACAGGTCAATGTGCTTGTTTTTGAGATATAAGCCATTGAAATTTTGGCAGGCAAATGTTCTTTCTTGATTTTACATAGCATTATCATTGACAATTTCTCAACAACTGGTAAAAAAAGATTTTATAAAACTTTTACAGATGGCTTATAATTATGCATGTAAAAGATTTCTAAAAAGAAAAATAGGGGTCAATGGGCCAATTTTTTTAAGGCATTCAGATAGAGAAAACCAGAGGATTCTGAAAATTTACAAAAATCCAAAACATTACAAGTGAAATTCTGTAATTTTGATATAGAAAAGATTTTGGTGGACCCAAATATTCTATTTTTATTCATCACTGAATGTCATTAATTTCAAAAGTCAAGATTTACTTCTATAGTATTTGTTTTTTCCAATAAGTATTCAATACACTCTATTAAAATAGTACAAAGCACTTTCCTAACTATAAATAAGAAGAATTCAGAAACAAGCACAATTGTCTCATTGGGAATATCACCACATCTTTTTTATATTAACAATTGCTATTATAATCTATCTCATAAAGTATTTCATTAAAGTACCATACTGTATTCAGTATGGAAAATGAATAACAATTAACAATGTTGGAGTCAACTTATTGAGTAATGATTGTCTCTGTCTCAGTGATGAATGTATTTGAAATTCCTTAGAATAGCGTGCTGTATAAACGTCAATCTATCTAATTATAACAATTTCTTGCTGACTTTGTACCCTTATATTCTCTAATCACTAATGTAATGAGTTGAAATTTGTAATTATATGGGTTATTGTAAACTTAGATCAATATCGAGATGAAAAACCTAGGGAATTATTTATCACATCACAAAATTAAAATCATTATCAACTCTTGTTGACACATGCTGATGGTGTAATCTTTTTTTTTTTTTTTTTTTTTTTATATAAATTAGTTTATATTATGTCAACTTTAGATAAAGGCAAGTGGTTGAATGAAATTGTTTTCTCAATGTTTGTTTCAAAAGGATTTTTAGAAATTGAAATGAATATCCGCATTTCTGAAGGGGAATGATTTGGAACAGAGGAGATTTATGCCTTTAATAAATAGTCCCATTGGTGAGAAAAAGTCAAAAGAGTCTTGAAGAAAGGCCTGTATTAAAACTGATGATTTTTCTATAAAGGAAATGTTAGGTTCTCTCAATGGTAGAATATAATGTAGCCTCTGATAGCCTTCATAGATGACAATATACTGAAATTCATGTAGTCATATACATTTGAAGAATTGCAGTATCTGACATTTAATATTTAGGAATGGCCAATGTGGCTTTTTCGATTATATGCTAAGTGCATTTCCATCGACAATAATTTAATTTATAACGCTGTTCTGGTAAATTACGATTGGGGAGGGAATCATAACTTCTTCTATAGAATGTTTATTTACATAAATTGAATTATTTTTCAGTTTTCATTCATAATGCATTGCCTTTTATTGGATTTGGTTTCCTTGACAACTTCTTGATGATTACAGCGGTGAGTTGAAAAGATAATTGTGTCTTTTACTTAATAAAGAAATCAGTATAGACATCTTAAGTTACTCTCAATATAGAAGTCATTGTAGACTTCTGAAGAGTTATAAGGTTATCATTAATATTGGAAAATGATGGATTGTTTGAAATATCAGACAAAAAAGTCCTGATGGTTTTTAAAATGTAAAAAAAATATGATTTATGTATTAATAATAGATAGGAAAGAAAAATAAAGACACCAATTTTCCATTGTATTAAAATATTGACTATTAAGAAACCATTAGACATGTTAAAGACAAAAACTAGACAAATCACTGTTTATAGACATCCGTATACTGGTGCACACAAGTAAAATATATATCTGTATGCTACTTAACTTTCTGTTAAAATTTGACCTGAAATATTTGGAGTAATATCTAATTTTATTGATCATTGTTTTGAAACAGAATTCTCTTTCGGAGTTGATTTCACGAAAAAAAACAAACTAAGATTGATCGTAAGTATACTGAATTGTTCATGACTAATGATCAATCTTATTTGTAAGATTTTTTTTATGAAAATGACTCCAGTATCATGAGGATGAAGTCTTGGCTTATTTGAATGTTAAACTTCATACCTTATAGAAGACTCAAATGGTAAAAGACAAGTAATGCCATTTTTCTTACTAAAAGTTGATCGTCTTCTTCATGCGTGCCAGCTCCTTCCACCAATACAAAACTTGTAGTGGTGATATATCCATGGTCACTGATCATGAACAGCAACAAACAAATAAAATATAGTTAGTTTTCCCGTTTTAATGGTTAAACACTAGTAATTTTGGGGCCCTTTAGAGCTTGTTGTTTGGTGTGAGCCAAGACTCCGTGATGAAGGCCATACATTGACCTATAATGGTTTACTTTTTTAAAATCTTTATTTTATGAAAAGTTGTCTCATTGGCACTCACACCACATCTTCCTATATTTATTGACAATAATCAGTTTCAAGGGAATTTAACAAAGTATTAGAAATGACTGATACAGCCCCAACTGGCTCATACTGCTTTCATCACACAATCAAATTAAGCTGAGAATGACAGAACTAAATAAGAGTTAAAAAAATGGATTAATGAAAAAAAGTTTATGTTTCTCTATACGTTAGATCACAGTGTGATTCCTATAAGACCAGTTTTCAAATGAATCTATTTCAATTAATTCTGATCTTGTGTTGATATAATGCAACATAAAACATATATTTATATGTGTGAATATTCTGTACAGTAAACGGACACATTTCTTTATATTTTAGGGTGAATACATAGATGTTACTTTTGGTGCTCTTCTTGGCATATCAACAATGGCAGGTAAGAGCGTTACTTCTGAAGTTCTCACAATATATTTTATGAAAGTTAACTACATGTGTTAGTGAAACAAAACCGATACAAGCTAACAAGTAAACATTTTTTTTTAGCTGTTTGGAGAAGGTATATTTTGGACAAAATAAGCCTGTTGTCATGTTATTCTGATATCTCTTCAAATGTGTAACTTCAAGAGTACAAAATAAAGGAGTTGTTCCCTATGATTTTGGCTAAATTATGATTGTTAAGTATGTGAAAATATGAATCTGAAAGATCTTTAAAAAAAATCATGAGATTATCAAAATCTATATATTTTTTTTTTATGACGTCAAAACTACATTTTATTGTGATGTAAAAAATAGAAAACTTCTTGTTTCAAATATTTTATTACCTCAACTATAAAACAGACATGTAAATAAGTTCAATAAAGACCCTCATCATAACTTGTCCTTTAGTTTCACATTTAATTTTCTGTCTTTTTCATACCCCCGTTATACCCCCACTTTAAAAAAGGGGGGTATACTGTTTTACCTTTGTCTGTCTGTCAGTCCGTCCGTCGGTCCGTCCGTCCGTCCGTCAGTCCGTCCGTCCGTCAGTCAGTCAGTCCGTCCCATGAATATTTTTCGTCGCATTGTTCTCAGGAACTACAATACAAGAATTTCTGAAATTTGGTTTCAGGGTTTATCTAAGTCAGCTAAACCGTGTGATGCATTTTCAGATTGATCACTTGACAACTTCCTGTTTACCGAACACTTGTATGATTTTACACATGATAGCCAAGTTGAAAATTTTCGTCACACTTTTCTCAGGGACTACAATACAAGGATTTCTGAAATTTGGTTTCAGGGTTTATCTAAGTCAGCTATACGGTGTGATGCGTTTTCAGATTGATCACTTGACAACTTCCTGTTTACAGAACACTTGCATATTTTTACACTTTTTATATTATCCACTTGCGGCGGGAGTATCATCAGTGAGCAGTAGCTCGCAGTTTCACTTGTTTTTCCTTCTCTTACATGCACAAGGTTTATGTAAGTACAGAATATTAGGTGCAAAAAGGTTCTGAAATTGTTTAGTTTTCATTTTTAAGAAAGTAAAATTTTGCGTAAACAAAAGGAGATATTGATTATATGTCAATGACATAACAACACAAAAGACATCTATATATCAACAGCAGTTTTCAATAAAAAGAAATTCCATTTTAATCCTGCTAAGAGTAATTTTTAACAATTCTAGTGATTTTAAGTGATTATCTTAAAATCTATATTAAAAGACAGAACCTAAGCGAGATAACATTATCAAGGCAAGGGGATAATATACACAGATACTGTCATATAAAATCTTGAAAATATTTTTAATCCTGATTTTTACATAAATGATAAATGTCATCCTGGCAATTCAATAAATGAAAACTAATGGCCTCATAAATATACTGAATTTTATGCATTTAACAGTTTTATACTGGGAAAAATAAAAAAAAGATAAATATCATTATAGCAAATTATTGCCAAATGAGCTAGAAACCTCTAGTTTATCATTAACAGTGGAATATAAACGCCGGTCCCAAGTCAGGAGCCTCTGGCCTTTGTTAGTCTAGTACTATTTTTTATTTTAGTTTCTTGTGTACAATTTTGAGTTTAGTATGGCGTTCATTATCACTGAACAAGTATATTTGTTTAGGGGCCAGCTGAAGGACGCCTCCGGGTGCGGGATATTGAAGACCTGTTGGTGACCTTCTGCAGTTCCCTTTTCTATGGTCGGGTTGTTTTCTCTTTGACACATTCCCGATTTCCATTTTCATTTTTATATAGATGAACATACAACATAAATCTGTCAAGGAAACAGCTTTAACTCTATGTGAACAGAAATACAGAAACAAAACCTCAGTTACAAGTAGGGACTGTCATCCAGAATTTAGTAATGATCAGAAACAATCAAATACATTTTCATTATGATTCAAGTTTTAATGCACAGTTTTAAATTTCTTCTGAATTTATGTTTGGAAATGCTGGATAAATCCCTAATTAGACCTTTTCCTTCAGAATAAAGAAACAATTTTTATATAAATTTTGTAATTATCTTATTTTTCATGATGAAACATGAAATTACATTATATATACATGACAGTATAATATTAGATACACATTATAAAGAATTAATTAATACTTGAAAGATGAATCAAGTCATGAGGATATTATAAGATATAAATATAAATTTTACAATTGATTTTGTTAATTAATTAAATAAAAGTTGCTTCTAGCAAATTGCATTCCTGATTCATTTTTATACGACCGCAAAAATAGATTTTTTTTTTTGTCGTATATTGGTATCACATTGGTGGCGTCGTCGGCAGAAGACATTTGGTTTTCGCACTCTATCTTTAGTAAAAGTAAATAGAAATTTATGAAATTTAAACACAAGGTTGGGATTGATTTTGGGTGTTTTAGTCCCAACAGTTTAGGAATTAGGGGCCAAAAAGAGCCCAAATAAGCATTTTTCTTGGTTTTCGCACAATAACTTTAGTATAAGTAAACAGAAATCTATGAAATTTTAACATTAGGTCTATGACAACAAAAGAAAGGTTGCAATTGATTTTGGGAGTTTTAGTCCCAACAGTTAATTAGGGGCCAAAAAAAGGTCCAAAATAATATTTTTCTTGGTTTTTACACAATAACTTTAGTATGAGTTAATAAAAATCTATGAAATTTTAACACAAGGTTTATGACCTCAAAAGGAAGGTTTGGATTGATTTTGGGAGTTTTGATCCCAACTAATTAGGGGCCAAAAGGGTGCAAAATTAAACTGTGTTTGATTTCATTAAAAAGGGAATTATTGTGGTTCTTTGATATGCCAAATCTAACCTTGTATTCAGATTCTTAATTTTTGGTCCTGTTTTCAAATTAGTCTACATTTAAGTGCAGAGGGTCCAAAATTAAACTTATCTTGATTTTAACAAAAATTAAATTCTTGGGGTTCTTTGATATGCTGAATTTAAACTTGTACTTAGATTTTTGATTATGTGCCCAGTTTTCAAGTTGGTTCAAATCAGGGTAAAAAATTATTATATTAAGAGTATTGTGCAATAGCAAGAAATTTTCAATTGCACAGTATTCTGCAATAGCAAGAAATCTTCAATTGCACAGTATTGTGCAATAGCAAGAAAGTTTCAATTGCGCAATATTGCGCAATACATTGTAGCAAGAAATTTGCAATTGCACAGTATTGCACAATAGCAAGAAATTTTCAATTGCACTGTATTGTCCTGTTTTCCAATTGGTCTACATTAAGGTCAAAGAGTCAAAAATTAAACTTTGTTTGATTTCAACAAAAATTGGATATATGGGGTTCTTCAATATGCTGAATCTTACCATGTATTTAGATTTTGGATATTGGACCATAATAGGTAAATGTCCAATTTAAATTTTTAGGTTTTTAAGTTTAAGTTCTAAGACCACATTTATTCTGTGTCAGAAACCTATGTTGTGTCAACTATTTAATCACAATCCAAATTCAGAGCTGTATCAAGCTTAAATGTTGTGTTCAACTTGCCCCAACTGTTCAGGGTTTGACCTCTGCGGTCGTATAAAGCTGCGCCCTGCGGAGCATCTGGTTGCTCTTTGTACAGGGGTTAAGACACATACAGAGTATTTTTCTATATTAATCCAATATTTCAAATATTCTATCCCACCATATTTTGTGGGGGGAAATGTTCTTATATTTACATTTATTTATATGATATTTGAGTAACAACAAAATATTCTTAAGTTAACTGTTTTGCTGTTGACAGAATCCTCAGACACATGTGACACCTAAAATGACTTCTTTTGCACTCAAAGGCAGGAGAATGCCATAACTTTTAATCTAATCTTTAACAGATAGCCAGAAGTTTTGTGTTACATTACATTCCCCAAAATTTGACAAATAGTTTCTTTAATTTCTGGACAAAATGTACAAAGTTCAGTTTCTTTTAATTTACATTTGATTTCAATAAAATTAATTACATTGTAGAATCCTATTAAAGAACAATCTTAAATTGAAAGTTTTGTAAAAAAGAGATTTTGGTTATAATGAAGGGCATGGAATAAAAGGCAACAGTCTATGTATTGTCTGGTAGTGATTTGCTGTTGACAATATATAGTAGCAGAATAGTCTTATATTTTGTTTGCGAGTGAAAAACAAGCCTTTTTTTGCAGCTGTGTACAGTGATACCGAGCTCTTTGGCCATTCTGATGTCTACAGTGTTTTTAAGAAGCTCTTCATCTCTTATATCATAAAATGACTGCAATACACCATCTCCACAATTCAACTTAAATAAACTAATTGAATGTTACTTTCCAGTGCAGTGACTTCTTATATAAATGTAACAGTTCATTAAGAAATTTTTGGAATTTAATTTTTTAGTCGATATATTGCCATTTACTCGTAATAACAAATGGGTAATGACCATCTGTATAAAATGTGTTTACTATAAATTTGACAATTAAGTAAAATTAACTATGTGAAACTTCTTATTTTTATTTAGCTTATCTTTTTATTATAATATAATAATAAAATTACCTATATGATAGCGACTTTTTAATGACGGTCATACCATATGCACAGTTTAGAAGTATTTAAAAAAAGTAAACTGTAAGAGAGTGTTAATTACCCCGACCATACGCGTACGGTCGGACCATACGCGTACGGTCGGACCATACGCGTACGGTCGGACCATACGCGTATGGTCATGACCATACACGTATGGTCCAAATACTCATATGGTCCGGAACATCATCATATTGTAAATATTTTTTATTTTTGCATACCAAATAGTGTGTCAATGTCACCCCATGGAACATTTATTATTTTTAGTTGAGTAAGTTTTACACTCAAAATTACTTAAATTTGATGTGTTGTTTTTTATAGGCACATATGCTATTTAGGTTTATGTTGAATCAATGTGAGAAAAACAAACATTTTTCTGTGAAAGGTTTCAAATAATACATGTATGTCAATAAACATGAAAAAATTCTTCTTAAATAGCTGAATTTATTCTGGTACATTTAAATTTTAAAAGGAAAAATGTTTGACAAGCTTATATACAGTAATTATTTTCTTACATTCTATAGGAAATGATGTAGGTTTAAGGGATGCTATTCCAAAATGGACTAGTATGGTCACACCACCTTATATTCATAGTTTAATCCCTCTCTATGGATCTGTGAATTATATCATTGGTTACCTCTTAATATTTGTACATTGACTTATTAAATTTGTTTGCAAAAATAAAAGTAAACTGAATAAAAACATGTAAACTTTAAGGTTTGCCTTATTTTTTCTGCTTTTTTCTGAATAAACTTATTTTTACTATATTTTATAACATCAGACAGAAGACATACATGTTTTGTATATATATGTAGGCATATTCATTAAAAAATCTGAAGTTCAAATAGTATGCCAACAAGCAATTATTTATTTTAAGTATGAGTTTCAGTTGTAATTGTAATCAATTACAGCTGATTAACGATTACAATTACAATTACCCCAACTCTGATATATACATTAGAGACAAGTAATTTTACTTACAGGGACAGTATAAGACATGTTTTAAGTTATGAATCATCATGTGGGCAGATAGCACAATTTTCTATCTCCCTGACTATAATTTCTATTTTACATTTTTCTGTTAAATTTAAAAAATTGCACCATTGACTCTTGCTTGTTTTTTTTTTTATATTTATAAGTAAAAATATAACTAATGGGAAATAAAAAATAATATTTTTTTTAAACAATGTATTTCTGCTTGTATGACTAGGCATAGTTGCCGTCAGAGACACCTTTTTTATCTGTTTTATTCCTCCTTATATTTCTAAGAGGATGTATATAAAGAGCTTTATTTACTCTTATAGCATACGATACAGTTACAGGGGAGGTAATGACGTTTCACACTTAAATTGTTATTTTCGTGACATGAAACTATGACTTGTCGCGAAAATATTCTAAGAGAAAAAATACAGAAATTACAAATTATTTAACAAATAACAATTTGTGTTTATCTTTTAAAACAAAAAAAATTATGTCTTTCCTTTGGAATGGAAAATACAGCCACAAATCCAAATTTTGACCAAATATTATAGTGTTATACTGGTCTCGAGGCCAATACAGCAAACCTTGAATCTATACCAGTGCCAATACAGAAACAGCCAGTTCATAACACTTTTATTAAATGATTATAAGAGAATTAAAAACCGGAAGTGAATGTCCCGTATAAGCCCATGGGCCAATACACCTTTTTTTCGGTTTTTTTCTGTATTGGCCCTGTTTTTTCTGTTTCAAAACTTTAAGACGTTACAAAACATTGCACATCATTTAACATGTTTATTTTATGACTTTAATTTAAAAATATTATACAAATGTTTTTATGAATAATGATACTTCCAAAGTTAAGTAATGGCGTAAGAAAATTGAAAACCAGAAGTGAACGTCCTGTATTAGCCTTAGGGCTAATACGGCTTTTTTCCCTCTTTTTTCTGTATTGGCCCTGTTTTTTTTCGTATTGGCCCTGTTGGAAGAGCAATATTAAATCTTGATTTATATCGACAGTGGAACATTTTTAGTATTGCACATGCTGATTTATCCGTATTAGGGCTGATTTGCTCATATCATTTAATAATATCAGATTATTACATGGCATTTTTCATATCACATATATTATCAGCCCGAGGTTCAATATCAGCCCAAGAGCCGCATGGCTCGAGGGCTGATATTGACCGAGGGCTGATAATACATGCGATATGAAAAATGACATGTTATGATCTTTTTATCATATGCTTCAACAATGGAGAAAAATCACAGATTCATATATTGATCCTTTTACGTGGTTCCCAAATAGATGTTCGAAGAGTGAAAAGTTCACGGACGTCAGACCCCAAATTTAGTACATGCAACATGATATCTTCTTATCATATGCCTCAACAGAGTAGAAAAAAAATTAAATTTTGACGAAACGACAAAAAAATAATCAAAAATATACATTATAAACACTGTTTGGAAAAGTCAACTTTTTTGTAAAGTAACTTTCTAAATTATGTTTGAAACTTTTAAAAAATACATATTTTTTATAAATTGATTTTTTTTTGCTTTTGTTTTTTTAATTATTTTACAAAATATACTTTTCAGTATGCAAATAGTTGTTTTGTATACTACTTTGTAATGGTTTTCAGTGATAACGTAGCATTGAGTTGTATTTTCTGGAATTTGCCGAGTTTTACCGGAATGCCATGCGATAACGTTACGGAAAGGCATGTGATAACACTTGAAGCATGTGATAAACTTTTCATATCAGCCCCCTAAGCACCAATTCGAAAAATATGGAATTCACGTTAATTTAATGCTATTATCATACAGTAAAAATCATATGTTATTTAGTCTAAGTAAATGATAAACAAAATTACGACCTCTTTTTACTCAAAAAGTAGCACATGAAGGTATATTTTTTAGTTCATATTTTTTTTAATCAGGTAAAAACCAGTCTATACGGAAATTTTAATAAAATGTTAATATGGGATCAAAACTGTATTAAAAATGAATGTATTACAAAATTATTTTAAATTTTGCATTAAAATATTTAAAAGCTCATGTAGGTAGGGTGCAAACTTTTAATTGTATGGTCTTTCAAATTAAATACATATTCCCTTAAATTTCAGGTTTAATGTTTTCATTGATTTGATTATTTTTAAAAATGACATATTTTGTTAGAAGCAAATATGTAATGAATGAAAATACTGCTTTGCTTCATATTCCCCAAATGATAGAGAATATACCATAGATGTAAACATGTATAAAAAAAAATTTGGATGGAGAGTTGTCTCATTGGCACTCACACCACATCTTCCTATATCTATGTAGATTGTACTTGGAATGGAAAAGAAAAGAAATAATTTATATATTTATATATGAAAATTCTTTAATTGTAAATCTGTAACAATGCCATGTATAAATTTCACTGTTTTATTATCATTCATATTTATTATCATTTTAAATTTCAGCTGCTGCATTAGGTAATCTGCTGTCAGATGTTTGTGGTGTTGGGTAAGTAGCATGTGATAAGGGAGGTAAGCAATGAAAGCTTGCAAATACTATATTATAAAACATTAGAGTTGTCTACCTTGGCACACTTCATAATTTTTTTTCTTCACTTAGATTTTTATGTCCTATCTGGGTTTTTTTTCACCCCATTTGTATATCTGCCAATTACTCTGTACATCCTTAAGAACTGTATCAGGTTAAAGTGTTTGGATTGATATTGTAATTTATGGTCACTTCAACTTGAAACTTAGTACACTATTCATTATGATGTGAACTTTCTAAAAACTTAGTACACTATTCATTATGATGTGAACTATTGAAAAGATACTGTAAATTCATAAATTATTGCGTGCATTTATAATGGGAATTTGTCATTTGTAATTTTTGCGATACTGAGAAAAATCCTAGTGAATTCATAAAAATTTCAAAATGCAAGTTTACATGGTTTAGATTATTGTGGTTATAACCCTGTTGCATTTTTCACACTAATAAAAACATTGCTATAATTTGTGAATTTACAGTATGCACATTAAGTGTTTTGTTCTTAAAATGTCACTGTTCACTAAACATGGAAATGCAATAGTTTTCCAAAGAAACAATATTGTATGTTTATTATTGATAGATTCTAATTAGAATTTACATTCAAAGTGACTTTCCATACTGCTGTGCAAATTTTGATTCCTATGATTTTATTTCCAGGTCAGCCCATTATATAGAGGTTCTCTGTAGTAAATTTGGTGTAAGAGGTCCTGCATTGAAACCTGACCAAGTAGATATGAAACAGACACGATATTCATCCAACACGGTAAGAGTCATTCGTAACTAAGACTGTCTAGTTTTATTGGTTTATTTAATTTACTATATCAAGGTCATTTAATTGCCTTTAGCATAAATAAATATCAGTTTTGTTGCTCTTTACACATGTACATGCTTTTAAATTATAGTTTTAAAATAACTTCTAGTACTTTTTCCAATATATTTACAATTTAATATCTTGCTTCCTTTTTCACCTTTTTTATTTTCCGTGCAATGTTTTTGCGATTTTTATTTTATGTGTTTCTGTATTCATAGATAGTCCCCCTTTACCACTTTCAATATCATTCAACATTGATTTTACTTCAAAATAGGAGATGTCTAGGTAACCATTTTTTTTTACCCCAGTCAACACTTGTGGTAAGTGATGAATCTGATGTTCTTTGGGATTAATATTAATTGACATGAAGATTCTATGGTTAACTTTAGGCGTCTGCTAGTTGCATCTGATTTGAAGAAAAATATTCATAGTATTTATAGTAATTATTTGATAGCCATTAATATCCATGTATTAAACACATCATATAAAACAATCTCCGGACTGATTTTGAAATAAGTCCTGGTTTACCTTTTTATCAATTGTGGGACAAGCATGAATACCAACAAGAAACACTGAAAATAAATAAGGGGAAATACAAAGCACACACCTTGACCCAAACACAAGAAAAAGAGAAATAAAACATCAAAACAGGAAAACACATAGAATAATAAGGCAGAACAAGTTGCATGAACATAACCCTTTACCACCCTCAATATTGTCTGTTTGACAGTGCTTGATGTATGAATATGCAGTCAGATAATGATGTTGATGATTGTGAATGTGTTTTGTATGTCTTAGTTTAAACAATATTTATTCGGATAAATCAATATTAAACTATACATGTATTATACAATGAAATAATATAAAGGATTCAGAAACAAGCAATTTGCTTTTACAAATCTGTCTCCTTTATGTCTTATGTCTTATGGCAAATTGAATGCATATGCAGTATGAAAATATGTTAATATGATACATATATGAACCCTTCATTAAATATTAATGCTTATTAGTTATGGATATTACTGTATAAAGATGAGAACTTATGACAGTTGTCTACATTCAATATGTTGTCTAAGTCAAGCATGCTAATAATATTAATGATTTTTGCAAAGAATTTTCTAGGACAATTTGTTTGTAAAATTTTATTTATAAGCTGTTTTGCTATTGAATAAGTTATAAAGTTATTAAAGAATTGTATTGTTTGAACATATGCGGAACAACTGAGCTGAATGCCTTTATAACTGTCAATGAAATTTAATTACTTTTAAAAAAAATGGTTTAATCAATTTGTTGAAAAGGTTGAGGTACTCCCAAGATAGAACTTACTAAATGTAGATCAGATCTGATCAATTCAAACAGTAGTAAATCTTGGATTGTAACAAATTATGATCATATTCAAATTGAGGATTTTTACTTCTCGTTAGTCCATGTTTTTTTTACTGTTGATCAACAAAGGTTCTTATAAGCCTTTATTGTAAATATATAAGTCTTCTTTAATAAAGACATATTTTCCCAAATATCAAATATATTCAGTTTGACAATCTAATTCAAAAATCAAAACCCTTGCAGTAGGATGGCTCAAGTAGAACTTGAGTAAAACCACAGAAAATAACACCTCATTTATTTTCCTCAATAATACCAAACAAAATAGATGAAAAATTGTAAAGTAATATGCATTATAACATTCTTCAAAAGTTACAATAAAGTAATTTGACTGGTGTAGGATTTATCCTTCTTAAATTGGTTTCTTACTTAAACTGTATTCTTTTATAATTGCAGGGTAAAGCAGTTGGTGTATCGATTGGCTGTTTCTTAGGAATGTTTCCTCTCTTATTTTATGGTCGTGCTAAAGATAAGGAAGAAACCAGTTAACAGTGTTCAACCTAATTAATGAATTGTAATAGTGAAAAACCTTTATAACTGCCTTAACCACTCATATGTTTGTTAGATTATACTGAGCTGCCGGTGGCATTATATTAGCATAGCCAATGATATTAAGTCATTTTTTCATCTCTTTTTCATTTTTCATTTCTGCCCTGGTACATATTTTGCAATTATTTAAAAGATTTTTCCTTCATTTAAAATAGTTGATATGGTGTTATTTTTAGAATCCATCAGAGATTTTTATAAGTAATTTTTTCTTTAAAAGATAAGTTCAAGTTTACTACTGTGGATTCATTGGATACTAATTTTCGTGGATAACATGGGGACAGGGGAACCACAAATTCAATTGTTCAACGAATTACAAATTTTCTTAAGAAATGTATGCAAACTTTGCCAAAACCACAAAATTTAGTACCAACGAAAAATGCAAGTTTTCATAAATCCACAAAAATTGGTACCCACGAAAATAAATGAATCCACAGTTTTAGACAATTTTCCATCAAAGACTTAAAAGACATTGTCAGGAGTTTGTTATTCAGTTGTTGTTTGTTGCTGTATACCATATTTGATTTCATGCATTGTATTTTTACATAAACCAGGTAGTTTTGTTGCTTGAATTGTTTTACATTTTAATGTAAGGGCCTTTTAAAGCTTGCTATGTGGTGAGGGTTTTGCTCATTGTTGAAGACTGTACATCCAATGACCTATAGTTGTTAACTTCTATGTTATATGGTCTTTTATGGAAATTTGTCTCATTGGCAAGAATACCACATCTTCGGCTTTATTTGAAGTTATATCTACAGGTCACAATATAGACTTATACTGACTTCATTATTGTCAATTATTGTTCCATATGTTAAGTATAAAATCCACCTCCTTGTCAAAGTTCAATAAAATAGTAAAAGAGAACTAGTCTAATGACCTCACTTATGTAAAAGAATGAAAGCTGGAAAAAAAACCAAAAGACAACATGATTCAGGGTTTGGACAAATATATAAAAAAAAAATCAATGGTTAAACATGTTTATTAATGGTCATCTCAACCCTCATACCGGGCCTGTGGCCGAAAATCAAAACAATGACTAGTTAACTAAAAGATGATTTATCTCCCCTTCATGGTAATGCTTTATAAGCAGAGACAAATTTCATATAAAATACTGGTAAACAGGAATTTGAAAAATACTACCAGTATTTGTTTCTAGAAATTATGGCATCACATCCAATACATGATCTATAAAAAAAAAAAGCTCATGTTATTCAGCACCACATTTTCATTCAAGCAATATAGAATCACATTATCATGATACAAAACCACCCTGGGAAGATTAAGGGGGTGGGGGTGGAAAGAGAATGACCCACAGGAACAAAACCTATGGTAAACTGTTTAGTTGTTATATTGTTTATAATCCATGTAATTGTATAGTTGTATGCATTCAAATTTATATATTTGTTTTTAAATTAAAGTATTGTTTACACTAGGTTCTCATATTGAAATTTAGAATTTCTATTTGTTAAGGGTAAGAGTCAAAAAGTTTTTGTTATATTGGACAATTTACAATACAAGAAGCATGTACCTCTAGGTAATATCTACATATTTTTTTGTGACAATTCAAAAAATATGTGGCTTAGAGGTATGGATAAGAAAGTTATTCATGATATCTATTAAACAATTTGATTGAACAAAACCTATCATTGGTTCAATTGAAAGGTTGTATCTAGGCATTGAAGACTGTTTATGATCCTGGGTTGATCTGAAACAGTTTTTTTTTGTTAGATATTAAAGAATTTATAATATGTGGAGAGGGGCAATATGCCCAAGGGCAAACTCTTCAAGTGTATAAGAAATTGAAAATGTCCTGTCATGACAAGCAAGAATATATATAGTTTTGCAGTGGACAAATAAAAAATCATTTATTTGACCTTTTAGGTCTAAAGTTATCTAAAATGGTTCAAGAAACATTGGCTTTAACTGCTGAACCCGTGTACCTAATATCAAAATATTTGTATCAAAAATATCCCTAAAAATCAACTACCTTGACCTTGAGGTCAAAGGATAAGGTCATGATTGTATGTGACATACTGTCTAATCATTTAACCCATTCATGCCAATATCAAATGTTGATGTCAAAAGATAATATATCATATTAAGAAAACGAAGAAATAATACTAGAATATCCTGACTCCCATCATTAAAGGAGACATACAAGGTATCCCATAACATTGTTTTTCTTAGGGGCCATAAGTAAAATTGGTTTGAAATAAATGTATGATATTTTATTATAAAGATAATTATTAATGGAAGTAAAACAGCAAATTTAAGCAGGATTCTAATAAACTGGAAAAATTACTTTCAAAGAACATTTTAATTCCCTTTTCCATGTCAATATGTTTTAGTGTGCGTTTTATTACTGCTGATTAAGGCAGTATGTTTTTCTTGTAGATGCAAACAACCAGATTAAGAAGAACACACTTTTCCACTTTTTTGCCATCTTGTCTTCATAATTTAAGAAAAGATACATGTAAGTGTTTATGTTTATGGAGTTTTACACAAATGTTCAATACATGATTTAAAAAAAACAATAGTCAAAATGGTTTTTCATCATTGGTAAATCATATAAATATTTTTGCATTACATGTATAAATACTAAATTGATTGTTAGTTAGTTTAATAGTTGGGATTTGTTTCACAGCCATATCATGAATATAACTCAATTCATCAAATCATGACATTGTCACAATATATTGTTATAGTGTATTTATGAATTATCATGTCAGAAAGCCCAATCAAATGATCCATGTCAAATTTTTAACAAGAGTGTTCTAATTTGCTGTAAGCTTAAGTTATTACAATTTTATATTTTGTTGTTGGAATATTTTAAAAACAAAAGGATAACAGTATATTTTTGAATTATGGTTGGTTGGCATTAATTGATGATGCTTAGCACCAGTGTTTATACAGTTTTGTTAGCTACTTGGCGACACATGTATTATTTTGTCAATTTTACAATTTATTTTTAGAGTTTAATAAAGAGAAGGAATTGAGATTTTATCTGTGTATCCATGATTTTTTTATTGAATAAAAATAAATAAACAGTATTCATTGATTTGATATGGCTCATCACGATGCTCTAATGATAAGACAAAAGTTCCATCACAATGCTCTAATGATAAGACAAAAGTTCCATCACAATGCTCTAATGATAAGACAAAAGTTCCATCACAATGCTCTAATGATAAGACAAAAGTTCCATCACAATGCTCTAATGATAAGACAAAAGTTCCATCACAATGCTCTAATGATAAGACAAAAGTTCCATCACAATGCTCTAATGATAAGACAAAAGTTCCATCATTAGTTGCATTACTCGATGGGGGGTTAACTACACACAAACAAAAACCTTTATATCTATTTTAGCATACTGTTTATTTGTTGCCTAGCATATTCTTTTCCAATATCTTGGTTGGCGAGGCATTGTTGTTTTCTTTTTATAAACTCTTACTTCACTTGTCAACATATCAAGTATCCAATTCTAGTATAGCTCTCTAGAAAATTCAACTATGTTTATCATGACTGAGCCATGGTTGTGATTCAACAGGAATAATTCAACTGCTTACCAGAAAACTAGAGTTAATCCCCAGTTCATTGCCCGGTATGTTTCGTTCAATCTTTAGTGTTCTGTCTAGTGTTTTGATGTATTTTTTTTTATTATAAAAGTAAAAGAAAATGTATTATGATTGCAAATGAGACAACTCTCCACTAGAGAAGTTAACATTTATTGGACACTGCATTCAACAATGAGCAAAACCCTTATCATGTAGCAAGCCTCAACATGACAAACGTAATAACCAATCAAACGAGAAACCTTACAGCCTGATTTACATACAAAAACAATCAATAAAAAAACAAGTAAACAGCAACAAACGACAACCACTAAATATTGGTGCCTTTCTTTATGCAAAGGTGTTTTCTTTCTTTCTCTAGAATTTTGTTGTTGAATAACATGGAAAATTTGCAGAAATTGTCTTTATTCAATAAAATTATGAAGATTTTTTGAAACAGTTGGAATGAAAGTATTGTGGTCTGGAAACTGAAGATATCCATCATCATTTATCACAAATGTCAAATAGTACTACTTCTTATGTTTCCTACTATTCATGAATATTTCAAATAATCCATTACATAATCGTTCTTGCAGGATAAGCCTGTATATTAAATTGCACTGTTGTGTTTTAATGTCTATTTTTGACTGTCCTATTTTACGAATAAGTATATCATAACTTTCTATGAATACTTATAATATAAATTAAACTTCCTTCCATTGATTACATCTATTTGGCTTACTCTGACATAAATGATAAAGACATAGAGCTGTATTTTAAAAGTACTTCCTGATAATAGGGGCACTTCAAATTTAATGAATGAGAAAACTAAGTACTATAATTCAAGTTCTCTGATTTACTAAATGAAATTTTAAAGCACAGGTAGTATGACTGACTTCCAATACATTCAACTATGGCAGGTTTAGGACTTTTGAAAGGGTGTGTGGGGTTCATTCCATAAAACAGATTCCATACCTCTGAGATGAGGGAGACAAACATATTTTTGGACGATTTTATGCTAAGAAATCATATTAATCATGAAAAACTGTTGTGCACTTTTGAAAATAAATAAATAAATATAAAGTCTAGAAAGAATGGCATCTTCTAAAGTGAAGTAACATGTCGCTCTTTAAACCAAGCTTTTATTTGATGTTTGCAGATTTTTATCAAATCTTGTAATTAGTTATTTTTTCAAATTTGTTAAACTTGTTAACATCTTGTATCATATATATTTCTCTTTGAGTTGTAATCTAAGATAACACCATCATCTGAAGGTCGGATGTATATGCTATTTTAAAGTGTTTTTTTAAGTCAATTGCACTAGTTAAACCAAATGTTGCAAAGAAAAATGATTTTATGATAATATTTATTATATATAGATGTTTAGAAAAGTAATATCAATGTATGGCTGGAGCAGTTTTGATTTTGAATAAGGACTGTATTTTATGCTTGTTATTTATGTTTTTGTTTTGAATAGTCAGATTTTAATTTTTGACAGGAGATTGAGACTAGTTTTGGCTCCAATATATAATATATTCGATTAAGTGTCTGTCATATATAACGTTACTTAGTTAATTGAGCTGTCTTTACCATTTCCATGTATGCATGACACATTGGTAAATATTGAATTGTTTATGTAACGGTTTTAAACATTATTTATTATTTAGATAGTTATCATTAATTTGATCATATTGGATAGACAATTTTATTTTCATATGGCAAATAATTTGGCATGTACTTAATGTTCCTTCTGGGAACTTCAGAATTCAATTGATTTAACCGGAGATGATTAAACTGATAATGATAATGGATTTTATTCTGAGAAAATTTTAGCAGAATATAGTATGTGCAATTGAAAAAAAATCGTGTTGATTTTATGTTGATTTATGAGTTTTGGAACAAATTTTATTTAATAGCAAATTACTTAAAACTGTTGGCATGTATTGTTTAGATCATAAACAGCTTCCTCTGTGGTTGCTCAATGTAAAATAAAAAACCAACTGGGCAGAGTTATGTAACATGTCTTTTTGTTTATGTTATTACCACTGTTTTCCTTATAAATTATTGAACAAATATCATTCCATTTTCATCATCAAACAATAGTTAGGATTTTTCCTCAGAGATTTTTCATTTCCGGATGCATTTACACCATACAAGAAACATCATGCAACTATATTTTCATTGTCTCATGTCTCATGTCTAAATGATTGGGAATGACTGTGTAACATGTTTCATAAATGTTCTAAATGACTCAATGCGTTTTGAGTTATTTAGTTGTTACATGCAATTTAACTTGTCTTTTGTTGCAAGTTTGACATTTGTACATCTTGTCGTGTCAGAGTTTTTGCAGCTAAATTGGTATTCAATATATATTGAAAACGTCTAACTATAAGCAACCATGTGGATAGTTATGATGTGATGTGCTGTGACTCAATATCACTAAATTTGGATTGAATGAAAGTCAATAAATGTCCCCATCAAACTCATCTTTGTATATTCTCTTGTCTTGATATTAACTTTAAATGCCATCTTGATATTAAATGATCAATTAAGTAAAGATTTTTCGTAAATCTATGACTTCATTACTGATAAAGTATTTACTACTACATGTAGTTTGGGAATACTATACTTACGTAAATAGTATAATAGTCCCAGATGTAGCTATCACTAGCATATTTACTTTTTTTTAAGAAGAGGAATAACTTGACAAATTACCTGAAAGTACCCATTTTACATATCAAAATTTAAATATAGATGCTGCAATCAAATGCTTGTAATTCTAATATGAAATTCAAGATGCAGCAGTTATGTATAGTACTCTATGCAGGCAGCTTTGTCTTACAAATGTTTAGTGAGATATAATCAAAACTACGAATGGATAAAAATGTGATTGTCCAGCAAGACATGTGATTTTGACGAGTGAAAAAAATGTACATGTTCTCTACCACAATATATTCGATAGTGCATTTAAGAAAAAGTTCATTTGAGAGAGAGAAAAAAAATTAATGTTTTAGCCCTATAGAATAACCTATTTTAGAGGCAGATATTTGTCTTGCACAGACTTGGTAGAAAAAGCAAGATTAAGGCATTGTTCCATGAGCAAATCACATTTTCTTTCAAATTATTTGGCCCTGCTCTCTCGTCACAGTTGATTCAATTTTTGCAAAATACATTTTAAAATTTGTATGTAGGTCAATTTAAAGGGAATTGTATTTGGTATGCATTAGTATTAGCATAACATTTCCATTGGCGGATGCAAGGGGTGACCTATTTTGACGATCAATGCAATTGAGTTGGTTGTCCTGGGTTGGGAGCCAACATCCTTTTAAAAATGGCTGGACCATCCCTGATTTCTTACTTCAACTGAGGATTTTTGCCTCGGCACCTTCAGTCTTTAAATGTTAAGGATAGTTTACATGTTGCAGAATTGTCATTTTGATTTAAACATTTGCTCTATACCATCAAAATGACATAAAGGCAAGACATATATCTGTGTCAGCAGTTTAATAAACAATTTCACCAACTAAAACAATTATCAATTGCAGGCATTAAAGCGATAGAAATTTCATTCATTTGTAGTTATTTAATGTATAAAATAGTAAAATTATTATATATTTATGTCAAAACAGCATGTTATTTAATATAAAATGTAATATTTCAATAAAAATGCCGTATGATCAATATATCTATCTTGCATAATAAATGACTCATTTAATTCTAACTGGTTTTCATCTGTTACAGAACTGTAAATATCAGCAGTATCATTTGAAGCTTTGCAGAGTATATGAGCAGCTTCTATCATGACATTTCGAAGCCTTTCAATGCTTTATCAACCCGATGCCTATACAGAAGCTACATTTTCCCCCTTGGTTTATTCACTAACATTTGTTTACCTTTCATAATAAAAAAAAAACTTTAAAAAAAAAACATAAATCTTTGCTGAACTTTTAAATATAGCTATTGTACTTAACGCCGTGAAATGATCCCCCATTAATTATCGCTAAAATGGGCTTTAAAAAAACAACAACCAACAAGTAAATCGATTGATCTGACCTCTTATTGAAGATTCTCTTGAAAAAGTCAAATAGATAAAGCCTTATTTAAAAACTTCTATCATATAGCTTATCAAAAATTAAAAATATCCATGATAGATTTCTTTCTTCAATGATTTGTTTTGGTGCTGAATATTTTGCTTAACATATTTACATGTCCCTGTCGTAGTGGAGGGGGCATTAAGTTTTATCCATGTTCGTCTGTATGTCTGTCCGTCCATATAAATGGTTTCCGGTCTTTAACTTAAGTTTACCAAAACCAAATGTTAAGAAACAATTTAACTTATATACAATGCTTATTACCACAAGACACCAATCAATTTTAATTTTGGTGACATCACTTTTACCGTTATAGAGATATATTCCGATTTACGAATGTAAAAATTGCTGATTTTTGTCGCAGACATTTCGACATAGGGATAGTGATCCGGCGGCGGCAGCAGCAGCGTAAACTAACTTCTCAAAAGCTTTATATTTTAGAAGGTGATAGACCTTAATGCTTCATATTATGTATATAGATCCCTGTTCTTACGAAATTTCTGTCTGCCACATGTCCATTGTCCCTGACTTCGTTTTCACTGTTCAGTAACTACTTAAAAAAGTTTAGATTTTTAGTATGTTAATTTCTCTCTTATTATGAGTAATAAGATATCTATATTTGGTATGTGCGTAGCTTGCAAGGTCCTTATGCCTGTCATACAGCTTTCACTTGACCTCTACCTCATTTCATTGTTAAGTTTTGGTTGTCAAGTTCATATCTCGGATACCATAAGCAATAGGTTAGTATAATTGGTATATGGAAGGATTGTAAGATGTACATGTCCAACTTGCAGGTGGCATTTGAACTTGACTGTAATCTCATTGTTCAGTGGTTATTTTTAAGTTTTTGTGTTAAGGTCTGGTTTTTTGTATACTGTATGTATAGGTTGATATATTTGGTGTATGGAATGATTGAAAGGTGTATATGTCCAATTGGAAGGTATCGTCTGATCTTGACCTCATTTTCATGGTTCAGTAGTCAACGTTAAGTTTTTGAGAATTTTGTCAATTTTTTTCTAATACTATATGCATTAGGTCAACTATATTTGTTGTATTGAATAAACATATGATGTACTTGTCAGTCTTGCCGGTTTTATTTTACCTTGACCTCATTTTCACGGTTCATTGCTCATTGTTAAGTTTAAAAGTGCCGGTCTGTTTTTCTCACAAATATCAATAGGTCAAGTATATTTGTTGTATGGACGCGTCACGGATTTCAAGCTGTACATGTCTGTCTGGCATGTTTCATCTGACCTTGACCTTATTTTCATGGGTCATTGGTCAAAGTCTAGTTTTTTTTTATTAAGTATGTTACTTAGAAACTATACGCAATAGGCCAACTATATTTATTGTATAGAATGATTGTAAGGTGTGCATGTTTTTCTCGTTTGGTTTATTTTATTTTCTCGCATCATGTTAAGTTTATGTAATATTTGTTTACTTTTCTACATTGGCTAGAGGTATAGGGGTAGGGTTGAGATCTCATAAGCATGTTTAACCCCGCCGCAATTTTGCGCCTGTCCCAAGTCTGGAGCCCCTGGCCTTTGTTGGTTTTGTATGATTTTTATTTTAGTTTCTTGTGTATCGTTCGGAGTTTAGTATGACGTCCATTATCACTGTACTAGTATATATATTTTTTAAGGGGCCAGCTGAAGGACGCCTACGGGTGCGGTAATTTCTCGCTACATTGAAGACCCATTGGTGGCCTCCGGCTGTTGTCTACCAAAACAAAAATACATATAATTTTTCTATAACTTATTATGTTGGTTAATAACTATATTTTAAACATATGTAGTATGTACTATTGTCTTATATTATATTTAAAGTTATTTTTGTTGTCTCTATTTCAGTATTTAAAATACAAAATATCAAAGTAAAACATATGCAATGATGACGTAAAAAGGCTTGCTTATTGATGAAGTACACAGTTGTAACTTCATTTGTATTAATTAGTATGAACTGCATTTTTCATCTAAATTTTACTTTGATTCAGCTTTAAATGAGCAGTTCAAGTCAAGTTTTTCAAAGTAGGTTGTTATATATTTATGAGTGGTTTTGTATGGTGTAACAAGTTAATAAAGAACATGGCGTGAAATCATTAAATCAAAACAGTTAGTATATATACAACACACATCACACGAAGTTAATTGAGCTGCATTTTGTTTGTTGATATATGAGAAAAATCATTATAAGGATATGCTTATGCTAGATACTATTCAGATTTTATTGATTTCGAAATTCTTGTAAATGCAATAAAGGGGAACGAGTTTATGCTATTATTAAGGTAAGAGGTGGTTTTATTTTACTTAACTTTATTAGAATAAAACAGTAGGATCATAACAATGTCAATACATTGTATCATATAAACCAGCAATCAATTTAATTTTTTTTACATGATTGTGAACACGTAAGGTGATGTTATTTTCTCAGCCTATAAATGTATATGATTAAATGCCTTCTGTATCTTTGCTGGTAATTTTGTAAAAATAAACACAATAACATGTTCAGTTCACAACATTTATAAAAAAAACAAGCTAAACAGACTTCTGTATCTGTGCACTTAAGGTTACTTACTAATGTCAATTTATTTTTATGGACGATATTTTAAGTAGATAATTGTGACTTGATCTGTTTCCTCTTTTAAAAGTATGTTTTGAATTGCCTTCATTGCTAAAATTTAAGAATACTTTCCAATTTGACTGCTTACAACTTTTTTGAAGGTAGATACATGCTCCTTTAAAATACTGTTCAAATTCTATGTCTCTGTCAACCTATTTGTAAATGAATAAGACACTGATGGATGATTCCTTACATACCAAAATTATTGCAGAGACATCATAGTAATCTAGAAATCAATACTGTTAAAAATATACTTTTTAAAGCCCTTATATGCAAAAAAATCCTGTAAAGACACTCTTTTTCTTAACTTCAAGGTATAAGCCCATGATTCTAGCGAAATTTTAGTCTTTGTTTTTAAAAGTTCATATATTATAAATGACTACACTCATATGAGGATTGATATTCTGATACAGAAACCCATTCAAGGTCCCTTGAGAAATTGGTGCAGGAGATCCCCCGTCCTTGATTAACCTTTCAGGCGGTGTAAGCACATTCCCAATATAAATATGCCGACAAATGAAAGCTTTAGTAATGAGATATATCTAGAAACCAAGATTTCAAAAACACATTATATGTATAGAACCATGTTGTATTTTAAAAATAGTGATTTTACATTTCCGGATGCATTTAAACCGTACAAGTAACATCATGCAACTATATTTTCATTGTCTCATATGGGTACTATTTATTCAATATATAATGCAAACATCTTACTATAAGTTACCATGTGGATAATCATGATGTGATGTGCTGCATGTGACTCAATATCACTAAATTTGATTGAATAAAAATCTATAAATGCCCCCACCAAACAGATCTTGGTAAAATCTCTAATTTTGATGTAAACTTTAAATGCCATCTGATATTATATTAGCAATTAAGTTGAGATTCTTCATAGATCTATGACTTAATTCCTGATCAAGTATTTAATACTACATGTAGTCTTGAAATGCTATACTTTAGCATGTATAATAGTCCCAGATGTAGCTTATAATTGTAGCATACTATTTTATCAAAGAAAAAAGGGGGCCTCGGCGGCCAAGTGGTCTAAAGTAATTACTACTGTAATCACTAGCCAGTAAACATTGAGGTTGTGAGCCACTCGACCACTATCTTTATTGACTAGGATTGTCAGTTTTCCTATCGAAGGTCGGGGGTTTTCTCTTGTAACTCCGACTTCCTCCACTAATTAAACTGGCCGCCACGAAATATTCCAAAAGCGGTTCTTAAAAGTCGCGCTGAAAACACAAAAATCAAATCAAATTTATGAAAAAATGACAAATTTATGAAAGTAACCATTTTACATAATAAAAATTGTAATATACATGCTGCAATAAAATGTTTGTGATGCTAATGTGAATTATTGATACAGTAACAATATATAGAACTCTATGCAGGCAGCTTTGTCTTACAAATTATTAGTGAGATATGAGCCTAGGACATATGGGACATGGGAATTTGACAATTTGTTCTAGACCTGAATACATTGGAAGAGAACATTTTAGGAAATGTTCATTTATGAGCGAGAACCAAATAATTAAATGTTTAAGCACTCATTTTTACAGCCAGACATTTCTTGCACCAACCAGTTGGAAAAAGCAAGATTATGCCGGGCATAGATCCATTGCAAATCATTTTCCATGGAGGTTATTTGGCCAAGCACACTCATTAATTTTTGCAAAGTACATTCTAAAGTTTGTGTTTGGTTCAGGTTAAAGGGATCTTCTTATAAAAAGTCAATTGTATTTGGTATGCAGTAGTATTATTTGAGCATTTATTAGTTCAACTGAGGATTTTTGCCCCATGCACATTCAGTCATGGTTCATTAACTTTGATTTTTTTTTATAGTTTACCTGTTGACTTTACTATTGTAATTTTTTATTCAAACTTTTTTTATTATAACATCAAAAATGACATAAAGGCAAGACATATCTCTGTGTCAGCAGTTTATTAAACAATTTCAACAACTAAATATATTATTAATTTCAGGCTTTAATGCGACAGAAATTTTATTCATTTGTAGTTATTTAATGTATAAAATAGTAAAATGATTACATATTTATGTCTAAACAGCATGTTATTTAATATCAAAATGTACTATTTAAAAAAAGCAGTTTGATCAATATAACTATCTTACATAATAAAATGATTCATCTAATTCAAATTGGTTTTCATAAGCTACAAAACTGTAAATTTCAGCAGTATCATTTGAAGTTTTAGAAAATATGAGCTATTTCTTAGCTTTTCAATGCTTTATCCACCTGACGATAAAAGCTGCTTTCTTCCCTTGTTTTATTCAGCAACATCTATTCTCATGTTATTGTTTTATACCATTCATATTTTACAACTTTAAAAGCAAACCACAATTTTTTGCTTAAGTTATAAAAATAGGTACTTTTACTCAACCTCGGTAAATCATCGGTAAAATTGGCTTTTAAAAATACAAGAGTTTTGATTAATCTGACCTCTTATTTGAGCTCCTCTTGAAACAAGTTCCAATAGTTAAAGCCGTAGTTAAAAATTCTCATGATCATAAAGCTCATCAAAATGATTTGTTTTGGTGCTGAAACTTTTGCATAAAACATTTTTATGCCTCTGCCTAGTCGAGGGAGCATTGAGTTTTATCCATATTCGTCAATACGTCTGTATGTCAGTCCATATGTCCCAAAATTGATTTCGGTCACTAACTTAAGTTTGCAAACCAAATGTTGAGAAACTTACTTGTACACAATGCTAAAACCACAATAAATTTTGATTTTGGGTGACATCACTTTTACCGTTCTAGAGATATGGCGATTTACAAATTGAAAAAATGTGATATTTGTTCTTTCTCGTTCTATTACTTAAATTTGCCTTAACTAAATTTTATGAAAAATGCTCAATGCTTATAACCACGAAACTTGAATCAAACATACATTTGGATAACATCACTTTTACTATTCTTGAGTTATGTTACTGTCTCAACATTGCAAGAAGGGTATCATGTTACTTTCTTAACACTATATGCAAGCAGGGTATCATCTGTGTCTCATGGTTCATGTACACATTCCTCATGTTTTGTACTCATATGTTTTGGCTCAACTTTAAGTAAGTGATCCAAATGAATAATATGTCCTTGACTTAAGTATTTTTATAGATTTTTGATGATCCAGTTTCAGTATTAAGGGAAAAAATACCAAAATTAGAATATATGCAATGCTGACATAAAGAAAAGTTTGCTTATTTATGAAGTACACAGTTGTACTTCCATTTGTATTAACTAGTTTGAACTGTATTTTTCCTCAAATATTTTCTTTGAGTCAGTTTTAAATGTGCAATTCCTGTCAAGTTTTTAATGTAGGTTGTAATATAGTTTTGAGTGATTTTGTGTGATGTAACAAGCTTTAACTATATAAAGACATTTCTTGTAACTATTATTTTTTTGTAACTTTCAAATCAAAACAGTTATTTGTTTGGCTTTTTAACTATTTTGATCTGAGCGTCACTGATGAGTCTTATGTAGACGAAACGCGCGTCTGGCGTATAAAATTATAATCCTGGTACTTTTGATAACTATTTACACCACTGTGTCGATGCCACTGCTGGTGGACGTTTCGTCTCCGAGGGTATCACCAGCCCAGTAGTCAGCACTTCGGTGTTGACATGAATATCAATTATATGGTCATTTTTATAAATTTTCTGTTTACAAAACTTTGAATTATTCGAAAAACTAAGGATTTTCTTACCCCAGGAGTAGATTACCTTAGCCGTATTTGGCACAACTTTTTGGAATTTTGGGTCCTCAATGCTCTTCAACTTTGTATTTGTTTGGCTTTTTAACTATTTTGATCTGATCGTCACTGATGAGTCTTATGTTGACGAAACGCGCGTCTGGCGTATAAAATTATAATCCTGGTACTTTTGATAACTATTAGTATATATACAACAAACATCACACGAAGTTAATAGAACTGTTTGTTGATAAGTTTATATAAGAAAAATCATTAAAAGGAAATATGTATTTTGGTTACCATTCAGGTTTTATTGATTTAAAAATTCTTGTATATGCAATATAGGGGAACCAGTCTATACTTTGATTAAGGTAGGCGGTGGTTTTATTCTTATGTAACTAATTTAGAAGAAAATGATATGATTAAAACGATGTCCATGCGTTGTCTTATATAAACCAACATTCAATTTCGCAAAATTAACATGACTGTACATTTTGGTAATGTTCTTTTCGACATAGATCTAAGACTATAAATGTATATGATTAAATGCCTTTTGAATCTTGGCTTGTAATTTTGTTTTAATTAACACTATATACCATGTTCTGTTCGTAACATTTACAAAACAAGCTTAACAGACTTCTGTTTATGTTTACTTAAGATCAATTAAAATTACTACATTAGAATATATCATTTAAGGTAGCACAATACAAAGATTTGTTTACTTCCAATCACTAACCTTTGAAAGGCTGTAACTTTCTTATGAATGCATAGAAAATAATAAAAGAAGTATATATAGATAGATAAAAGATTAATCTTTTAAATGAATGCAATGTTTTTATTATGCAATCATTATGTAATCAACTATTATGCAATTAGTGGCAAAATCTGGGTAAGTTCACTTGAATGAATTTAGCTCTTTCATCTCTTTAAATATGCAGAAAATTTTAACAAAATCTTAATCAACACATCATGGGCTTCAAAAGGGTGTCTCAGATTGTCTCTATAGTATTCCATTCTCTCATAAATCTCTAATTAGTGTGAACATCCTAACCACATAAAAGAAGATAATGTTTAATTAGGTGTAAAATTTGTCCTATACATTTTATCTGAAATCTGAGACACCCTTTTGTAGATTATGGCCATAGGAACAACATATAACAAAACCAACCCTCTAGGGATACCTATGCAGAAGCTAATTTCATTTGAAAGTGGAAATTTGGTGAAAAATATTTTAGACACAGTTAACCTTATAATTGGTTACGTAATTGTTGCATAATATTAAGATTGCATTAATTTGAAAGAGTAATCTGTTAGCTATCCAAAACTACCACTTTTATACATTTTCAAGCATTATTAAGAAAGTTACAGCATTTTAAAACTAGGGAGTTGGAGTTATAAAATCTTTGTATTGTGCTACCTTAATGGCAATTTATTTTTTATAGATGATTTTTTAAGAAGATAATTGAGACTTGATTTATTCCTCCTTAATAAGTATGTTTTGAAATGCATTCTTAGCTCAAATTTAAGAATAGTTCTGAATTAGACTGCTAGCAACATGTATAGCTATCAAGTTCAAGTTAATTTTCTTATGGGGAGATACATGAAAAATGTTTAAACTTTACCTCTCTGTAAATCCTTTTTTTCTTTTTCTAATTTGCACTTTGATGGATGATTCCTTACATACCCAAATTATTGTAATTAAAAAGTAAAATCACAAAAACATTGAACTCAGAGGAAAATCAATACGGAAAGTCCATAATCACATGGCAAAATCAAATAACAAAACGCATCAAAAAACGAATAGACAAGAACTATCATATTCCTGACTTGGTACAGACATTTTCAAATGTAGAAAATGGTGGATTAAACCTGGTTCTATAGCGCTAACCCTCTCTCTTTAATAGCAGTCTCATCAAATTCCGTTATATTTACATGATGCGTTAAATAAACAGTCACAATTAATAAAATAGTCAAAATATGGGTACATCAGTCATCATCGCATAACAATTTTAAAAGGGACAATTTAACAGAACACAAAAACATCTATCTACGAACACATGGATTGACTTGAGTGTCTGACGTCATAAAATTTGTATACGTCACATAAATTCGTCGTTCAATGTGCATACAAACAGTTTTAAAATTTACATAGGCTATGTAAGCATACAGAGTTAAAAAATCAAAAGTATGTAAGAACAAATTACAGAAATAGACCGAGATTTAAACTAGTCCAAAAGTTATAGGTAGAATTTTTGAGAATCCAAAAATTATAGTAATCTAGAAACTAAAATAGTCATAGATATGTTCTTTAAAGCCTTAATATGCAAGATAAAATTCTTTATGGGCACCCTCTTTACCTAAGGCCAAGTTCGGATGGAACTCGAGTACTGACTCTAGTTCCATATGAACGGTAAATAATTTTGAAGAGTAAGGACTCTAGATTACCGGAAATACACGGCCCCTACTCTGAATATGTTAACATTCAAATTTGATTGGATCGACGTCATAACATCCGGGATATCGAGTCGATCTCTAGTAACCCTGCCACAACCCAGGGCTCATTGAGTTCTAATGGCGGGAAAGCTATATCCAATCATAACAGGTGTTATATATGACCATGTCAATCCTATCTACTCTAGATATCCATCCGAACTTGGCCTAAAAGACTTGAGAAAAATGCCCAAGAGAAAATTTATGCAGGGGTCCCCGACATTGAATAACCAGAAATGTCTCGGAGGCACATTTCCAATATAAATAATGCTTAAACATAAAAACCATAGTATTAAGATTTTATCTAGAAATCAAGAATCATAAATTGATTGTAAAAATATTACTGTGGTCTTTATCTATGAGGCTATGTATGACCTGGTGAGCAATTGTCACAATCACAATCACATCACATCCCATCCCACCCCACCCCACCCCTACCCACCCACTCTCAATCACATATATAAGGGTTTTTTTAAATCAAATAAATAATTTTCGAGTAATCATCAAGAAACATCAAATTTAACCCATATTTCATATTTTCAGCTTTTAAAGTATCTATAACCTTGACCTTTGACTTGAAAGTTAACAAGACTCTCTCTCTTCCCAATGTCTTCCACCAACATATATTTTTTCTTTATTTTAACAAGAATAACAAGTTTTTATACCAAAAGGTTTTTTTTACCCCTGAGATGATTATAATCAACAGCTTCATTGACCGTAGATTTTTTTTATCTAGACCCCAAAAGGCTGTTTCATCTTTCACTATGTCTTCATTTTATGTAAGTTTCATACAGTTCATCAAGGAATACTCAAGTTGGTCTCCAAGAAACCATCTTTTTCAATCCCCAGATAGAGGAATGCACAGATGGACAGACACTATGTCCACTTTATGCTTCTCCTTTAGGGGGAGTATAAAGAGTGTGGTGTTTGATTTTCTAAAGGAAAATGTATCTACCCCCTTTAACAATTTCTATTTTTTTCCTTCATTTTCATCAGAACAAGTTATCATTGAGGAAAAGTTTTACTATTTTTTGGTTAAAGAGGACAGTACTACAGTCAAGAGGAAATCAAATGCAGTTTTAAAAAATCAAAATTATATATATATATATATAGGTATGTTAAAAATGTTCTTGACCAAAGACATATGTTAAAATGTCTTGACCAAAGACATATAAATGTTTAAATTTTCTTTGAACAAAGACATATAAATGTTTAAATTTTCCTTGACCAAAGTATTAATGTTTCTAGTCTCAATGAAGTCTTACCTTTACCCTTACCATCATGTTGTCAAACATATTTCCATGTAGAACAAGAAATCGAAACAGAAAAAGTACCTGTCAGTATAATTATTCTGTTAGTGTATAACTTAAGATTTTGAACATATGAAGTATGTACTACAAGGATTTTTGTTGTTCCTGTTTAATTTAGTATACAAAGTACAACAATTCCGAATCTAGAACATATGGAATGATAACATTATGCTTGTTTACTCAGTACACAGTTGTACTTACTTTTGTATTAGTTAGTTTGAACTGTAATTTTCTTCTAATTACTTCTTTGATTCAATTATAAATGTGTAATTATTGTTAAGTTTTTAAAGTAGGTTCTTATACAGATTTGAGTGGTTCTGTATGGTGTAACAAGTTTTAATTCGAAAAAGGAACAATTCTTGTAACCATCAAAATCAAAAGAGTTAGTATATATACAACAAACATCACACGAAGTTAATTGAACTACATGTTGTTTGTGTGAGAAAACCATTATAAGGAAATGCTAACACTGGATTCCATTCAGGTTTTATTGATTTAAAATTCTTGTAGATGAATTATAAGGGAACCAGTTTATACTCTGAGTAAGGTAAGATGTGTTTTTTTCTTATTTAACTAATTTTGAATAAAATAGTGGTAATAATACGATGTCTATACGTTGTACCATATACAATAACATTCAAATTTGCAAATTTTACATGACTGTGTACAATTTTATGATATGTCATATCCGATATATATCTAAACCTAAAATGTATATGATTAAACGCCTTCTGTATCTCGGAAGGTAAAACTTACAATGCTTATGTCAGTTTGTACCTTTATGTTTATATTTTTGTTTGAATTGGCACAATAGAATTTTAAGTTCACAACATTTAAAAAAACACAGACTTCTGTGTTCGTTCGTTTAAGGCTACTTAAGATTATTATATTTAATAATATCATTTAATGTCAAGTAATTTTTATGAATGAATTTTGAAGTAGATGATTGTTACTTAATTTGTTTCCTCTTTTATTATTTGTTTTTGATTTGCCTCCATTACTAACATCTAAGCATAATTTCAAATTAGACTGCTGACAAATTGTGAACTTTCTATGTTCAAGTAAATTTTCATGCTCCTTTGAAAAATATTCAAATTGTACGTCTCTGCCAACCCATTGTTTCTGAAAAATAAAAGTCATTGTCTTGGGATTTCATCTAGAAACCATTTAATAAAAAAAAATCATTGTTATCGTTTAACTGTGGTCTTGAGTTAATGACCTGATAAGCAGTTGTCGTTGTCCTTCACTTGTTATTGTTTTTTTTTAAATCATGCATTAAGTTTCAAGTAATCACTAAGAAACAACAAATGCAACCCATATTTCATAAAGTCAGCTTGTGAGTGTCTATGACCTTGACCTTTGACCTCAAAATCATTAAGACTCGAGCTTCTTAAAGTCTTTCATCTACATAATTTTATTTCAAGAAGATTAACAAGTTTTTATTCCACAAGCTTTCTTTCTTCCCCTTTAACACAGTTGTAATCAACAGTTACAATAACCTGGGAATTATTGTTCCAGAAGTTAAAAGGCTTTTCCCTATATCTCCCATTTATGTAGTTTTATTTCAATCCACCAAGGAGTACTCAAGTAAGCCTCCATAAACAATTTAGTTTCAAGATGCAGACACTTTAATGCACTGATGCACATACAATATGTCTACTAAATGCTTCAAATGTATTTTTAGAGGGGAGGGGGGTATAAAGAGTGTGGTGGTTTTTTTTTAACAGGGAATTGTATCCACCATTTTTAAATTATAATCCTGGTACTATTGATAACTAATTAAAATACTTTTAATTTTAATTATTTTTTAACTTTTTAATTTCGGTTTCGATCAGTACAAGTAAAATGTAATAGAACATACAGAGGAGAAATTCGTCACCAACTTTTTAAAAAGGGGACATATATTTATACTTTATATCTCATTTGCATTAGTGACAACATTGTAACAGTAAGGTCATAGCAAGTTGGATTCCTTTATTCAAATTCTCTACTTTTTGTCACTTAACTCACGAGAGTGAAATACTTTAGGACTAGAAAAAAAGTTTTTACAGGAATTTTTTTTCCTTCAACATGGCAAAAGGTTTGATATAAAAAAAACAGGAAGTTATATTGCCTCCTTTGTAAAATAACCTTTAAATTAAGATTTTAGCATTTATATTCAACATACAGGATTGTTTCAAGCTGCATGAATTGTGACGATCTCACTTTAAAGAATATATCCATATAACATTGAATTATTTTCTTCACTAGATGTATAAATTATTCTATCCAATAATTAGCTTGAAACAAATTAACTCAACCGCAGATCTATAAACACATATATTTTGGCTTTGATTCCTTATCTAAATTATGTTGTATCAAACATCAAAACACTTCATAAAATTGATTTCTATTTTCATATGTCATGGATGTCAGTTGGGATTTGAAACATTTTGCCTATAAACAAATACGATTTAATTTATCAATTGATAACATTGATATCATGTTTGATACGTATATCTAGCCTCCCCTGTGAATATTATAAAACATTTATGATAAAATTGGAATCATGTTGAGTAATTTAATGCAGTTGAACTATGTTCTAACATTGCAGGAAATTCATGCTTATCCTTGGTTGGATTTGAGTGCTTGATACTTTACTGGTATTGACTGTAAAAAGGATATATCTTGTGTTTAAAGATCATGATATTTATATTGTCATTAGAATGGTACATTTGTGTACAATTAATAAAACATATTTTAGTTAAGTTACTAATGGTTTATTAACCACACCAGCTGGTATATAAATATTTTTTAGTCTTTTTTTATAAAAGAATATTGACAATGAACATTTACATTTTGATATAAATGAATTAAGCAGCTGTACATGTAAATATAAGTCGGGCGACATTTTTTTAGATTTTTTTGAAAAAAATTGTGCTTTTTAATAAAGATCTGTAGACATTAAAATGTGCTGAATCTAGTTAAATTATAGAGGCTAGTAATAAGTCATCTTTTATATTTTTATTATATAAGGCAACACGTTAAAAAAATATCGAAAATCATCATTAAAGGGCAATACCAGTAATAAGGAGTCGTTGCATGATTTCCTTTACCTATCAAACTGTAGATCTTGTCCTGCTGTTTATTTTTTTGCTGAAAAAGAAAAATCACAAAAATACTGAACTCCAATAAAAATTAGAAACGGAAAGTCCCTAATCAAATGGCAAAATCAAAAGATAAAACAGACAACAACAGTCATATTCCTGACTTGGTACAGGCATTTTCTTATGTATAAAATGCTGGATTTAACCAGGTTTTATAGCGCTTAACCTTTCACTTGTATGACAGTTGCATCAAATTTCATTATATTGACAACGATGCGTGAACAAATAAAATTGAGAATGGAAATGGGGAATGTGTCAAAGAGACCAAATAAAAAAACAACAGCAGAAGGTCACCAACAGGTCTTCAATGTAGCGTGAAATTCCCGCACCCGGAGGCGTCCTACAGCTGGACCCTAAACAAATATATACTAGCTCAGTGATAATGAACGCCATACTAATTTCCAAATTGTACACAAGAAACTAAAATTTAAATAATACAAGACTAACAAAGGCCAGAGGCTCCTGACTTGGGACAGGCGCAAAAATGCGGCGGGGTTAAACATGTTTGTGAGATCTCAACCCTCCCCCTATACCTCTAACCAATGTAGAAAAGTAAAAGCATAACAATACGCACATTAAAATTCAGTTCAAGAGAAGTCCGAGTCTGATGTCAGAAGATGTAATCAAATGTAAAACAGACTTAATAGGTATTATTATCAAAATAGGGGTACAGCAGAACAAAAACAAACGAATATTTAACAAAGAAGCACAAAAAAGTATATACTGAATTTAACAACCACGTTCATTGATTACTTATTTTTGTATTTAATTGATCTTAAGTTTCTCCCTTTCTATTATAGTTTTTAAGATGTTCGGTAAAAACACAAAAAGTGGTAATAGTTGTCACCAAACGGCAATAACTCTAATTACGATTCGACTAACAATTTCGACCATGTTGACTTGATTGTAGAACTTGTATTGCTGATCATTTTAGAGTTTCTCCTTAATATATATTATAATTTCCGAGATGTTATGACAAATGATGTAAGGTCAAGTTCATCATCTAAGGGCAATAACTCCGTCATAGCATCTGACAGTTTAAACGTAAACGGACAACTTATTGAGCTCAACATTCTGATCACTTTTGCACTTGTCAGAACATCTTTATTTATAATGGTTTTCATAAAAAAAAATACAAAATTTTATCCCTAATTTTAGTCATGTTGGCCATTTTGGATGGAAGGTGGGGAAATCGGAAACTTTTTAAAATATGGCTACTCGATTAATGAGTGTGACCATGTTTGGTTGAACTTGGCCTAGTAGTTTCAGAGGAGAAGATTTTTGTAAAAATTATCAGAGTCGACGGATGACGGACGCCAAGTGATGAGAAAAGCTTACCTAGCACTTTGGGCTTTGCCTACACAAATGATTGAGGTTTTGATTTTGACCAATTGATGGTAACAGTTTCTTATTTGTTTATTCTATTTTGTTTATTTGTATAATGATGGAAATTAAATAAAAACACACTTTTGTTATAATGTTTATCCAGAGCATGCTATTTTCAGTTCTATAGGACAATATGTGTCAGTGATTAATTGAGTTTTATTCAGTTTACTTAAAGCTATAAGTTTTTTTTAACGTATCTGTGTAAATGTATTTCTAATTGAGTGGCCAGGTCACAGTTTTGTTTTCAACGTTTTAACAAATAAACATATAAATCGATTTTTTTTTCGTTTTACAGTACTTAACCTTAAAAAAAGTGAATCACTTAGTCCAAATCATGATTATAATTTTGTCAATGACATTAAGAGGCATTGATTTGGCATATCTGTAGAGTTCATCTGAGTTTCAGTATATCACCTAAAGTTATAATGTCACACCAAGGAATTTTATACAGTACCATAGTATACTAATACAATCCTTGGTAATTCAGCTAGTATATCAAATTAATTTTTGAAATGATTTTTTTATCACTTGAATTCATCATATTAAGTATTGAACTGCATTTATGCGTTTGGACATTTGTACATATTGGTAGCTCATTAATGTTTGCATTTGGCATCGAGCATCATTGAAGAGAAATTGTGTGTTCAAACGCGCATCTGGTGCAGTAAAATTGGTACCGTTAATGCACAGTTATAACAATTTTATCTTCATGTATATAAGTGAGGACAACCGACAACCTGCACAGCGACAAGCACCCTATCCCACTAATAATACATTAAAAGGGCTGACATTAGAAGATCTTTTCCTCGATCACGGGATATGAGGTTTTGATACAATAGAGAAAGATGTACGTTATTCATTGACAAGTGAAAGTGGTAATATAGTTTGTGCAGATGATGTTTATTTTAATAGTCTAAATTTGACATGACTTTCGTAAATTTTGATATTGGGATGTCTGGACTTTGACCCTACATTCAGACATCTCAGTTTTATATGTGATACAATTTCTGACAGTGAACAACAGTTATACGTAATACATATCTGATATCAATGCAAGTTAAATGATGTGTTTGCTAACAAAAACATCCAGCCAAGCATTGATCGACGTTTTTTAATGCAATATCAAAATTCTGTCAAATAAAATTCACCGACCGCACGAAGTATCATGAAACATTGGCCCACCTCTCAAGTAGCCCACGCGCAGCAGAGATTTTACCAGAAGACCAGTCTACTTCAACATGTTCTGTGCACATCCGATGATTTGCTCCTTTCTGAAAAGACCTGCTCCAATCATCTGATGTTATTCTAATCAATTATGATAATCAATTTTGATTGTCATGAAAAACAAGAATTTAGGTAAATAGATTATTGTTAAGTAAACTCAAATATCAATTCCAATCATTTATCAACCAGACACGGAAGGATGACAACTGTGTTAAAGGATCAATTATTCACTTTCCACTTACAAGTAAGTCGCTTTCACATATTTCACAATAAATTGCATGTAGGACTAACTAAATATGATAAAATTTCATACATCAATTTGCTTCATTTTTTAAATAAAATTCGAATCATGGTTTAAACGAAAGAATTTACAAAGTTTAAAGCATTGAAATCCATGTCTTCGTTCGGACACACTTGCAGAGAATATTTATCAAGACATTTTCCGATATGTCATTGTTACTGATGGGCACTTTATTTATTTCGTTCAGACAGGATAATTAATTTGACCTGTCAAGACATCTGTTTTAAAGTAAAAGTTGCAGATATCGTGAGCAATACACGAACGGCATTTCTAGAGTCGATCAGAGTAGAGAAAATCACAAACTGGATAACCCCTATTTAAACATAGGCTACAGTCGGCTATACTACATGTACGAATAGGGAAGCTAAATAAAAAATACACTATTTGATGTAATTAATCAGGATTGGCAGGGAATTGTTTTAAGGATCAAGTAAAAAACGAATAATTTAATTGGTTGTTACTGCACACATTTCGACTGTAAATTCCCTCTCAGTATTGCTCGATTCTAAAACATATATAAAAATACAAAACCGAATAAACAAACTTTGAAGAGCTGACAGAAATATAAAAAGGATCAAATCTCGGACAAGGAATGAGATGCATTGCAAGTTGATTTAAACAGATTTGCAATAATTATATAGGACTATTATAATTTCAATCAAATAAGATACGTATTTCGATGAAGAAAAAAAAACCCGAAAGTATTTGATATACTAGAAAGATTAAATTAAGGTTCTATGTAAAGACACTATGCCTAGCTTGTAAACGCTTTATATTAGGGAACGCAACAGCTCTACAATGATGTACTCTGAAACAGATTTGCCATAATTGTATACGACTATAACTTTAATAAAAATTAAAAAAAAATGAGTATTTAGATGAAGAAGAAAAAACGAAAGTATTTTATATACAAGAAGATGAACTTAAGAATCTATGTAAAAACACTAGGCCTAGCTTGTAAACGCGGTATAGTTATGGAACTCCACAGCTCTCTTCTGTTGTATTCTAAGACAGATTTGTAATAATTTGATTATACGGCTATTATTTCAATAAAATAAAATACGCTTGGGGATGAAAAAACGCCCAAAGTATTTGATATACTAGATGTCTGGTGTGGAACTCTGATATTACATTATGTTGTTTTACTATTACTTCATGATGGTTTGTCTTTACATAATATGGTTTTCACATTACGTAATGATGTTTTGATATAACCCAATATGGAAAACTCATGTCTTAATGATATTTCGATTATACGTGCTTGGTTTCGTATTGACTGGACTTGATATGGTATTTTTTCATTACTTATTAATATGATTTTGTCACAACTAGATGTGATTTCATCATTATTTAATGTGGTTGTGTCATTAGGCAATGTGGTTTTAACATAACTTGATGTGTATGTGGCTTAACCTTGTGTATTTGTTTCATTCCAGGATGTTGTTTTTTTATTTCGTAATGACGATTTGCCAATTCTACATATGGCTGTAAGATTACATAATGATTGTACAAAATTTGAATATTCAACAAGCATCAGTGGTATTCACTGTTTGGAGGAAAACGAATACACGGTTTGTAGATGGAGTGTAAGATTTGAAATTTGGTATTAGAGAACTTTTACTATTGGCGTGTAGGTGACTATTTTTGTTATGATTTGGATGTCAGTCTCAGTAGCACTAACTTACTCCTTTTATCAGCATTGAAATAAATTTCGGAATGAATGCCGTATTTTAAATTGGAACATTTTAAAAGTGTCGATTCAGTTGGATGGCAATCCATCATATTATATCCCACCTTAAAGAATGCTGGATGGTATGTCACGGCGGGCGACTTGTTTTACGATATTTATACACTAAAACCCCGATAATCTTATCAACGTGCTATTATGCCTGTACCAAGTCAGGAATATTATATTTGTTATTGTTGGAATTTTTTATTTTGCCATTTGTTTAGGGACTTCCCGTTTAGAGTTTTCTTCGGAGTTCGGTATTTTTGTTATATCATTCTCTCAGCAACTTGTTCTGCTAAAGTCTAATAGCCATCTTACGATAATTACGAATCGACAGAGCAGAGGGGTATAGGCGAAGGGAAGGACGACCAAAAATCGTTACGTGCATGTCCATCTAATTTAGAAATGTTTACATTCCATAAACAGGACCCAATAGTATGGGAGAAAAACTATATGAAGGAAAGGTTGTCATAGGTTAAGAAATGAAAATTATCATGAAAAATTCTATCTAGGTAATAAAAGACAAACTATTAATGTTGAATTTGTAAGAATACGTTCATGTGGATATATATATCTCTTTCTTATATTTTGGGAATTCTGGTGTGTTTTTAATACTTCGAATATATCCACTGATATGGAATTTGTCCTGCATTTCTAATTAATCTTGTATGGGGTATACTTTGGACGACTGGTTTTAAATGAAATTCGTAGAAAAAAATATGTAGTGCTCATAATTTTTTGCTTCACAAAACAAAGATATTAATTAATTATGATCTCAATTCCATGTAATGTCAAACGGATGTCAATTTTCAATTATTTAAATTTTTACACCTCGAATATTATAAACAGGATATGTCGTCTTGGTCGAAAAGCTAAACTGTCTTTTCTTCTAATAAAATGAACAAAAAGTTAATAGGTTAATGTTGAATAATTATGTCCAGTGACTGTAAAGAGCTAGACAAAACCGTCTAGTTCAAGTGTCGTGTTTCTAAAAAAAACATTTTTCACGCTTGGCTCGTTTACTTTGAAATAGCACAGCAGTCTTCCTTTATATAACAGTGTATCTCAAATTTTGACAATTTAGTTTGAAAACTGTTTAAATGTATCAACAATGAACGAATGACTCGTAAGTATTATTTGGGTTTATAGTTCTGGTAAACGTACAAACTGACTAATGTACTTATATGTTGACTTCATCAATGAGATGTTAAAATTAGATGTTAAAATTTAACAGAAGAAGAACTAATTTTGCAAGATTTTGTCTCGTTGTGCCATCATTGTATGTTAATTTCGAAAAGTAATTGCTGCAAATTAAGTTTGATTTGGTGAACGTTGTTTGACCTTATGTTAACATTATCATGACACCTACATGGATGAATTTTCAAAAGTGTCCTATAATTAACAGGTCAATTTTACAGGACAGACATACTGTATTAGGAAATCGATTTTTACATAAAAATTTACAATCCTTTAAATTAAAGAACATGTTCTAATACTTTAAAATAACATTTACCTTTATAATTATATGTACATACATTTTTTAGGTCTATAATATTACTTGGTAATTATTTAGAATATGATACACAAAAAACAGAGTGATGATTTGGAACAAACTACCTAAACGCCCTCTTGAAAAAATACGCGGTCAACCAGCAAGGTTATTTATCTGGCTGATAACACCCTTATGTTGAATACGACGAAAGTATGCAGTTTTGAATGGTTGCATGCCTTTCGTTTAACTTTCATTACACTTTCTAAATAGTTTCTTCGCATTTCATCGGTATTCTGAGGGATAATTGATCTTGTCGTTAATGTTAATCCCGATTGCGATAATCGTCACCAGTTTGTATGCAAACAGCTGATGAGTTTACATTGCAGCTGAATTGTCTTTTAAATTTCCCAAAGGTATGAAAATTTGGTTCCTGAAAATTAAAAACATACCAAAAACTGATCATGTTTCTGTAATTGCTCATTGATTTTAATGAAGTAAAATTATATTTGTACATCGTGATAAAAAAAAAATAAGGATCAGACGATGCAAACTTTATGAACACAAACAAAACATATCAACATGTAGATATTCCTAACCTTCTTTAAAATTTGTTGGCTCGTGTAAATCATATTTACTTTAAAAATCAATCAACATAGACCATGCTTATGCGAGATCTACATAATATACTAATATACTGTTTGTAGGAACATGGATGTAATAGTACATATATCCATGGTAGGATGTAAACAAGGAAAAAATGTAGGAAAAACATATATGTTTAATTTGTTTATTTTTTTTTTACTTTTAACCTTTTTATATAGAAGGTTTTTAGTATTTAGAAATATCAAATAAGGAATAGGAATTAGAGTGTTAATTACGACAACTGTAAACGTTTATGTTATAACGAAAAGAATTAAAAGAGGTTAATTTGTTCTATTGTGTCATTAGCAGCTTAGCTTATAGACGTCAACATATGAAATTCCCTCAAAATATTTCATAACTTTACAGTTTCTCTGTAATTGCAGGTGTTAAAAGCTTTAAACATGGGATACGTATTTTAACTTGTTTAACATTAATTTTAATCCATTTAGCTATAGAATGACCATTGGTATTAGACAGACAACATGGACCCAAATGGACGGAATTCATCTCTTACCGAAATTAATGAAATGTAAGTATTCGTATTATTTCGTATCTTATTAAAATCCTTTTCGCTAATATATATGTTACAAAAATTTACAACGTTTGGTGAAAGTGATTATATTAACCTGCAAAAGAAATAACACAAACAGACCTTGCACATTTAAGAAACACACGTATGAATTAACTTTCATTTAATATGCATAACACAAATGATTATATCATGTAAAAGACATTCATTATGTAAGCTATTTGGATCATTTAATTAAAGATTAACTACGTTCACACAATGAAAACAGGTAGACTTTTATTTTCTGTTAAAAGAAAAACCTTCGTCTTTGTGACTTGAAGGATTCAAGCGGTTGGAGAAGGCTTTACAGTTTTTTTTGGGGTTCAAAATCAGTCAAACCTGGCTATAGAATGCTGTTAATCCATTCAATTATAATTATCTTTGATGATGATCTGCCCTGTTTAAATTTTTAATCATTTTTAACTAAATTATATATATTTTGCATGACATCATACAAAATAAAAGAATAGGCGGATGATAAAAACACATTTTCTCTCACCGTGTCGTCGATGTTTTGACCAGTCAAAATCAAGGTTTTATCTTATTTTTTCAATCATTGCTTTTTACTGACATAAAATATGCAATTATTATATGTGTTGAAAAAAATCTAATTGTGTAGCTGCTAGAAGTAGTTATTCACCTAATTGAGAGTATTTATGCTTGGAGGTTACAAATTATTTACATGTGATTGTTTTATCTATAAATCTTGATAAAAATCAATGAAATTTGTGTAAAATTATGTTAAACTATCGAAATTTAATCACAAAGTACACAGCGTACAATACTTGATAATTTATACAGATATTTATTTTGCAGGAAACAAAGTCGGAAATGGATTATATTAAGGATTTACTGACTGTGTACGTAGATTTAATTCAAGATTTTTGCTGATTTGATAGCTCAATATGGAAAACTATTCCTTCTTAGATTCCTTAAATCAGTTTGACAATGAAACGGTAGACGAGGAGCAGCGACCAATGATATCATCACTAGTGCCGTCCATTATGTTTTCTGCTGGTGTGTTCGGGAATTTACTTGCGTTATTTGTATTGAGTAGATCACCCAAGGAACAAAGACGATCAGTTTTTTACCGGTTGGTGGCAGCACTTGCTTTCACTGATCTTTTTGGAACGTTGACGACATCGCCTGTGACTTTACTGGTTTACAATAATAATTTGAAATGGCTTGGAGGACAACCATTGTGTGATTATTTTTCGATAATGTTGATATTTGCTGGACTTGCAACCGTGTTTACATTAGGTGCCATGGCCCTGGACCGTTTCATGGCCCTAAAACATCCATATATTTACCATGCAAAAATTAAATATAAGCAGGCTACATATATAGTTTTAACTTTATGGCTTGTTGCTATACTGATAGCTTTGTTACCAAAGATTGGTCTTGGGAAGAATGTCCAACAGTTCCCCGGATCGTGGTGTTTCTTTGAAATGTACGGAGACACTGCCAGTGAAAAAGCATTCGCAATTTTGTTTTCAATTTTAGGAATATCAATCATATTTACTATTGCCATCTTAAACATTATTTTAATATCAACTCTTTGTAACATGAGAAAGAAAGCTCCACGCAGCCTAAACGCCAGAAATATTATACAATGTGAAGTTCAAATGGCGATATTCCTCGTGGGTGTCATGATGGTGTTCAGTGTATGTTATGCCCCTTTAATGGTGAGTGATTTTATTTAATATGATAGTAAGTAGTTGACTGTTTTGATATTTTTCTGTGTTCATGGTCAATTTGAGAGAAAACTTCATTGCCAACCGAAGATAACCCTTTACTTTATATGTCTTTTCATATCGTTTGTTTACTGTCTCATTAGCGTATACTTCACATCTTCTTTTATTCACATGAAAAGTGAAAGCATACTGTGTTAGTTTGGTCATCGTGTCTGGTATATTTTTAAAGAACATCAATTAATTCGTTTAAAACATATTTTTACGGATATTTGTAAAATAAATTATTACGGACTGTTCTCTTGAATCTCGTTGATTGTATATTTGTACATACAAATATATGTGACGCAACAGATGCATATACGATCAATATATGCCTCTAAACTGGCCCCCATTCCATATACAGCCTTGCACATTAGGAGTCCAGTTTATGTATGTCTTCTAAGAGTAAAAGAAAAGTTGTATATATAGTATATATATATATAAACAAGTCTAAATTGAAAGCTACGTTCAAACCATATACTATATATATGACCTTGAATTTCTCTAATGAAAAAAAACCCAAAACAACACCAAAAAATACTAAAATGACAACTGCTTGCGATGCTCTTTTCCTGGAATAGCACACGAACACTTTATTTGAAATGTAACCCCTAAAAAAAGCACCTTAATCTTGATCAAAGTGTATAAAACGTACATTAAAATTCAATAATTCAATATGATTTAACCGAATGACAGTAACAGAAACAAGTAAACGAAAATAGAGCAATTTAACGAATTAACTATATATATTATTCTCTAATTCTATGGAGATTTATCCCTTTCCGAACCTATTGTATAAAACGTGTAGTTGCCGGTGGCCTCAAAATATCATCGTTGACAATGTAATGGAATTTGATGCGACTGTCATACAAGTGAGAGGTTAAGCTAGCTATAAAGCCATGTTCAATCCACCTTTTTTTACATTAGAAAATGTCTGTACCAAGTCGGGAATATTACAGTTGTTATCCATTCGTTTGATGTGTTTGGACTTTTGATTTTGCCTTTTAATTTTGCTCGGAGTTCAGTATTTTTGTGTTTTTACTTTTTAAGGGTCATGCACTTTTAAGCTTTTGGATGAATCCAAATATGCTAACAGGTGACAACTTCGTGCAATGTTAAAGGCACTCGAAGGGAGGCGGCTTGAACTTCAAAACTGATAATTTAAGTATCTCGATTGGATAATCCCGATAATCCATTGGTATCAATGTAAGAATCTATTTTATACACAGATACTTTTTGATTTCCTGGCTTTGTTTGGTGTCTGTCATTTGTATTTAAATTATATCGTGTATATCAGACCGAATTATTACGTCTAATTGTTTTTACTGTGACGCCTTCCTAGTAAGGTTTTTTTTTTTAAAAGCATTACAAGGCGTCATGATTAAATTGACTACGTGCATATCACAAAATAGACCTTGAAAAGTTCAAAACATTTCTAATTTGAAATCTTATCCATCTTATACGAGTTCAAAAATCTATTTACAAGTTACTTGTGACAGAAAATATATCTCGTAATGTTCAGTATAGAATTGTATTTTTTTTCAATTTCAGATTCGTGTTCTGGTAATACAGACAGGATTAACAGGGAGAAACAATTTGTTTGATCTTACTGTTATAAGACTTGCATCATTCAATCAAATCCTAGATCCATGGGTATATCTTCTGTTTAGAAGAGAACTGGTTGTGCGTGGCATTTCAATAATTCAAAAACATTTTTGTCCCAAAACATTCAAAAAGAAGAGAACTAACTCTTCGTTCAAGTATATTGAGAGAACCATGACAACAGAAAAAATGGTGACAGTAGCGCAGACGAGTGATATTCCAGTCTCGCCAATCACACCACCTCCACTTCTCGGTCTATCAGAGAAAAACTCTTCATTTGATCAATGTCCGGCCTAATAAATTGTTTTATATACACGTATTCTTTATATTTTAAATACAAATCTATTCAAACAGCTGTAATGAAAGAAAGAGAGCAAGAGAAAACAGAGTAGTAGTGTAAAATGAGAAAACAAACGAAGTCGCTCACACTTAAATTTTAATCTGTTATTTTTAAATGCTCTTTTTTTTTTTAATAGGATTACATTTTATGCTAAATGCTGATACACTGACATCTGTTTTACGATTCTAAGTGGCATGGCTAGGACTTAAATGTGACTTTGTCCCACTGTGTTGATATGAACAAAAAAATGTATGTCAACAATGTGTGTGTTTTTTTTTTTTAGAGATTCAGTGTCTTTGATATTTTATGCTGATCTTTATATAGACTAAATTTTAAGTGGCTATGCTGTTTTGGCTCTTTTGGTTTTCATGCTTTAAAATAGATCGCTTTCTATAATCTGGTAAATGATGAAGTTTATAGAAAAATGTGAGGTTTAAACATGAATAAGTCTTAAACACAGGAGACGTGGTGCAATCGACCACAGCGCAAAATTAGATGCCAGTTAAGTGTCATACCTAGTGTAATGTATAGAGAAATATTTCTGTAAACTTCAAATATTTACGCCAGGAACGCTGAAGTGATCAAGATTGACTTAGTTATTAAAACACCTAAATCAAACAAAGGGAAATTTATTGTTGTGGTATAAAATTGTCACTTTAGGCAACCATTTAAAAGAAAAGCGGCACTGCACAATGAAAGGGTGTGCACCAAAACTGACATACATATTATGCTACAATCCTGGATGAAAGTTTGATTACATTCGTTCAAAAAAACTTCAGCAACAAATTACAAGGACTTCTAGCAAAGAAAAGCAACAGACACATTTCGGAAAGGTATTCGAAGAATATAGTGTCAAAGCTGGTTAAAACAGATGATTTTTAAATGGAAACATTGCGTGTGTTAAAACTTCAATGCACAGAGAAACACGAAGAAAATTGTTTCGTTTCCAAAGACCAGATAAAGTGGGGGAAATGTTTTATTGAACATGGAAGGAAATATATCAATTATTGGTGCAAATGAATTACTTTATTTTTCTGCGGGTTTAATTAATGCTATCTAGAAAATTTATTTGAACAAACTTATAATTGGTGCAAGAAAATTGTTATAGCGATTTTGAACGATACATTAACAGATTAAGTAACAAATCTTTCACAAGGTCATGTTTTTCTCTGACTAAAATCCATTGGATGTAGGATGTGTAGGAATTGATAGTTTAGTCTTAGATGCATGCTCTTTTAATTAGTTGTTAGTGGCTTTGAACTAGCTTTCAGATAACTGCATGTACTCTCAGGTTCCTAATGTCTTTTTGTTGTCGGGATGTACAAGTACCCGTCCACGTCAACTTGTATTTTTGTTGATCTGATGAGTTAAGCCTTTTTCAACTGATTTTTATAGTTCGTTCTTATGTTGTACTGTTATACCACTGTCCCAGGTTAGGGGGAGGTTGGGATACCCGCAAACATACATTATTTATGATGTGCCTGTCCCAAGTCAGGATCCTGTAATTTAGTGGTTGTCGTTTGTTTATGTGTCACATATTTGTTTTTCGTTCATTTTTTTTATACAAATAAGGCCGTTAGTTTTCTCGTTTGAATTGTTTTACATTGTCATATCGGGGCCTTTTATAGCTGACTATGCGGTGTGGGCTCTGCTCATTGTTCAAGGCCGTAAGATGGCCTATAGTTGTTAATGTCTGTCCCATTTTGGTCTCTTGTGGCAATCATACCACACCTTCTTTTTTATATTTCACATATTCTTTTTAATTTAGCACTTCAATTCTAAATATACCACTGTCATTGTTTTCAGCCAAGTATTAGTTTTGAAAGTACATTCCCATATAAAGACTGTCATAGTTTACCAAGAAATATCATTGTAAAAAAATAAGTAACGGTTGTCAAGTTTTTGATCTGACAATAAAATATAAGGTATCGGATCTAAAATGCATTTATAAACAAATCAATCTTGATATCCGTGAAAAAATCAGTTGAAATATGAAAAGGCGGAACAAATCAGAAATGACATACTTGTCTATCTACTCATGAGGGTCTGGATGGGGGGTCTGTTATTCTGTAAACATTTAATATTTACCCCTTTTTTCTCTAATCTTTAAAAAATTATCCCCTTTTTTCTCTAATTTTCCAAAAATTAACCCTTTTATTCTCTAATCTTCTATTTTTTGGCCCGTTATTCTCTAATCTTCATTTTTTAAGGGCATTATTCTTTAATCATTTAACCCCATCCAAACCCTCACCCATTATTTCTCCGTAATATTTTGGCCGAAGGTAAAACAAATACAGTTAATTTTAAAGAAAACACTATAATTTAAAGACGAAACATAAACTTCTACGAATTTTGAAAAAAAAACCAACGTTTTGGAATCAAGCCCAGCGTATCGTTACATCCGGATATATCATGTTGCATTTGAAACCAAATCTTTGATGCGTCAGATAGTAAAATTAAGTGTATAGGTCACAGGCACTTGTTTCTGTCAATAAGGTGTTTTTTGTACTGGTATGGATAGTAATCCCCATATTGACAGAAACAAGTTTTTTTGGAAAAAAAAGTTTGTTTCCAGGTTTTGGTGAAAAAAATAATTTGTTTTGGACCCTGAGAAAAATAAAACTGTTTGTTTCACCCTCAGCTGCCACTATATGTAATGCTAAAATTGAAAGAAAAAAAATTGTTTTCGGTTTGCCGCTAAAAAAATAGATTGTTCTTCGCCGAAGGCGAAAAAAAAGTTTGCACAGAAAAAAAACCCATAGCCCCCCCCCCCCCCCCCCCAGAAATTCAAATGGTTGCTGCCTTAAACTATAATTGCCTATAGCAAGTGAGAAATAGATCAAACCATAAACAAAACATTGTCAAATGAACTATAAAAATTAGTTAAAAGAAAACTTACCAGTTGGACAAGTATACATTACAATAAATGTATACACTAAACCTAGTGCATGTAGTATCTTGGGTCATATTGACTTGTCAATCCAACTTTAACCTTGATCACTGCCGGATCCATGGTGAGGTCAGGTGAACCCTACCTAACAGACATAGTGACCTTGCAAGGAACCAATTTACCAAATATAGTTATCCTCCTTGTAATAAGTGAGGAAACTGTCATTTTGTCTAGCATTCACTGAACCATGTTAACTAGGTCAAAAACACTGGGCATATATGACAGACGGAAACTTGGTAATATAAGGAATCTGCATACGAAGTACACAGTGACCGGGACTTCCAGCTTCTGAAATATAAAGCTTAACACAAATAGGTTAAGCCGCCGCCGGAATATAATTCATTAGTCTCGCTTTCAACAACGAGACAACAACAGCTTATAAAACTAAAACTAAATGTCTCTGTTAAGGATTGGGTATTTCGTGGGTCTTTAAAAATAGTTGTTGCTTCAGTATTGTTGTGTTACATTTTTAGGGTTTTATAAGATACTAATTCCAGTTTAACTAGAAAAAAGGAGTCAATATAATGAGGCGCTGATTTAGTCAAAATTATTGAAATTTCAGGACCTCCGTAATTCGAATTCAGGATACCAAGTAACCATCGCAGTTTTAAAAATGTTTTCAAAAACAACTACACGTTTCCAGATCTTTATAAGCAGCACTAGAATTCCAAAACTAGACTAGTCTAGTAATAGAGGTTTGACAGTACCTAATCTTTCACGCCAAAAATATCTACTTTTTATAAATAAAACAATTTTAGTAAAAAAAGAAAATAGCAAAAAGTACGAGAATACGCTATTGAATAACAATTTTAGGAGCTTATTGAGTTGATGCAAACAGTGACATAGAACGTTATCAATCAGAGAAAAGCAATTCTGTCATTCATGTTGCGAGATAAAAATCGTTAAGTTTGTACTTAACGTGTGATTGAAATGTTGAAGAGCAATCTGTAATTTGTAGTTCTGTAAAAACGGGGACTGTTTACTTTTAATTTCTTTTTTATGATAATGCTGATCATAAAGTTGAACTATTTGACAGATAGTTTTGTTTTCCAATATTTGTTCTAAAGCATTATCAAGGATCTCTATATATAGTATTATATATATCTTTACAAATAATTGATATAATTCATTAAATTGGATTGGATATTGACCTTGCATGTGTCCTCTCGATCAAGTTCATTGAATCAATGTTCGGTCTATTCCAGTGCGCATATATCCGCGATCGGATACTGCACTGTGTAACATGCAGATGCAGATACAGGCTTTTCTACATTACCTTAGCTGGCAAAACTTTTAGTAATTTTGGTCCTCTATGCTCTTCAACTTCGTACTTTATTTTGGCTCTTAACATTTTTTGATTCGAGTCTTTTTTGGACGAAACGCGCGCCTGGCGTAAATATAAAATTCCAATCCTGGAATCTATGATGAGTTTATTTACAAGCCTAGGTCTTTCACGATCATACCACAATACTTGGCCACTACAATGTATTAATAATTAATTTTGTTCACGAAAGTGGGTAACTCGAAATATATTAGCCAAAATATTTATTTTGGTACAATCTACTTTTTAAGTGTTAAAATTGTCCTAAATTTCAAGTTTCGGCAATATGTGTTTTCTGACATTATTAGAGCGGCAACTTTACATTCATATCTACGGAAATAAGCAAAACGGTATTCCCGTCCTTTCACATAACGATGTGTGGATATTTGATACCGATACTCTGGCATCCTGGCTTAACCTCTATTCGAATCAGCAAGTCAATTGAGGAGAGTACAGAGAACAGTGTGTTGGGGTCTAGACACAGGAAAATCTGAGGAGAGTACAGAGAACAGTGTGTTGGGGTCTAGACACAGGAAAATCTGAGGAGAGTACAGAGAACAATGTGTTGGGGTCTAGACATAGGAAAATCTGAGGAGAGTACAGAGAACAGTGTATTGGGGTCTAGACACAGGAAAATCTGAGGAGAGTACAGAGAACAATGTGTTGGGGTCTAGACACAGGAAAATCTGAGGAGAGTACAGAGAACAGTGTGTTGGGGTCTAGACACAGGAAAATCTGAGGAGAGTACAGAAAACAGTGTGTTGGGGTCTAGACACAGGAAAATCTGAGGAGAGTACAGAGAAGAGTGTGTTGGGGTCTAGACACAGGAAAATCTGAGGAGAGTACAGAGAACAGTGTATTGGGGTCTAGACACAGGAAAATCTGAGGAGAGTACAGAGAACAGTGTATTGGGGTCTAGACACAGGAAAATCTGAGGAGAGTACAGAGAACAGTGTGTTGGGGTCTAGACACAGGAAAATCTGAGGAGAGTACAGAGAACAGTGTGTTGGGGTCTAGACACAGGAAAATCTGAGGAGAGTACAGAGAACAGTGTATTGGGGTCTAGACACAGGAAAATTTGAGGAGAGTACAGAAAACATTGTGTTGGGGTCTAGACACAGGAAAATCTGAGGAGAGTACAGAGAACAATGTGTTGGGGTCTAGACACAGGAAAATCTGAGGAGAGTACAGAGAACAGTGTGTTGGGGTCTAGACACAGGAAAATCTGAGGAGAGTACAGAGAACAATGTGTTGGGGTCTAGACATAGGAAAATCTGAGGAGAGTACAGAGAACAGTGTATTGGGGCCTAGACACAGGAAAATCTGAGGAGAGTACAGAGAACAGTGTGTTGGGGTCTAGACACAGGAAAATCTGAGGAGAGTACAGAGAACAGTGTGTTGGGGTCTAGACACAGGAAAATCTGAGGAGAGTACAGAGAACATTGTATTGGGGTCTAGACACAGGAAAATCTGAGGAGAGTACAGAGAACAGTGTGTTGGGGTCTAGACACAGGAAAATCTGAGGAGAGTACAAAGAACAGTGTGTTGGGGTCTAGACACAGGAAAATCTGAGGAGAGTACAGAGAACATTGTATTGGGGTCTAGACACAGGAAAATCTGAGGAGAGTACAGAGAACAGTGTGTTGGGGTCTAGACACAGGAAAATCTGAGGAGAGTACAGAGAACAGTGTGTTGGGGTCTAGACACAGGAAACTCTGAGGAGAGTACAGAGAACAATGTGTTGGGGTCTAGACATAGGAAAATCTGAGGAGAGTACAGAGAACAGTGTATTGGGGTCTAGACACAGGAAAATCTGAGGAGAGTACAGAGAAGAGTGTGTTGGGGTCTAGACACATGAAAATCTGAGGAGAGTACAGAGAACAATGTGTTGGGGTCTAGACATAGGAACATCTGAGGAGAGTACAGAGAACATTGTATTGGGGTCTAGACACAGGAAAATCTGAGGAGAGTACAGAGAACAGTGTGTTGGGGTCTAGACACAGGAAAATCTGAGGAGAGTACAGAGAAGAGTGTGTTGGGGTCTAGACACAGGAAAATCTGAGGAGAGTACAGAGAACAATGTGTTGGGGTCTAGACATAGGAAAATCTGAGGAGAGTACAGAGAACAGTGTATTGGGGTCTAGACACAGGAAAATCTGAGGAGAGTACAGAGAACAATGCGTTGGGGTCTAGACACAGGAAAATCTGAGGAGAGTACAGAGAACAGTGTGTTGGGGTCTAGACACAGGAAAATCTGAGGAGAGTACAGAGAACAGTGTGTTGGGGTCTAGACACAGGAAAATCTGAGGAGAGTACAGAGAACAGTGTGTTGGGGTCTAGACACAGGAAAATCTGAGGAGAGTACAGAGAACAATGTGTTGGGGTCTAGACACAGGAAAATCTGAGGAGAGTACAGAGAACAATGTGTTGGGGTCTAGACACAGGAAAATCTGAGGAGAGTACAGAGAACAGTGTGTTGGGGTCTAGACACAGGAAAATCTGAGGAGAGTACAGAGAACAGTGTATTGGGGTCTAGACACAGGAAAATCTGAGGAGAGTACAGAGAACAGTGTGTTGGGGTCTAGACACAGGAAAATCTGAGGAGAGTACAGAGAAGAGTGTGTTGGGGTCTAGACACAGGAAAATCTGAGGAGAGTACAGAGAACAATGTGTTGGGGTCTAGACATAGGAAAATCTGAGGAGAGTACAGAGAACAATGTGTTGGGGTCTAGACACAGGAAAATCTGAGGAGAGTACAGAGAAGAGTGTGTTGGGTTCTAGACATAGGAAAATCTGAGGAGAGTACAGAGAACAATGTGTTGGGGTCTAGACACAGGAAAATCTGAGGAGAGTACAGAGAACAATGTGTTGGGGTCTAGACACAGGAAAATCTGAGGAGAGTACAGAGAACAGTGTGTTGGGGTCTAGACACAGGAAAATCTGAGGAGAGTACAGAGAACAATGTGTTGGGGTGTAGACACAGGAAAATCTGAGGAGAGTACAGAGAACAGTGTGTTGGGATCTAGACACAGGAAAATCTGAGGAGAGTACAGAAAACATTGTGTTGGGGTCTAGACACAGGAAAATCTGAGGAGAGTACAGAGAACAATGTGTTGGGGTCTAGACACAGGAAAATCTGAGGAGAGTACAGAGAACAGTGTGTTGGGGTCTAGACACAGGAAAATCTGAGGAGAGTACAGATAACAGTGTATTGGGGTCTAGACACAGGAAAATCTGAGGAGAGTACAGAGAACAGTGTGTTGGGGTCTAGACACAGGAAAATCTGAGGAGAGTACAGAGAACAGTGTGTTGGGGTCTAGACACAGGAAAATCTGAGGAGAGGACAGAGAACAGTGTATTGGGGTCTAGACACAGGAAAATCTGAGGAGAGGACAGAGAACAGTGTATTGGGGGTCTAGACACAGGAAAATCTGAGGAGAGTACAGAGAAGAGTGTGTTGGGGTCTAGACACAGGAAAATCTGAGGAGAGTACAGAGAACAATGTGTTGGGGTCTAGACACAGGAAAATCTGAGGAGAGTACAGAGAACAATGTGTTGGGGTCTAGACACAGGAAAATCTGAGGAGAGTACAGAGAACAGTGTATTGGGGGTCTAGACACAGGAAAATCTGAGGAGAGTACAGAGAACAATGTGTTGGGGTCTAGACACAGGAAAATCTGAGGAGAGTACAGATAACAGTGTGTTGGGGTCTAGACACAGGAAAATCTGAGGAGAGTACAGAGAACAATGTGTTGGGGTCTAGACACAGGAAAATCTGAGGAGAGTACAGATAACAGTGTGTTGGGGTCTAGACATAGGAAAATCTGAGGAGAGTACAGATAACAGTGTGTTGGGGTCTAGACACAGGAAAATCTGAGGAGAGTACAGATAACAGTGTATTGGGGTCTAGACACAGGAAAATCTGAGGAGAGTACAGAGAACAGTGTGTTGGGGTCTAGACACAGGAAAATCTGAGGAGAGTACAGAGAACAGTGTGTTGGGGTCTAGACACAGGAAAATCTGAGGAGAGTACAGAGAAGAGTGTGTTGGGGTCTAGACACAGGAAAATTTGAGGAGAGTACAGAGAACAGTGTATTGGGGTCTAGACACAGGAAAATTTGAGGAGAGTACAGAAAACATTGTGTTGGGGTCTAGACACAGGAAAATCTGAGGAGAGTACAGAGAACAATGTGTTGGGGTCTAGACACAGGAAAATCTGAGGAGAGTACAGAGAACAGTGTGTTGGGGTCTAGACACAGGAAAATCTGAGGAGAGTACAGAGAACAATGTGTTGGGGTCTAGACATAGGAAAATCTGAGGAGAGTACAGAGAACAGTGTATTGGGGTCTAGACACAGGAAAATCTGAGGAGAGTACAGAGAACAGTGTGTTGGGGTCTAGACACAGGAAAATCTGAGGAGAGTACAGAGAAGAGTGTGTTGGGGTCTAGACACAGGAAAATCTGAGGAGAGTACAGAGAACAATGTGTTGGGGTCTAGACACAGGAAAATCTGAGGAGAGTACAGAGAACAGTGTATTGGGGGTCTAGACACAGGAAAATCTGAGGAGAGTACAGAGAACAATGTGTTGGGGTCTAGACACAGGAAAATCTGAGGAGAGTACAGAGAACAGTGTATTGGGGGTCTAGACACAGGAAAATCTGAGGAGAGTACAGAGAACATTGTATTGGGGTCTAGACACAGGAAAATCTGAGGAGAGTACAGAGAACAGTGTGTTGGGGTCTAGACACAGGAAAATCTGAGGAGAGTACAGAGAAGAGTGTGTTGGGGTCTAGACACAGGAAAATCTGAGGAGAGTACAGAGAACAATGTGTTGGGGTCTAGACATAGGAAAATCTGAGGAGAGTACAGAGAACAGTGTATTGGGGTCTAGACACAGGAAAATCTGAGGAGAGTACAGAGAACAATGCGTTGGGGTCTAGACACAGGAAAATCTGAGGAGAGTACAGAGAACAGTGTGTTGGGGTCTAGACACAGGAAAATCTGAGGAGAGTACAGAGAACAGTGTGTTGGGGTCTAGACACAGGAAAATCTGAGGAGAGTACAGAGAACAGTGTGTTGGGGTCTAGACACAGGAAAATCTGAGGAGAGTACAGAGAACAATGTGTTGGGGTCTAGACACAGGAAAATCTGAGGAGAGTACAGAGAACAATGTGTTGGGGTCTAGACACAGGAAAATCTGAGGAGAGTACAGAGAACAGTGTGTTGGGGTCTAGACACAGGAAAATCTGAGGAGAGTACAGAGAACAGTGTATTGGGGTCTAGACACAGGAAAATCTGAGGAGAGTACAGAGAACAGTGTGTTGGGGTCTAGACACAGGAAAATCTGAGGAGAGTACAGAGAAGAGTGTGTTGGGGTCTAGACACAGGAAAATCTGAGGAGAGTACAGAGAACAATGTGTTGGGGTCTAAACATAGGAAAATCTGAGGAGAGTACAGAGAACAATGTGTTGGGGTCTAGACACAGGAAAATCTGAGGAGAGTACAGAGAAGAGTGTGTTGGGTTCTAGACATAGGAAAATCTGAGGAGAGTACAGAGAACAATGTGTTGGGGTCTAGACACAGGAAAATCTGAGGAGAGTACAGAGAACAGTGTATTGGGGTCTAGACACAGGAAAATCTGAGGAGAGTACAGAGAACAGTGTATTGGGGTCTAGACACAGGAAAATCTGAGGAGAGTACAGAGAACAGTGTGTTGGGGTCTAGACACAGGAAAATCTGAGGAGAGTACAGAGAACAGTGTGTTGGGGTCTAGACACAGGAAAATCTGAGGAGAGTACAGAGAACAGTGTATTGGGGTCTAGACACAGGAAAATTTGAGGAGAGTACAGAAAACATTGTGTTGGGGTCTAGACACAGGAAAATCTGAGGAGAGTACAGAGAACAATGTGTTGGGGTCTAGACACAGGAAAATCTGAGGAGAGTACAGAGAACAATGTGTTGGGGTCTAGACATAGGAAAATCTGAGGAGAGTACAGATAACAGTGTATTGGGGTCTAGACACAGGAAAATCTGAGGAGAGTACAGAGAACAGTGTGTTGGGGTCTAGACACAGGAAAATCTGAGGAGAGTACAGAGAACAGTGTGTTGGGGTCTAGACACAGGAAAATCTGAGGAGAGTACAGAGAAGAGTGTGTTGGGGTCTAGACACAGGAAAATTTGAGGAGAGTACAGAGAACAGTGTATTGGGGTCTAGACACAGGAAAATTTGAGGAGAGTACAGAAAACATTGTGTTGGGGTCTAGACACAGGAAAATCTGAGGAGAGTACAGAGAACAATGTGTTGGGGTCTAGACACAGGAAAATCTGAGGAGAGTACAGAGAACAGTGTGTTGGGGTCTAGACACAGGAAAATCTGAGGAGAGTACAGAGAACAATGTGTTGGGGTCTAGACATAGGAAAATCTGAGGAGAGTACAGAGAACAGTGTATTGGGGTCTAGACACAGGAAAATCTGAGGAGAGTACACAGAACAGTGTGTTGGGGTCTAGACACAGGAAAATCTGAGGAGAGTACAGAGAAGAGTGTGTTGGGGTCTAGACACAGGAAAATCTGAGGAGAGTACAGAGAACAATGTGTTGGGGTCTAGACACAGGAAAATCTGAGGAGAGTACAGAGAACAGTGTATTGGGGGTCTAGACACAGGAAAATCTGAGGAGAGTACAGAGAACAATGTGTTGGGGTCTAGACACAGGAAAATCTGAGGAGAGTACAGAGAACAGTGTATTGGGGGTCTAGACACAGGAAAATCTGAGGAGAGTACAGAGAACAATGTGTTGGGGTCTAGACACAGGAAAATCTGAGGAGAGTACAGATAACAGTGTGTTGGGGTCTAGACACAGGAAAATCTGAGGAGAGTACAGAGAACAATGTGTTGGGGTCTAGACACAGGAAAATCTGAGGAGAGTACAGATAACAGTGTGTTGGGGTCTAGACATAGGAAAATCTGAGGAGAGTACAGATAACAGTGTGTTGGGGTCTAGACACAGGAAAATCTGAGGAGAGTACAGATAACAGTGTATTGGGGGTCTAGACACAGGAAAATCTGAGGAGAGTACAGAGAACAATGTGTTGGGGTCTAGACACAGGAAAATCTGAGGAGAGTACAGAGAACAGTGTATTGGGGGTCTAGACACAGGAAAATCTGAGGAGAGTACAGAGAACAATGTGTTGGGGTCTAGACACAGGAAAATCTGAGGAGAGTACAGATAACAGTGTGTTGGGGTCTAGACACAGGAAAATCTGAGGAGAGTACAGAGAACAATGTGTTGGGGTCTAGACACAGGAAAATCTGAGGAGAGTACAGATAACAGTGTGTTGGGGTCTAGACATAGGAAAATCTGAGGAGAGTAAAGATAACAGTGTGTTGGGGTCTAGACACAGGAAAATCTGAGGAGAGTACAGATAACAGTGTATTGGGGTCTAGACACAGGAAAATCTGAGGAGAGTACAGAGAACAGTGTGTTGGGGTCTAGACACAGGAAAATCTGAGGAGAGTACAGAGAACAGTGTGTTGGGGTCTAGACACAGGAAAATCTGAGGAGAGTACAGAGAACAGTGTATTGGGGTCTAGACACAGGAAAATTTGAGGAGAGTACAGAAAACATTGTGTTGGGGTCTAGACACAGGAAAATCTGAGGAGAGTACAGAGAACAATGTGTTGGGGTCTAGACACAGGAAAATCTGAGGAGAGTACAGAGAACAGTGTGTTGGGGTCTAGACACAGGAAAATCTGAGGAGAGTACAGAGAACAATGTGTTGGGGTCTAGACATAGGAAAATCTGAGGAGAGTACAGAGAACAGTGTATTGGGGTCTAGACACAGGAAAATCTGAGGAGAGTACAGAGAACAATGTGTTGGGGTCTAGACACAGGAAAATCTGAGGAGAGTACAGAGAACAATGTGTTGGGGTCTAGACATAGGAAAATCTGAGGAGAGTACAGATAACAGTGTGTTGGGGTCTAGACACAGGAAAATCTGAGGAGAGTACAGAGAACAATGTGTTGGGGTCTAGACATAGGAAAATCTGAGGAGAGTACAGAGAACAGTGTATTGGGGTCTAGACACAGGAAAATCTGAGGAGAGTACAGAGAACAATGTGTTGGGGTCTAGACACAGGAAAATCTGAGGAGAGTACAGAGAACAATGTGTTGGGGTCTAGACATAGGAAAATCTGAGGAGAGTACAGATAACAGTGTGTTGGGGTCTAGACACAGGAAAATCTGAGGAGAGTACAGAGAACAATGTGTTGGGGTCTAGACACAGGAAAATCTGAGGAGAGTACAGAGAACAGTGTGTTGGGGTCTAGACACAGGAAAATCTGAGGAGAGTACAGAGAACAGTGTGTTGGGGTCTAGACACAGGAAAATCTGAGGAGAGTACAGAGAACATTGTATTGGGGTCTAGACACAGGAAAATCTGAGGAGAGTACAGAGAACAGTGTGTTGGGGTCTAGACACAGGAAAATCTGAGGAGAGTACAAAGAACAGTGTGTTGGGGTCTAGACACAGGAAAATCTGAGGAGAGTACAGAGAACATTGTATTGGGGTCTAGACACAGGAAAATCTGAGGAGAGTACAGAGAACAGTGTGTTGGGGTCTAGACACAGGAAAATCTGAGGAGAGTACAGAGAACAGTGTGTTGGGGTCTAGACACAGGAAAATCTGAGGAGAGTACAGAGAACAATGTGTTGGGGTCTAGACATAGGAAAATCTGAGGAGAGTACAGAGAACAGTGTATTGGGGTCTAGACACAGGAAAATCTGAGGAGAGTACAGAGAAGAGTGTGTTGGGGTCTAGACACATGAAAATCTGAGGAGAGTACAGAGAACAATGTGTTGGGGTCTAGACATAGGAACATCTGAGGAGAGTACAGAGAACATTGTATTGGGGTCTAGACACAGGAAAATCTGAGGAGAGTACAGAGAACAGTGTGTTGGGGTCTAGACACAGGAAAATCTGAGGAGAGTACAGAGAAGAGTGTGTTGGGGTCTAGACACAGGAAAATCTGAGGAGAGTACAGAGAACAATGTGTTGGGGTCTAGACACAGGAAAATCTGAGGAGAGTACAGAGAACAGTGTATTGGGGTCTAGACACAGGAAAATCTGAGGAGAGTACAGAGAACAATGCGTTGGGGTCTAGACACAGGAAAATCTGAGGAGAGTACAGAGAACAGTGTGTTGGGGTCTAGACACAGGAAAATCTGAGGAGAGTACAGAGAACAGTGTGTTGGGGTCTAGACACAGGAAAATCTGAGGAGAGTACAGAGAACAGTGTGTTGGGGTCTAGACACAGGAAAATCTGAGGAGAGTACAGAGAACAATGTGTTGGGGTCTAGACACAGGAAAATCTGAGGAGAGTACAGAGAACAATGTGTTGGGGTCTAGACACAGGAAAATCTGAGGAGAGTACAGAGAACAGTGTGTTGGGGTCTAGACACAGGAAAATCTGAGGAGAGTACAGAGAACAGTGTATTGGGGTCTAGACACAGGAAAATCTGAGGAGAGTACAGAGAACAGTGTATTGGGGTCTAGACACAGGAAAATCTGAGGAGAGTACAGAGAACAGTGTGTTGGGGTCTAGACACAGGAAAATCTGAGGAGAGTACAGAGAAGAGTGTGTTGGGGTCTAGACACAGGAAAATCTGAGGAGAGTACAGAGAACAATGTGTTGGGGTCTAGACATAGGAAAATCTGAGGAGAGTACAGAGAACAATGTGTTGGGGTCTAGACACAGGAAAATCTGAGGAGAGTACAGAGAAGAGTGTGTTGGGTTCTAGACATAGGAAAATCTGAGGAGAGTACAGAGAAGAGTGTGTTGGGGTCTAGACACAGGAAAATTTGAGGAGAGTACAGAGAACAGTGTATTGGGGTCTAGACACAGGAAAATTTGAGGAGAGTACAGAAAACATTGTGTTGGGGTCTAGACACAGGAAAATCTGAGAAGAGTACAGAGAACAATGTGTTGGGGTCTAGACACAGGAAAATCTGAGGAGAGTACAGAGAAAAGTGTGTTGGGGTCTAGACACAGGAAAATCTGAGGAGAGTACAGAGAACAATGTGTTGGGGTCTAGACATAGGAAAATCTGAGGAGAGTACAGAGAACAGTGTATTGGGGTCTAGACACAGGAAAATCTGAGGAGAGTACAGAGAACAGTGTGTTGGGGTCTAGACACAGGAAAATCTGAGGAGAGTACAGAGAAGAGTGTGTTGGGGTCTAGACACAGGAAAATCTGAGGAGAGTACAGAGAACAATGTGTTGGGGTCTAGACACAGGAAAATCTGAGGAGAGTACAGAGAACAGTGTATTGGGGGTCTAGACACAGGAAAATCTGAGGAGAGTACAGAGAACAATGTGTTGGGGTCTAGACACAGGAAAATCTGAGGAGAGTACAGAGAACAGTGTATTGGGGGTCTAGACACAGGAAAATCTGAGGAGAGTACAGAGAACAATGTGTTGGGGTCTAGACACAGGAAAATCTGAGGAGAGTACAGATAACAGTGTGTTGGGGTCTAGACACAGGAAAATCTGAGGAGAGTACAGAGAACAATGTGTTGGGGTCTAGACACAGGAAAATCTGAGGAGAGTACAGATAACAGTGTGTTGGGGTCTAGACATAGGAAAATCTGAGGAGAGTACAGATAACAGTGTGTTGGGGTCTAGACACAGGAAAATCTGAGGAGAGTACAGATAACAGTGTATTGGGGGTCTAGACACAGGAAAATCTGAGGAGAGTACAGAGAACAATGTGTTGGGGTCTAGACACAGGAAAATCTGAGGAGAGTACAGAGAACAGTGTATTGGGGGTCTAGACACAGGAAAATCTGAGGAGAGTACAGAGAACAATGTGTTGGGGTCTAGACACAGGAAAATCTGAGGAGAGTACAGATAACAGTGTGTTGGGGTCTAGACACAGGAAAATCTGAGGAGAGTACAGAGAACAATGTGTTGGGGTCTAGACACAGGAAAATCTGAGGAGAGTACAGATAACAGTGTGTTGGGGTCTAGACATAGGAAAATCTGAGGAGAGTACAGATAACAGTGTGTTGGGGTCTAGACACAGGAAAATCTGAGGAGAGTACAGATAACAGTGTATTGGGGTCTAGACACAGGAAAATCTGAGGAGAGTACAGAGAACAGTGTGTTGGGGTCTAGACACAGGAAAATCTGAGGAGAGTACAGAGAACAGTGTGTTGGGGTCTAGACACAGGAAAATCTGAGGAGAGTACAGAGAACAGTGTATTGGGGTCTAGACACAGGAAAATTTGAGGAGAGTACAGAAAACATTGTGTTGGGGTCTAGACACAGGAAAATCTGAGGAGAGTACAGAGAACAATGTGTTGGGGTCTAGACACAGGAAAATCTGAGGAGAGTACAGAGAACAGTGTGTTGGGGTCTAGACACAGGAAAATCTGAGGAGAGTACAGAGAACAATGTGTTGGGGTCTAGACATAGGAAAATCTGAGGAGAGTACAGAGAACAGTGTATTGGGGTCTAGACACAGGAAAATCTGAGGAGAGTACAGAGAACAATGTGTTGGGGTCTAGACACAGGAAAATCTGAGGAGAGTACAGAGAACAATGTGTTGGGGTCTAGACATAGGAAAATCTGAGGAGAGTACAGATAACAGTGTGTTGGGGTCTAGACACAGGAAAATCTGAGGAGAGTACAGAGAACAATGTGTTGGGGTCTAGACATAGGAAAATCTGAGGAGAGTACAGAGAACAGTGTATTGGGGTCTAGACACAGGAAAATCTGAGGAGAGTACAGAGAACAATGTGTTGGGGTCTAGACACAGGAAAATCTGAGGAGAGTACAGAGAACAATGTGTTGGGGTCTAGACATAGGAAAATCTGAGGAGAGTACAGATAACAGTGTGTTGGGGTCTAGACACAGGAAAATCTGAGGAGAGTACAGAGAACAATGTGTTGGGGTCTAGACACAGGAAAATCTGAGGAGAGTACAGAGAACAGTGTGTTGGGGTCTAGACACAGGAAAATCTGAGGAGAGTACAGAGAACAGTGTGTTGGGGTCTAGACACAGGAAAATCTGAGGAGAGTACAGAGAACATTGTATTGGGGTCTAGACACAGGAAAATCTGAGGAGAGTACAGAGAACAGTGTGTTGGGGTCTAGACACAGGAAAATCTGAGGAGAGTACAAAGAACAGTGTGTTGGGGTCTAGACACAGGAAAATCTGAGGAGAGTACAGAGAACATTGTATTGGGGTCTAGACACAGGAAAATCTGAGGAGAGTACAGAGAACAGTGTGTTGGGGTCTAGACACAGGAAAATCTGAGGAGAGTACAGAGAACAGTGTGTTGGGGTCTAGACACAGGAAAATCTGAGGAGAGTACAGAGAACAATGTGTTGGGGTCTAGACATAGGAAAATCTGAGGAGAGTACAGAGAACAGTGTATTGGGGTCTAGACACAGGAAAATCTGAGGAGAGTACAGAGAAGAGTGTGTTGGGGTCTAGACACATGAAAATCTGAGGAGAGTACAGAGAACAATGTGTTGGGGTCTAGACATAGGAACATCTGAGGAGAGTACAGAGAACATTGTATTGGGGTCTAGACACAGGAAAATCTGAGGAGAGTACAGAGAACAGTGTGTTGGGGTCTAGACACAGGAAAATCTGAGGAGAGTACAGAGAAGAGTGTGTTGGGGTCTAGACACAGGAAAATCTGAGGAGAGTACAGAGAACAATGTGTTGGGGTCTAGACACAGGAAAATCTGAGGAGAGTACAGAGAACAGTGTATTGGGGTCTAGACACAGGAAAATCTGAGGAGAGTACAGAGAACAATGCGTTGGGGTCTAGACACAGGAAAATCTGAGGAGAGTACAGAGAACAGTGTGTTGGGGTCTAGACACAGGAAAATCTGAGGAGAGTACAGAGAACAGTGTGTTGGGGTCTAGACACAGGAAAATCTGAGGAGAGTACAGAGAACAGTGTGTTGGGGTCTAGACACAGGAAAATCTGAGGAGAGTACAGAGAACAATGTGTTGGGGTCTAGACACAGGAAAATCTGAGGAGAGTACAGAGAACAATGTGTTGGGGTCTAGACACAGGAAAATCTGAGGAGAGTACAGAGAACAGTGTGTTGGGGTCTAGACACAGGAAAATCTGAGGAGAGTACAGAGAACAGTGTATTGGGGTCTAGACACAGGAAAATCTGAGGAGAGTACAGAGAACAGTGTGTTGGGGTCTAGACACAGGAAAATCTGAGGAGAGTACAGAGAAGAGTGTGTTGGGGTCTAGACACAGGAAAATCTGAGGAGAGTACAGAGAACAATGTGTTGGGGTCTAGACATAGGAAAATCTGAGGAGAGTACAGAGAACAATGTGTTGGGGTCTAGACACAGGAAAATCTGAGGAGAGTACAGAGAACAGTGTGTTGGGGTCTAGACACAGGAAAATCTGAGGAGAGTACAGAGAACATTGTATTGGGGTCTAGACACAGGAAAATCTGAGGAGAGTACAGAGAACAGTGTGTTGGGGTCTAGACACAGGAAAATCTGAGGAGAGTACAAAGAACAGTGTGTTGGGGTCTAGACACAGGAAAATCTGAGGAGAGTACAGAGAACATTGTATTGGGGTCTAGACACAGGAAAATCTGAGGAGAGTACAGAGAACAGTGTGTTGGGGTCTAGACACAGGAAAATCTGAGGAGAGTACAGAGAACAGTGTGTTGGGGTCTAGACACAGGAAAATCTGAGGAGAGTACAGAGAACAATGTGTTGGGGTCTAGACATAGGAAAATCTGAGGAGAGTACAGAGAACAGTGTATTGGGGTCTAGACACAGGAAAATCTGAGGAGAGTACAGAGAAGAGTGTGTTGGGGTCTAGACACATGAAAATCTGAGGAGAGTACAGAGAACAATGTGTTGGGGTCTAGACATAGGAACATCTGAGGAGAGTACAGAGAACATTGTATTGGGGTCTAGACACAGGAAAATCTGAGGAGAGTACAGAGAACAGTGTGTTGGGGTCTAGACACAGGAAAATCTGAGGAGAGTACAGAGAAGAGTGTGTTGGGGTCTAGACACAGGAAAATCTGAGGAGAGTACAGAGAACAATGTGTTGGGGTCTAGACACAGGAAAATCTGAGGAGAGTACAGAGAACAGTGTATTGGGGTCTAGACACAGGAAAATCTGAGGAGAGTACAGAGAACAATGCGTTGGGGTCTAGACACAGGAAAATCTGAGGAGAGTACAGAGAACAGTGTGTTGGGGTCTAGACACAGGAAAATCTGAGGAGAGTACAGAGAACAGTGTGTTGGGGTCTAGACACAGGAAAATCTGAGGAGAGTACAGAGAACAGTGTGTTGGGGTCTAGACACAGGAAAATCTGAGGAGAGTACAGAGAACAATGTGTTGGGGTCTAGACACAGGAAAATCTGAGGAGAGTACAGAGAACAATGTGTTGGGGTCTAGACACAGGAAAATCTGAGGAGAGTACAGAGAACAGTGTGTTGGGGTCTAGACACAGGAAAATCTGAGGAGAGTACAGAGAACAGTGTATTGGGGTCTAGACACAGGAAAATCTGAGGAGAGTACAGAGAACAGTGTGTTGGGGTCTAGACACAGGAAAATCTGAGGAGAGTACAGAGAAGAGTGTGTTGGGGTCTAGACACAGGAAAATCTGAGGAGAGTACAGAGAACAATGTGTTGGGGTCTAGACATAGGAAAATCTGAGGAGAGTACAGAGAACAATGTGTTGGGGTCTAGACACAGGAAAATCTGAGGAGAGTACAGAGAAGAGTGTGTTGGGTTCTAGACATAGGAAAATCTGAGGAGAGTACAGAGAACAATGTGTTGGGGTCTAGACACAGGAAAATCTGAGGAGAGTACAGAGAACAATGTGTTGGGGTCTAGACACAGGAAAATCTGAGGAGAGTACAGAGAACAGTGTGTTGGGGTCTAGACACAGGAAAATCTGAGGAGAGTACAGAGAACAATGTGTTGGGGTCTAGACACAGGAAAATCTGAGGAGAGTACAGAGAACAGTGTGTTGGGATCTAGACACAGGAAAATCTGAGGAGAGTACAGAAAACATTGTGTTGGGGTCTAGACACAGGAAAATCTGAGGAGAGTACAGAGAACAATGTGTTGGGGTCTAGACACAGGAAAATCTGAGGAGAGTACAGAGAAGAGTGTGTTGGGGTCTAGACACAGGAAAATCTGAGGAGAGTACAGAGAACAGTGTGTTGGGGTCTAGACACAGGAAAATCTGAGGAGAGTACAGAGAACAGTGTGTTGGGGTCTAGACACAGGAAAATCTGAGGAGAGTACAGATAACAGTGTATTGGGGTCTAGACACAGGAAAATCTGAGGAGAGTACAGAGAACAGTGTGTTGGGGTCTAGACACAGGAAAATCTGAGGAGAGTACAGAGAACAGTGTGTTGGGGTCTAGACACAGGAAAATCTGAGGAGAGGACAGAGAACAGTGTATTGGGGTCTTGACACAGGAAAATCTGAGGAGAGGACAGAGAACAGTGTATTGGGGGTCTAGACACAGGAAAATCTGAGGAGAGTACAGAGAAGAGTGTGTTGGGGTCTAGACACAGGAAAATCTGAGGAGAGTACAGAGAACAATGTGTTGGGGTCTAGACACAGGAAAATCTGAGGAGAGTACAGAGAACAGTGTATTGGGGGTCTAGACACAGGAAAATCTGAGGAGAGTACAGAGAACAATGTGTTGGGGTCTAGACACAGGAAAATCTGAGGAGAGTACAGAGAACAGTGTATTGGGGGTCTAGACACAGGAAAATCTGAGGAGAGTACAGAGAACAATGTGTTGGGGTCTAGACACAGGAAAATCTGAGGAGAGTACAGATAACAGTGTGTTGGGGTCTAGACACAGGAAAATCTGAGGAGAGTACAGATAACAGTGTGTTGGGGTCTAGACACAGGAAAATCTGAGGAGAGTACAGATAACAGTGTGTTGGGGTCTAGACATAGGAAAATCTGAGGAGAGTACAGATAACAGTGTATTGGGGTCTAGACACAGGAAAATCTGAGGAGAGTACAGAGAACAGTGTATTGGGGTCTAGACACAGGAAAATCTGAGGAGAGTACAGAGAACAGTGTGTTGGGGTCTAGACACATGAAAATCTGAGGAGAGTACAGATAACAGTGTGTTGGGGTCTAGACACAGGAAAATCTGAGGAGAGTACAGATAACAGTGTATTGGGGTCTAGACACAGGAAAATCTGAGGAGAGTACAAAGAACAGTGTGTTTGGGTCTAGACACAGGAAAATCTGAGGAGAGTACAGAGAACAGTGTGTTGGGGTCTAGACACAGGAAAATCTGAGGAGAGTACAGAGAACAGTGTGTTGGGGTCTAGACACAGGAAAATCTGAGGAGAGTACAGAGAACAGTGTGTTGGGGTCTAGACACAGGAAAATCTGAGGAGAGTACAGAAAACAGTGTGTTGGGGTCTAGACACAGGAAAATTGCATATTTTTTATCACATTTTGAGTTGCCTCACAAACATGAAACCAGTTAATAATCTGTGTTTCCCTCCATTCATGCCAGAGAATATTTTTGTAGTCACCCAGCAAAATGAAAATAAATGTTTTACACAGAGGAATTTGATAAATTCATGACTTAATTGCCGTGTAAGCTAAAGTTTGCAACTTTTTGTTTGTTACATGGACTCTAGTTGCATACATTTGACCACTTAGTCTAACCTAGGGATAATCAAACCATACAAGTATAACAAATTAAATTCATCTGAATAACCAGTGACAAGCTTAAGATATGTCATTTAATTATTGTGTAACCCTTGCCCCTTGAAGTGTTTTTTTGTAAAATTATCTACCTGAACAACACACTTGTTATTGAACCTTTAACCTTTTCCAAGTTGTAATTAATATCTACTTAAACTATACAAGAGATTCTCAAAATGTCAGCAAATCTCTCTTTACAATTGTTAACCTATATAAAAGCAATTAGGTGTCATAATTTTTAAACAGCATCAGTAGAAAGAGTCTAAATTATACTTATAAAAAGAAGATGTGGTATGATTGCCAATGAAACAACTATCCTCAAAAGACCAAAATGACAGGGACATTAACAACTATATTAATTTTTTGTACCTACATTTTTTTCTCATAAGAAACAACATATAGAGTTAAAAGAAATTGATTGAACAGTTCTCCAGTTATAAAACAGAAATCAAATAAAGCAAAAAAGGACCATAACTCATGAACTGCTCAACTTAGCCTGAAGTGAAAATGATCAAAATCAAAATAGTAAAGGAGTAGTTCACCAGTGTTCTAGATATTACCAAAAACCAACAAAAAATCCTTTTTTCCAATCCATTGGGGATCATTTGTTATGAACTGCAATGCAAAAATTGTCAAAACAGGTCTTTATTCGGTTTTGTGATGAGAAAAATATCAAAATTTGAAATGGATTGGCTTAGAGGTTCTCAAGTTGTCACACAAATAGTGTGTGTATAATTCGGAGTTTAGTATGACGTCCATTATCACCGTACTAGTATACATATTTTTTAAGGGGCCAGCTGAAGGACGCCTACGGGTGTGGAAGTTTCTCGCTACATTGAAGACTCATTAGTGGCCTTTGGCTGTTGTCTGCTCTATACATGGTTGTGTTATTGTCGCTTTCACACATTAAATGCAGCCTTCAATTTACATAGAATATGAAGGACAAATAATCTCTATGGAAATGAGACGTACCAATTCTTCTACAACTGCATACCTACCATTTTTGCTTCTCCTTAAACTGACAGTATCACAATTTTTATCATATAAATTATGCTTATGTTTTAAAGGCTATGAACCATGACTAAGGGACAGACTAAATTATCTTCTAGAGAAAGATATGTGCCAATGCAAATACAATTGCATACCGAAAAAAACAACATTGACAAAATTACTGGTTTGCATTAAACTGACCTAACTTTTACAAAAGTTACCAAAATAACTACCAGTCTCTCCCTTTAGCAGCAAATGTTGAAAAACACTCATAATAGCAACTTTTTATTTGTTCTCTAAGTGATGTTACAGTCTGATAAGCTCCGCAAACACATTTCTCCACATATTACACACTACATTTACAGGTACCGGTACATTTGTATAAACAAACTTTATTTTTCTAGTTATAAAACATATGTTGAATAATATTGAAAATAATTTAATATGTGTATCGCTTTATAGAAATAAAAACAAGAGGCTCTGAAGAGCCTGAATTGCTCACCTTAATTTTTTTGGTTAAATCTCTCATCAATGTTTATTTTGGCTTTTCAATTTATTTAAATGTTCTTTGAATCGTCCTATTTTCTTCAAAAGCAAAAAAAATAAATCATTTTTCCTATGTTCTATTTTAGCCATAGGGGCTATGTTTCTTGACATACAAGGAAATAAAATATAAAATTTATACTAGATACTTTGAAACTCATTTAGCCTAAGTTTGGCTGAAATTGATACAGCAGTTTCAAAGGAAAAGATTTTTTAAAGTAAGTCAAAATGATGAACAAATTGTGAAAAAAGTCTTTAAAGGGCAATAACTCCTCAAGGGGTCAATTGACAATTTTGGTCAATACACTTATTTGTAGATCTTACTTTGCTTAACATTTTTGCTATTAACAGTTTATCTGTATCTATAATAATATTTAAGATAATAACCAAAAACTGCAAAATTTCTTTAAAATCATCAATTCAGGGGCATTATACCTGAAAAACCAGTTACCCAATTCGGCTGACAATTTCAGGACAGGTAGACCTTGACCTAATAAATACTTTAACTTCTTATCTTATTTGCTCTAAATGCTGGAGTTTTTTAGATATAAGCCCAAAACTGCATTTTACCCTGTGTTCTATTTTTAGCCATGACTCATGTTTTTTGACAAAATAGACAATAAAACACAAACTTTATTCTATACACCCTACTGATCATTCAGTTGAAGTTTGGTTGAATTTGGTTGAGTAGTTTTAGAGGAGAAGATTTTTAAAGTTAGCAAATATGATGAACAAATTGTGAAAAAGTCATTAAAGGACAATAACCCCTTAAGGGGTCAATTGACAATTTTGGTCATATTAACTTATTTGTAGATCTTGCTTTGCTGATCATTTTTGCTGTTTACAGTTTATCTTTATCTATAATAATATTCAAGATAATGACCAAAAAATGCAAAATTTCCTTAAAATTACCAATTAAGTGGCAGCAACCCAACAATGGGTTGTTTGACTTATCTGAAAATTTCAGGGCTGATAGATCTTGACCTTATGAACATTTTTACTCCTTGTCAGATTTGCTCTAAATGCTTTGGTTTTTGAGATATAAGCCAAAAACTGCATTTGACCCCTATGTTCTATTTTTAGCAATGTCGACCATGTTTGTTGATAGATCAAAACTTCGGACAGACGACGCCAAGTGATTGCATAAAAAACTAATGTCCAAATGTATATACAAAAAGATGTGGTATGATTGCAAATGAGGCAACTGTTTACAAGAAGCCAAATGACAGGGAAATTAAGAGCTATAGGTCACTGTTCGACCTTCAATAATGAGCAATAATAGCCTTGTGTAGAAATTTTTAATATAATCCACAGGTACTACTACAATGTTAAATGTATAACATTATGAAAATAACAGTTCATTTTATGGAAGAAATACTTTCTTTTTTGTAAAGCCTTTAAAATGAGAATATTTTAATATTGTCAAATACTATAAAATCTGTTGCAATCTTTTAATAAGTTTTAAGATATTGTTATAAGATCAGACACAATTCTTCCTTTTCATTATATAATTCTTTTAACAAATATGACAGTAAATTAATGGAAAGTTTCAAGTTAGAAAAAATTTCTGTGATATACGATTGAAATGGATTATAGAAAAAAAGAAACAAAGATTATAAAGTCAACATCTTGTTACATAAATAATGTGTTTATGATCTTAAACGAATTGTTCAAAGAAATATCGATGCATTGAAAGCATTGACTTGAGTATTGAAAGAAGGAATAAATGGATTTATTTATATGATTTGATGAGAAATTCTAATTCATATTGCACCTAAAATAAAGATCTAATCTTTGACATTTATAATTAAGTAACTGTACAAAATAATATACTCTTTTGAAATGAATGACACACATTAAAAGGAGAACTAAATTATAACACTGTTCTGAAAATCTGAGAAGGTGAAAGAAAGTCTATAAAAAAAATATATCACTTTTTAAAAAAAAACCTTGAAAGAAAAGTTTTCATAAATAATAATCTAAAATCAAATAATAACCTGTATTAAATTTATGAGAATCATTATTCTATATATCTATACCTGTATAATTTTGTAACAAAATGTTTTTTTAAATAATAATAAAAACATTTTTTTAGGTCTAAATGTTCTTTAAGTTGCATTTAAAATCATAAGACCATTTTACACATAATCACCTATTTATGTATCCCTTTGCAATAACATACATGGAGAACTGAAAAGTTTATAAGAATAAGAACATATCGTGTCAGTCCTACTACTTTACATTATAAATAACGTAACAAAAAATAGTGAAAGTCATTTTAAGTTTCAGACTTTATGAAACAAGTCTGATCCTGGTATATGATGAAAATCTAAATGATGCTCCACATATTCATTCCATTGATCATAGCAATAAAATTATTTTTTTTATCACAGATAATATGGACGGAATGCATATACATACAATCTGACAAAAAACATACAAAATTTTGTTTTTGTTTGAAATAAATATAACATTTATACAATATCACAGTTAAATATATGTCAAATAGCACTGGAATTGTTATTTGTGGCACATGACAGAGAGATTGTCTCCCTTTGAGATCATTTTCTTCTTCCTTTTCTAAAGCTACGATCTGTGTGTACTACTCCACCACCATCATCTTCATATCCCAGAAGTCTTCTTAATTTGACAATTTCCTGTTTATATCTAAAAAAATTAATTAAATCAAATGAAGAATAGAATATTTTGTCTTGAAAATCATGATAATGATTTTACTAAATAACAACTAGTCCAGTCCAGTAGTAAGAAAACATGTAACACAATATTTTAGTGTTGGCATACCAAATAGATTCAATGGTCTGTAAAAATAACTTTTCATAAATATCAATGACTTATCATAAATACGCTCATTAAGAAAACTTTACATTAAAACCACTTCACATTTAAACAATTATAAATTTCAATTAAAGAGGGCATGTATTCAGGATAGGACCTTGTATACCGCAGCCAGGGGCAGATCCAGCCATTTTAAAAAGGGGTGTTCACAACCCAGGACATACGGGGGTTCCAACTATATGTCCCCATTCAAATGCATTGATCATCCAAAAAAGGGAGGTCTAACCCGGGAACCCTCCCCCTGGATACGGCACTGCTGCAGCCCACAGAGATGCATGAATGATAATCTGACTGTGTATACAGAAAATGAAAATAGAAAATATAAGCAACAGGATAATTTCATTAAACATACATATTAATACAGATCCCTTCTGAACAAAACCATCTTTTATTAACAGAAAAGATAACTAACCAATTACATGCAGTACCCAAAGGTTGTAGACTCACACTTGTAGTGTCATTGTTCAAATCAAATTGAATTGTCACAACACCTAAATGTCATAATTTTTGATTATTCATGTAGTGCCTTAGGTTTGCACACAAGATAATCAAATAAGAACATGTCAAAAAATTTGTTTTACTATCATTAAAATAATTAATGACATTTGAGCAAAAAAGTGTTTAAACTCAATTGTATATATCAGAACTGTCAAAAGTAAATATTGCCAAAATTGAAATACATAAACACATTCTTTTTTTTAATCTAGAGGACTTCTTAAATAAGGAAATTGCAGAATTAAAAACCTATACTATAGTATTAGATATGAGCTTTTTTATTCATTTTGAAAGGCCACACACAAAAGGTAAATATTTTACAGGTTATTAAGGTGAGTATATACCTAATAAGATGATGATCTATATACCTAATAAGATGGTGATCTATATACTTAATAAGATGGTGATCTATATACCTAATAAGATGGTGAGTATATACCTAATAAGATGGTGATCTATATACCTAATAAGATGGTGATCTATATACCTAATAAGATGGTGAGTATATACCTAATAAGATGGTGATCTATATACCTAATAAGATGGTGATCTATATACCTAATAAGATGGTGATCTATATACCTAATAAGATGGTGAGTATATACCTAATAAGATGGTGAGTATATACCTAATAAGATGGTGATCTATATACCTAATAAGATGGTGATCTATATACCTAATAAGGTGGTGAGTATATACCTAATAAGATGGTGATCTATATACCTAATAAGATGGTGATCTATATACCTAATAAGATGGTGATCTATATACCTAATAAGATGGTGAGTATATACCTAATAAGATGGTGATATATATACCTAATAAGATGGTGAGTATATACCTAATAAGATGATGATCTATATACCTAATAAGATGGTGATCTATATACCTAATAAGATGGTGAGTATATACCTAATAAGATGGTGATCTACATACCTAATAAGATGGAGATCTTTATACCTAATAAGATGGTGATCTATATACCTAATAAGATGGTGATCTATATACCTAATAAGATAACGAGTATATACCTAATAAGATAACAAGTATATACCTAATAAGCTGGTGATCTATATACCTAATAAGATGGTGAGTATATACCTAATAAGATGGTGATCTATATATTCTTGGCTTTCTTTAAGCTGTTCCTTCAACATAGAATTCTCACTGAGCAGTTTGGCTCTTTCATCCTCTAGCTGTTGTTGAGTGTTCAGTGTGTACTCACGTAACTGTTTACGTAGAGCTGCCCACGTCTCTGCTGGTTTCTCTCCAGGCCTATTAAAATGTTTCATCAATTGTTAATGAACCTTCAAATGATTATAAATATGACTGATTACCTTTAATAAATAATGAAAAGGTTGTAAGTAGTATACTTATTCCCATATTGGTAATTTCTTAGAAATTATGACCAAACTGGTATTTGAAACGGTCATATTCTCTCTGACAAGGAAATAGTACTTCAATAACAGAATCAATTCATGTCATTAAGGCTTTAATTTCATCACGAAAGACTTACCTCTGGAGTCTACACAAAATGTACTTCACCTTTTCTTTTCTTGACTAATATGGTAATTTTGACAGATAAGACATTCAAATTGAACAAATGACAAAGAGTAAAGCCAGAATACATAATTTAAGAATGTAAACAAATTTTTAATTTAGTTATATGATTTACTTTAATCTGCTTTTGACAGGAGTAAGATTTCTGTTGCAGCCATTATAATATAACAGATAATCTATAAGTATCGTTAATTTCCCTTGTGGGACCATAATACTTGATTTTATTTTATTTTATTTATCAGTTTTGAATAAGTATATATTCTTATAAGCTATATCAGCAGCATAAGTTTTGAATGTTTTGTAAGAAGTGCATATTTATTGTTGATGCTATCACAGAAACTTATTAGATGCAGGACACCACCTATATTATTCTTTATTTAATAGATTTAAAACTAATTATATATCATTACCTGATTTTGTAGTCATCTGTGTCACCCTTTACACCATACTGAAACAAATGTAATCTTTATCAATATTAAATATTATATGGAGAGCTTCAGTCATTGCAACTCATTGTGTAATTCTATTCCTTTAATTTTCATGCTATTTTCACATTTTCTGACCAGTGTGTGAAAAATATTTCTAATCTCTAGTGAAAAAATTGTTCTCAGCAAATGATTGGTTGAAATTTAACTGTGACGTCAAATTTTCTTGTTTTCTTTTGGATTTTCTTATTGTGACTTCATGAAAAAAGACAACCATGCCTGATGACGTCACATCAAAAGTACACAACTTTCGTCAAATCTTTGAAAAGGAAGGATAAAAATCATTAGAGAAACAGATTCCACCACTGTAACTCGTGTATTACTATATTTCTCAACTCTCGACAGTTAAATTTTAATTATTTAAAATGTTTGGCAAGCCTTAAATATTAAAATTGAACTGTCTTGAGTGGAGAAATATTGTAATACACTTGTTGCAGTTGTGGAATTTATATGATACATAATCCTTTCCTAGCTTCACTAGATTTTAGTTATGAGAATAATTTCACCTACTCAAATCTTTCAGAAACAAGTTAGTAAGAAAAAAGACACATATATTGAAAAATGAGAGGAAAAAGTATGTAAATAGCTACACTGAGAAGGAAAAAAGTCTTTCTTCTTTTAGAATCTTGTTAACCTATTTTTATGGATGAAGTTGATATACAATATGGTCACTTAAGGTAGCACAATACAAAGATTTTTTTACTTCCAATCACTAACCTACTGTAACTTTCTTATGAATGCATAGAAAATAATAAAAGAGGTATATATAGATAGATAAAAAATTAATCTTTTAAATGAATACAATATTTTTATTATGCAATTATTATGTAATCAATTATTATGTAATTAGTGGCAAAATCTGGGTAAGTTCACTTGAATGAATTTAGCTCTATCATCTCTTTAACTATACAGAAAATTTCAGCGAAATCTTAAACAACACATCATGGGCTTCAAAAGGGTGTCTCAGATTGTCTCTATGGTATTTCATTCTTTCAAAAATGGGTACCAATTTTTGTGGACTGAGGAAAACTGGTATTTTTGTGGATAATAGATTTAGAGGTTTTGCCAAAGTCTGCATACATATATATATAGAAAAGCTGTAATTCTATGTAAATGAGAATTCATGGTTCCAGGTTAAACATGAAATCCACTAAAATTGGTATCCAACGAATAATTATTAATCCACAGTAATTAATTTAATAAAACATTTCAATTAGTTAATGAAATTTATGTTCAGGTCTGCAAAACAGACCTTTAAAAGACAATATTTTCATTTGGTAGAAAAAACAAATAAGAAAAGGGCAGGATAAGATAACCCTCAATAATAACACTGTTAAGAAGGATCGAGGACCTGCATATTGCAGGCTATTCCCATAATACAAGTTTTATAACTTACATGAACCTTAGAATAACAACTGGATGATTCTATACATGGCATGCTATTTATGAGGTACCAATATTTAAATTATGAGGTTTTAATATGTATCTTGATAATTCATATTAAAATCTGTCAAGACTGATAAATATGGCAGTTGCTACTCTGAACAATGTCATTTGATTGATATATAATACCTTTTTTTTTTTCAATTTTTGGACAAAAAATGGTTTGGTATAATCTCTATTTGATCCATAATCAAAATAAAGAAATACTTACTCTCATTTTCATATTATCCAGTGTTTTCCTAAGTTCATTATTAGTCGTTTTCAGTCGAGTTATCTCCCTTAGATTGGCAGAATCTATCTCTGATTCATTAAGTTTAAGCTCTGTTTCATCTGGTCCCATGTCTATATCATCTATTCCTCTCTGTTCACTCAGGAGTCGTAAATTCCTGTTATAAATATATGCAAAATACATTACAAAGTAGAAATAATCTATCAAAGTGTGAACTTTCTATAGTTTATGTTAAAGCCACATGATACTTCAAATCTTAAAAAAAGTTAAATAAGTTTTATATACTTGATTGGTTTAGTTTTACTATAAAACATGTGTACATGTACTTTCTTTTAAAAAAGAAAAAAATCTTTATCTTATCAAAATGGGATATGCTATTGAATTATTGCCTTCCCATGGTCTAGTTTGCTATAGATTTTCCTTATGCATCTACCTTAACCACTTTACCAATCATAAGAAAATTCAACAATTGCAATGTGCAAGTGCCATTGGAAAAAAAACTGTGAAGAAAGAAATGGTACACACACAGTTGCTAGATATCTATCACAAAACATTTACATTTTGAGCATTATTTAAATCTTTACCTGTAATGTATTAATAATTCCTCATATTTGTGTAACAAAGCTTTCTTGTTTTCTCTGTACTGCTGAGCTGCCATACTCAGTTGTTCTTCTCTTTCTTTGTGGGATTTAGATATATCTTTCAGCATATTATCGACATATTCCCTCATGTGAACAGACTGTCGTGGATCTGGTCCTGATCCTTTGTCTACATATTCCTAAATATTGTAATTTTGACATGATCACTAAATAACAATTTGTGGAACAAAATTTTGTTAAACTATAAATGATTTATGAACATGTATGAATTAACCATTATCATGTTCTCTTTACAGATCCAAGCAGAAATCTTCTGAGGCAAATGGTTGTATTTAAAGTTATTATTTTTTATATTCCTGAATAATTTGACTTGTCATATGGTGTGGGTGTTGAAGAGTATTTAGTCTTATGTATGTCAACTTTAGTAAGTTAAGTTGTTTAGTACTCGACTTTTCAACATATATCCATATCAGCTGATCCATATGTCCTTTCATTCATATTCCAAATAGTGATTTTAATCTACAAATCATAGATATGAGATATATGTACTAAATTACTTACATTACAATTTCATCATAAAATTAAATTGCCATGTGATTATGGACTTTCTGATTAGATTTTCCTCTTAGTTCAGTATTTTTGTGATTTTGCATTTTATAACAAGCTAATATATAAAGCCTTAATACATTTCTGAAAGTAAAAGTTGCATGCAACCTATGCACAAAATACTTATTTTCTTATACTCACAGCAATATCCTCCACATATTTGATGAGCCTTGCCCTGTAATCTTCTCCTATGTCTTTTACTTTGTGATGCATTCTGTTGTTGGACACTTCTAATTGTTCCTTCTCACCTCTTGCAATTATAAGGGCCTATATGGGGGAAAAAATCTCAATAAATCAAATGTATCAAGTCAGTAAAATTGTTAGTTCATCACTAATTGTACTGAACAGAAATAATTTAAGATTGTAATTTCAAAGACGATCTCACATCAAGCTTCTGTTATTTGAACTTTGATGCAGGTATTTATCAGAGAAGTCTGAAAATGAAAATAAAATCAGAATAATTGACCATTATTGAATTCTTTCCTTTTTAATAAAACAAGTTGTAAGTTTAGATATTAAAGTCACAATAGAATAAAAAGTAATGAAGTCTGATCTGATTCGCCTGGATGTTGACATACTCACTTCACTACATTGAACTCAACTGTTAGCATAGAACTGAGAATGGAATTATGGAATGTAAGAGACAATAACCTGACCAAAGAGCCAAAAAAAGTCCACACCCAACAATGGGTCTTTCATGCAGCGAAAAAATCCTAGACTAGGAGATTTAATTGTATGAAATTATCTTCCTTTAATTGTTTTAAATATAAAATTTTTAAACTATCAACCACACAATAAGCGCCTATGTCATATAATGTCTTGCTATGTTGTAAGATGTTCCCAATATCTTTACAATTTCCTTTCTAAATGCAAGCAAATATCTTACAGCATTTAATTCAGCAATTCTTCTTTGTCTATCTCTGGCCAAGTTTCTTGATTCCTGTATTTCCTTTTGCATCAATGTTCTGAAACATAGAACAGCATAAGGTTTACCTAGTTGTGTCATAAAGGTGAAATTGTTTATGCAGAGCTGAAATCTGATGATGTGTTTATCCACATTAGGATATATATTATATGTCTTCCACTTACTAGTAAGATAAATGAAAATAATTCTTTTTTTTTAGTGAATGTGCAATTTAACTTACTTTATAGAGTGGGGTGCTCATTTTCACCATATCTTTCCATGTTTTCTTCAGTTTATGTTCAGGTCTTTATGTTTTTGAAGTATACTGATATTTCTTTATGAAGATAACTTCAAATGCAAAATATTCTTAGCTTGAAAACGTGTTTGTTTTGGGTAAAATCATCTGAAATGTTGGATTAAAGGGAGTTTGAAATTTCCTAATTTTTTGTCAACAGGGGACATATATTCGCCGTTTTCACATATCTATTTAAAACCAAATTACTGCAGCTTTAATCAATATTTATCATATAAATTTCATTATAGACAAATAGCAGACATTTGAAAGGTGTAAAAAACTGAAATTTAGGGCAATCAGTAAAAGAATTACTAAGGAATGCTTCTTTGAAATCGTTTTTGTCATTCAGGAAAGGTTGAAAATCGTTGTCCATTTTTCGGTCCTTTGCCGTAAGAGCAGAAATTTAGTCTGATTTTCAAAAATAATCATATTTGTTATAAAAATATAATTTAACGGCATATCTCTTCCATTTCAACCATCCTTTGAACTTTTTACACCTCAAAATCATAAAACTGCGAAATTGTGTCCACGGCGAATATGAGCGCCACACTCTATTAAGAAAATTCTGACTTCAATATGATTCTGAAAGAAACCCTGATAGTAGAATATATATGTATCTGTAGGAAGAATTCTACTTGCTAATTACTTTTGTAAACTTACACTCTACTCTCCAGCCTTTGTTGTTCGTCACCATATTCTCTTTTAAGCTTGTCCATATCTTTCTCATATCTTTTTCTATTTGTAAACAGCTAAAATTATATAGTCAAATATACAGTCAAATGAAATCCCATAACTGTGTAAACAGAATCTAAAACAATCTTTGTTTAGCAAGATAATGATTTGCATTGATTAACATGTAACTTCAAACTAAACGTTTTTGCTCATTTCAAAAACTTTAAATTATAATCACCATCCATCATTTATATACTGTAGAAAAAGAGTGATTAAAATGTTATGATTTTTCAATTTTGATTTCATAGGATTTAATTTTTATATTTTCCAATGTGAAAGAAATATCTTAAATGCAATGTTAGGTCTCCAAAGGAGAGTTGTTTCATTTGCAATTAAATTACATCTTCTTAGTTAAGACACAAGTGTTTGTGTTCTTAAATCATTGTATCATTTAAATAAACTTACAGTATTTTCTACATCTTTTCTGTTTTCTTGTGATCCTAATATTTCATCAGCCTTAAAGTAAATGAACATCTTCTAGTTTGTAAAACAATACGATGAAAGATTTTTTTTATTGGAACCTTTCATCAGGCATGTGGTTGAATGGATGCTTTAAATTACTACATACTTGAGAACTACTGACAAACTAGCGGCTTACTAGACATTCCTAATTTCAGTTCTAAAATCTTTTCAATCAATGGCTATATCTTGACGAAACATCCCTAAGCATAATTTATCTATTTAAAGGAAACATTACACAATGTATCCCCTTTGAAAGACTAACAATTAGATCAATAAAAAATACTATTACAAGTTTGAACATCATAGTAAAATGCCTTTTACAACCAGAAAAAAAATATACTCATAACCATTTTTACTTACCTTGATCCTTCCAGAAGAGTTCTTGATGACTATAGCTTTGACTCTGCTTATTTCAGCATCAGGATCACCCAGACCATGGTCACTGTCTGATAAAGCTTGAACTTGTTTCATTAATGTCGCTTTAGCATTCACCAAGTTCAATAACTCAATGCTCAATTCCTCATTACGTTTAGACTGAAATTAATATGATAATCATAATTACATTTTCTAACAAAAATTTGAATGGCCAAGTTGCATAGAATGTTGTTTCCACAATGGAGAATGATGTATAATGAACAATGAACAATTAAATATATTGAACTATAAAATGTAAAAAAAAATAGGAGAGAGAATTTTTAATAAACGTCATAATTAAAGATATACAACTTGATAGGTTAGTAATCCATCCACATCCACTTGTATTTTTGTCCATTTGATGAGTTAAGCCTCTATTTTTATAGTTTGTTCTTATGTGATACTATTATACCACTGTCCCAGGTTAAGGGAGGGTTGGGATCCCGCTAACATGTTTAACACCACCACATTCTGTTTGTATGTACCTGTCCCGAGTCAGGAGCCTGTAATTCAGTGGTTGTCTTGTTTTTTGTTCACTTTTTACATAAATTACGCCGTTAGTTTTCTCGTTTGAATTGTTTTACATTGTCATTTTGGGGGCCTCTTATAGCTGACTATGTGGTATGGGCTTTGCTTATTGTTGAAGACTGTACGGTGACCTATAGTTGTTAATTTCTGTGTTATTTTTGTTTCTTGCAGAGAATTGTCTCATTGGCAATCATACCACATCTTCTTTTTTTATATTCTGTAAAGTTTCAAAGATTTGGGTTGAACCTGCAGGAGGTGTAATGTTGATCACACATTTTTTTCTAATTCTTAAACTTTTTTTATGAAAAAGGACAAAGGTATCAATTTAAAAAAAAATAGGATACATTCTTCAAACAATTCTATAATTCAAGGTGAACTTATTTGAACACTCAATCTGTGAAATGGATCTGGGTTTAAAACTGTAAGGAGAGTTGACTTTACAAAGTTCATTTTGTAGATGCTTTTTTTGTAAATCTAGCTGAAAAAATTATGAAGTTCCCAATTTTGAAAATAAATGGGGAAAAAATGCAAAAACATTTGTATAATAGTAGTGCACAACTTCAAAATATGGGCAACTATTTGTGAAGTTTGTAGGATCTGGGTTTTACATTGAAGTCTTTTTAATTTACCTCTTTTTCACTTTCTCTAACAAGAGCAAGATAGTTTGTTTTCAGGACAACATATTCATCAGCCAGATCTTTTCTATCCTTTTCCATTTCACTGAGCCTCTCTTTGGCATTTCTAGCTGACCTAGTAAATTTATCTCTTTCTGCTTCAGCTTCCATCAAACTGTTCTCCAACATCAATATCTGTCAACATAAACATACATGTGTTTGATCACATTTCTAAATCAACCATTTCTTAAGAAGTTTTTACAAACAATTAAAAATTTAGAGATGGCCACATGGATTTGATGGTTATATCTTGAAAAAATTAAAACAACACATTGAAAATTTCATGTGTCTGAAGCACTTTTGAATTTACCTTCATATGGAACGCTGAAAGCCAAATATTTGAAAGCCAATGATGTATAAGAACCTATAAGCAGTTGAAGAGCCATATAACCAAAAAAAGACCTTGAAAATAGAAAAATCCATCTGAGGTCCATCTAAAGGTCAACTTTGTATGTTAGAGCATCAAATTTGTCTAATAAGGATTATTTAACTGACCTTGTTTGTAAGTTCAAACTTGGTAGCCTCAGCTTCCTCTCTGATCTTGTTATTTTCTATCTGCATCTCTACCAATGACTGGGATACCTGCAATACACATCGATTGTAAAACACAATGAATAAAATCACATTGTTCAAACATATATCAATATTGATAATTAAAACATTATTTATTTGTTAATTTGGTCTATGCCATGTTTGACTCTCACTTCAGATTAAAACAAGATCAAATTCATTGTTTTAACTATAAGTGTTGCTCAAGAAGAGTATTACCCCATTAAGATAGAAAGGTTGCTTTTAATATTGAATGGAAGTTTAATTAAGACTAAGATTGCACATTTTTTAAGGTTACAGGTCATTGGTCAAGTCATGTTTGTCAACAACCCAAAATTATTTGGTCAAAATTTGGTATTTGATATTTGTGAACCCTTTTCAATATTATTTTTGTTTATATTTTGTATGCATTAATATCTTAAGTTACTCAGCTGCACCATGATCTTTTAATAAGCATCTAACTGTATTTTTTTCAAATTGAACAATTTTAGAAAAGCGATACAATAAAAACATGAAACGAATATTTACCTTTAGTTTTTCCTCTTCAGTCATGAGAAGTTGTTGAGAGAGATCTGTTTTAGTACTAGCCATGTTACCAAACCTAGATTGCAACTGGTCTACTTTACTTCTCAACCTTTCATTATCATCCTTGAGTTTTAACTAAAAATTAAAATTTTTTTATCAAACTTATATATGCAAAAAATTAAAATGAATAAATCTAAAATCTATGCAGTAAACATCCAAAGGAAAATAGAAGTTTTTTTTTGCATCATAGTAGGTCCAAACCATTGTAACATTTGAAGACCTTATCAGATTTGTAAACAAAGCAGATTGTACAATTTAGTTCACAAGTTGGAATTTTTAATTGAAAAACAACTTAGTAACACTTACCCGATATCCATACATTATGAATTATTATTCTGGTATTTGGTCACATCTTGTTGGAATAAATTTTAACCTTTGAATTTTTGTGTTGTTGAGTTATCTGTTTCACTAATGTATACCCTAAATATCCTGTAATTCATATTTTTGTATAAACTTCACAGTAATTTATTGCATAATTTGCCAATCAAACACTTTTGCTCATGTATTTTGAATAACTCTATCAAGTTCACTGTATACCATTCAAGTATAAACATCTAATTTATCTTCATCCATGCTATCTATGGAACAACATTTTTCACCTTTACTACTTTACTATGAGCTTGCTTAAGTTTTTAAACAATTTTTTTTTTATCTTAAAAGTCTGGCATTATACGGTAACTATTATAAATTATAGCTTGTTTGTGACAAAACTACACATTCACATGTACTATATATATACTGCACTAGCTTGATTTCTAAAGATAGTCTTGATAAGACTTAACATACCACCTGTGGAGAATTTAATGGAATCTGAAACATGCATTTAACTATCAACAATAATAAGGTTTAAAGTACATGTATAACTAATCTATATGTACCTAAAGATAGAAAATAAAACTAGTACAATGTAATTTTTTCAAGTGAGTTCAAAAGTGAGTTTATTCCACAGTATACACACAACCTTACAGCAATCCTAACCATTTCAACAGATGAAGCAATTGATAACAACTACACACAATTATGACTTTTGCATGATCTTTTCAATACAAAGGGGGATAAATCTGAAGAGCAGAAGTCTTTCACAAATATAGTTAACACTGATATTGAAAGCTAGCCAAAAAGATGTACCACTCAAAGGACACGATGTCAAAAAGATATTGTAACTACCACAGCAGAGTTTGAACTTACAATTTTAGTGTTGAAAGACTTTTTCTAACTACTAAGACTACTTGACCACAGTAGCCCCAACACAGGAAGAGTGCTTCATGTTAATCTATTTGTTGGCCAAAAATATTTGAATGACAACTAGGGTCTATTTATAGTTTAGCCAAAATGCCCTTGAATTCTTCCTATTTTTGCTAAAACTGTCTAATCTTCTGATCTTATCTCTAAAATGATGCCACAGAGAAGTTAATTCATTGTGCCTTTGAAAAGAATAGTATATTTTATTGAAGAAAAAAAATGTGATTTATAAAGGTCTTACAAATTGTGAAATTTTAATTTCTGTTTTCATATCAATGTGAAAACTTTGGTCAAAGATACATTTATGTTGAAATGATAATTCAAATGTAAAATTAAAAAAAGCTAAATAATTCTTTAAAAGCCACAAATGCAATGCAAACAAAAAGCAAAGCAAAAGATAAACGATGAGGCTCCAATCTCAACCTTTTATATTGATATCTAACTATTATAACTGTTTTTGAAGAGGATAACAGGGCATTTCTTATTGGATGACATTTATTTTTGTTTTGCAATTGTAGTTTGAACAAAAATTAGGGTCAACAAGCCTAATTTTCCCTTTTTTTATATCTAGATTGCCACTATCATGTGTATACCTATTTAAAAAAAAACTACCTGTAATAAAATAAGCATAAAGCATGAAATGAAAGAATCAATTTCATTCTATTACAATTTTCCTTTAAATTCATACCTCTAAACATTTGCAAAAGGCAGCAATGTTGATTTGATTCAACAAAAAGGTTTTAGAAACCAACCATTTAACAATTATAATTTGGCTTTGTTTATCAAATAGACAAGAGCATCATGTCAGAATCAGAGCTAAATTTACAGGAGTCTCTCTTTTTTTTTGCTTCATTATAACAATCTTAACAAAATTGTATGATGACAAGGAAATTGATAACAATATTTTATTTTATGCTGTAAGTCTTTCATTTCTTACGAAGTGTTAAAGTGTCCTGTAGACACAAGAATGATTTGTATAAAACTTGAGCCTCAAAATAAAGTTTTCAAAGATGAATCAAACATGTTAAATTAGTGAGTACACAAAGTTTCCTACATTTTCTGTTTCTAACTGCCTGATGGTCTCCTTTATGTCATTAAGATTGGAGACTTTGGTGTCCATTGTTGAAGGTCCTACACCACTCTGTTGTTGTAACTCTAATATCCTGGCCCGGTACTGGGTTATCAAATTCTGCAAAGTCAAAATGTCTGCTTAGCTATTTTGTTAATAAATAATGTAAAAAATAAACGAAACATCTATATATTCTAGCAGAGGATAGTTGTTATCAAATGCCAATTTACTTAGGGACAAACTTGACCAATCTCTATTTCAAACTGAGTACCGAGTAAAGTTTATTGACTGATGCCCCAGGAGTTCACCTACTGTTTTCAGTGTAGAGAAATGTTGCACCATTAGGACTGTATTCATATAATATCATTAATTTATCTCAAAATTTTTAAGAACATTATTTGCACAGTCATTTCTCTAATTTTTGCGCTATTTTCACATTTCTTGATTGGTGTGAGAAAAATATTTTTCCTCACTAGTGAAAAATATTTTTCGGCAAATGATTGGTCGAAATTTAATTGTGATGTTAAATTTTCTTAGTTTCTATTGAATTTTCCTACTGTAATGTCATGAAAAAAGGCAAGCATGCCTGATGACATCACATAAAAAAGTACACAAATGTCTTCAAATCTTTGAAAAAGAAGGATAAAAATCATTAGAGAAACAGATTCAACCACTATAACTTGTGTATTATGATATTTCTCCACTCTCGGCAGTTAAATTTTAAAACTATTCAAAAATCTTGGCAACCTCGAGCTTTTAATATTAAAATTTAACTGTCTCGAGTGGAGAAATATTGTTACACACTTGTTGCAGTTGTGGAATCTATATAAAAATAATACTGCTTAATTCATATCAACATGACAAATCACTTACTTCTTATGAAGACCCAGAAATTATCAAATTAAGCACTTAACCAATGTATACCTAAATTAAATTAAAATTTACCTGTGCATATAAATCATTTACAATTGGAAAGTTCTTAACTTGTCCAACTCTAGTTGCAAATGTGAGTATTGGAGACAATGTATTGGGATCTGATTGAGGTTTCAGACACAACAAAGCTGTTGTTTTACAATTTCCACCTAATTCTTCCTTCAGTAAATGGGTTAACTTGGAATCTCTGTAAATAAAAGGTATAAAAAATTGAAATTTTATTTTGTTTTTCACAAGACAAGTATTTGACAAATTTTATAAATTACAAATGTTATTGTCGACAGGATTAAAGTACCTTACATCATGTTTATTCTTTTCAATACTGATTTATTACTAAGGTGGTTTTTTTTCAAGTTGCAATGCTTTGGATCTTGGTCCAGACCCAGTAATCAATTTCCTATATGTAGCAATTTATTTTCTAAAGTTGTATTTATGTAGAGGAATTTTAGTTGAAGACAATATATGTAAATTCTGTGCATTTTTCTCACTTTTACAATTCCCAATTGCCTAGCTATTTTTTTTCTCAGTGTTACTTTTAATAATCTTGTAATACATGTGCATCAATATTTATACAGCTTTAATCATATTTCCGGCACTGGTCCCTTCAATTTAAAATTTGCTTGAGTGAGACAGCTAACTTTGGTAGACTTTAACTTAGACTAAGGTACTAGTGTTCTATCCAAGCAATTTGGTTTCACCTCCTGATATTTCTTAAAGGAGCTGTTCACAAAATTAGAACAAGCTATTTTCTCAACATATGTACTCTGATGTGACCACAAATGACATCAAACAGGAAAAATAAACCTGAACAGGATGGAGGTTGTGACAAAATAAATATTGCTCCTCTATTGTCAAAGGCGGAAAAATAAAATGCAAAGTATTTGCACCATATTATATAAAAAAAAAATTGAAAGTTCTGTTTAAAAACCTGGATAAGAAAGCTGAAGTTACTACATGAACCTGTAATTATCATAGAATGAATTAACTGCTCTTTTAAACAAAAAATACAACTTAAACTTACCTGTAACTGATAACTCTATCAGGAAATGGGTTGCTGGCTAAGGACGTTATTACAGAATTGAATGCTATAAGTCCTTTACTTAAAGTGGAAGTTTCTCTCTGTCTAAGGTATGATGGATTATCAGATAACTTTTCTAGACCAGGGATCTCTACTATAGTAAACCGAGATTTACTGCTGTTTCTATCATTTCCAACTTCCTACAACATATAACACATGCATTTTAATAAGTTAACTTTTAATTCTATTCAATTTTCATTTAATTCCTGTAATAAGTTACCGTTTCAAGTAAACAGCTGAAAAGTTATTTATTCACATATTTATATAGAAATCCTGCTAATGAAAGCAAACATGAATTAAATAATTACTGTATTCAATATCTAGTGATTAATTTTATAATAACTTTTTTTTAAGTAGAAAACTTTTTATTTTTTATGAAATATAATATTGGTAATTTTAAAACATGACAATGCAGTGAATTTTCCAGTGATCAAGTTTTTCTGTAGATCTGTTTTTTAAATTCTAAATAAATCAATTTTTTGCAAGAGTCCATGGACACAGATGATGTGACTAAGACTGTTTCCATATAATGATATTATAAAGGGACATAACTCAAGAATGGTAAAAAAATCATTCAAAATCAGAGTTTTTAGGTAATTCAGAAATTTTTCCATTTAAAAAGGGGCATAACCATAGACAGGTATAAGTGACACCACCAATATTCAAACTTGGTCTGTTTTTTGTGATAACAATCATTGAGTATTAGTTTCATAACATTTGGTTGAGGCAAACTTAAATTAATGAACAGAAACCAATTCTGAGACATACGAACATATTTTAAAGAACAAAGGTATAATGTAATGCCTCCTTGACTACAGTAGTGGCATAAAACATGAAAAGTATTTTAACTTTTCATCAGGATATTGTTCAATTAATATGGAGATTAAACACAGCATTTATATTTAATGATATACATTTTCACATGTGTATAATTATTCTCACTTTCAAAGCATCATGTAAAAAGTACAATGCTTATATAAATAAGAAGATGTGGTATGATAGCCAATGAGACAACTATCCACAAAAGACCAAAATGACACAAACACTAACAACTATATGTCACTGTACAGTCAACAATGAGCAAAGCCCATACCGCATAGTCAGCTATAAAAGGCCTTGATAAGACAATGTAAAACAATTCAAATGAGAAAACTAACGCTCTGATATCATCGTCACATGAAAATATTTTTCATGTATTCAAGCGATATCTTCTTATTGATATTATTTTTTCACATTACTATATATATTTTGGAAAGTATGCATGGTGTAATCAACATTTTAACAAGAAGAAAAGAAGAAATAAACAAACAGAACATAGACTAAAATCATACCTCTGAATCATGATCAACTTCTGCAATAATATCCTACCACAAACACATTGAAAATAGTTTATGAAGAATTCATATAAATTATCCAGTGTATTTAAATGTTAAAGTCAAATCTTTTATCAATTGAAATTAAACCAAATCGCTTATTGAATGATTCTGTCTATCATGAAAAATACAATTAAAAACCATATTGTACTATCACAAAGGGTCAAAATTTTCAATTTAAGGACAAAAATATTATCATTACCTTTTATTTGACAGGTAAAAATCACCAAAAGGCCATGATACTTTGTAAACAAAGTTTGATTCGGACAGACAGTATCAATGTATAAGATAAGGTGTAATATTTACCTTTAGAATATTTATGTAACTTAGGTGAACAAGTTTGACATTTTATTAAAGAATTTCTTTGATAAAGAGAAAAATGAATGATGATGAATAACAAAGAGATTTCAAAGGGTTTCTTTAGTGGTATTCATTCTATATAGTTTACTTTCCCTACATTTAAATAAGCATGCATGTTTAAATAACATCCATTTCTAAGTGAAAACCAATCATGTGTACAAGCATTCAATATAACCAGTCAATACCAATAGAAATATATACTAAATAAATTTTATTGATTTTTCATGCTGCATGTATATAGAAATACAAACAGAAAGTTTCTAGTGGAGATAAGTTACAAGCATTTATATATTCATGTTATCTTAATCTAGTATACTGACTTGTTTGAAAAATCTATCTTTGTTGTGCTTTTTGTTTGTAATTTAGAGATTTTAAAATTGATTGAAACACATTTAAAAAGGATAAACACCCCCTCCCCCCTCCCAAATTTTTAAATTGATTACAACAAATTAACAATAAGCTAAAAAAAATCCTGACCCAGATAAAAGAAAAGAATTAACCCAAAAATCAAAACCCCACCCCAACGACCTCCAGACCTTTAAATTAATTCCTATGTATACAAGCATGTTTTACATTTTGTAACACATTTTTCAAATAGAGACTATTCTGATAAGAAGAAGTAAACTATTGAAATAAATGTGAATGTGAGTGATCCCACAAAAGGACACCTGTATCACAATACAACTAATATAAGTATAGTGAAGAAAATAACTATGATTATCTCCCTTTCAACATGTATGGCTAAATAAAGCAAACAAGAATAACCGAAATCCAAGGGCACATTAAAATGTCCATGTATGTTATTCAAACTTTAAAGGTTTAATCTGGAACATATATATGTACCTGGTTTAACAAGTGAAACTGCTAGTTACTGCTCACTGATGATACCCCCCCCCCCCCCTTACCCCCCACGCATCATACTGTATAGCTGACGTGTATAAATCCTGAAACCCAATTTCAGAAATCTTTGTAGTGTAGTTCCTGATGTAGTGATGAAAATTTTCACCTTGGCTATCATGTGTAAAATCATACAAGTGTTTAGTAAACAGGAAGTTGTTGAGTGATGAATATGAAAATGCATCAAACGGTATAGCTGATTTGTATAAATCTTGAAACCCAATTTCAGAAATCCTTGTATTGAAGTTCCTGAGAAAAATGTGACGAAAATTTTCAACTTGGCTATCATGTGTAAAATCATACAAGTGTTCAGTAAACAGGAAGTTGTAGAGTGATGAATCTGAAAACAGATCACACAGTATTGTAGACTTATTTAAACCCTGAATCTAAATTTCAGAAATCCTTGTATTGTAGTTCCTGAGAAAAATGGGACATAAAATATTCATGGGACAGACTGACTGACAGAGGTAAAATATTGTACATTTCCCTTAAAAATGACCTTGTGATGAATTTAAAAAGCAACCTTGAGACTTGAGAGGGTACCCTGTGGGAGCCTCATACCAATTTTTCTAAATAACATTGACTTTTTATTACTTATAATTCTCTTTAAACAGACCTTATTACAAACTTTAGAATGTATTAAACTATGCAAATGTTTCAAAGTCAAAGAACCATGACTGAGGGGGTAAGTTCAGAATATCTCCATGGAAATGTGGTGTGCAAGTACAACTGCATACCAAATATCATTGACTTATCATTAGTTATTCATCTAAGTCTAACTTAGTCACACATGTGTACATTATTGATCTTGCAGCATCTGTTATGGAGGTGAGACAAAAACTAAATGATCTTTTGGTCAAATATTTGGCTATGGTTTTTAATACACAACAATTATATTAAACATAGACCCTTAAGAACATTATCTTACACTATAACTGATAAAGTTCATTTTATATATTTTTTACTGGAAACATTTAAAAAAAAAAAATCTTTAAAAGAACAAATAATTTTTTTTAGAGACATAATATAATGATCGCAACGTTTCATTATTATAGTGAATTATATGTTGATTAAAGTGAAAGTAATAAGTGAAAACTATAGAAGTTATAGTAAAAGGAGAAGAAAATTTGTGTAGCACATGACTCCTGAATCCCAAACATTAACAATTACAAAATAGTACACATATTAGTGATCTTGGGACAATTATATACATAGTCGAAACATTGACAACAGAACATGAAGGGTAGATGTATGCTCTGTGACACATCTTACATTATATAAATCAAAGTGACTGCAGTTAAAAACCTTATTGTATCAGTACCTTGAAATCTTACTGATATTACACTTACCATGGAGAGGTCAATGTAAATAATAGTAGCAGAGTTAGCTGATGCAGGTCCAAAGTCATTCATTTCCTGGGTCCTACGAGACATACCCTGACGGTACTTAGCATTGCCATCATTGGAATCTCTCAGTGGAACCTCACTTCCATTCTGTAACAGCAACAATTTATATAGTTATCTTTTCTTAAACAATAATTTTTAAAACATGGTTTTAATATTTTTATACAAACTTTTATTAAGAACATAAATAACTACATATACATCTAATTCTTTTTTTCAGTTTTTCGGCATAGATCAAACTTAAGAATATGCTTGGAACATTGAAATAAGACAAATAGAAAAATTGTCAAATATTATTTTTCATTTAAATCCAAAGTAGTAAAAGAATGCATTAACAAATTAGAAATATCTACCTTGACATACACTCCTCTATTTGCTGATTCTGCCAGATCACAATAAGAAGCACCTCCACCTGGAACTTGTAATAAATCCTTTACAAGTTCATTATAGACCTCATACATCTGTAGGGTAACAGTTGGATTCTGTCGTCTCACTCTGGTGTCCATCATATACTGATCTAAAAAATATACATACAAGTACACTAGCTATAAGTAGTCCTGAATATAAATGAAATACTTGCTACTCGATTTTAGAACAAGCTATAATCAATAGCTATATGCATATCAGATTGCCATTTCAATATCAGTTGAGGTGGAAGAAGGACTAGTACACTTGCTATATGTAGATGATCATTATCATTTTTGTACCCAAAACCTCATGTTTTAACTCCATTGTAACTCTGTACATGGGGTTATAGTGAGTCCGTTATACCCTATAGTACAGTTATGACTTACCATCCTGTAGTTTGGAGAAGAGGTAATCTAAGACCATAGGTACAATGCCAGTCTTTGATGATCCTTCTCCTGTTAGAGTGTAGGACTTCCCTGATTCTGTCTCTCCTATCACCAGCAGACAAACATTAAATCTTGACATATGCATGTGCAGCAATGAGTCTTCTATAGTATTCTTAAAAATACCATAATTATCTGTGTCCTTTCTATGGAGTGTAGCGAAACTGAAACAGGACATATTAATATTTATCTTTGATGCACTATTAAGTAGTATGATATCAATTTAAAAGAATTTTATGATATAAAGTATCCAAAACAAATGTACAGTAAACAAGTATTTTTGTAAAAATGTTCAGACCTACAGCCAATTCACAATCCAGAGGACTAGACTAGGTATATGTAGTTGGTTGTGATTTCAAAATTAAGACATGTTCCTTCAAACTATGATAGTTAAGAGTTAAATACAAATCAAATAACCATAACAGTGTTAAGTGTGAGATTAATATATTTGAATATGATTCATCTTGATATGTTAATTTTATAAAACTGTCAAAATAGTACTTTGAATAAAAAAAACTCACTTTATAAATGGTCCTTTACTTTGTGCAGCTACCCTGTGGCCTTCAATAACGAGGTTTTCAGGTCCTTCGGCTCTTATAGGTGGCCTGATACGACCAATTACTTCCACATTCATTTTTACTTATTCTTATCCTAAGGCGGTAGAGAAAACAGAATCTAACATAACATAAGAAAAATTAAGGTCATCAATATTTACACGTAAATACAACATGAGAATATACATGATATAAAATGGAACATGAAAGATGTGAGATACAGACCACTGAGTTTTCATTTTTTTAATATTGGCAGCCAACATTGAACATTTAAGTTACAAACAAGGCATTGAGCAAACAAGAAATTATCCAATACAATAGTGTTTTTTTTTTAACCGTATGCAAACATTTCTGTTGCAAGTTCATGTTCCATGCAGTATACCCTGCTAAAAGTAATCATAAGAATATTTTGAACCAACCTGTTATTCCACTAAAAAATAAACTGAATGGCCATACATGTACATCAAAAACACAATTTTAATGTGCACTGTAGCAATTTATTTAGTACATGTTACGATGTAAGAGGTGACATTGTGAAGTTACAATGTACATAGTGATTTTTTAAAATTGCTGAAAATTTTATTTATACCAGTGAAGTTTTTAATTGGGTCCAATGTTAACCATTCATGTACATTTAATATGAAAAAATAACAAGATTTATTGTTGATTGCTTATTGTCCAGTGGCAAATATTTCATGCATAGTTCAGGACGACAATTTAACAAGAAACATAGATACATTTTTTTGTACTTCAGTCAAAAATATAAAAAAAACAAGCATTCTGATCTATTAAAAATCCTGATGGAAGTATATTTAGAAAGAAACATTTTTTAATTTGTAATTAGAGCTGAAACACTATATGTACAATTCATAAGACATATATAAAAGCAATCAGTTTTTTTCTTTGCAGATTACACGTCAAAATATTTAAGAAAAGTTTGAAGATAATTGTAGTGAAATACAATGTAGCTTTTGAAGTTCTTATCTTTTAAGATCATACAAATATGTCACAACATTATTTTACTACTATTAAGAAAGCTGCAGATAGCTCATAATATGGAATTGTTATTTATACATAATGATGGGTTTTTTTCACTACCAACTATAAAGTTCTGATTGTTTGGTGTGAATGACAGTTCAGTTAATTTTCATATGAAACATTTTTTCTGCTGTGTTCTGTGGTAAAAAGACGCTCCGCTCCGTTCACCAACAAAGGTACTAACTTGTAACTTGTTTCGGATACAAATTTTAAATTATTTATAGTGCAAAAACTTCTCAAGAAACTGAATAGCAATAACTGTTTGCACTTTTCAACATTTCCCCCAAATAATATTAGTATGCAAAAATAAAAAAAAAAGTATATGTACGTGATCCCATTTGTGTGAATGGTTCCAACATGCACCTGTTGGAAAAGTTGAATGATGTAAACTATCTTTTAAATATTACTGGGTCATTTTAATCATATCTTCGATTATTTGATTACAAAATATGTAATTGGCATACGATATAAACTCTTACGTTCATTCATTTATCAATAACTTAGATAGACTGAACAGCAACAAAACTATTTCTTTTTCGCCACTGTTGTTGTTTACCTTGGATTCCTACCTCTAACTGTAGAGAGTTTCTGTGCCGAATACGCTGGGTTACACTAAAGACCTGAAAGTGGACCTGAAAAGACCTGAAAATATACAACTAAAATTATTGAAATTGCAATAACTTTTTTATTATTGGATGGAATTTCTTCAAGTTGGAATTTTATTAATTGTCAATATCCACATTTCATTAAAATTTAAAAAACAAAATTTTGATGCCAAAAGTTGGACCTGAAGGGAGAAATGAAAAGACCTGAAGGGACCTGAAAATCTATGTTCGGACTAATTCTAACTTCAATAACTTTTTTAATATTGAATGGTTATCTTTCAACTTTAGATTTTGTGAAACTAAAAATTCAGTATAATGATAAAATTAAAAAAAAAAGATATGAAAAATATCGTTGGGGTGTGAAAACTCGGACCTGAACGGAAAAATTAAATAACATAAATTTGCTTGAAAAGACTGTGGTCAAATTTATTCAAAATCTTTAACTGTTTTCAATCAATCTCCTTGAAGTATGAATTTTGTTATAGGAAAGATATAATTTATCATTAAAATGATAAAGAATTTTATCGAAAATATAATGGTTGAGCTACAAAATTCGGACCTTGTCGGGGAAATAAAAGACATGAATAACAGGATCATAGGGGTAGATGTATTTAAACTCGCACAGCATTGTCTTTTCTATTTGTTTTAATTTTAGACCAGTGTCCATTGAAGAGAAAGAATGACTTTATATTTATACAGGAACATATTTGAATACAAAATACCTTGTTGATGATGAATCCTAAACCTAAAGAGAAAAAGAAGATTGCCCGGTGAAATTATTCAAACTAATTCAACTTGCTTATACTGCATTAATATATATCTTAAACTGTTTTATTTATAAAATAAAAATAATAGTATTGCTACCCCATGAACCAAATACGTAATTTAAAGACGTATGTTCGTCCATTGGAATTTTTAATTACATAACGTGTGCCAGTTGTAATTTACACCTTGTATTGATATTAGGTGATAATTGGATCATTAATCTAAATAAACATTTCACTCTAATCTTTTAATTGGATTATCGTTAAAATTAAATATTTTTATCACAATTTAAGTTGCTTTTGACTCTTCTTGAATGAAATGCAAATGTTTTATAAGCTATGTTGAATTAACTATTATATACACAGGTTCATTCAGGACTTTATTTTTCATCCAGCAGGTCCGACATTTGTCACAAAGTGCAGGTTCCAGACTTGGGACACACACACAACGATTGTGATGGGGTTATCATAGTTTAAAGACACCAAATCTTTTTCTTAATTATTTATTTCTATGGTATATCATGTCTCTTTGACTTATGAGTTTTGACATGTGAGTTTTGATTGTTCTTTGGTATATCCCGTCTTTTTGTATCAGTTTTGCGTATCATATTAGTATCTTCCGTCAATAAAAATTAGAAAGAAGGGTGACCGAAAGAAATTGTAGTGTGATCCAAATGAGACAGTTTTCCAAAAGAGAACAAATGACACCGAACATGAAATGTTAACAACCATATTTTTCGTTTCTGTTTATTATTTTCTTTTTAAAAAAAATAGTGGAATTTTAGGCACATTTAGATTTTTGAATTTACGTTCAGGTCCGAGTTTTGACACCCAAACGATATTTTTCATGTATTTTTTTTTATATTATCATTATACTGAACTTTTTGTTTCACAAAAACAAAATTTGAAAGATATCCACTGTGTATTAAAAAAGTTATTGAAGTTAGAATTATTCCGACCATAGATTTTCAGGTCCCTTCAGGTCTTTTCATTTCTCCCTTCAGGTTCAACTTTTGGCATCAAAATTTTGTTTTTAATTTAAAATTTTTTAATTTTAATGAAATATGGCTATTAACAATTGATAAAATTCCAACTTGAAGAAATTCCATCCAATAATAAAAAAAGTTGTTGCAATTTGAATAATTTTAGTCGTATACTTTCAGGTCTTTTCAGGTCTTTTCAGGTCCACTTTCAGGTCTTTAGTGTAACCCGAATACGCTTCAAATACACCATGTCGCAATTGAATGTTTAAAAACTTTACGAGTACCAATATTCGCCGATAGTTGTTACGTTTTGATAGAATAGAATAGAATAGAATATTTTTATTTACCAAATTAGGGCCCCAGGAGGGCATATGATACAGACAATATTATTATAAACAATAACATATATGCAATACACACACAGTGAGTAAAAGATATGTAACAAGTGTTATAAAAATATGATATATATCATAAACCTCATCTAGGACGCATATGTTAGTTATAGGCCTACACCATTGACCTCATTGATTATTCAGTTTCTGTAATTGAACATCGTGGGCTTTTTTTTTATATAGACAATAGACAATACAGTAGAAAATATTTTATTCGCACAAACACATTTACATTAAATGGTTATGGCATACAAAATTAAGACAATAAACTTACAATAGTTAAATTGATTACAATTATATAAGAGTGACAGTGGTATTCACAGCAAAGAAGAAAAAGGCTATAAATATCAACAGTTAACACATTATTAATGTTATTCAGAAATTGGTAGATTGAAAAAATTGAAAATCTATTGAGGGTTTAGATTTTGAATTTATGAATGTGGACGACAGAGTTGTCTCTCTTCGTACAACTTCTTGACTTTACAAAAAAAAAATCCAGCTGTTATTAGCCTGCTGATATTTCTAAATTTTTTTTTAAGTCAACAGGTTTTTTTTTACAACTATTATTTACAATTCAATTAAATTCAATATTTTATTGGAAAGAGCACAATAGAGGCGTGATCCAAATACAGACAATTATATGTAACAACCACAGGGACTCGGTTAGCAGATTAAAATTTTGTAAATCAATGTTTTTAAATATTTTTTTTATTATTTCCTGTCTATTTGCATTACTATATTAACGTATTTAAAGTTGCCATCACTATTTCTTTGTTTTCTGGCAATGTGCAGTTTACTATCCATATCCATATACTGAAATGCAAATAGACAGGAAATAATAATAAAAAAAAAAATTAAAAACATTGATTTACAAAATTTTAATCTGCTAACCGAGTCCCTGTGGTAACAACTAGTCCGAGATTACTCTGACGTCCAACGGCTGTTTTGCCAGACAAGCTGGGGCCGTGTTATTGTGCTATGATAAATGTTACAACTGCACCATGACGCAACGTCAGATATTGCTACCATTTAGTGTAACATAAAAATGACGTTAAAATGGAAACGCGCTTTCTCTAATTCTTCCTGCTTTCCTTTTTGGGTAAATGCAAATTATAACACACAGGTATCAATGCCGTGAGAATCAAATCCGATATGATTTTATAATTAACATAGTATATTCAATTTTACTGTTAGTAATTATGTGTTTTTGGAGGAATATTGCTGCATTATATATTCAACCCGAGTATTATTTTATGCAAGCAGTGACATACAATAGCTTATACTTATGATACTAAAGTTTTCTTACTTTTTGACAGTCTTATGGATATGTATTTTTGTAATGTGTGCATCATTTTGTTTTGTTGAAAGCAGGACATTTATATTTAGTGGAGGAAGGAACACGCGTCCCTAGAGCATATTACGCTTGTAGCGACGTCAAATTATGATAACGGACAATTCCGTAAGACATTGCAAATCTATTGTTTTGAATTTATTGTGCAATTTATTTTTCAATTCGAATTTCGGGAGCAAACACTTAGTACAAAACGATCGTGCATACAATTCAATGAATTATCTTGTCAAAATTTTATTTTTGAACTGAAATGTTTTAAGTTTCAAAATTAAATTTCCGATGGGACATTCCGTACATCAAATTCTTTTGAAAATATGTATGCAAATTTTAAATGAAGACAGCCATGTTAACCAATACTGAAATATATCACATCATAGAATGTTCATGCAAAATCGCGAAGAGTTGCGTGCACATTTCGCGAATTGTTCGAGTTTTATGTTTCGAGTGTGTCACATGGGACAACGCTAAGTAAACGTTTTTTTTTCCGGATAATCGGTGTTTTCCTAAGTCTATGAATATTATTTTTTTATTCTTTTCCTATCATAATGTGAAAATTTAAGAATCAATCTTTATTTTCATGTATAATTTGAAATATTTATTTCAGCATTTCTATAAAAAAAAATTCCCGTCAAATATTTACTTAACGCTATTTTTCGCAGTGGTAGCAATATCTAACGAGTCTTTCATTTTTGCCTACAAGCCTTTTTTGTGTTTCTTTATTTTTTTTTAAAGTGATTAAGGTTATAACACAATGTTGACTGTTGTGTCCTATTTTTTCGTTTTTACCTATTATGGCTGTTTGTTTTGTTCACCCATTGTTGTCAATATACAAGATGGAATTTTATATGACTGTCATACAAGTAAGAGGAAAGCTAGCTATAAAACCAGGCTTAATCCACCATTTTCTACATAAGAAACGGCCTGTACCAAGTCAGGAATGTGACAGCTGTTTTCCATTCGTTTGAAGTGTTTAATAAGCTTTTGCCATTTGATCAGGGACTTTCCGTTTTGAATTTTCATCGGAGTTCGGTATTTTTGTAAATTTATTATTTTTGTAAACCAAAGCATTTCGACAGGGCTTTGATCACGCAACCACCGAAAAAGGAATTCTTTTCAAAATAATTAACGTTAAACGCTGTTTAAATTTTAAGTTTCTATTAAATCTGTCGTATTTGTTAATGATTTTAATCAACATCAAAAATAAAACGACAATTGACATTTGAGCAATCCAGTCGAGATATCTATATTTACAAGCTTTCACAGAGTCATTTTTATTTTGATGAAATATTTTTGATTGAATAATGATAAAAAATGATGTAATTTGATATTCATAAAAATACACAACAAGGCTGTACTTTAACCTACAATGGTTTACTTTTTAAATTGTTATTTGGATGGAGAGTTGTCTCATTGGCACTCACACCACATCTTCCTATATCTACAACTGTGAGCAGTATTCAATAACTTGTAGAATATATACTATTTTGGGAATCTCTTTTAGTTTCCTTACTTGTTATTTG